>NC_091126.1:31333248-32533248 GCF_040183065.1 Periplaneta americana
TCTCTTTCTGATCAGTTTCAGCATTATTCTTTCTTCACCCACTCTTTCCAACACAACTTCATTTCTTATTCTGGCTATCCACTTCACATGCTCCACCTTAACCATAAATAATTTATCCCATGTCATTTTTTTTTTTTTGCAGATGAAAAAAGTGTGATTATTTCAAGCACACAATACGATCACTTTATAAACTCTTCCAATATAGTGCTGAATCTCATGAATGAATGGCTTCGTGGAAACAAACTAGCAGTTAATGTTGATAAAAGCAGTACAGTCAAATTTAGTACGCAAAGTAATGATCAGGTTTCCTACAATATTAGGTTAAATGGAACTCATCTCAAAGAATCTATAAAAACAAAGTTTCTTGGTTTAGAGTTGGATAATCACTTGAACTAGAAAACACATATAGAATAAATTGCTCCCAAAATGAGAGCTGCCTGTTATGCATTAAGATCCTTAACTTCTATCGACAATATAAACACACTTCAAATATCATACTTTGTATATTTTAATTCTGTAATGAAATATGGAATAAATATAAAAATTGGAAATTTATCTTTTGAAGAGGTGAAAAAATTCAAATACTTTAGAGCAACAGTAACATATATAAATGATATACGAGAGGAAATTAAACGCAGAATAAATGTGGGAAATGCCTGTAATTATTCGTTTGAGAAGCTTTTGTCATCTAGTCTGCTTAAAAAAACAGAAAGTTAGAATTTATAAAACAGTTATATTACCGGTTGTTCTGTATGACTGTGAAACTTGGAATCTTACTTTCAGATAGGAACAGAGGCTAAGGGTGTTTGAGAATAAGATGCTTAGGAAAATATTTGGGCTAAGAGAGATGGATAAGTTACACAAAGCAGAACTGTACGAATTGTATTCGTCACCTAACATAATTATGAACATTAAATCCAGACGGAACGGAGCATGTAGCACGTAGGGACGAATCCAGAAATGATAAAGAGTGTTAGTTGGAAGGCCGGAGGGAAAAATACCTTTCGAGAGGTCGAGACGTAGGTGGGAGGATAATATTAAAATGGATTTGAGAGAGGTGGGATGTAGTAGTAGGGAATGGATTAGTCTTGCTCAGGATAGGGACCGATGGCGGACTTATGTGAGGGCGGCAATGAACCTCCGGGTCCTCCAAGACCTATTTGTAAGTAAGTAAGTAATGAAATATGAATTAATATTCTGGGTAACTTGTCTCAATCTAAACACATTTTCCTTTTGCAAAAGAAAGCTATAAGAATGATGCCTGGTGTTCATAAAAGGACATCATATAAAAAGATTATCCAAAATTTAGAAATCTGGACCTTATCGTGTGAGTAGGCCTACATTCTTTCCCTAATGATGTTTCATATTAAATACCGATATAGGCCTACATTTAGTACTAATTAAGACATTCATAATTTTAATACAAGACACAAATCAGATCTCCAACTACTCTCTGTTAGTCTAAGCTGCTATAAAAAGGAGTTCACTATTCATGTATTACAGTCTTCAATGCACTGCGTAATTATTTTGAAGTTCTGTAGGACCATGATAAAATGTTTAGAACAGAATTACCAATTTTATACATACTCATATCTTCTACACAACTGTTCAATTGTTTATGATTATCAAGTGAATTAATCTACTTGATATGAATTGTATAATTTTGTATAACTAAACTGAAATATGCTTGTAAATTGAATTAAACTATTTACTATGAATTGTATATTTTTGTATGAATTGTACACTTGGTAAAAATGAAAGTGGCCGGTCACTTGAGCAGTGAAATTTTTCTAAGTCCCTTCGGGTGGGCGCGCAGTTCACTACAGTAAACCTCCGTGCGCCGCTTTAGTTAGCTCAGTAATACAAGGAGCTGATTTGGGCTACCTCCACAGCATGCTTCTAATCTCCGTAGACAATTTTTTGTTTTGTCCTTCTTTTATTTTTACTACTCCTTTTAGTGTAATATAATCCAATAATTTTGCTTATCTTAATTCATGTTACAGATAATTACAAACTTGGTGAAAATTTATGGTTATAGTTCCAGGAAATCAGGATATATTTTGTCATCAGAATTATGGTTTTTCTTATTGTTTACAACTACTACGTTTCGATCCTGATGATCACGGATTTAGATTGGTATAATAATCATATTCCCTGTAGCACAACTTGCAAATTAATTATTGCCAATTATTTAACCGTCAACATATTTACTGAATGTTCCTTAGGCAATAGAGTGTAAAGCAGCAGGGATTAATAAAATATTTAACACAACATTTTATTATGAAAGCCCCTAATTGTCGTCTTTAGTGTTACTTAGGGGAGAGTCGGGTAGTATCGGACATCGGGTAGTATCGGACAATGCGTTTTTTTCATCTACCACCATATGGTAGTACTTGAATGACATGGTTACGTTTATCTATGCGACATCACAGAAACGTAACCATGTCAATCAGGCACTATCATCGTGTGGTAGATGAAAGAAACTCACCGTCCGATATTACCCGATGTCCGATACTACCCGACTCTCCCCTACATCTAGCGTCAAAAGCTTCTATTAACACGAAAAAAATAATAAAGCGAAAAGTATTCTAAGGATAAAAAATGACGAAAACTTGCTATATTTTCACTTATGAATTTAAAAGGCAACAAAAAAAAAAAACAGTAACTCCACGAAGATTTGAACTAGCAACCTCACGAATTGTAACCCAACGCTCTAAAAACTACGCTAATAGTTTTACTGCAGTCCCAATGGCATTGTAACAAGCAATGGTCGTACTTCATTTGAGAACCTGTTATACAGTATATTATACTGTTTATGTTACAATATTCACTGTTTAAACACTCTGAACGATCTGTCTGTTTTAAATCTCGTATATGAATTATTTTCTCGGAAGATTTTAGTGATTAATAGTTGTGTTCCCCATTGTAACTACTAGAAGCATATACGCGTCAAAAGTTTCTATTAACACGAAAAAAATAATAAAGCGAAAAACTTGTTATATTTTCACTTATGAATTTAAAATGCAACAAAAAAAAAACCAATAACTCCACGAAGATTTGAACTTGCAACCTCACGAATTGTAACCCAACGCTCTACAAACTACGCTAATAGTTTTACTGCAGTCAGAATGGCATTGTAACAAGCAATGGTCGTAATCCATTTGAGAACCTGTTATACAGTATATTATACTGTTTATGTTAAAAATTCACTGCTTAACAACCTTTTGAACAAAGCCTGGCTGTCCCGAGCGTTCACGGAAATACCCGATTCGAACTTAGTCTCTCAGACGCCGGCCACTTTCATTTTGACCAAGTGTACAGTTGTCAAAAGTTAAAGTGGCCGCCCTCTAGAAGCAAAGTTCCCTTCGGGTATCTTCGCTACAATTCGGAGACAGGAGATGTTACATGTTGTTGGAACACGTTGCCTGATATCTACAGTTATAATTAAAGTATTCCGTGTGTTGCTTCATAACGTAATGGTAGCGTTCCGGCCAGGTATTCACGAGGTCCTGCGTTCGAACACAGTCTTGTGCTTTTTATGTTTTTTTTTTGTTTGTTTTTAACACAGAGAGAGAAAATATACATAATTGCTCCTTTATCTTTTACGATTATTTTAATAATTAACATCAGGTTCATGAGTATATTAGGCCATGACTTTATCATTATTTATTATGTCATTATGGCTGCAAATGGAAAGAAAAACAGATTTTATTCCCAACAAAAATATCTTTCGTGGCATATGTTATGTTAGGGGTTGTTCTTATGGTTGTGAAACGTGGACTTCCACTTTGAGAGAGGAAACCAGAGGTTAAGGGTGTCCGAGAATAAGGTGCTTAGGAAAATATTTGGGGCTAAGATGAAGTTACAGAAGAATGGAGAAAGTTACAGAACGCAGAACTGCACGCATTGTATTCTTCACTTAAAATAATTAGGAACATTAAATCCAGACGTCTGATATGGGCAGGGCATGTAGCACGTATGGATGGATCCAGATGTGCGTACATAGTGTTAGTTGGGAGAGTTTGAGAAAAAAATACCTTTGGGGAGGCCGAGACGTAGATGAGGGAATAATATTAAAATGGATTTGAGAGAGGTGGGGTGTGATGCTAAGGACTGGATTAATCTTTCTCAGGATAGGGATCGATGGCGGGCTTATGTGAGGGCGGTAATGAACCTCCGCGTTCTTTAAAAGCTATTTTCAAATACGTAAGTAAAATGTTTGATTTTGTTTGTTTAGGGAAGAGGATGGTATTTTTTGGTGAAAAATGAGTAAATTTCCAAAAAAAAAAAAAAATCCTTAAAATAATCTGTGATATGTGTGGAATGCATAGCATAACATTTTGTGGGTATTTGTGCACTTATCGGATGTTGAGTCGTCATTTTTAAACTTCCTGTGTTATGGATTTTTAAATCACTCGCCCACTTTTATTGTTGTTTCCGGTAAATTAAATTTTCAAAAACTTTTTTTTCTTTAAAATACCCTTTGATATGTGTGGAATGCATTGCATAACATTTTGTGAGTATTTGTGCCCTTATCGGATGTTGAGACGTCATTTTTAAACATCCTGCGCTATGGATTTTTAAATCACACGCCCGCTTTCATCGGTTTCCAGTCACTTAATTTTTTTGCTACATTGCCAGACAAAAATGGATATAATTTCTGAACTGTTAAAGATACATATATGAAATTTAGAACACACATTATTTAGACTATTAGGAAACTTTTCTCTGTAACAGAATTTTGTTAATTGATTTCATTTTAAAAATACGTCCGTTTGTTTGCAAGAAAGGAAATCAGAAAATTATTAAATTTTAATTGTTTATTTTACAAACGTAGGGACTAATATCAAAATTCTGTTACAGACATTTTGTAGAACATGCTTTTGCAAATACATTGCAAAAACTGTTTTAATCTACCGTTAAAAACGGTTTAGATATATCGGTGTACAATCCTGCATTGGGTATATTTTTTTTCAAATTTGAGACCCCAAATATTTTTTTTTTCAAAATATTTTTATTTGGTTGAGTTTCCACAGCTATGAGCTCTCTACATACAAAAATTAATATTTTACACCAAATAGGAAAAAAGTAAAAAAAAAAAAAATACCATCCTCTCCCCTTAAGTTCAACTTTAGAAACTCAGGTTGTGAGTAGGCTATTACAATTTGCAAACAAAATTCACAATTTACAACAATTGTGAGCTTTGTGATACAGACCCCAGGACGCCACTTGACCGGTACTGCTCAACCTGCTATCAAATGATCTTCATCTTAATATTAGAGACGAGCACTGGCATGACATCATGGTGCAGAGCGCTCTACACTGCCAACAACACGATAATGACGGCCAATGTTGGTCCCCACGTGCTTACGTTGCGTATTGTTGATATTTTTACCCTGTGATCGCCATTGGTCACTCAAGCAATTCCGAGAATCCATCACGTTGCTCAACTGTGTCGAGATGCTTATTTTATGCAAATGAGTAGAGATAGAGTAAACAACACATCGGCAGGTGTTGTTGACGGTGTACTTGCTGGCCACGATGGCTGAGGGCGATGATGACCTAAACCATTGTCATGCCTAAACCTGTACCGGTCAATTCAAAACATAACGAGATTCCCGTGATCTCACGAACACACTAGAATAGAGATGACCGCCCGGGACACGCGCTTCCATAATCGACTCCCAGCATCGCGTACCACAAAATTATGATGAATGGGGCAGCATTAGAGAATAGGGTCACGTATCACCGGAAGCGAATCGCCGTCAAAACGCATCGGCTCTCAAGGAACGCTGTGGTGCAGTTGGCGCTCTGGTGGAGTCATCGCTTACAACAACCGTGGGTTTTTTCTAACCCCGAGGTCGTAGCGTATAATACCTACGTACAGTATATTCATATAGTAGCATTTCCTGGAACCAGATGTCTTCTCTTCTCCGTAGTAGGCCTATTCATAAGGCATTATGACCAATTTCTAGACGAAATCTACAGAAAATGGATCATACATTTCCATATTTTTCATCCCAAACTTCTGTTCACTCGTTACGGATGTAGGTTCCTTGACCTCGATGGTAGGGTAAGGTTGCCTATATCGCACCACTTTAGCATTTACAATTTTTATTGAACAATGCAGTTTTCATTTTCTCCTTTCCTTTACAGAGATACATTCCCAGAACATTTACCTTTGATGTAAAAAAAAAGAATCCTTGAATTTGATTTAATATTTTTTAACTAAAATGGCATTTTCGAAACACATGTCAGTGGTGCCATTTAGGCAACTAGTTTCCTAAATAGCACCTGGGGTTTCTTATATCGCACCTCTTTATCTGCAGGGAACAGGATGAAGGAAAGCTTTTAATATTGAATATATTGAAGAGTATTTTAATGAATAATGTAATAAATGCAAATTACAAGTTTATTGAAATTAATGAAAGAGAGTAACGCATCTTCAAATGAAATTGAAAAAAATAGAGAGTAAATTACGTAACATTTAAACTTTCTGAATGCGTTTTTTTTGTTATACATTTGCCATGTGCTTCACCAGGCAGTTCAGACTGTAAACTGCCTCACCTTTTCTCCACGATTATCTCGAAGCCGCCTAAGAACTGCTTCATGATATAGCTGTCTGAAATGATTTGAAGATAGAAACATCTAAAGGCTGGGCCTATAAGTATTATGACGAGGAAGCTGAAACAGGAGCATACCATTTTCCCGAGATAATCTAGCATCTAAATTTTTGGAATGGGTCGTATAGGTGGACATACAGAAGCAGCACTTTTTTCTATGCCAGGTTTGAGTGGCAAATAAAATGTTTGAGCTATTCGACAAATAGTTCACTGTTGATGTAACCTGACTCAGAGCAAACAAATAACGATCCTGGAGGAGAACCAGCTGATAATGAAGGATGCACTGTTTGACGTTTAAAAATTATCATAGGTGGCACAAAATATCTGGTGCGCTTGCACAACACACACTTGTTGTATTAACGCCCTTTTCACCACTTGATATTGCACCCACCTGATGCATTCCTAGTTCAGTTAAAATTTTTGGGGCCTTCTTTTGTACGGTTAGAATTGCTACAGTTGCTCATATCGCACCGGTGCGAATTAGGCACCTACAAAGTGATGCGAATTGAGAAACTACGCCATAAGTTATTATTTCCTTCATTCTAGCCTATAATCACCACATGTTCGAAAATCCTATTAATTTAAATGTTCTTTAATACCTCTTTAAACGAATAACATCTTAAGATTATGGATTCCTTCGCATACAAATCCGTTATTTAGTTACAAAATGTTAGCTAAATATACATCCACCTGAGCGATTATATTAGGTACACTATCATCACGCTGCTGGCACAAAGAAGTGGCAGAAATCAAGTGACATGGTGGAAGTTCATATGGTAGATTGTAACAATACCACTAGATGCCACACTACTATAGTAACTTGTTTTAAACTAGCAGTGGTGCGATTTAGGAAGCGGTGCGATTTATGCTACTCTACCCTACCAATTAGGGTGGCCGGGTAGCTCAGTTGGTAGAGGAGCTGGCTATGGACTGGAAGGTCCGGGGTTCGAGCCCAGGTGGTAACAGGATTTTTTTTCGTTGCCAAACTTTCAGAATGGCCCCGAGGTTCACTCAGCCTTCTATAAAATTGAGTAGGCCCTACCGGGTCTTTCCCGGGGGTAAAAGGCGGTCAGAGCGTGGTGCCGACCACACCACCTCATTCTAGTGCCGAGGTCATGGAAAGCATGGAGCTCTACCTCCATGCCCCCCAAGTGCCTTCATGGCATGTTACTGGGATACCTTTACCTCTACCTTTACCCTACCAATTAAGAGTTCTGAAGAGCGAGATTTCGATTGTACACACATGCAGGACGAGGTTACGTCTCGGGATCGACTCCCTTAGACCTTAAAATGTGCCATTGGTAATAGAATACTAAGGTGTGACCAAAAAGCTACAGTCATAAGGGACACTAAGGACTGAGTTTTTGACAAAATGGTAAAAATGTATGTATATATTATATTGTTACTTTAAATTGTTACCTTCTACATGTCTTAAACATTCTGTCCTGCATTTAGCTCCCGCCCGTTGTTGTTAAAAGCCTGGCGGCTATTTTTCAATTTTACGACCAGGTCTTTTACATCTATCACACCCACTGAAAATTGTCTTTTCTAAAAATTACGTCCTTGGTCAATAAAAAGGTCCCTAGCGGCTTCAATTTGCTCTGATTTACATGAAACTTTGCAAGACTACTCAGCATACTCCAATACATAAAGCATTGTATTGTATTGTATTGTATTGCATTGCATTGTATAGTATTTATTAATATCCCATGGTAATCGTACATTGCTTCACAGCTAGAATATGGACCAAGTCAAACGAAAAAAAAAACTTAATACTATAAAGTCTTAATTTATAGTCACAGTCTAGTTGAAATATATACAGAAGGGGTTTACAATATAGTCTACTAGTACAACACAAAGTTTAGTAGTCTATCAATTTCATGAAGCTTTGTTGAATACCATGAATTCACCTACAGAATAGGAAGCGTGAGAAATTAGGTACTTTTTTAATTTGGCCCTAAATAATCTTATGTTTTGAGTTTCATGTTTTATATCCATAGTAAGGCTATTAAAATTTTTTTACTGCCACATAACGCAATACGTTTTGAGAGCACGATAGACTTGCCGATGGAGTATGAAAGTCATTTTTTGACGTGTATTTATGCTATGAACTGTTGAATTAGTTACAAAGTTTTCACGATTACATACGAGGAAGATTATTAATGAAAAGACATACTGACAAGCCATGGGCATTATTTGTAGTTTTTTGATTCCCTAGATTTGGCACCTACTATTATTCTAGTTACTCTTTTTTGTAATATAAATATATTGTTATTATAATATTTCGTAACCTCTTATGGAAAGAGCCCAGTATGCTATTCAGAACATAGTCTCTGGCCACACAGTAATCTAATAATTGTGTTATATAATTCAGGAAGTCGACCTGGTTGGCGAGTTGGTATAGCGCTGACCTTCTATGCCCAAGGTTGCGGATTCGATCCCGGGCCAGGTCGATGGCATTTAAGTGTGCTTAAATACGACAGGCTCATGTCAGTAGATTTACTACTGGCATGTAAAAGAACTCCTGCGGGACAAAATTCCGGCACATCCGGCGACGCTGATATAACCTCTGCAATTGCGAGCGTCGTTAAATAAAACATAACATTTTTAATTCAGGAAGGAGTCTTTATTCCAAAGCTTCAACTGAAGCATACTGAATTCTTCTAGTAATTATGGACATTACGACGAGATAGGTGCCCATTTAGAAGCCAATCCTATAAAATCTATTCATAAGTTGGCACAACAAACCAGCATGACAGAACAAGAATCATGGCTTCTCTAAATACACCTAGTTGTTGTATTCGTCTCTCCTGGTGCTAGTGAGGCGAATTAAAATTGTACAAACATTTTTAAACGATATGATAAATGTTCTTTAGTAGAAGGAGACCATTTCGAAACTCTACTTTAAATTAAAGTAGGATTAGATGAGTGCAGATATTTTGTCCACAAAAAAAACAGCAATTGCTCACTTGCAGAACGCCGCAACGCTTTTTGTCACCAAGGCCGTAACTGAGTCGGCAGAAAATATCCTCTTAATTCAGATGTCCGTTACACTATTGTCTCTGATGCTTTTTCAAAACTGCACTAATGATCTCCTAGTAAGTTTGTTCTAAATCCTTCAAGGCAGCTTTCGAAACATCCACGTCTTTTAGCAAACTGTGTAGTTATTAAGAACTTACACGTCAAGCTTTGCCAAACTATTGCAAAGAATAGTTACCTTGGGACTTTTTCTTTCCTTATGCTCATTCGTGTTTCACGTTTCATTATTTCCTTTCGCAATTCTGTTTTATGCAGGAGAAAATACACCTTCATTCGAAGTGAAAAGAAACAAAGTTTCAGTGAGTGTTAGAACTTCATTGCCACAAACATAATGTATATGAATTTTAGATCATTGGAATGCACTGAAAATTGCAAAACAGAACACTTCAGATTCAAAACTTCCAAGGGTTAAAGCTTACAGTACATGGAAGTGTAACTCGACAAATTGAGTTTTATGAGAAATAAATTCATTGCTAATGAAGGAAATCAGCAGAAAGGTATGGAATTAACAGATCAATAAACGCGTAAATAAAGTAAATGAATAAAGAAATTCAGGTGGTGGTGGTGGTGGTACCGTAAACTGGGATTACTTTGAACACAGAGGAAACTTTGGAAATTTTTTTCAGAAAATCATATTTAGATTTCTACATGTTGCACTTGTTATAGATGGAGGTAAATTTGTTTTTTTTTTATTTTTATTGGGTTATTTTACGACGCTGTATTAACATCTAGGTTATTTAGCGTCTGAATGATATGAAGGTGATAATGCCGGTGAAATGAGTCCGGGGTCCAGCACCGAAAGTTACCCAGCATTTGCTCGTATTGGGTTGAGGAAAAACCCCGGAAAAAACCTCAACCAGGTAACTTGACGGGATTCGAACCCGGGCCACCTGGTCTCGCGGCCAGACGCGCTGACCGTTACTCCACAAGTAAATTTGGTATAAGAATGATTTTTATGATAATGTACCTCCATCTATAACAAGTGCAGCATGTAGAAAACTAAATATGATTTTCTGAAAAAATGTTCAAAGTTTCCTCTGTGTTCAAATTAACCCCAGTTTACAGTAGTGGCAGTAGTAGTGGTAGTGGTAGTGGTAGTGGTGGTAGTAGTATCGTAGTAGTAGTAGTAGGAGCAATAGTAGTAGTAGTAGCAACAGTAGCGGTAATATTACATTAATAGAAGCAATATTATTAGTAGTAGTAGCAGTAGTATAAAAGTAGTAGCACAACAGCAGTAAGAGCAGTAGTAGTAGCAGTGATAGCAGCAATATTAGTAGCAGTAGTAGTATCAATACCAGTAGTAGCAGTAGTAGTAGTAGCAGCGGTAGTAAGAGTAGTAGCAGGAGCAGTAATATAATGACAGTAGTAGTATCAGCACCAGTAGTAGGAGCAGTAGTTGTAGCAGTAACAGTGGTAGCAAGAGTAGTAGTAGCAGCAGTAATATAATAGTAGTAGTAGTAGTACCAGCACCAGCAGTAGGAGCAGTAGTAGTAGCAGTAGCAGTGGTATCAGTAGCAGTAACATTGAAAGTATTAGTAGCAGCAGTATTAGGAGCAGTAATAATAGGAGTAGTAGCAACAGTAATAGTAGCAGCACTAGTATATCATTAATAGCGATATCAATAGCAGTAGTAGAAGTAATTGCAGCAAAATTAGTAGTAGTAGTATCAGTAGTAGTAATATTAGCAAGAGTAACAGCAGTAGTAATAGAATCAGTTGTAGTAGGAGCTGTAGCAGTAGGAGAAGTAGTATACTAGTAGTAGCAGCAATAATATTGGCATAATGGCTGCAATATTAGTAGAAGTAGTATCAGTAGTAGCAGGCCTAGTAGTAGTAATAGCAGCAGTAGAAAAAACGACAGTAATATTAGTATTAGGGAAATTTTGAAATAGTTTGTATCAAATACATAAATAGGGATTCCACCTGGATCTGATTTTGGAACCTCTCAAATTGCAGATTTAGATTTCACGGCGCTTCTTCTGACGGCCTTCACCTGCCTTTTCATCGAACATCAGATGACAAACGAGTCTTCACACTCTTCCTGGACTGCGATATGACACAGTTCATTTCAATGTGCAGATTACACCAGCCAACTCCAACTCGTCCCGTGCTGTGATCACTTGATCACATTCCGTCCCCTCGCGTATGTGGTACCTAAGAGGTTACGTCCATTTTGGGCTTTTCCCTTCAAAATTTTCTAGAACTCCTTCAGTGAAGAAGCGTAACCCGGAGTGAGACTAGTGGCCAACAGGCTTGGAGCTCACATATTTAATAATTATATATAATAATAAATTTTCAGTCAAATACACTTTTCAATTTGTGAGGTCAGATAATCTGTTACATCACAATATTTAGTACAAAGTCACTAATATTTTCGACTTTAAAAAGTCATCTTCAGGTGCATGAGATGGAAACAATATTTAAAATTAGGTGATAAGTTGATTTAGCAATTAATAACATGGTAAGTAATGCACGTACTGGCATTTACAATTATATAAATTTCGTGCCTCTTGAGGTAAACTGTACATGGTAAAGCTGAACACTGATGCTAGATTTTCGTGTGTATATAAGACGAGGAGAAGGCACAGCATGATATTAACTTTATACAATTAAAGACTAAGTATTCTCATTAGATCGTATCATTAAAATTAAATTTGTACAGTTTGATATTAACTATGTTAAAATGTTAATTATAATGTATAAATTTAAAAGAGATGGAGATGCTGTGATGCAAATGCTGTTGGTGGGAGAGCACGCAGTCTAATTCGTCGTGGTGAATGCCATAGTTGTCTGAAAATATTTTAGTTAATAGGTTATTATTAATTTTGAAAAGGTTGTGAGAGCTGATATCAGCGTTTCTTAAAGGTTTATTATATTTGTACTTACATAGTTGTTCAGTTGTTTGCATCCAGACAAGGGGGCGTGTTTCACCCGACGTTACATGTTTTTAGACTGAGTGATGATGTATGGACAGATGTATGTCTTATATACACACGAAAATCTAGCATCCGTGTTCAGCTTTACCATGTACAGTTTACCTCAAGAGGCACGAAATTTATATAATTGTAAATGCCAGTACGTGCATTACTTACCATGTTATTAATTGCTAGATCAACTTATCACCTAATTTTAAATATTGTTTGCATCTCATGCACCTGAAGATGACTTTTTAAAGTCGAAAATATTAGTGACTTTGTACTAAATATTGTGATGTAACATTATCTGACCTCACTAATTGAAAAGTGTATTTGACTGAAAATTTATTATTATATATAATTATTAATTGTATTCACACTTTTCTGAACCAACATGTCTTTCAAACTCGCATATTTAGTTTATTACAGCCCCCCAACCCCTTGCAAGGACGCGTTTTGCGTACCTTTTAAAATTTTCCTCCCAATTCTCCTCTCTTTTTCGATTTCGATCTGATTTGTGATAACGAAATGTTATTTGCCTAGATGAGTCGGAAGATTCGTTGTGATATTACCTGACATTCGCCTTTTATTTTTAGGGAACCAAACTAGGTTATCGGCTCAAGTGTGTTTCGTAACCACGTCACATGCGAGTGTAATATGGAATCATGGGTTCCACTCTTATCCCGGATCTATGCTAGCGGTTAGTATGGAACTTTGTATAAGCATAACAAATATTTTTAAATTAACCACATTTAACCAGACAACTGTGTGGAATTAGATAAGCCGGTAAGCCCAACAGTTAGGGTAAGGTTGCCTATATCGCACCACTTTAGCATTTACAATTTTTATTGAACAATACAGTTTTTATTTTCTCCTTTCCTTCACAGAGATACATTCCCAGAACATTTACCTTTGATGTAAAAAAAGAATCCTTGAATTTGATTTAATATTTTTTAATTAAAATGACATTTTCGAAACACTTGTCAGTGGTGCCATTTGTATGTATGTATGTATGCATGTATTTATTCACACTGCAGTAGGTATATACCCGGTGACAGTGGTAACTAATTACACTCAATAATGACAATAATAAACTTATTAATTTAAAATACAATTAATAATAATACTAATAATTAATATTAATAATAATATATAATAATAATAATAACAACAACAACAACAACAGGGAATATACTAAATTAAATAAAACGATCACTTAAAATAACATTTGAAATAAATCTAATTTTTTATCTTAAAACTAAGATCGAACTAAAACCCACGAGTATGATATGTTCATATCTGCACAAGTACCTTTCAAATTACACTCATTTCGCTGTCAACTCACTCACTGCAATGGAACTACGACACATTTCACTGATTCTATCCTGATTTCACTAACACTTCAAAAACATTTCACTGTTCAAATACTATGCACTGCCACTATAAACTATAAAGCTTCACTGACAGGAACACGTTTCACTTACACAGCACACTTCACTGACACGACATACTTCTTCACTGATACAACACACTTCACTGACACAACATAATTCTTCACTGATACAACACTTCAATAACAACATATCATTTACACCCTTTAAATACTGTGTATAATTACCGTCTATTAGTAAGGTCCATAAACCTATTTTTAAATACATTTTTGGTTGTTGGTAAAGCCTTTAGTAAGTCTGCAGGTAAAGCATTCCAGTCCCTGATAGTACGATTGAGAAAAGAAAACTTTCCAGTGTCCGTCCTCTGCCTTCTTTCCCTCAATTTATATGAGTGGTCGTTCCTTGAAGAGTAATTTGGCGGCTGCAACCTATTTTTTATTTTTCTCCAGGCAGGCTCACCTCTGTATGTTTTGAACAGTGCGCATAATCGAATTCGCGTTCTCCTGTCCGTGAGTGTGTCCCATTTTAATGGTGATTTTTTCCGACAACACTTAAGAGCCCGTTTTTTAATCTTTTCCAGTGTCTTAATATGTTCTAATCTGTAAGGATCCCAACATGCAGCACCATATTCCATTACTGGACGTACTAGTGATTTATATGCAATCTCTTTGGATTTATCAGAACCTTTTCTTAGTACCCTCATCACAAAGTGTAACGCTGTCCATGCTTTTCCCGCATTTTAGGCAACTAGTTTCCTAAATAGCACCTGCGGTTCCTTAAATCGCACCTCTTTATCTGCTGGGAACAGGATGAAGGAAAGCTTTTAATATTGAAGAGTATTTGAATGAATAATGTAATAAATGAAAATAAATTACAAGTTTATTGAAATTAATGAAAGAGAGTAACGCATCTTCAAATGAAATTGAAAAAATAGAGAGTAAATTACGTAACATTTAAACTTTCTGAATGCGTTTTTTTTTTTGTTATACATTTGCCATGTGCTTCATCAGGCAGTTCAGACTGTAAACTGCGTCACCTTTTCTCCACAATTATCTCGAAGCCACCTAAGAACTGCTTCATGATATAGCTGTCTCAAATTATTTGAAGATAGACACATCTAAAGTCTGGGCGTATGAGTATTATGACGAGGAAGCTGAAACAGGAGCATATCATTTTCCCGAGATAATCTAGCTTCTAAATTTTTGGAATGGGTCGTATAGGTGGACATACAGAAGCAGCACTTTTTTCTATGCCAGGTTTGAGTGGCAAATAAAATGTTTGAGCTATTCGACAAATAGTTCACTGTTGCTATAACCTAACTCAGAGCAAACAAATAACGATCCTGGAGGAGCACCAGCTGATAATGAAGGACGTTTAAAAATTATCGCAGGTCGCACAAAATACCTGGTGCGCTTGTACAACACACACTTGTTGTATTAACGCCCTTTTCACCACTTGATATTGCACCCACCTGATGCATTCCTAGTTCAGTTAAAATTTTTGGGGCCTTCTTTTGTACGGTTAGAATTGCTACAGTTGCTCATATCGCACCGGTGCGAATTAGGCGAAAGTGGTGCGAATTGAGAAACTACGCCATACGTTATTATTTCCTTCATTCTAGCCTATAATCACCACATGTTCTAAAATCCTACTAAGTTAAATGTTCTTTAATACCTCTTTAAACGAATAACATGTTAAGATTATGGATTCCTTTGCATACAAATCTGTTATTTAGTTACAAAATGTTAGCTAAATGTACATCCACCTGAGTGATTATATTAGATACACTATCACCATGCTGCTGACACAAAGAAGTGGCAGAAATCAAGTGACATGGTGGTAGTTCATATGGTAGATTGTAACAATACCACTAGATACCACACTACTACGGTAATTTTTTTTAAACTAGCAGTGGTGCGATTTAGGAAGCGGTGCGATTTAAGCTACTCTACCCTACTCTCCATTAACTGCGTCTGAAATTATTTAGCTTTGGTTTCATTTTATACCGTTGTTATGCGATCATGCGTGCCGTGTTGTTGGTCAAGGTTCAAGCCGAGAGTCGGGCGCTCTGCATCTCGTCAATCTGAAGCATTTTAAGTGGAAATTCTGCCACTTTCCGTTCACAATATCTCGGCTACGTTAGGTGCGGAAGATAAGGTCAGATAGAGTCATGTAACGACATATTCAAGGCTTTTAGCACAAAAAATGCTGGGAATTTCCAGCATCACATTTCATAAAAACCTGCTCAATGAGTGAGAGAGACAGAGGGTGTCCAAGTCCGTCCGAGTTGTCTTTCCATGGGGAGTGATACAAGCCTTGGTGCACACCCACCGCGGCGGCTGGGTTTTTACATTCCAACACCTATTCTGCCAATAGATTCTGATACTCCAGCCCCAAGTGCTACTATAGGCTAATGTTCAAGCAATGAGGCTACGGCCGCAGATCATAATTCAAGCGTCTGTTTATTCATTTCTCATATTAGAAAAAGTAAAAAACAGGCACGGCTCTGGAGTTATTGAACACGTGACTCTCCAATTCATTTTTTTTTTTGCAAAATACAAATCTCTCATAACAATATATGTGTCTAATGCCTACCCACTTCACTTGCGAGATTCGGGTTCCGCATATTGCGGATAGATGGCAGGACTGTGACACATTTTCAAGTTGCACACCATTTCGGCGAGTCACGTAAAGCATGATGTGTAAAGGCTCAAGGCCCATTCACAATGATAATTAAACATAACCGTAACATAAACACAGAAGTTTGCGCCCAGGCTACCAAATGGGATCATTCACAATGATTCACATAAGCATTGACATAAACATTACCATAAGACGTTAACATGAAAGTTTGCAAACTCCAAACTTTCATGCTTATGCTTACGTGAATTGCAAACAGAACACAATCGTGGAGCGCTGAAGTATACGACAGAATATGAGGAAATGACGTCGTTATGTTTCCATGGTTACCCAGTATGTTTGCTGTTATGTTTATGTAGCTTACCCCTGTCGAATAGCACCAAGGGGGCCGCCAGGCTTAACGTCCCCATCCGACGGACGAATCACTATCAACAGTGGCATATGCCTTCTCTTCATATGCACTGCAGAAAGATTTGGGATTTAATAGAGGCATATTGGTGCACAATTTAATTATTAGAAGTTGTGACCCGCCATCTCTTCTAGTTCCGAGGTAGAAATTTTACATGAACATTTTTGACTCCGCCGGGAATCGAACCCGGGCCGGCTAGTTTGGAGGCAAACGCGTTACTACAGAGCTAATATAACAATACTAATAAATTATTAACACACTCAATGGTTTCAGTTTGGCGTAATTGTTAGTGATAAACATCGTGAAACAGTGAATCAAATCCATGATTTGTAGGAGCGGTGATTTTTCGCAGAATAAATATAATGCGAAATGACTTCAAAGGCTTGTAATTTTGTATATTCATTTTTGACGACGTGTACAGACCCAGAAACAAAATTTGTGTCATCTAATTTTACTAAGTTCCAGATATATCGCATTGCACATATACATGGGCAACTCGTGCTCTCGAAGTGTGAACACCTCAGTGCAGGTAGAACGGACTCTCTACTGTAGTGTCTGTATGCAAGTTGCTCGCGTCAGCAGTAAGTGGCGGCTCGTTTTAAATGAAAAACAATATAATACCCAGATCATTTTTCTTCAGTGATGAGTCGAAAGAGAAAATTTTTTTTATTAAGAAGGGAGGTAAAGCTTGTATTATGTTCTATTACACTTCCTTACGCATGACATTTTATGTTACAAATAAACACAGTGAAGGTTTTAGTAAAGAAACACTGTCTAGATCTGCTTTAAAATAGCTAACGGTAAAAATGGGATATCAACAAGACTCATATCAAATATCGTTAGCACATTGTGCGTGCCTGTTACCGTATTGCACGACATATTATCGATTAGCCAAGAGAATTTATGGATAAATTTGAAATGTGGCAGTATCATGTAGAACATATACAACTTCACTTTCTTTGACTATAAACTATCTTGAAGAGTGATAAGGAAATTTTCTTATCAAATATAAGACCCTATTTCAAGCCCTACAGCAGAATTCACTGGTAAATTTGGAGGAACAGTGACAATTGACAAGGAATCGAGATTTCTCTTAAATCCTTTTGGCTTATAGCCGTTAGAAAATCCTGAAAGTTCATAGTTTGAATTGATAAATCTACAGAACAGCACACACTCAGTTTCCAGCGAAATCAGGAATCGAACTGTTTGTAATGGTGCCTAAGTCAGAATTTCCAAATGTACTCTTTGCTTCCATATATACTGTATGTGCTTGAGTCAGCGTTTAATACAAGAAAGAAGTGTAAAAGTTCTCAATGTACGAGTACTACAGAAAGAGCTTAAAAGTAAGCTTATTTCATCTGCCGTGATATGTGAAAAATACTTCCTTCAATTTGTGTTTGTTTGCGAATACAGACTATTACCTTTCTGAGAACAGAGGAATAGTTTATGTTACAAATAAGACATAACTTATAATAAGAAATATTAACAAATAGTGTAATTATAAACAAGTTTTGCAGCAATGTTTGTTGTACGCCTATCTTGTATTCAGTTTGTGTTTCCAGTACTAAACTAATTTACAAAGCTAAGAAATAATATAATTTTGTTATGTGTGTTTAGGTACAGTCTGTCTAAAATTACTATAATTATTGTACCATGCGTCATTCTGAAATTCAAATCATGGAGTAGATATCACGACCACGTGCATGAGCCGCCTGAGCACACCGTGGTAATGAACTGATTTTGCAGCGAAACTATAAACAACTTGTGACTGCTGCGGCTGGCTCCGTCTGTCTTTTCTCTTTCAAGGTTTTTTAGCACTTTGGGAGCACGAGTTTCCCATCCATGCACATATACAACAAAAAGGGCGCCTAAATGTATGCTACTTGTGGACAGTCTTGCGAAGCTTGTTGTCCACATAGAGGAGGACAACTACCAAGACTCGGCCCATTTTTTTTAATTCCGTATCTGTACATCCCTTTCTAATGAATTCCTTAATATGCGATAAAATGCGAAATTTGTACTTAAGTACGATATAAATGCGAAACCGACGATTCTGAGATAAAATTTATTTTATGTATAGCTAAATTTATGTTATTGTAATAGAAAATGGCTTTGATGTTAAAGAAGAATGAAAAATGCAGGCATATTCTATGATTTGGTTCAATAGTATCGCTGATTCATTAACATATTTAAGAAGGTAATGAATAGCTCGCTCGAATTTGGGCAGAAGGATATAAGTCAAGTTTTTTTTGTGAAAATAAGAGGTATCTTTACCTTGCGAAAGGAAATGGCGCAGATTTTGTTTGGACAAAAGGATATAGGTTTATCTTCAATACTATTATCTCTGTCTCAATGTGCAATAAGAGTTGAAAAGGAAAGAGGCAGAATTCGTTCACGCAGAAGGGTATAGGTTGACTTACAATACTTATAGCCTTCTGCCCAATCTGTAATGAATTGTTACCTCTATGTAAGTATGATTTTAATTCCACAACGATAACATAATATACAGGTGTGTTCCATGGTGTCTTTCAATGGTGTACATGAACATGATTAACAAGGTAATAAACAAATGTAAATGTATGTAAATATGATTTTAGTTCCACATTGGTATTTTCAAAAGACTTAGCCCATCTTCCTAAATTAACCTAGCGTCTATGTTTCCCTAAATAATGTATAAATGCTATCAAATCCTATATGCTAAAATCAAAATGATAAATTTCTAATTTCAAATTATAAGTGTCTGGAGTAAGGAACACACTAAGTGATATTGTAAAGCGGAGGGCGAAAAGGAACCATGTGAGGGAAGAATGTCACAAAGTAACGAGTTCACTACTGTTTCCTGCTTCAAACAACTTTACGTTAGCAATTAAAATAAAACTCATCTTAATGTCTGTATTCCAATGTATTCCAATGTGCAATCGCAAGCTTACTCTAAATGCATCTGCAATTTCGTTATAGTTTTCTCCAGTTTTTCGAATCCGACAGAATTCTTTACATGCTCTAAAGACGACTTTTTTTGTGAAACAATCATGTAATATTGTTGCAAACTGCCGAGGGATTATAATTCAACGAGCCCATTTTGACATCCGATTAGTTAACCCGGCCAACAATTAAGCTTTTCGAAGTAAGTACTGCCACATAGTCATTTACGTTCCTTATACCAAATAGGTTCAAATTTTCTAGTGAAAATTTTAGAACTTACATTTTGATTACCGCAAACTTTCACCAACAAAGCACCGGTCTTGGTAAGTTAGTCATCTTTCTACAGAGAAAAATGTGTCTGGAGTAAGACACACTAAATTATTAATTGGATTCATAATAATTCACGAAATAACTCTCACCCAGGGATGTCAAAACGCCTGCAATGCGTGCTCTAAAGAACCCGCAAAACATTTCCTTAAGGGCGATGATTGTGCTTTACCTTGCTGGTAAGTGAACCTTGTTCGATTTGTATTGCTTGTAGTATGAACACGTAATTCAGACGTTATGACACCACTGTTCTAACCTTACGAACAACAGTACACATTACTGAGAGAATACCACGAGCTAATATAAAAGATAACGCTACATGAAACAAGTAGACGTCCAGTGGTGGCGTATTTAGAACAATTCAATAAAGTATGGTCTACTCTAGGAGCAACGAGCTCCCATGAAGGATTGCCATTTAGAAAGAAGCAGCTGGTCGGATGGCATCGAGCACTTCTTCATGTAGTGATGTTCTTGAGAATCAATCCCATTTGCGTGCTGTGTTTTTAAGTCTATTTAACCTGTTTGCTCCTGTGCAGATCAAGTGGTTTCTCATTGTTATCAAATACAATTCTTCGGGTAGTTAGGTTTTGTCACCTCTTATGGAAACAGTTCAGTATGATATTCAGAACATAGTCTCTGGCTGCAAAGTAATCTAATAATTGTGTTATATAATTCAGGAAGGAGTCTTTATTCTAAAGCTTCAACTCAAGCATACTGAATTCTTCTAATAATTATTTAAGGCCACTTTTAACTGCAGATACCCTTCCGAGGCCATAATGAAACAAGTTGTGTAATCATAATGACGCAACATATGTGTGTATTAAAAGAAAACTCGCCCCGCAACCGCTATAGTCACCAGAAATAATCCTGAATTTTCTGCAATCGAACACGAGTTTCTTTATTGAATAACGCCTCGGTTTTCAAAGTATGAACTGAACTATGAAACGAGTGAACACCTGAATTCATTTCTGTTTCACGCAGCAAGACGTTACTGTCATAAATGCCATGTTGTGCTCAAACAGCATTGCTAACCTCTGAACTCTGTTGTAATCTAGCAGAGATTTCCGTCCGTTTTGTGATCTGGAGCCATGACCTCTTTCGCTTGATGCCAAACACTGACGACCTCAGAAAGCAAATAACAAACATTGTAGCATCAAACTGTTACTTTAATCATGACAAAGTTTGATCGTGAGCATAAGATTGACAACTTCGGGCTCTGACAGATTCAAAATCAAACTCGGCTGATGCCAACTATTCACCTTCTGAATAAATTGAACGAATGCAACTTGTCCGAATACATAGAGATTTGGAATTACATATATGGACTCCACAGTTACCTGAGGTCCACCTGTTCGCTTGTCTGTCTTCTCCTCACAATGTTCTCAAAAAGCTGTATTCATTTTGGGTAAGGTTCATTATTTTTTCTCTGAATGTGCTTTCAGTCTGTTGCCCTTTGTTTTGATGCCTGTCTACACTGGCATAGTACGCTAACCCGAAACTAGGCGCATTCTCAATCACAACGTCTGCTAAGGTCTGCTGAATATTGAGAGTTCTATGCAGAAATCACACTTTCTATACCAGGTTCCACCTACTCGTAAAATGCTGTTGATATTATGGTGGAATGGAGCAATGTTGACAGAATAATGTCGATGCTTATGTCGGAGGAACGGGGGAATCCTGAGAGAACTCCAACTGCGACACTGTTCACTACAAAACCGTATTGAACTTGTCCAAATGAAGAACATACTGTATACTAGCAAAGAAAATTCTAGAACTTGGATCTACACTAGAAATCATGCACTGAGGTTACTAGGAAAATGGTATTGGGTACAATGCAGCAACATTTGATCTGCAGACGTTTCATTTAGGCCTAAGTGTTTTTTGGGATGTACATGAAAACTTAGCAACGCCGACCACACAACGTTACAATAGTAATATGCGTTACAAGACCAGTATGTTGAAGTTTTCATGTTCGAGGAAAAGTTTGAAAAAGCGAAACGTAGTTGAGCTTTTTTAATTTCCGAGAATTGAAAGAAAACATACCGCTCGTGTATCGTAGCCTACATTATTTTGTGCGAAGATCGTTTATTACATACCTGAAAGAGGCATTTCTAATTAGTTGCAATGAAATCTCCATCTTGGTTTCTGTTCAATGACGGCAAATTTGCAAAACGAAAATATCTATCTTCAACATTGTTGCTTTGAAATGTTTTCTGTGTTTACTATACTCCAGCAGGCCGTGATATACGTCTGTCTTCCCCCCCCCCCCCAGTCTATGATGAGTCTGGAATCTTGTTGATTTTTTCACGGCTTCCTTAATGTTACTTGCATCACTAATGCAGTAACTTTAGTGGAGTTGTAGAGTTTACTTAATTTCTGCAAATATTTAAAAACAATAATTAACAGTGCAATTTAGGTGAAATTGCAGTGGTAAGTTTCCAATTTATAATTATTACTATATTGAACGTCTCTAAAAATAATATGTTAAAAGCCTAAAGCAGTAAAATCAATATGTCACTTAAGCGGTAGGAAGAGGGAAATTGTTATGTGTGTAAGGCTGGAAATACTGAATGTGGAATTTTAGACTTTCCGCGGATTGGTTTTGCGCGGAAACCAAGCAAATACGCACGATCTCGCACAAAATACTATTCATTCTTCCCTCTTTCTTCTCAGTCTGACTATAGTTACCAAATGAGGTATTGAACTGTCTGCTTCGAAAACGTTGACCGTTAATATTATAATTTTAAATTATTTATATATTAGTATTCATTTAAACAGTGGCTACATTTTAAAAAATTTCAGTGTGGGATTAGAAGTGACAATGTACATATAATATATTATAGCATTGGTATACAGGCCTAGTAACGTCATGTAGTATTTATAGAATAAAAAGTACAGTAGATAAAAATCTTGTAAATATACAAATCAATCGTTTGAATGTACATAAATATTTATAGTCCTAATTATTGTATCAGTATTTTAGAATTTCAAAACTTAGCAAAAGTAACTTATTCATTCATAGTTTTCTGCTCAAGAGCAGGTTCTTCACTGCAAACCCAACATTTTTCAATCCTTCCTTTTTCTTTCTTTTTACGTCTTCCTTTTAATACCCGCATACGATCCACATACTTTAATGTTGTCTATAATTTGATATTTATTCTGTCCCGAACTTTTGTCTCGTTTACCATTCCTTACAGTGAATCCTTCAGCAGGCAGTTTATTCTTAGCCAGGGACCCAGTCAATTTTCTTATTCTCTACTTCGTCAGTTCCAGCAATATTCTTTCTTCAGCACTCTTTCTAGCAGAACTTTGTCTCTTATTTTGTCTGTCCATTTCACACGTTCGATTTTTCTCCATATCCAAACTCCAAATGCTTCCAGTCGTTTTTCTTCACTTCATCGTAATATCCATGTTTCTGCCCAATAAAGTGCTACGCTCCACACAAAGCACTTCACTAGTCTTTTCCTTAGTTCTTTTTCCAAAGGTCCGTAGAAGATGCTCATTTTTCTATTAAAAGCTTCCTTTGCGTAAAAGCAATAAGCTAAAAGAAAATATTCTTAATAAAGGGAGAATTTTCCTGGAAATGCATAATTATGTCAGTGCAATTAAAAATCTTAGCAATATATAAAGTAAGATTTTCTTAGCAGGGAAAAAATTGTCATGTACCGGTATGTAATTTGTGAAATTGTGACAGTAAAATTATAAAACATAGCAAAGTGAATAACCTAAATTTTGCTTAAAAGGGAAAACTTTTCAGGAAAATTTATAATTATATCAGTAAAATTATAGAACTTAGCAAAATCAATACGTAAGATAAGAAACTGCTTAATAAGGGGAAATTTTCAGGAAAATTTATATACACTTTTAATACTTATATAATCACTGATTAACTTTGTGACTGTTTCACAGTGTTAATATGAGGAATTTACCAAGCTGACTAGTTTCGAAGTGATATTCTTCATTGCCCGAAGCCTAGTCATGTATTAAATTACTTGTTTCTTCTTGATTCTTCATTGTTCTAATAATAATAATAATAATAATAATAATAATAATAATAATAATAATAATAATAATAATGTTTTATTTTCGCTGGCAGAGTTAAGGCCATAAGGCCTTCTCTTCCACTCAACCAGCCTTAATCAATACAATACATATTTAAATTACAAACTACACTTAAAAGGTTCTCCAGCAATATTCTTCAATTTTAACGACTAGTAGACTACATATTTATTTAAATTTAGAGAAACCTATAAGGTAAAGTAGTAACTTAATTTATGAGCTAATTTAATTCAATCAGTTATAATTAATTTAATATTTGGGATAGCTAGTAAAATTATGAAAATTAATTTAATATAAGCTTACTAGAACTATGTTACAGGGAGAAAAAAATACATATATCTAAAATATAATTTTTATAATGAGAATATTAATGTAATTGCCATTAGAGGTTTTGTAAATCTAGACATACACTTTTAACACTTATATAACCACTGATTAACTTTGTAACTTCTTTACTGTGTTAATATGAGGAATTTACCTGACTGACTAGTTTAGACCTCGGACGATGAAGAATATCACTTCGAAACTAGTCAACCAGGTAAATTCCTCATATTAACACAGTAAAAAAGTTACAAAGTTAATCTGTGAAAATGTATAATTAGGGTAAAGGCTGGTAATATTGTGGTACTAATAATATTATGATAGTTCTTTTTGAGAGTCATTGGACAAGTTTCTGCACAAAACCAGTCCTTTTCTCGCTCAGTAAAATTGTAAAAAATTCTCAAAATGTTCTATCATAATATTAATAATACTACAATATTACCAACCTTTACCCTATAGGCCTATCATTTAAATTATAAAATGTAACAAAATCATTAAACTAGGAAATTTCTTAAAAAGAGAAAACCACTAAAACATAAATATGAGGCTTAGCAAAATCAATTAGCTAAAAATAATGCTTAAAAGGATTTTTTTTAATTCGGGGTAAGTTGTGTTTCTTATTCCAACGTTTATACTATTTTTTGAAACAGATAATATTAAAAATATTATTTAATTATTATTTTCCATGGTGCTTTTGTAATTATGATACCAGATAAACTCATCATGGGCCCTGAAGCAATATCTCTCGGGCCGCATGGGACACACGGGTCGCGAGTTTGAGACCACTAGCGTAGAGTACTACAAAAATGGCAATGAACATTTTTCTGAATAGGTACCCACTTAAAGGTTCCACGTTAAAAGTTCACATTAGAACTTTATAACGTAATTCAGGGGACCTGAAAAATTATGTTTAAACAAGTGTCTTTGTAATCGAAATGTGTAACACAGGTATAAAGGCTATCAGCCAAGGAACTTAGGGATGACACAATTTTGACCCCTAGTTTATACCTGTAATACAGTTCTTAAAGCTTTACTCTGTCACTTACAGTACCGGTAAATAATTTAAATTGCAGTGAGTTATAAATTTAAGCTTCAGAAAAATGTTCATTACACATTTGCAAATAGGCTTACGTGCAGTAACATGCTGTAGATACTTTCCAAACTGCATTACTTAGAATTAATCAGTCAGTCCCTTCTTCCGCTTTCCCAGTACAAATTTTCTAACCTATTAGTGTTAACAATAATTTAATGAATGCATGCTGATTAACAAACAAAAGAATGAACTAGGGAGGAATGTGACACATGACCAGAACTTACTGAACACAAAGTTAAAATAAATAACTCGTACACTCAACATAAGGTAGAATAGGGCGATTTCTATCGCCTCCTGAAGCCAGGTAAGTGAATCCGAAAGTTTTTAATTTCCCGGTTAAGACCCGCAATTCTTGTGCTGACAAGTGGCAACATCTGGTGACCATTGAGAGAAGCTTCCTAGTAGGAAGCATTGTGTGTAGAATAGTACAAAATATATATGTATAAGTTCAATCATGAGACATATCTCTTTGCAAATGCATATGATTGAACTTATATATATATATATATATATATATATATTTGTATATTTTTTTTACTATATTACTAGACTTATCTGAATAAAAATGAACTGAAAATTTAGTGTAGAAGTTCCAAAAGATTTAACTCTAGGAAGACCGGGCTTTGCGAACACTAATACGACCGCCGGGACAAAAATCAGACTTGTCTTGGGCCGGAAACCGGTATTTTTATGTAAGAAACGGGTATTCTGCATGGAAGCGAAACTATGATCGTCAAATAACATTTGTATATGATACTATCTGAATTTCTAAAACTGAAAAGAAAGAAAGGTAATTACATGGAGAAGAGAAGATCTTCAAACACGCAGCAGAAGAAAAGAGGACACTACGGAAAAATGAAAACGTTCAATGCCTTGAAAAATGGTTTATTCAAGTGATGGTGAAAATGACAAACTGCAAATAAAGAATGATAATGCGTGCCAGTTTCGACTTTTGTTTTATGATGATCCTTGGCCTGTTAAGAAAGATGTTCGGGTTCCATTTCAGGGAAAACGAAGAACGTTGTACCACAAAATGTGTGTTGCAGTCAAATATAATCTGTGGTGTTATGACATAAGCTGATATGTACATTTTCCTTACTTTACAAAACAGTTTTAAAGTTCTTTCAGGAAAAACAGGGACATATTAGAAGGAAAATATATTTTTTAGGATCAGTGTTAGCTACCAATGGGAGTAGACATAATGCTTTGAAGTAACGTTAAAAACAACATTTGTAACATATTCAGACAAAATATTTTTGCTGAATTTGTAGATTTAAGATTCTGCCATAACGCCACAGTTATAATAATAATAATAATAATAATAATAATAATAATAATAATAATAATAATAATAATAAACACAGTGGATTATATATTGGCGTTAAGTGATAAATAAACACGATTTAACCCCTTCAGGCCTGATGTACAATATAGGGTACATTGTTTCCTTTTTTCTTTTTTGGAATGTCTTCGATACTTTTAAATATTTTGAAAAATTCAATGCGATAAAAATGGAGAATATTATTTTTTAAATATGTCTATACCTGAATTAAAAATAAAATTTAAAATTTTGGGGCCCCAGGGGTAAAAATTGTCTCCAAATTTTTATTTTCTGTGAAGACTTTATTTGGGAATTTTGGATCCCCAAAATGATTATGTGACCAGTTTTTTTTTCATTTGTTTTTAATATAAATTCAGGTCTGAAGGGGTTAAGTAATACTCATTAACATAGATTTGAATAAGGAGTCGAAAAAATGAGCACTGTGGCAAACGTATAAGCATTAAATTAGAAGAAAATACTATTTACATAACAACATTATAAAGAAAATTGATTTAAGTATACACAATAGAAACAATAAACGAAAAATAAAAATAAACATAGTGGAATTCATTGCATTAAATATATGCAACACGTTACGCTTGGTAACTCATCATAAGATATTACTCTAATTTATATTTAAAATTTCAATACTGTTAATCGGTGGAGAGTTGATCATTAAAGGTTTCCTGTTTGAACAAAGAATGCTCTCTCTTTTCTGGAGGAGTGCATAGAATCCTGTCAAGGCCACGGGTCAATTGCTCAATAGGTTCTACATGTTATTAATTTTGTGCGAGATCGTGCGTATTTGCTTGTTTTCCGCACAGAACCAATACGCGGTAAGTGTGAAATACCACATTCAGTATTCCCAACGTAACACACAAAACAATTTCCCTCTTCTTACCGCTTAAGCGCGACATTCATTTTACTGCTTTAGGCTTTTAACATGTTATTTTTAGTGACGTTTAACATAGTAATAATTATAAATTGGAAACTTACCACTGCAATTTCACCTAAATTGCAATGTTAATTATTGTTTTTAAATATTTGCAAAAATTAAGTAAAGTCTACTACTCCACGAAACTTATTGCATTCCTGATGCAAGTAACATTAAGGAAGCCGTGAAAAAACCAAAAAGATTCCAGATGCCGATGTTATTACTGCAATATGTTATATAAATAATATTGTTAAAATATACCGTTTGTTTTAAGTTCGCATTTATAGACTGGGGGGGGGGGAAGACAGACGTGTATCACGGCCTGCTGGAGTATAGTAAACACAGAAAACATTTTATAGCAACAATGTTGAAGAAAGATATTTTGGTTTTCCGAAGTTGCCGTCATTAAACAGAAACCAACATAGAGATTTCATTGCAACTAATTAGAAATTCGTCTTTCAGGTATGTAATAAACGATCTTCGCACAAAATAATGTACGATACACGAGCGGTATGTTTGTTTTCATGTTCTCGGAAATTAAAAAAGCTCAACTACGTTTCGCTTTTTCAATCTTTTCCTCGAACATGAAAACGTCAACATACCGCTCTTGTAACGTATATTACTATTGTTAATTGATAAATGTTTGTATTGGAATAATATAACTTTATTTTTTGTGTTGTCTTTCGTGTGTTTAATTTCAACTATCATAATCAGGCGACATGCGTTCAGACTCTTCAGGCCTTTGATGGTAAACCCGATGGGTTGCAAAACAGGACAAATAAAAAAAAAAGGAGTTGAATTAGAATTTTCATAATAATTATTTTCCTGTAAGTTTTGATACAGATAGAGATATTGAAAATTAAATATAAATACATTTCAATCAGTATGTGGAACAATTAACAAAACACTTCAAGATAACACTGAAAAAAGACACAAAAATAAAATTTTACAAGACAATGGCTGTTCCACTTCCAATGTTCGGAAGCGAGTCTTCGATAATAAGACAACGGGACAAAAGTAAAATAAAATAGGCAGAAGTAAGATTCAGATAAGGAGTGAAAATATATACATCTTGATTACACAACTTTTAACATTATATCATCTCGGAATATGCATTATATATTTTTCTCGTGTTAAATATTACTATACTGTAACTTCTACATAAGACAGACAGGCAGATCATTTCAAACACGTTACAAAGTACACATCACAGCCATAAGAAAATTACAAAACACTTCCACATGTGCAGAACACGTCACAAATGTTAACCACACCTACAGAGAAATCAACACAGACATGGAAATTCTACACATCCAACCAAAAAGCCAGAAACTAAACACACTAGAACAATACGGAATATACAGACACACAAAAACACATCCAAATGAAATTCTCAACACACAACTCAATTTCAGAACACACACACTCTTTGACTCCACATTACACTACACAAACACACCCCGACAGGAAACAAAACAAAAGACGCCAAGACGAGCAACAACCAGTTCTGAAGAAGGTCAATAACAGACCGAAACATGTTAACCAGGTACCGTAATATTTAACACGAAAAAGACATATAATAGATATTCCGAAGTGAAAATATATGAGAAGCGATCAACTTGTTTCCTGTCCCTTGGATATGGCTATTGTGACAATTACTGAAGCCGAAGAAGAATGTGGGATGATATAAACAGATGAAGAAAATTGTTGTTGGTAATGTAAAGCGTTCGAAACACAAAAGTTTTTAGACAAAAGCAGATATAAGATTATAAAATCGTATGAATGAATTGCATTAGAAATAAAGAGGTTTCGAATTGGTGTTCAGAACTCCAGAGGAAAGCACAAATATCTTATTTTCTAGAAACCAACAAATGTCAGTAGTTTGTGAATAAATCTGCAACTATTTTCGTTCTCTGTGTAATTTAGGAAATAACTTTTAGGATTCGATAACCATGTGCGTGCCTTCATGAAAATGCAGAGCAATTATGCAAATTAAGTTAATCTTAACCGATTGAGATATCAGACGCAAAGACCCAAGAAACGGTTTCGTGCAAGAGGTTACCGATGTTGGATTGTAGGTAGAGAAAACCTGCCCAGATTCCGCCCCTCCGGGTGTGAACATGGTTCTTCACATCAGAATTGGATAAAACCAGTCACAAATACAATGACTGCCACTTTTAACACAGTCCACCTCCAGAAATAATAGTTCTCCACTAACCAAATGCACTTAACAGCACGTGAAACGTTTTTAATGACAACGCTGAAGTGCCGAGAGTGTCAAAATTGCTAGTTCATATAGCTCCCATATAATGGAACAGAAATGCTGATTCATTACTATGTGAGCGAACTGCTGAAATGCTGTTGAATGTCGTTTCAAATGAAAAGGAAGGATTTAAATATAGAGACAAGATTTTCTCATCTCTCCACTACCGTCGCTATGGGAACAAAACCAACTGACATGTTTGGTAAATTATTTTTGAAGTAAAAACGTCTATCCTGAAGGTTCATTCGAGACACGACTCGAAAATGTGTAAGAACCAGAGCTGCGCGAACTTCAACCGTCGAATAAGGCCAATGAACGAATTGGGAAATGAGAACAGAAACATTTAAAAGGCACGCGAAAACGCATCCTTGCAAGGGGATTGTGGCTGAGAAAAAGTGATTGTAGGATGATTATAGGATAAAAGTTTCAGATATCAGTTTTATCACCATGATTTTGACTATCTTTATAGTATGGTTCTCATTGACCAGTTGACTATCAATAAGCTTGTTCACTGGTAAGATTCGTTCGCGTGGACTTGAATCGGTTTTTTGAGAAACACACTAAGTCTCGAAATACAAAGTTTTGGGGAAACACAAAAAAACTGTTTAAAAGCAGCGCATGGGTTAATAATTGGAATATTTGAAATGGGAAATGTGGGTAAAAACATAACGAATATGCAATATACATATATATATATATATATATATATATATATATTTAAATAGAATATGACTTAATATTCATGTTTAAAATTTTTTGGAGTTTCTCAAATTCTGGTAAAGATAAAAAAAACTCTTTATTTCATGAATTAATTGAAAACTTGGTTTAAAAATAATACGAATTTGATCCTTAAATATTAATTGTCAATATTACAGATATTATTCTGTATGACAAATTAATAAATCTATAATATTCTCATAGCTAGCAGTGCATATGTCTGTACAGATTACTGTGCACTTAACTGCGGAATCCCGGCCAAATAAGTCACTCAGCTGAGTGCGCTCCTAGTATAATGGCAGTTAACATTGGATATACGTCAACATATATGCCTAACTTGGAGTCAGGCCATAAAGGGAAACATTGAAGGAGGAGAATTCGATCCGGTGCTGTGGATTGAATTCGGCGTAGCTCAGTGGTCAGAGCGCTTGGTATGTAAAACCAAAGACCCGGGTTCGATCGCCAGCGCCGCGCCGGAGCGAATTTTTCTCCTTAAATATGAATTGTCATTTTCTAGAAGCTGACTTCATAATTTTTACTTCATGTGAACAAATGTTACTAAGGACATAAATAATTAAGTTCTGCATGAAATAATCTAATACAGTAATACATTACACAAAGATAACATTATTCTAAGAAATCCAAAATACAAACACAAAATAATTAATTTACCAAATACAATAGCTTAGGCTATAGTTTTGTTCATTCCGTGTCAGCCTTGTCACTGACTTACGGGCTTCTACACGAAACCTAATTTTTAAGCGCACATGTCGCAAGAGAATTACCGTTTGACTTGTGGTCTTTTCACAAAAAATAGTATATTATCTCTGCAGTGCTTGGGAAAAGTGGCATAAGTCAGTTTCCACAAACATTTTTTAATAATTTATTGACAAATTACGGAACATCTGCTCGCTTGGGAAAAGATACATAAGTATTTTTCTCATTACAATAATTCATACAGAAGAAAATCAAAACGACATGAACCAGTGTGAAGACAGTTTTTTTTCCTTCTAATGTAAAATTAACATTTTTTACTCTTGCCACTTTTCCCGAGCACTACAGATCTATTCCTATAGAACAGTAATTAGCAATGAATTCACTTTATTTGCAAGTTCATTCTATATATAATACAATCATTTTGAAAAAAGAATCTGACCTACATCAGGGATACACCGGCACGCAGAATAAATCCCTAGTTTCGAAAGTGAAACAACAGTTGTGTTCATTCATTCATTCATTCATTATTCATTTTATTCCATAGATCTTACATGGGCAATGAAGCTTTAAGATGTGGAACAAGTCAAAATTTTGCAATATTACAATTTTACAATTTTTACAAATTTTTATAGTTTTACAATTTAGTAATTTTCTACAATTTTTACAATTTTGTGCAATTTTTTACAATATTTTGGCGAGATGTAGTGAGATGAGGTGAGGTCCGAGGATTCGCCAAAATATTACCCGGCATTTGCCTTTTGGTTTGGGGAAAACCTCGGAAAAACCCAACCAGGTAATCAAATCAAAGGGGGGTAATCTAATCAAAGGGGCTGATGCCAAGGACTTGCCATAGACCATCCGGCTTCAGTCCCACGGCTGTGGAAAACCTCGGAAGAAACCAATGACCAGAGGGGGATCCAACACAAGCCCGAACGCAGCTCTGGTTCAGCAGCCCAGCGAGTCTGCCGACTGAGCTACATCGATGGCTCTACTAAAAGTGTTGTTTGAATGTTTCATTTGTGTTTAGGTTTACAATTGGAGATTATGGGTAGTCTATAATAATCAGAGACGTAATTAATGAAGGACATACAACATACAGTATTTTCTCTTCAAATGAAACGACAAAACGAAATAAGTCCCATTTCACAGCAAATTTTTCACTACCTATGGTTCATTCAAAGTGTATCGCACGTGTCTATTATTACCATTTTATATTTGTATAACATGATAGGCCTATTAAAAATCAAACGAGTGGTAGCACAGGTCTGTAAGTTCCCTAGATGCCGAAATATTACTGGGAGAGGCTGTGCATACTGATTTTAAAAGCAAATTTAGCGTCCTCATGTCCGTAGCGAAGGAAGGCGGCTTCACTGTGCATGGTCATACAATTTACATTGGTTCATGGCTCAACTACTAATAACATTAGCATTCAGTTGTGGCTCATAATGTTGTTAGAGTAAGCATTCGAAATTCTGTAAATTTTTGGTTCACCACGCGCCTAGCTACTCGTGCGGGGTATGACGCATTCTTTTTTTTATTTTAGTAGGTTATTTTACGACGCTTTATCAACATCTAAGGTTATTTAGCGTCTGAATGAGATGAAGGTGATAATGCCGGTGAAATGAGTCCGGGGTCCAGCACCGAAAGTTACCAAGCATTTGCTCATATTGGGTTGAGGAAAAACCCCGGAAAAGACCTCAACCAGGTAACTTGCCCCGACCAGGAATTGAACCCGGGCCACCTGGTTTCGCGGCCAGAAGCGCTGACCGTTACCCCACAGGTGTGGACATGACGCATTCTACGTCAAATCCCGGGGCAGGGCATAGTTGCGCCCCACGGTCAGAAAAGATGCAGCAGATAAAAAAGGGTCCCTGTTTTGTGGGCATAGTTGCGCCCCGTTGCCATCAGGTAGAGAAAAGGGCATGGCATAGTTGCGCCCCGATGAAATAGTTAGAGAAAAAGACACTACGGAAACTCGAGCCTCGTAATCAACCAACCTTATTGATTTCTTATTCGATTTAATATTCATTATCGATACCGTTTAAATGAACACCATGAAGTTGGCAATATTTTATTAACTGTTTTTCTACTGTTTATGTAGTGATTACCAATAGCCTATCGTTAAAATGAACACCATGAAGTTGGCAATATTTTATTAACTGTTTTTCTACTGTTTATGTAGTGATTACCAATAGCCTATCGTTAAAATGAACACCATGAAGTTGGCAATATTTTATTAACTGTTTTTCTACTGTTTATGTAGTGATTACCAATAGCCTATCGTTAAAATGAACACCATGAAGTTGGCAATATTTTATTAACTGTTTTTCTACTGTTTATGTAGTGATTACCAATAGCCTATCGTTAAAATGAACACCATGAAGTTGGCAATATTTTATTAACTGTTTTTCTACTGTTTATGTAGTGATTACCAATAGCCTATCGTTAAAATGAACACCATGAAGTTGGCAATATTTTATTAACTGTTTTTCTACTGTTTATGTAGTGATTACCAATAGCCTATCGTTAAAATGAACACCATGAAGTTGGCAATATTTTATTAACTGTTTTTCTACTGTTTATGTAGTGATTACCAATAGCCTATCGTTAAAATGAACACCATGAAGTTGGCAATATTTTATTAACTGTTTTTCTACTGTTTATGTAGTGATTACCAATAGCCTATCGTTAAAATGAACACCATGAATTTGGCAGTACTTTATTAACTGACATATTCAAATGAGTGAGCCGTTGGAATATGGGGCCTTAGCAGTCTTGACATTTTATTAGTGATTTTCACACCGTCTGTGGCGTATAGTGAAGTTAATTTAAAATGAATGTTAAATTTAGTGAAAAGGGTGAAGAGTTAATAATTAACAATGGTTCTAAGTTTCAATTTTTGGAACCCTGTACCGTAGGGTTAAGATATCGATGTAGAAACAAAAAATGCAGTTCATTTATTGTGTGTGATCAATAAAAAAGTGTTATTTTAAATAGAAAAATTGATCATACGCTAGGCCTACTTGATTTCAATGCAGCTATCACTGTAATATTTTTAAGTAATTTATTTATTTTATGACAATCACTTTCATGTGTACTATGCCCATCGGGGCGCAACTATGCCATGTCCCATCTGCTACCTGATTTCTTCGGGGCGCAACTATGCCATGTCCATTCTGCTACCTGATTTCTTCGGGGCGCAACTATGCCATGCCTAGGCCTCCCAATTGACCATGGGGCGCAACTATGCCATACCGCAAATCCCGTCTGACACTTCAAGAACAGCGTCATTTTGTTTTGATTTCCAATAATGAACCTTTAACTTTACTAAAAGTAATTACTGTATTTCATTTGCATTATTTTAGAATAAAATGGCTCTCAGATTTAAAATCCGACAAATAGTTTAAAGGAAATCGTTTACACAGGCAGATAGTGTGTAGAAAAGCACATTTTCTATATCTAGAATGTTGAAAATATTTATTTCAGCGACTATCTCGAAATAGATTTTATGCAATATTACATTAATATGTCCAATGATAAAGTAAACAGGAAAACATTCTTCGTATAGTGACCGCGTTTCATTACAACCCAACCGGCATCAAAAACGACGTTTTCCTTTGAATAGATAAATGATTGTTTATTAATTAGGCCTTCTCAGATGCCAATCCAGTCACAAGAAGCGGTAACATACTGTACGACTGCCAATGATGCGTTAGTATAGGTCTCGCAAGTACTGATTACCGACGGAAGGAATGCGAATCAAACACTTCGATAAGGAAGAGCTGGCGAGAGGAAAGGTCACGACATAACTTGAATGATATTCAACAGTACAATCGGAAGAGAAATGACATCGATAGAATCAGTCTTGCATTGTAATAATTACATTACGACTTTAGTTTGTTCCATTGCATGTGAATGCGTGTCTTGTATCGCACGGTATTATTATTTCATTCGTAAACATATATTGCGCGTTTAATTAGCTTCGAATTTTTCTCTTGCTACGTTCTTTATTTTCACAACGCTGTCCTCAATTTGTTCATCTTCTTGGAAGAGACAGTACTTCCATCGGCTCGCACCCCTCCCCCCTCGGCGTGCATACATACACATGTCAAAACAGACAGCAACACCACCATTGGTTTTCGGTAATCGTTTCTTGCGCGAGCTATATTTTTAATGCACGTGCCGATATCAACTTCATGTGGAGTACGAAACATCGTTGCCCTATCTCGAGTTTATTGACGCGAGTTGAAATAAATATACCGCTAATCGTAATTATAACTAGGAATAATCTTTACAGCGGAAACATGACAACAACGTTTGATATTGCAAGTAATGATGCGTGCAAAAAATATATATCAAAACATAAAGGCTTCCGACTTGGTATTAAATAAACGCGCCTACTATACATATTTCCGTCGGTACAGAACGGTTATATAGTTTTTAATGGCGAATTAATAACACGATTTATTATATATATATATATATATATATATATATATATATATATATATATTACTCTGAGAGACGCTATTGCGATCCCAATGTCCACAGCCGTGACGCTTAAAATACACCTGGAAGATCAAACTTTAGCACGCCGTTTACAGGGCTTGTGCAGAATGGTCCTTACCGCAGTAGTACATGTCTTTGTCACCAGAAGAGAGTCTGGTTGCGGATCATTAGCAAACCGCTATCTCGCTTAACACATGAGTAATTTTACACTTGCCTCTCCGAGTCAAGAAACTGTGATGAAATACCGGTAAAATTTTTTCCCTTCACGTGTGAGGGAGATCATGTCTTCAGCATTTAAAATAGCATTAGTGACTTAAAATGCACGATGCACTAAGAGGCTTCTTTTAAACCAACCAATAAACGTAATTGTTGCAATTATATGAAAAATCGGAGACGCATAAGATTGGAATAATATAACAACTTTTTAGGGACTTAAAACATTGCAAGAAAATTACTATAGAAAGACGTAAAACTAATAATAAAACAACAGCTTTTCGTTAGGCAGAAAATTGCATTTACCAGAATGCAGTACAAAAAAAGTAAAAAGTATTCTCTGTGAAAATTTCAACAAACTACTTCTGCAAGATATTATTCGTCAGTGTGGAAATAATGTGTAGTCCATGAATTTATAGTCATTCATTCATTTAGTGTTCTTTCCAAGGGCAGGTACTTCATTGCAAACCCAGCATTCTCAATTATTTCATACTTTTGCCTTCCTCTTTGTCTCCTTATATGATCCATATATCTTAATGTCGTCTACCATCTGATACCTTCTTCTACCCCGAACTCTTCTACCGTTCACCATTTCTTTCAGTGAATCTTTCAGTAGACAGTTTCTTCTCAGCCAGTGACCCAAACAATCCATTTTTCTCTTCCTGATCAGTTTCAGCATCATTCTTTCTTCATCCAATATTCCCATATTCCCAACACAGCTACATTTCTTATTCTGTCTGTCCACTTCACACGTTCCATTCTTCTCCATATCCACATTTCAAATGTTTCTAGTCGCTTCTCTTCACTTCGTCGTAATGTCCACGTTTCTGCTCCATGCAATGCCACACTCCATAGAAAGCACTTCCAAGTCTTTTCCTTAGTTCTTTGTCCAGAATTTCGCAGAAGATGCTCTTAAAAAAACTAGAAATTTACATAAAAGTATTTATTACAGACATACATAGTCTAATGTACAATGCAATACAACTTAATGGGCCATCAATGACTACAACGTTTGATGCCGACGCGAGTACGCTATATCTTACGTAAAATTATTCTTGTAACTTTTTAACTTCAAGAAACGAGAGTTTTATCCACTTTCTGTACTGTATTGTAAAGTACATCTCACATTATAATCGGATATTCAAAGGTTTCTACTTTTCGAGACAAAGGTTTGAAAATAGCAATAATTAATTTGTGTTTTATGTTTGTTTTTAAGTTTTGATTTGTGTAATATTTTATTACCATTTCATAGACAATCTGTGTCGCGTGACCTTTGTTGTCTTCATCGCTGCTCTTGATCCACGCTCATTACATGACAGGGGAATCCCACTACATTGATTCAAATTTTATTCTTCTCGTGTAACAATCCAACTATTTAAGATTAGATCTCATTGCTACTAATATCCCAAGGTTTCACTAAGTCTTGATGAGCGGCAAAATTTTTTATCCAAATTATTATTGTAAGCGGAGACTTCTGAAGTTTTGTTTCGTAGCATTATTTGATTAAGGAGAGACTCCACTGAAAATCATTACAATTAAAAAAAATATTGACTATTTCACTTCTTTAAAATGTATAATTTTATACCCCAAATGAGTCTAGTTCAATTCTGATTACAAATATGTTTAAAATAAATTAAATTCTTGCTGTAAGGGATCGTAGCATTTAATGAGCTGTCAGAATTAATTTTTCATCATAGAATTTTTTTTTACAAATTTATGATTACAAATCTAGTAACTTTTTGTTCTGAAGTTGGCTCCCCGAAGTTACTAGATGAATGTAACGGAGGAAACTTTTAATTTACATAAATATTCATTTTACCTTCAAATGCATTTTTCCGCAAGTTTATTTTCTTTTCAACACCAACTCTTTTATGTCAAATATTAATATAACTGAATGAAACTTTTACTGCAAGTATTTGTGAGATAGCTGCATGTTTCTACGCACTTGTATTGTTAAAAATTCTGCTAGTTTATTAATATTTGTTCATGAATTATAGAAGAAGTAACGTTTTTCAAATTAAAAAAAAATTCAAAGTGAATAAATGAGATATTTCGCAAAATGAATGCATAGAAATGTTTTTCCGTGTCTTGCGAATGTAACAAGAAACTAAGCTTAAAAATTGAGTTCTACTAAAAACTTGAGTTGGAAAGTATTTCTAAAAAGAATGGAAAAGAAATAAAAAATCAAAAGCCATAAACATTTGGGAGTTCAAAATTTTGATTTTGTTAGTCCTTTACATAGTAAACGTGTTCTCAAAATTTTGTTGAAAAAATGATTAGGAAAAAAGTTGTCATTTTTATTGGAGTCTCCCCTTAATTAACTTGTATTCCCAGAACTTCTTAAACTGATATATTATTTTATTATTTCGTTTGGCTTTGCTTCTGGACTTATCCAAAATGCCGTATTTCTCCATCATACCCACTGAGAGCACGTTTTTCTTCGGGTCACATCACGACATCCAAGAGTCTGGGTGTTTTTCCCTTTAAACGACGGCGCCTCAAGGAATTAATAAAATGTCACGCAACTTTTAATTATAGATTTCAAATTAATTAATTTAAGTTGGTTATTATTGCAAGTTATTACAAAATATACAGGGTGTGTTTGCAACTATACAGAAGTTATGATGTAGACTATCACTAAAAAAAAACAGACAGTTTAACTCATTGGTACAAGAAATGTAATTAAATACGTGGTGAACAACTTATATTCCGGCCGGAAAGCGACTTTTGCTATCGGCTCAAACACGCGAGCTATAAAGCATTATCGCGGATTTGACAAACCACGAACTATTAATGTAAAATAAGCGTTTTTGTGAGTTAGCGGAGAGGGAGCCTAATTTTGTCTTGTGCAACAGGATTTTGAGGCAGTACATACAACCGACTATTCTATGGATGAATTCTATAGAGTATTCGGGGATTTAATTATCAACAGTAATCTCACTAGACGTTTTGATTTATCTAGAGAAAATCAAAACTCGAGTGGGATTTAATTGACTATTACACCATTAGAAGAAAGTATATAAAGATTAGAAATAACGAAGTACTCCAATACAAAAAAATATTAATTGACTTACGAAAATACAACTGTCTTCAAATGTATTATTGTACCATCCCAACATTACAAATATTACGCTAGATGCATGCTAGATGGCAGTAGTGAGCAATGCCCTCTCGTCGAGAAGTTTTCGATCTATTATACACGATGGCAATGTTACTAGTGAAGAAGGCTTTGCTGATTCAGTTTCATTTTTATTAAAATGCAACATTCCACTTCAATTATCCGAATCCCAGTAATCAACGTCACTTGACAGATGATTTTCAATAAATCTTAATATTAAACAATCTCTGATACGTGACTATCCATAATATCATATAGCAGAAGCTATAACATAACCTAACTAATATACACAAGTGTTAGACAAGTTTTTATTAACGACGATGACATAAAAAATAAACATGAATAATTTTAAAAGGAATAATTATTGAATGAACAATTTTCAAATTTGAATGTGGTTGGTGGTTCAATTGATGTTATATTGGACGTGTGCGTAATAGAAGTGGAACTCGTTGATTTAGGCCTACATGGTGTATTCAACTTATTCAGAATTTCCGAATGAATAATTTTAAAAGGAATAATTATTGAATGTACAATTTTCAAATTTGAATGTGGTTGGTGGTTCAGTTGATGTTATATTGGACGTGTGCGTAATAGAAGTGGAACTCGTTGATTTAGGCCTACATGGTGAATTCAACTTGTTCAGGATTTCCGAATGGTGCTCCTCATTTATTTGTAAATCGGATTTCAGAAGATGCATAGGTATGAAAAGTGATTTTATTAATTCTTGTTCTTGAATGCCAATGCGAGTCATATTTGAAACTGCTGTGCATCGACTGGAGTGGTTTGTAATTTTATATATATTTTTGACGTCCAGACCAGCGCAGTTTCAAATGTTGGCAAACAAAGAAACAAATGCTAGGGACGCGATAAAATTAAACAAATGCTAGGGACGCGATAAAATTAAACAAATGCTAGGGAAGCGATAAAATTAAACAAATGCTAGGGACGCGATAAAATTGTGTGATAAGCAGCCATGATTGGTTGAAATACGTCCTTTCGTACCGTTTTATTGGTCAAAAGTAGTATGACGTAGTAAGAGTGTAATAGTCAGTGGAAATATGTGGCTCCTTGATTTTCCGACTTAACCCATTTATGTGATGATTATATCAGAGATTAAAACAATAGGATTTGGTTATTATTCTGTCATATTGTTTTTTTTTGTTTTATTGAGGAATTACTTGTCAATAAGTTTATTACGTAAAATATATTTAACTTTATTTCAATCGGTAATTATGTATGGAATTATAGGATGGGGTAGCTCATTTAAATCCAATTTTAATCCACTTTATTTATTACAAAAGAAAATAATTAAAATATGTCTTCATAAACCAAATGATTTTCCATCTCAAAATTTGTTTCTAGACTTTAATGTACTTAACGTAAGACAAATTTATTATATTGTATTAATAAAATTCATACATAAAAATCGAAATAATTTTTAATTGTATTCTCATAGTTATGAAACAAAAGATATGAATTCTTTAAGATTGTTTGAACCAAAATGCAACACAGTAGTAGTAATTTAGGCCCAAGAATATATAACAAATTTATATTTAAATATCCTAATCTTGTCAATTCGAATAGTTCTAGTATTAAATTTAAAAGTTATGTATGGATTTTATAAAAATTGAAAAATTGTAAATTTAAATTTATATACTATAATTGCATAGTAGACATAAGACAAATAGTATTGTATAATTATTAATTTCAATTCAGGAATCCGCCCCTGAGCACGAGTTCTACTCTTTCAGGGGCGAGCTAAAGTTTCTCTGTATATTTTATATTTTATGTTACAATTATTAGCAAAATAATAAATAAATAAATATGATTTTGAAATCGGTAATCAACGCATTAAGATGTAAATAGGATGGAAAAGACATTCTAAATAAGAATGAAGAGCAGAGACAAACCATAACTCTGTAGAAATGCACGGTAGTGAGTGCGACACTAAATATGTTGGACATATTAAATTTAATGTTAAATACAATTACGCATAGGGGAGAGTTTGGTTGTATCGGACATCGGGTAATATCGGACAGTGAGTTTCTTTCATCTACCACACGATGATAGTACCTGATTGACATGATTACGTTTCTGTGATGTCACATAGAGAAACGTAACCATGTCATTCAGGTACTACCATATGGTGGTAGATGAAAGAAACGCACTGTCCGATACTACCCGATGTCCGATACTACCCGACTCTCCCCTATTTATACAGAGTCAACCGTAAGTAATGTCATCAATTTGAGTGGGTTATTGTTTGAGGCATTTAAAAAAAATATTTAATACAATTTTGCTTCCATTTCGACATAAAAATTGTTTTATATGTAACTTTTCATAGCGTATTTTGGGAAAGCCACTGATCTAATTCCCCATATGTGCAGTGAATAATTTAAGAGAGTAGTGTATTATGATAAAACTATTAGGGAAAATACAGGAATTTTATTTGAAGCGAGTAAAATACAGGTTTGGAAGTAAATCCCGAAAAGACAAAGTATATGATTATGTCTCGTGACCAGAATATTGTACGAAATGGAAACATAAAAATTGGAAATTTATCCTTTGAAGAGGTGGAAAAATTGAAATACCTAGGAGCAACAGTAACAAATATAAGTCCACACCTGTGGAGTAACGGTCAGCGCGTCTGGCCGCGAAACCAGGGGGCCCGGGTTCGAATCCCGGTCGGGGCAAGTTACCTGGTTGAGGTTTTTTCCGGGGTTTTCCCTCAACCCAATATGAGCAAATGCTGGGTAACTTTCGGTGCTGGACCCCGGACTCATTTCACCAGCATTATCATCTTCATATCATTCAGCCGCTAAATAACCTAGATGTTGATACAGCGTCGTAAAATAACCCAAGAAAAAACAAATATAAACGATACTCGGGAGGAAATTAAACACAGAATAAATATGGGAAATGCGTGTTATTATTCGGTTGAGAAGCTTCTATCATCCAGTCTGCTGTCAAAAAAATTTGAAAGAATTTATAAAACAGTTACATTACCGATTGTTCTTTATGGTTGTGAAACTTGGACTCTCACTTTGAGAGAGGAACATAGGTTAAGGGTGTTTGAGAATAAGGTGCTTAGGAAAATATTTGGGGCTAAGAGGGATGAAGTTACAGGAGAATGGAGAAAGTTACACAACACAGAACTGCACGCATTGTATTCTTCACCTGACATAATTAGGAACATTAAATCTAGACGTTTGAGATGGGCAGGGCATGTACCACGTATGGGCGAATCTATAAATGCATATAGAGTGTTAGTTGGGCGGCCGGAGGGGAAAAAACCTTTATTGAGGCCGAGATGTAGATGGAAAAATAATATTAAAATGGATTTGAGGGAGGTGGAATATGATGATAGAGACTGGATTAATCTTGCTCAGGATAAGAACCAATGGCGGGCTTATGTGAGGGCGGCAATGAACCTCCGGCTTGCATAAAGCCAGTAAGTAAGTAAGTGTGTAAGTAAGTAAGTGTATTATGATAATGAATGATTGAAATAATTTTAGTTTTTTCCTTCAAATGTTCAGAAATTTGATCCCAACAAATGTAACTTTTCGTTCTACAAAGGAATTTTATAATATCACCTTCATTCGGATCAAATTTCTACCACATTTAAAGGACAAAAATAAAATTATTTCAATCATTTATTGTCGTAATACACTGCTCTCTTAAATTATTGACTGAGCATAGTGAGAATTAGGTCAATGGCTTTCCCAAAACACTCTATGAAATGTTTCATATAAAACAATTTTTATCTCGAATAGGAAGCAAAAACAAGCAAAATTGTATTAAACATTTTAGTTTGAAATATCTCAAAGGAATAACCCCCTGAAATCAAAGACAATACTTACGATTTGCTCTGTATGTTTCTAAATATTACTATTTTGTTACAAAAATGGCCAAGATTTATATTGAGATTATTTGCATTAAGAAGGAAGCACTGGCTTTCAGTCGCTTTCCGTTTTAATTTCGCCAGTGTGCATGCAAACACAAGCAGATTACGCCACTGACGATTATTATTAAGCAGGAAACCTTAGCCATTCATGAATTTCATTATTTATTAAATACATGGCAGTGATAATTTCTATTAGAATTAATATAAATGAAAAGCCATTGTACAATTAATACCTATACAAATGACCGTTACAGATTTATACTACATACAACTATATTGCCTTTTTTCGGTTTAGGCTAAATTTGTTTAGATTTATTTTACAGCACTTCGAAAATACACATTTTGACCAAAAATATAACGAAAATACAACTGAAAATGTAAATGCATTTATCACAGAAAGTATAAGAATCTAAAGTATTACACTTTACTCAATTGCTTCATTTTTCACTATCCGCGTAAATTAACTTCGATATTTATAAAATGTGCGTTACTACAAGACAGCTATTTTAATAAACTTGTGTTGTAGGCTATATTAACAATGTCAGATATTGTTGACATATGTACCGACAATTAACATAATACCCGTGAATACATTTCATTAAACAGTCGAAGCAAATACACGTAGGTGTCTATATACGGAAGTACAAATATTTTACATTATGAAAGGCAACCGACAATTCTTAGAAAAGCTGAAGTCATTCATCTTTCTGTCTTGGGGAATACATTATTAACGCAGTCAGTGGTCATGTTGTGCCCTGAAGTTTGTGATCGCGGAAAATTAATTTCACACCCACTTGTACAAAATGATGTTTATGCCCGGAAATCGGTTGATGTTTAATATAATATCTGAAACCACGCAGAAAAGTGAAATGTCGTTTAATGTATATGTCTGAATAGTAACATTAAAAGTAATTGTGCATAAATCTTAGCTCCGTCACCTCTAAATTATAAGATTCTAATACATTCTAACATAAATCCTTCAAAATACACAATTAATTTACATGTTGATTAATGAGACATTAATATTTACTTGGGATTCTGAGCTGATAATAGAACAATTAAAAGCTATAAATATCACTGAATAGGGGAAGTTCATGACGCTGACATCAAATGCAGATATCTGTCCGGTTTTGCAACGGGCAATGTGCCAAATCTATTTTGCATAATATAATGAGCAACATGCTGAGATCACTTCGAAGAATTTCAAGTCCATTAAATAAGTATACTAATGATGATTACATAAGATATTTTCACAAAAGAGGATGCTGCTGGATTGTAACTGAAGTAGTGTATATTTCTTCAGCTAACATGCAATTAATTATATTCTTTTGAATTTCACCGATTCCGACAACGGTTAAGGCAGGCTTTGACGATATATGGAGCGACGATCAAGAAACCGAATCCCACCTAGCGGATGTCAACGTTGATATTACGACATCCTGTTTGAAGACGCAGTGTCCAGCTGCCATTGAGACTGGATGTTATTCCATTACTAATCTTGTTTAAGGGATTAGTGTCCAGAGAACATACGACGTAGGTCCCACCTACATCGTGGATATTTATCCGTAGTTAAAGCCTCAGTATCCAGCTGATAAGTGACAAGCTTCGATTAGATCGTGAATGTTCTTCCGTAATTAATGAGAACCGCTCATGTGTCGTCCTATTTGAAGGCTGTGTCCAGTTCACAAGTGACGAATTTCCCGCCTAGAGCATTAATATTTCCGCGTAGTTCATGAGACGTCTTGTACGAAGACTCGGTATCCAGCTGATACATGAATCGATTAAGTGTTGCATTATCTACTGCCTAGAGCGTGGATGTTTCTTCGACGTTAATGAGACGTCCTGTTTGAAGGCACATTTGCCAACTGACATATCACTGAGGTCCCGCTTAGCTCTTCTGTAGTTAATGAGACTCTCTATTCGAAGGCTCATTTGCCAACTCACATATCACTGAGGTCCCGCTTAGCTCTTCTGTAGTTAATGAGACTCTCTATTCGAAGGCTCATTTGCCAACTCACATATCACTGAGGTCCCGCTTAGCTCTTCTGTAGTTAATGAGACGTTCTATTCGAAGGCTCATTTGCCAACTCACATATCACTGAGGTTCTGCTTAGCTCTTCTGTAGTTAATGAGACTCTCTGTTCGAAGGCTCATTTGCCAACTGACATATCACTGAGGTCCCGCTTAGCTCTTCTGTAGTTAATTAGACTCTCTATTCGAAGGCTCATTTGCCAAATCACATATCACTGAGGTCCCGCTTAGCTCTTCTGTAGTTAATGAGACTCTCTATTCGAAGGCTCATTTGCCAACTGACATATCACTGAGGTCCCGCTTAGCTCTTCTGTAGTTAATGAGACGCTCTATTCGAAGGCTCATTTGCCAACTCACATATCACTGAGGTTCCGCTTAGCTCTTCTGTAGTTAATGAGACACTCTATTCGAAGGCTCATTTGCCAACTCACACATAACTGAGGTCCCGCTTAGATCTTCTGTAGTTAATGAGACTCTATTCGAAGGCTCATTTGCCAACTCACATATGACTGAGGTCCCGCTTAGCTCTTCTGTAGTTAATGAGACTCTATTCGAAGGCTCATTTGCCAACTGACATATCACTGAGGTCCCACTTAGCTCTTCTGTAGTTAATGAGACGCTCTATTCGAAGGCTCATTTGCCAACTGACATCACTGAGGTCCCGCTTAGCTCTTCTGTAGTTAATGAGACGCTCTGTTCGAAGGTGCTGGACCTCGGACTCATTTCACCGGCATTATCACCTTCATTTCATTCAGACGCTAAGTAACCTAAGATGTTGATAAAGGGTCGTAAAATAACCCACTGAAAACTGAAACATTATTTTATTTTTTAGGGTTAAACAAAATCACAATTTTTAATGGTTTTTTCTGGTTATTTTCATCGATCCATGGCCTTAAAGTTATCATTCACGTCCTTTAAATGTCATGTTTCGAAGCATGTTGAGCACCAATAATAAAATTTGTCTTTATCTCTGTTTTACTCAAAACGATATTTTGCAATCTTCAGTGTTATTTTATCTACAAACTACAAGTCCAATTACTTCCAAATTTTGTACTGATGTTTATTATACTCTATTACACCAAGTAACGAACAAACTTACTGATATGTCTTAAGACTCATCCATATTGCACGTTGAAAGCTCTGAATAGGATGTAGTATTTTTCGATTTGAAATTTTGAATAATGCAAATAATTTTTATATGATGGAAATGAAGATATCAGATTCTCCGTTCCTCAAATTCTAATATGACTTCTAACAATTGTGAAATGTACTCACACTTCTAAATGTGACAATTTTTGAGACAAGGTACGTTAAATGCAATGTTTTAAGTTACCGTAAAAAAACGTAATTTGAAAAAACTCGTCAATATAGCCATACAATTCAACCGATCAGAATGGAATTCATGCGGCTTATGCGTCGAGTAGTTTCCAAGGTAAAAAAAAAATTAAATGTTAACCTCTCTGTTTTGGTCACTTTAGTCTTCAACCTCCCCTTAATTCATTTTGCTCATTTTTAGTTGAGGGAAAACCCCCGGAAAAAACCTCAACCCGGTAACATGCCCCGACCGGGAATCGAACCCGGTCCACCTGGTTTCGCCGCCAGACGCGCTAGCAGTACTCCACAGGTGTGGACTGTTTCAGTTTTCTAAATCCTTGCTTATTTTGGCCATACATCAATTTAAAGCCACTCAAGACGAATTTAAAGGGACCAGCGCGTGCGTGGAGTTCCAGCCCTTTAAACTCATACTCAGATGTCATTCTGACAGACTTTGTTATTCATTCTAACTAATTTTAATTTTCATTCAGTTCATATTTCGCGCTGTTATGTAGGAGAAAAATGTGTGCGGTAGACGTGTACAGGAAGGAAAGATATCGATAATATACAAATATATCATATACATGCTGTACTTTGATACTCACTTTCTCGATTTTAACATTTTGTAACATTCAAAAATGCTCTAAAGAATTCAGTTTCTCTCCAATCTCAGTGAAAATTTGTACAGAAGTTCACAAAAGCATGTGACGTAAATTGACATATGTATTTTCTTCTGCTATTGAAAGTATTCAAATCACCGCTTGTTGAGGGTGGTAAGTTTAAAAAAATTGAGAAATTTACAACTAAAAGTGTAAATATTTTTTCTCAAATAGTAATTGGAAAAGTATGAAAGTATGTGTCATATTTTACATAAATCTACCAGGATTAAATTGAATATAAATTTAAAGAAAACTTATTTAACTTTGAAAATTGGGACAATTATAATAAATTCAGTATTAAGAAAAAAAACAGATTTAGTCTAATTATAAGTAAACTAATTGGAATATTAAAGTGAAAATTTGTGTGTGACATGTTCACATTATGAGAATTATGTGGTAAAAATTTCAGATTGATTGGTGTAAAAATGTGGAAGTTAGAAATTTCACAGGTCCATAGCCTTAATAAATTCTTTTTCTGTCCTGCAGTCAGCTTTTCGAGCGCACCCCCCTGTCCCCGTATGTGGTATCTAAGAGGCTACGTCCATTTCCGGTTTCTCCCCCTTCAAAATTTTCTAGAGCTCCTTCAGTGGAGCAGCGTAATCCGGATTGAGACGAGTGGCCAACAGGCTTGCAGCTCACATACTTAGTTACTCTCAGCCCCTAACTCCCCTTGCAAGTACGCGTTTTCGCTTACTTTTTTTAAATTTCTCCTTCCATTTCCCCTCTCTTTCAATTCAATGGCGGCCGCGTCTGGAACTTTAATAAACTCTTTATATTCTAATTGAGAAAAAGACGGAATATTTAATTAAATTAAATGTCAAAAATGTCATTTTCAGTCGTTTCAGTATCAACTGCAGAGGGAAAATTGTGAGAAAACTATGGGAAGAATAAGAATAACGAGTAATTTGGGTGTTTTGAAGTGTCTAAACAAGTATTGTCTTGTTTCTTCCAGCTCCAGGCTGCGCAGTGTGAGGCCGGAACGAGCCGAAGGCCAACTGCTTCTGTCAGATGTCTGACGAAATCTCAGGAGGAGGAATAGAGTGCGTTTCCGGGTCTGTCCTGTGACACTCCTGGCGACTCCAAGTGCTTTGGAATCCCCAGCTATTTTATTCCATCATTGTTGTTTTATTGCCATTTCAACATCCCGTCCATCCGAACAGCTTGTCATTGAAAAATTATGTTAAGTACTAGACTTTGCCTCATTACATTCCACTAACTCCCCGAAAGGATCCTGTATTGTTTATTCGTGAAGAGATTGAATTCAAAACTGCTGTTAAATAAATAAACTATTTATTGCATTACGAATGGGCAGACACAGAGTGGTGATATTGGCACAATACAAAATGAAACAAACACAATTTACACAAGAAACTAATACAAAACGCAACACAAAGAACACAACACAACAAGTCACAAAACACGTCAATAAAAATAAATCAAACAACAAAATTACAAAATAACGATACAACTGCAGAACAATAACACAAACATAGAGCAGCAAAACAAATACAAAATCACAACATGAACACGACTCACAACACAAATACAAAAACACAACCCAAATAAAGACTTTAGAACACACTAAATCGCCCTTAGCAATAAGCTGAAGAAAGTACTAAACGCTTACGCGATACCTTCAACGCTTACACAAATTTTAACTGATTTTAACACTTATGAAACATTTAATCAAAACGAAAACTTACATTTCGCTTATTTCTAAAATCTTTTGCAGCACTAAACCTTTCCCATAAAGGTAAACGAAGCAGCAATACAGAAAACACAAACAGAACACAGGAAAATGGTAAAATATATGAAACTCTAACGTAATAATTAAATATTTATTACGCACTCACATTTACGTAACATTTAGTTAATAAAAAGTGGACAAATCCACTCACAGACGTTCTCCTAGCACAAAATATATTACAAATTAAATTGATTTTATTTTGTTTTTATTTACGTAAATAGTTATGCAAATTGGGAGCAACACAAAAAATTATATTTGTGCATAATCCACTCTATATTTACATTGGCTTGGAGTGATTTATTAGAGAGTGTATTCAAGACTAATTCAGAAGCATGTTAAACAAATTATTCTTGCACAAATAACGAATGCTCTCTGGACCAAATTATCGTATTTTTTTATTTGAATACTATAGGAATAAATCAAGAAACATATTAAAAGAAATATGTATTTGCACCAAAATGTATGCTCTCTGGATCAAAGTGACATATTTTAATTATTCAAATACAATTGCAATTAAGAAACATGTTAAACAAATTATCCTTGCACCAAAATCGGATGCTATCTGGACCAAATGTTCGTATTGTAATCATTTAATTATCGGAACTTCATAGATTCATCTCGTACATTTTACGAGGTTGTTATGACTGAGATATCTATTGTTAATTGTTTTCTATTTATAACAGTAGACTTTTACTGACCAAGTATATCAGGACTCACGCTCTGAGGGATATCGAAGTTCCGCTGGAAAATTTTAATCAATTATTTATCAACATTATATCAACTAAGAGGTTATGTAAATTAGATGAAATTGTTGAGAGCTATATATTTGGCGAATTAATTCCTGGATTTGCAATGAAATTACCTGAAATTCTCCTTATAGTAGCAGAAAATCTTGAAAAAAAAAATTCAACCTGGTAATCAAACCAAGCGGGATTGGAACCCATGACCAACACAGTCTAGAATCTCTAGGAAAACGTACTACTGCTTCAGATGCGTCGGGAACCAACTGAACATTTTCTAGATCTTAACATATAGTGAGATTGGAATTTTCTTTTGGTAGTGAAGTTTGTAAATACGTCTACAAGGTTCCATATACCTTCGTGTTCAGTTAAAAAATTAAGACAAATATCCTTGGTTTGGCTTGGTATTTCCAGGGTTGGACCAGGGACTCATCTTTACACTTAGGCTTGCTTTGTCCCATTATGCGTCCTATATTTATACTATCATCGTTAAAGTTCGATATGTAGTCTAAGTGGCATTAATGAACCTGATGCTGACAAGAGGCCGATCCTGTCTCAGCTTCGACAGAGCTAGGTCCCATCTTCAGACGAATACTTGATAAGTCCCAGGGCCTGGATCCCCAAGCCCTTCTTTTATTATCGAAAACAATACCATCCCAAGACTTTGCTCCACCCTATTTTTAAGTATTACAGAGGGGAAGGTAGAGAGAGTTTGTGGAATGATATAAGGAATTGCGAGTATTCCGAAAAAAAACCCTCTGCAGCATCTGATTTGTCCGCCACAAATTCCATCGCGATCTGACTGGGGATCGGGCTGGAACGCCTGCAAGGAAGACCAGCGCGCTTGTGCTTGAATCACAGAAGCAGCAGAGAAATATCCTGCTCGTTAGAGTCAACACAATTTGCTCAATTCACATGAATGTTGAATAATGAACTACAGGGACTTGGAATTTGTCATTATTGTAACAATACGATCAAATAGGATACCCTTCTCACCTGTCGTTCACTTGCAACAGAAGGTATATCGAAACTTCGGAAAGATGTGAGCTCTTCATATAAGTTACCTGTACATCACTAACATTATTGAAAAAATGCTAGTTATTTCTCTTCTGAAGAATTCACCATTGCTTTTCTCCCACTTGGACAGTTTTTAACTTCATGAGTTCCCAAATATGCTCCACAAAATATTGAAACAAAACCACACACATTAATCGCCTACCTATTCCATACAATATATTAAATAGGCATACCTGAAATCAAATGTAGGAAAGAAGCAACGGCAGTAAGTCTCCAGTTACGAAACCAGAGTCCACACCTGTGGAGTAACGGTCAGCGCGTCTGGCTGCGAAACCAGGTGGCCCGGGTTCGAATCCCGGTTGGGGCAAGTTACCTGGTTGAGGTTTTTTCCGGGGTTTTCCCTCAACCCAATACGAGCAAATGCTGGGTAACTTTCGGTGCTGGACCCCGGACTCATTTCACCGGCATTATCACCTTCATTTCATTCAGACGCTAAATAACCTAGATGTTGATACAGCGTCGTAAAATAACCCAATAAAATAAAAAAAATAATAAATAAAAACGAAACCAGAAGTGTGTATCCCAGCAGTGTGAATTTCTGGATGCAGCCTAGAAAACAAAAGCGAAATAACGACGGTAAAACTCTATAAGAAGATTGGATTGACAAAGAATATTGGTTACCAGAGCCTTAGCACGAAGCACGATCAAAGAAGAGCGAAAGTAGCTTAGCTACTTAGCTATTAGCAGGTACGAAGGCTAAAATAAAAACACAAGTTGAGAAACTTATTGTTTGAAAAGTTTTCTTTTTTTTACCGAGTTTGACTGGTTCTCGATTTTGTAAATTTATCATCGTTTTACTAGATTCGGCCAGTCGGTGTGGGAAGACAAGTTGAGAAGCACAGTGTTTGAAAGGTTCCGGGTTTTTTAATTTTTTACCGACTCCCTGGATCCGGCCAGACTATTTGTGTAAAGCAAATTGAGAAACACACTAAATTTGTCACAAAGTTTATAGATTTGTCTAGTCAGTACAGATAACACAAATTGAGAAACACACTGTCTACAGGTTAGTTTCTTTTTATTTTCAACGACTCCCAAGATTCGGCTTATCGGTGTGGGGAACACAGTTTGAGGAACAAGCTGTTTGACGGATTCTAAGTTTCATAAATTTAGCACTGACTTCCCTAGGTACGGCCAATCTGTTTGGGAAACATAGGTTAAAAAATATACTCTTTGACAGGTTCTGTATTTCGCAAATTTGTTACCGACTCTCCAGATCAAGCTAGTCCTTGTGGAGAACACAAGTTGCGAAATACTGTTTGAAATGTTCTGACTTTGTAAATTTGTCACCGACTCCCCAGAACCTGCCACTCGGTGTGGGAACACAAGGTGAGTAACACATTGTTTGAAATGTTCTGGGTTTGGTAAATTCGTCACAGAATCCCCAGATCCTGCCACTCGGTTAGGGAACACAAGGTGAGTAACACACTGTTTGAAATGTTCTGGGTTTTGTAAATTCGTCACAGAATCCCCAGATCCTGCCACTCGGTTAGGGAACACAAGGTGAGTAACACATTGTTTGAAATGTTCTGGGTTTTTTAAATTCGTCACAGAAGCCCCAGATCCTGCCACTCGGTTAGGGAACACAAGGTAACACATTGTTTGAAATGTTCTGGATTTTGTAAATTCGTCACCGACTCCTCAGATCCTTCCATTCGGTGTGAGAACATAAGTTGAGAAACACACTGTTTGAAATGTTCTGGGTGTTGTAAGTTTGTCAACGACTCCCCAGATCCTGCCACTCGGTAAGGGAACACAAGGTGAGTAAGATATTGTTTTAAATGTTCTGGATTTTGTAAATTCGTCACCGACTCCCCGGATTCAGCCACTCGGTGAGGGAACACAAGGTAAGACATTGTTTGAAATGTTCTGGATTTTGTAAATTCGTCACCGACTCCCCGGATCCTGCCACTCGGTTAGGGAACACAAGGTAACACATTGTTTGAAATGTTCTGGATTTTATAAATTCGTCATCGACTCCTCAGATCCTTCCATTCGGTGTGAGAACATAAGTTGAGAAACACACTGTTTGAAATGTACTGGGTGTTGTAAGTTTGTCAACGACTCCCCAGATCCTGCCACTCGGTAAGGGAACACAAGGTGAGTAAGATATTGTTTTAAATGTTCTGGATTTTGTAAATTCGTCACCGACTCCCCGGATTCAGCCACTCGGTGAGGGAACACAAGGTAAGACATTGTTTGAAATGTTCTGGATTTTGTAAATTCGTCACCGACTCCCCGGATCCTGCCACTCGGTGAGGGAACACAAGGTAAGACATTGTTTGAAATGTTCTGATTTTTGTGAATTCGTCAACGACTCCCCAGATTCTGCCACTCGGTAATGGAACAGAAGGTAACACATTGTTTGAAATGTTCTGGATTTTGTAAATCCGTCAACGACTCCTCAGATCCTTCCATTCGGTGTGGGAACATAAGTTGAGAAACACACTGTTTCAAATGTTCTGGGTGTTGTAAGTTTGTCAACGACTCCTCAGGTCCTACCACACGGTGTGGGAACACAAGTTGAGAAACACACTGTTTGAAATGTTCTGGATTTTGTAAATTTGTCACCGACTCCCTAGATCCGGCCAGTCTGTGTGGGGTTTTCCAGATTACTTTTACCCTGAGAAGAATCTGAACAACGAGCGTGACTTCCGTGCCACTCGCCCCCGCCCCCCGCCCCTCCCCCCCGGGAAGCGGCTGGACAGGTGTGGGTTTCGCGCCAGCCGAGGGTTGTGTCACATCCGGTGGAACCTTCCGAAATGTTGCTCATTGCCTTATATACAGATCATTTGACGTTAGGACTTTATGTTAACACATCTATTTTCCTCGGTCAACACTGAAAACAGCCGTGGAGTTTAGAATTTCATTTAAACAATGTGTTATGCCGGATGTCTGAAAAGTGTGATTCTGTGTTGGAATCTTTTCAGAGCGCTGTACAGTGTGGCGTGCCCATCCCATCGTGCAGGAATCTGAGAATGTTTGTTTACATTTACATCGAGAAAAAGTCTTTCACACTAACTTAAATCTTGAAGGACAGCAGAAGCGACAGGCGTGAGCTGCATCACGCACAACATGTAGTTACCTTACAAAACTTTGTTACTTGCATCATTGAACATAAATGGACACAAGCTGCATCGTGTCCCTCAGGCTGAAAATCCAGCCCACACGTTTCATTAAAATATTCCATTGATAAGTGTCCGTCTTTCTCTGAGCAAAGCTACATACTGTACGTCCCCTTTTGTCGGACTTGTCTTTTCAGGCGTACAATCACACATATAAAGTGTTGGAATATATTACATTTAATTTTGTGAGAAAAATTTTTGCACGGTAAATGAAGTGGGATGCGTTATTGTAAGGTTACGTGTTTATTACTTTTTTTATTTTAGTTGGTTATTTAACGACGCTGTATCAACTACTAGGTTATTTAGCGTCGATGAAATTGGTGATAGCGAGATGATATTTGGCGAGATAAGGCCGAGGATTCGCCATAGATTACCTTGCATTCACATTACGGTTGGGGAAAACCTCGGAAAAAACCCAACCAGGTAATCAGCCCAAGCGGGGATCGAACCCGCGCCCGAACGTAACTTCAGACCGGCAGGCAAGCGCCTTAACCGACTGAGCCACGCCGGTGGCTCATGTTTATTACTATTTGTGTAAAAATACAGGGTGGAAGTAAAATAAACTTTCTGATTTTCAGAGCGAGTAGCTCATGTTGTATGTAACAAGAAACTACAGTATAATACGAGGCGCATCCAGAAAGTAAGTTTCCCGATTTTTTCTCCTTGAAAGTAAACGTAATTAGCCGTGTCAATTGCTCATGCATAACAGATCTATGACGTATCAATCATATGCCAGCCAGACAGGCCCGCCTGGTGCCAGTAGCGTGGCAGCAGTGGTCTGAAATGGAAGCTCTTATTCCTTCTCCCGCCGCCTACGAGGTTCGGTCGGTGATAAAGTTCTTTAATGCACAACACAAAATGCAACGTTTAGGAGCAGCACTGACATTTCTGCAACGGTATCACGATGACGGCGACGAGTTCCTCGAGAAGATCGTCACGGGCGATGAGACTTGGATTTCGCACTTCACCCCGGAAACCAAACACCAGTCAACGCATTGGCGGCATAGTGAATCTCCGGTCAGGACGAAATTCAAACAGACGCTGTCGGTACGGAAAGTGATGTGCACGGTGTTCTGGGACAGGAAGGGCATTCTGCTTATTGACTTCCTTCCAAGAGTTGAAACAGTGAACGCTGACCGTTACTGTGAAACACTGCGAAAATTGCGACGTGCCATTCAAAACAAGAGGCGTGGAATGCTCACTGCAGGTGTTGTGCTCCTCCATGACAATGCTCGTCCACATACGGCTCGGCGCACAGCAGCTTTTTGACGGAATTTGGCTGGGAGTTGTTTGATCATCCACCCTACAGTCCTGATCTCACTCGCAGCGATTTTCACGTTTTCTTGCACTTCAAGAAATTCCTGTCCTCCGGTGAGCGTTTTGGCAACGACGAAGAGCTGAAGACATCTGTCACACGCTGGTTCCATTCACAGGCGGCAGAGTTCTGCGACAGAGGGATACAAAAGTTGATCCCACGATACAAGTGTCTCAATTCTGATGGTGGCTATGTTGAAAAATAGCTGAAACATTGCTGTACCTGTTGCCAATAAATGTTTTCCTGAAATTGTGTGTTCTTTAAAAAAAATAGGGAAACTTACTTTCTGGATGCGCCTCGTATATTGGTGCAAAGTTCATGGTTTTTTTCCCAAATGTTTAACAACCTCTTATTCGGTAATTATTGCGAGTAGGATCGTAATTTTTGTCCATGTCGATAGGAAATCTAACAAAAGATAATTTATCTTTCTGTCGTATTTCAATAGCGTGGACGGTTTTCGTGTAAATTTAATTTTAAAAACCTCTAATTTGAAGCCACTGCACGATGCGAACAAGTTACAACGTCGCGGCAGAGAGCAGCTCACCTACTGATACACACCGAGTTCGTTGACCTCTTACATCTGTATTACGAGTAGAGTGTGTTAGCGGCGATGTTGGCGGACTGCTGAAACTTCAAATTTAATTTTCTAATTAACCGTGCAGTTAATCACGAAACGTATATAGGTTTTCTATTCATTTCAGTGTACCCTATCGCCCGTTTCAATCTGCAAGGATATTTCGCTTCCACCCTGTATAGGAAGGCATGACAATTTTGGGAAAATAAAGAAACTATAACCAGATTAAGGACAAAATAAAAGTTGTATTAGTTGCATCTGGATCATTGTCAAAGGAATGTGAAGTCAACAAGAAGACGCTGGACTTGTCGTGATTTCTTAAGATACAAAAGTTTTTGAATTCCTTATTTCTAGCAAGATCTTCTCTATTCTTCCACCTTACTAAGAGTTAACAAATGTTTGTGATTAACTACTGAATAGTCAGATCATTTTCCCTATAAAGACAGCAAATCTACAGACATTTATTAATAACTTGAAATTGGTCAAAATTCAATAAATGACAGGCCTATATACATAGGTATAAAAAGGAAAACTCGAAAATATCCTTCACACAACGAGAAAAATTCTGAAGTTAAGACCAATTGATTGCTATTCTGTGGTACGTACCTTACGGTAGAGTTGAACAATTGCAACAAGAAATGTCACGGAGGATTATTATTATTATTATTATTATTATTATTATTATTATTATTAACCTGAAGGGAAGGGTAAATCCCATATCAGCGGTTACCAACTACTTTTCTTCAAGGGCCAAATAAATTCTTCAGTGGTCAGGCGCTGGCCGAAGGACAGAAATAATCATTTAATGCTCAAATGCTTTAAAACAAATATTCCTATATTATACTTATTAGTGTTGAAATTTTATTCATTGTGCGTAATATTTAGAAAATGACTAAGATAATTGAGACATAGTATAATATGTGCGAGGGGCACAAGGAAAGAACTGCCAAGACATAATGTTACGTTCCTGGGCCACACGGAAAGAAATCTGCTAAGACAAGTGAGAAAATACGTGCCAGAACCTACGGAAAGAAAATGAAACTGCTAAGATACGTTATGTGATATACTATGTGCTAGGACCACACGGAAAGGCAATTACTAAAATATATGTGATACACTACGTGCCAGGGCCACATGGAAAGAAAACTGCCAAGTTATATGTGATACACTATGTGCCAGGGCCATATGGAAAGGAAATTGCTAAGTTATGTATGTTACATTATGTGCAGGGCCATGTGGAAAGGAAACTGCTAAGTTATATGTGATACACTACGTGCCAGGGCCACGTGGAAAGGAAACTGCTAAGTTATATGTGATACACTACGTGCCAGGGCCATGTGGAAAGGAAACTGCTAAGTTATATGTGATACACTACGTGCCAGGGCCATGTGGAAAGGAAACTGCTAAGTTATATGTGATGCACTACGTGCCAGGGCCATGTGGAAAGGAAACTGCTAAGTTATATGTGATACACTACGTGCTAGGACCATGTGGAAAGAAAACTGTTAAGTTATATGTGATACACTATGTGCCAGGGCCATGTGGAAAGGAAACTGGTAAGTTATATGTGATACACTACGTGCCAGGACCATGTGGAAAGGAAACTGCTAAGTTATATGTGATACACTACGTGCCAGGGCCATGTGGAAAGGAAACTGCTAAGTTATATGTGATACAATACGTGCCAGGGCCATGTGGAAAGGAAACTGGTAAGTTATATGTGATACACTACGTGCCAGGGCCATGTGGAAAGGAAACTGCTAAGTTATATGTGATACACTATGTGCCAGGGTCATGTGGAAAGGAAACTGCTAAGTTATGTGTGATACACTACGTGCCAGGGCCATGTGGAAAGGAAACTGCTAAGTTATATGTGATACACTACGTGCCAGGGCCATGTGGAAAGGAAACTGCTAAGTTATGTGTGATACACTACGTGCCAGGGCCATGTGGAAAGGGAACTGCTAAGTTATATGTGATACACTATGTGTCAGGGCCACGTGGAAAGGAAACTGCTATGTTCCAGGACCACATGGAAAGGAAACTCCTAAGTTATATGTGATACACTACGTGCCAGGACTATGTGGAAAGAAAACTGCTAAGTTATATGTGATACACTACGTGCCAGGACCATGTGGAAAGGAAACTGCTAAGTTATATGTGATACACTACGTGCCAGGGCCATGTGGAAAGGAAACTGCTATGTTATATGTGATACACTACGTGCCAGGGCCATGTGGAAAGGAAACTGCTAAGTTATATGTGATACACTACGTGCCAGGACCATGTGGAAGGAAAACTGCTAAGTTATATGTGATACACTATGTGCCAAGGCCATGTGGAAAGGAAACTGCTAAGTTATGTGTGATACACTACGTGCCAGGACCATATGGAAAGAAAACTGCTAAGTTATATGTGATACACTATGTGCCAGGGCCATGTGGAAAGGAAACTGCTAAGTTATGTGTGATACACTACGTGCCAGGACCATGTGGAAAGAAAATTGCTAAGTTATATGTGATACACTACGTGCCAGGGCCATGTGGAAAGGAAACTGGTAAGTTATATGTGATACACTACGTGCCAGGACCATGTGGAAAGGAAACTGCTAAGTTATATGTGATACACTACGTGCGAGGGCCATGTGGAAAGGAAACTGCTAAGTTATATGTGATACACTACGTGCCAGGACCATGTGGAAAGAAAACTGCTAAGTTATATGTGATACACTATGTGCCAGGGCCATGTGGAAAGGAAACTGCTAAGTTATGTGTGATACACTACGTGCCAGGACCATGTGGAAAGAAAACTGCTAAGTTGTATGTGATACACTATGTGCCAGGGCCATGTGGAAAGGAAACTGCTAAGTTATATATGATACACTATGTGTCAGGGCCACGTGGAAAGGAAACTGCTATGTTCCAGGACCACATGGAAAGGAAACTCCTGAGATATATTATGTAAAACACTAAGTGCTAAGGCCAAATGGAAAGGAAACGGCTAAGATATATTAGTGATACACTATGTGCCAGGGTGAAATGGAAAGTAAACTCTCAAGATGCTGTATATGTGCAAAAGTCACGCAAAAAGGAAATTACTGAAATGTATGTTATACACTTTGTGCAAGGGCCACTTGGAAATGAAACTCCTAAGATATATGATATATGTACAGGGACCACGCGGAAAGAAAACAACTAAAACATAAATGTGAATGAATGAATGAATGAATGAATGAATGAATGAATTGGGAGGGAAACATTTAAAAGTAAGAAACCCCATTCTTGCAAGGGAGTTTGAGGGCTGAGAAGAACTAAGTATGTGAGCTCCAAACCAGTTGGCCATTGTCTCACTCCGAACCTCGCTGTTCCACTGAAGGAACTTCAGAAAACTTTAAAGGGGAAAGGCGAAAATGGATGTAACGTAATAGGTACCAAATAAGGGAAAATAGAGTATGTGCTAAAACCACGCAAAAAGGATACGATTAAAATATCATATGATAAACTTCGTGCCAAGGTCACATAGAAAGGAAACTGTTAAGATATATATTATGTAATACACTAGTTAGGGCCACATGGGAAGGAAAGTACTATGATAAAATAATTATTATATTATATTAGGCTATATTACATAATATAATATATATTATATATTATATTATTATTATTATTATTATTATTATTATTATCATTATCATTATCATTATCATTATCATTATCATTATTATTATTATTATTATTATTATTATTATTATTATTATTATTTTAAACAGTCATTACTTTATTTTTCCATTAACACTAATATCTAGGTAATTGTCATTGTATCAATGTAACACGTGCTGTGCTGATCATACTAATTATACTAATCCTTTCGTTGTGAGATTATATTCATATGTATTAATTCTTTTTTTAAGTTAAAACTTGTATACTAGAATGTATTTTCCTGTTTGTGATTATGTATTCAGTCTCTTTTTTATTATATATATAGTTATTATTATTATTATTATTATTATTATTTTAAAGTTAATACTGATTGTGTATATGTATTCAATCTCTCTTTTTTACTTTATTATGTTTATTAATATTTTTAAGTTAATATTTGTATACCGGTATGTATTTTTCTGTATGTGATTTGATCCTGGTTGAGTGGAAGAGAAGGCCTGATGGCCTTAACTCTGTCAGGGAAAATAAAACTAGTATTATATTATATTATATTATATTATATTATATTATATTATATTATATTATATTATATTATATTATATTTTAATAATGATGCAGAATAAGCCTCAGGCTGCAGTGTAAGCCTTCGGGTCTCTCCTTCGTACAGGAGAGAGAGAAAAAATATAGCCTACGTGATACACTAGGATGTATCAAGGTCATACGAAAAGGAAATGAGTAAGAAATTCATGATACCCGTAGTGCTCCGGACAACAAAAGAGATGGAAATGACCAAGACACTTGTGAATCACCTATTTCATGTACAACACATCAAGATGAAATAACTAAAACGCTTGTGAAGATATAAGTTATATGTATCACAAGCAACATAACATTAATAAAACTCATGTGAGACAAATTTCGCAGATAACACAAGATGAATGTAATAACGACTCCGATGATAGTGATAACCTGAAATTCGTTCCTAACATTTAGATTATGACTTCGAGCCTCCTGAATTTGACGGGGCCCACTGTTGTGGGGTAACGCTTTGCCTGCCTAACCGTGAAACGAGCGAGCCAGGGTTCAAATCCTGGTTGGGACAAGTTACCTGGTTGAAGTTTTTCCTGGGTTTTCCCTCAACCCATTAACAGCAAATGCTGAGTAACTTTAGGCGCTGGACCTGGACTCATTTCACTGGCACTATCACTTTCATCTCATTCAGACGCTAGATAACCACAGCAGTTGATAAAGCATCTTAAAATAATACTTACTTACTTACTGGCTTTTAAGGAACCCGGAGGTTCATTGCTCCCTCACATAAGCCCGCCATTGGTCCCTATCCTGAGCAAGATTAATCCATTCTCTATCATAATATCCCACATCCCTCAAATTCATTTTAATATTATCTTCCCATCTACGTCTCGGCCTCCCTAAAGGTCTTTTTCCCTCCGGCCTCCCAACTAACACTCATTTCTGGATTCGCCCATACGTGCTACATGCCCATCTCAAACGTCTGGATTTAGTGTTCCTAATTATGTTAGGTAAAGAATACAATGCGTGCAGTTCTGTGTTGTGTAACTTTCTCCATTCTCCTGTAACGTCATCCCTCTTAGCCCCAAATATTTTCCTAAGCACCTTATTCTCAAACACCCTTAATCTCTGTTCCTTTCTCAAAGTGAGAGTCCAAGTTTCACAACCATACAGAACAACCGGTAATATAAATGTTTTATAAATTCTAACTTTGAGATTTTTCGACAGCAGACTGGATGATAAAAGTTTCTCAACCGAATAATAACAGGCATTTCCCATATTCATTCTGTGTTTAATTTCCTCCCGAGTATCATTTATATTTGTTACTGTTGCTCCCAGATATTTGAACTTCTCCACCTCTTCAAAAGATAAATCTCCAATTTTTATATTTCCATTCCGTACAATATTCTCGTCACGAGACATATAATCCACTGAAAAAAATTTGACGGGCACATGGTGATATCCGTTTAAATCTTTTCGAATATATTAACCTTCTCCGCTTTTCCGGAAGAAGCTGACGTGTGATTTTACGCCACTACACCACAGTGGATGACGTGACAACCCGCGACCGAAAAAGATACGCGTTACAAGAGGTACAGAAGTTGAAATATCTTTAGCCTTCAGTAATAATGGACAACGAGATGCGATACGTCAACGAAAGGAGTCCACATTTCTCGCATATAACAAGTACAGAAAAGTCAGGTTTGTGAAATAACCAGCATGATGTGTGCAAGCTGAACACAATTACTGGGATTGGAATGGATGAGACTGATTATCTGATTTGCGTAATGAGATTGCTGTGTCTGATAGATAATTTGTGGTATAGAACATCGACTGTGGAATAAAAAGTGGAATTTCTGTTCTAAAAAGAGTGTAACATAAAACATTCTTTGGGTTTATTATTATCATAGTTTCCCTACCATTACTGCACAATTTTCAAGGTCAACATCACAACATTCACCACTGCGCTATACATCTGTCCACAGGAATTAGGACATCCATTACAAATACCTACTCGTCCGGATTCTTCACTAAGAAATGTGCACGAGCATTTTCTGAGAATTTACATTAAGTGTGTATCTGTAGGTCTTACGTCTTTCAGTATTCATCTCATTCATTCATTTATTTTATTCCATAGAACAGCGCTCTCAAACTGTGAAACGATTAATACTGTTTCCTACCGTAGCTGAGCTGAAACGACAGTCAGTCAGCTCGCTGTAGCAGTGTTCTGTACGCAGTGTGTTTATCAACTCTGGCGGCTGGTATGGATATTTAACGACGATTCAGTAGTGAGTGGATAGATAAATATTTATTTATCTTAAAGGACGGAAAGGCACATTGCTTAATATGTAGAAAAGAACTTGGATACATTAGCCATCATAATATTAAAAGGCATTTTAATTCTACACATCATGCTGAAGCTTATGAACAGAAAAGTTATCCGGTTTCACTCGTGAAAAGGCTGTAGAAGAATTAAAATCAAGAATGAATTCAGATAACCTTCCATCATCATCGGCTGTTAGTAGAATAAGCTTGGTTCGTGCTAGCTACAAAATCTGTGAAATTATTGCAAAGGCTTCAAAGCTTTTTACTAACGGAGAATTTGTGAAAGGCTCTCTCATAGCTGTTGCAAAAGGGATATGTTCGGAATACGTTAATGATTTTAAATCTATATATTTGTCTCGTAATATTGTTGCAGAGCGCGTAACATAAATGGGAGATAACTTGGAGGAACAACTGATAACAAGAATGAAAACTTTCACTTATTACTTACTATAGCTCTTGATGAAAGTACCGACCGGAAAGATACGGCGCAGCTAGCTACAGTATATTCATAAGGAGTGTCGATTCAGATTTCAATGTTCATTGTTATCTTGTAGATGGCATTTCACTAAAGAATCGAACTCGAGGAGGAGGAGGAGATATTTTTGAATCTGTAACAAAAGCTATGAACAAATTTCAAGTCAAGCTAAAAGTAATTAATTTTATACATCAAAACAGTTTATGTTTCTGAACTTGAAGTTGCACTGCTACAACACATACACACAAAGTTGATATTTTAAACATGATATTAACATTATTATTATTATTATTATTATTATTATTATTATTATTATTATTATTATTTGTTTCCGTGACTAACGAACAACATTCATGGAATGACCCAGTAGATAAAACATTATTATTATTATTATTATTATTATTATTATCATCATCATCATAATTCATCCTCATGTAGGCTACATTCTTAGTTTATCAAGAGTTCATCAAGTGCAAATCTAAACTGAATTCCTAATCAATTGGTAAGACGTATAAAAGTTATCAAAGTACCAGCCGCCTCAGTTTCGCTTTTGTTTACGATCATTCGGCCGGACTGCCTGCTACCTGTGTTCAACCGTTGCACGGTAAGGGAGGAGTGAAGGCTCTGCAGTTCACAGCTCGAGAGCGCTGTTCGACATCCCTGCTATAGATCTTACATGAGCAAGGAAGCTTTAAGATGTGGAACAAGTCAAAATTTTACAATATTACAATTACAATTTTTACAAATTTTTACAGTTTTACAATTTAGTAATTTTCTACAATTTTTACAATTTTGTGCAATTTTTTACAATATCTTGGCGATATGTTACCGCTAGTTTCCTACTAGTACCCTTACTACTACTGTTACCCGTGTCATCACTGTCGCAGCCTCCATCACCATAATCACGCAAGTATAGCATGAAAGCAATATTTTTATGTGTGTAATTTAAAACAGATGACTGCGCAGCTGTGCTATTAATGCTGTGTGTTTTGAGGGACACACACACTCTGTCCCCTCCCGCTCTCTCTAGCCACAATGTGTCAGGCAGTGCACGTCTCCTCGAGGGATTGAAGTCCAGCACAGAGGGAGATCCGTCCCCGCCAGAGACGTGATGATTTTTTGCGTTTCCGGCTGTTAAGTGGTGTACACATTCTCGGAACACACTTCTTCAAACGCTGATTGCAGATTAACAGGAAAAGGAATTGTTGCAACTAAAAGTTTGCTTTGTTCATATAAACTAATTAATGGGCTACCGGTAGCTCGCATCACTGCCTATTATTTGTGGTTCGGTTCAGCTCATTAAGACGAAGTTGGGATCGCAGACTAATAACATTGTTTGCAAGGAATACCAAACTCGTTTGGAGAACTTCGTATTCCGATGTCTTGTCTGGTTTTCTGTAATGTCTTGAGTCCAACTACGTTTTCTTCTCATATAGATCCTGCTGACTTTATGTACGTGAGTGATGATAATCTATACTAATAACAGTGGCGTAGCATGAAATCTCGAGCAGGGGAAGCTAATTCAAGTTGTCTTTCATGCAATATGAGAAAACGTATTACAAAAATATAGTCATAAAATAAATAGTAGTCAATGTCAAGTCAGCAGTCGAAGATTAGTCGGAACCTCGCAAGTAACACCAATAAGGCATGACCTCAAATGGTACGTAGTAAAATATGATTTCACGGTTTACACATATCTCTAACAAATAGACACGTATACGTATAACATTAACTCACTCCCTGTCATTCTTAGAGAAATCACAATATTAACGGTCAATAGATACAGTATTAGTATCATTACGTATGCATCTGTCTTTTGGTTGTGTCCTTCATTGACAGCAAGCGAGTCGGTCATTTGTTTTTAGATCACACTTTTTTTTCGTGAGTCAGTCTTGATAATAGAATTGTCCTAAAAAAATCAAGTAAATTGATGTCAGGAACTGTTATTTCACTCATTATTTATTATATCAGCCACAATGCACACTAACACTTCAACTGAACACAACTGACGAAAAGGGATAACTCGGAAACTACTGATTTTCAATGTCAAAGCTAGTTTCTTGCTACCCCTGCGACCAGGATAGTTACGTTAGAAAGGGATGGAAAATCTGCGGGGTGGGTTACATAGAAGAATTAGTGAAAGAAACCAGTCTGCTTGGAAGCTGGTGTGTGCAGGCTTCTTGTTTACTGCTGCATCACAAATCATCCTGAGCTGCAGCATCACAATATTTAACGCGTAAATATAAATTCTATTAAAATTAATAAATAATATTGTCCATAGACTGCAGGTTTATTATGAAATTATTATTAACTGGGGAAGCTGAGCTTTTTAGCTTACATTGACGCTACGCCACTGACTAATAATAAATCTGTAGCCGAAATTTTTCTGGTAATTTTCGATTTTCCAAAGATAATTGGTCCTAACATATATAATTAACCACCCTGAAACCGAAAATCGCTTTTTTTTAATTTTTGTTTGTCTGTCTGTCTGGATGTTTGTTACCTTTTCACGCGATAATGGCTGAACGGATTTCGATGAAAATTAGAAAACAAATTAAGTTCGTTATAACTTAGATTTTAGGCTATATGGCATTCAAAGTGCATTATTTAAAAGGTGGTTATAAGGGGGCCTGAATTAAATAAATCGAAATATCTAGCTTATTATTGATTTTTGTGAAAAATGTTACATAACAAAAGTTTCTCTAAAATCATTTCCGATAAGTTTTATTCTTTGAAAAATTTTGATAGGACTGATATTTAATGAGATAAATGAGTTTTAAAATTAAAATAACTGCCATCTAAAGCGATGTAATGAAATAAAAAACAAATGAATTCGTCTATAAGGGGCCTTGGACAACAACAATCGAAAGATATTAAACATAGCCTACAGAGAATGTTTCTGTGTTTGCATGAAGTAATACCGGAAGCTAAATTAACCGATTTGTATAATTAATCATTATTTCACCATTTGAAAGTGTAGTTTCTCTAGATGGACATAATGCTATAATGTTATTACAGTAACTTCTGAGTGAATTGAGGACAGGTAAGATTAAAATAGCTTCTTATTCACAGAAAACTTGATAGGCTATTCTGTATATTCGTTTCCTGTATTTCTTAAAATAATATTTATGTAAGTTACAACCGCTATCAACACACTTTTTATATAATATAATATAATTTAAGTTATTTAAGTTATTTGAAGGGTTCAGAACCATAGTGGACCAAGAGCCATTTACTGAATACATAGAAAACATGGGTTAAAATTTATTACCACAATTCAATGGAAACATAGAGCAAGTAAAATAAAGTATACACATTAAATCTAAATTATGTCAATGTTCATTAAATTATGGTTGCATGTAATACAAATTAAGAAACATGTAAAAGGAATTGTCATTGCACCAAATGAGTGGTCTCTAGACCAAAATGATCGCATTTTAATTATTTAAATACAATTTAAATTAAGTAACATATTAAACGATTTATTCTTCTGTCAAACACGAATGTTCCCTGGATGAAATGTCCTATTTTAATTATGTAATTACTTTATATTTATTTCTAACGGGTGCAGCGGAGCGCTCGGGTACGGCTAGTAGTCTAATAATTCATTCATTCATTCATTCAAACCCAGCTTTCCCCAATCTTTCCTATTTCATGCCTTTCTCTTTGTCTCCTCGTATGAGCCCTATATCTCAATGTCCGTCTATCTGATATCTTTTGTCCCGAACTCTTCTTCCGATCACCATTCCAGTGCATCCTTCAGTATGCAGTTTCTTCTCAGCCAGTGACCCAATCAATTCCACTTCCTCCTTCCGATCAGTTACCCATTCTTTTCAACACAGTTTCATTTCTTATTCTGTCTGTCCACTTCACACGTTAATAATAATAATAATAATAATAATAATAATAATAATAATAATAATAATAATAATAATAATAATTCTGCCATGTTTATAGTCCTCTAAGAACTGCTATTGTGAACAGGAATTTCCTACCCATCTCTTCATGGGGCTTCCCAGTGATATTCTCCCATTTGGCCGATTGTTAATAAATGCACTAGGGATTCTGGATCTGGAAATTCTGTTCACATGCTGACGCCAGTTATTTTGATATAAAAGAATATAATCCAATATAAGCATCATACAAAGCTCATATAATATGTCTTCATTTCTTATGTGGTCACACCTATAGACCGGTTCGGACTTTAGGAAATGGAATTGGTATATAGGCTTCTTCTTAGAGGACATCCCCTCTTTCTGCATTTAATATAACAAGAAATAACGTAGGCCTATATAAAATAACAGAAGTAAATCTAATAATATAAATGCATTATATTTCAAATAAATATACATACGAGGACCGTCCAGAAAATAAGTTTACCTGGGGCCGGTGTACAGAAAGAAAACACAATAATATCGAAAGATTTATTGGAACAGATACAGAAATTGTTGAACTAGGAGTAATTTTCAAGATATTCCTACCCGGTCAGCATTTTCACAGTGACAGAGAGGTGCAAACAACTGTCACACATTGGTTCCAATCCCAGGCGGTAGACTTCTACGACAAAGGGATACAAATGTTGATCCTACGCCATGACAGATATCTCAATTCCGGTGGGGAATATGTTGAAAAATACTCAATTGTACAGATATTTGATCTGAAAAAATGTAACTTTTCGTTCTGGAAAAGAATTTTAAAATAATACATTTGTTCGGATCAAATTTCTGCACATTTAAAGGATAAAACTAAAATTCTTTCAACCATTTATTATCATATTACACTGCGCTTTTAAATTAACTGAGCATTTTTGGAATAAATGAATGGCTTTGCCAAAACACGCTATGAAACGTTTGATACGAAACAATTTTTATTTCGAAAATCAGAAACGAGCAAAATTATATGGAATACTTTTGTTTGCAATATCCCAAAGAATAGCCCCCTAAAATTAATGACATTACTTGCGGATCATTCCGTATATTTGTTTATTTGTATTTCCAATAACCGAGTAAATGAAACAAATATACTTACATTGTTTTATATACGTTAAAAATACGTAAACAAGTTAAAAAGGTTACAATAATAACATAAAAATTAAAATACGAAAGGAAGATGTTCGGTAAGAATGCGGTTATATACATATCAATGCTGTTTTCTAAAGTCCGAACGATTTATAGCAGTGGTACCGGTAGTATCAATATTAGTAAAATTGTGGTTAGTAATAGTAGTAATAGAGTATAGCAGTAGCAGTAGCAGCAGTAGTAGTAGCAGTAGTAGTAGAGTTCCTGTATAAGTAGACTAGCAGTATCTTAAAGACAATATATTTTGCCTATTTTCATTCCATTATGTCCTACGGAATAATATTTTGGGGAAATTCTGCAGATAGTAAAAATATATTCTTATTACAAAAAAGAGCCATTAGAATAATAGTTGGAGCAAAGGCTAGAGAATCATGTAGATTATTTTTAAAAAAATTAGAGATTCTAACCTTAACAAATCAATACATATACTCTATAATAAATTTCCTCTTATGTAATAAACGAAATTTTCCAACTAACTCAGCCATACATTGTATAAATACCCGCAGAAAGAATGATTTTCATACGCCTTCATCAAATTTATCATGCTATCAAAGGGGAGTACGTTACATGGCGATAAAAATGTTCAATAGTCTTCCTGAAGACATTAAGAATTATAGCCAAAACCCTGCATTATTTAAGGTAAAACTAAAAAATTACTTAATATCCCACACTTTCTATTCTGCAAATGAATTATTGACATTTCACAGTACTGTGTAAATATTTTAATACTATTATATGGTAAACATATTGCATTGTATAAAATATCATTTTTATTAAGGCATTAATTCTGTACACATTTCATATTTGCATTTAATATGTATTGCATTTATATTTAAACGTAAGAATTGGACATGTTCTTTATTCTATGCTATAAAGGAAATGTAAGAATATTATGGAACGAATAAATCAATCAATAAATCAATCAATAAATCGATAAATAAATAAATCAATCAATCAACCAACCCATCTACCTATCTATCTATCTATCTGTCTGTCTGTCTGTCTGTCTGTCTGTCTGTCTGTCTGTCTGTCTGTCTGTCTGTCTGCCTGCCTGCCTGCCTGCCTGTCTATCTATCTAGTAATGTGGCATAGTAGTAGTGGTGTTGGTGACCACACTCAAATTAGGTTGGTACACTTGTTTCTGTTCAGTAGCAAAATCACAATAAAATAAATAATATGGCTCTAAATGTGTTAAAAATAAAAAATTAAAAATTAAAAATGTTATTATTTTAAAATTGTGACTTGATAGCAAAAAAAAACGGATTTCAGATCTGTAATCAGCACACTCAAATTAGGGTTGGTACATTTGGTTTTGTTCAGTAACAAAATCACTGTAGACTAGAGTAGTAGTAGTAGTAGTAGTAGTAGTAGTAGTAGTAGTAGTAGTAGTAGTAGTAGTAGTAGTAGTAGTAGTAGTAGTAGTAGTAGTAGTAGTAGTAGTAGTAGTAGTAGTAGTAGTAGTAGTAGTAGTAGTAGTAGTAGTAGTAGTAGTAGTAGTAGTAGTAGTAGTAGTAGTAGTAGTAGTAGTAGTAGTAGTAGTAGTAGTAGTAGTAGTAGTAGTAGTAGTAGTAGTAGTAGTAGTAGTAGTAGTAGTAGTAGTAGTAGTAGTAGTAGTAGTAGTAGTAGTAGTAGTAGTAGTAGTAGTAGTAGTAGTAGTAGTAGTAGTAGTAGTAGTAGTAGTAGTAGTAGTAGTAGTAGTAGTAGTAGTAGTAGTAGTAGTAGTAGTAGTAGTAGTAGTAGTAGTAGTAGTAGTAGTAGTAGTAGTAGTAGTAGTAGTAGTAGTAGTAGTAGTAGTAGTAGTAGTAGTAGTAGTAGTAGTAGTAGTAGTAGTAGTAGTAGTAGTAGTAGTAGTAGTAGTAGTAGTAGTAGTAGTAGTAGTAGTAGTAGTAGTAGTAGTAGTAGTAGTAGTAGTAGTAGTAGTAGTAGTAGTAGTAGTAGTAGTAGTAGTAGTAGTAGTAGTAGTAGTAGTAGTAGTAGTAGTAGTAGTAGTAGTAGTAGTAGTAGTAGTAGTAGTAGTAGTAGTAGTAGTAGTAGTAGTAGTAGTAGTAGTAGTAGTAGTAGTAGTAGTAGTAGTAGTAGTAGTAGTAGTAGTAGTAGTAGTAGTAGTAGTAGTAGTAGTAGTAGTAGTAGTAGTAGTAGTAGTAGTAGTAGTAGTAGTAGTAGTAGTAGTAGTAGTAGTAGTAGTAGTAGTAGTAGTAGTAGTAGTAGTAGTAGTAGTAGTAGTAGTAGTAGTAGTAGTAGTAGTAGTAGTAGTAGTAGTAGTAGTAGTAGTAGTAGTAGTAGTAGTAGTAGTAGTAGTAGTAGTAGTAGTAGTAGTAGTAGTAGTAGTAGTAGTAGTAGTAGTAGTAGTAGTAGTAGTAGTAGTAGTAGTAGTAGTAGTAGTAGTAGTAGTAGTAGTAGTAGTAGTAGTAGTAGTAGTAGTAGTAGTAGTAGTAGTAGTAGTAGTAGTAGTAGTAGTAGTAGTAGTAGTAGTAGTAGTAGTAGTAGTAGTAGTAGTAGTAGTAGTAGTAGTAGTAGTAGTAGTAGTAGTAGTAGTAGTAGTAGTAGTAGTAGTAGTAGTAGTAGTAGTAGTAGTAGTAGTAGTAGTAGTAGTAGTAGTAGTAGTAGTAGTAGTAGTAGTAGTAGTAGTAGTAGTAGTAGTAGTAGTAGTAGTAGTAGTAGTAGTAGTAGTAGTAGTAGTAGTAGTAGTAGTAGTAGTAGTAGTAGTAGTAGTAGTAGTAGTAGTAGTAGTAGTAGTAGTAGTAGTAGTAGTAGTAGTAGTAGTAGTAGTAGTAGTAGTAGTAGTAGTAGTAGTAGTAGTAGTAGTAGTAGTAGTAGTAGTAGTAGTAGTAGTAGTAGTAGTAGTAGTAGTAGTAGTAGTAGTAGTAGTAGTAGTAGTAGTAGTAGTAGTAGTAGTAGTAGTAGTAGTAGTAGTAGTAGTAGTAGTAGTAGTAGTAGTAGTAGTAGTAGTAGTAGTAGTAGTAGTAGTAGTAGTAGTAGTAGTAGTAGTAGTAGTAGTAGTAGTAGTAGTAGTAGTAGTAGTAGTAGTAGTAGTAGTAGTAGTAGTAGTAGTAGTAGTAGTAGTAGTAGTAGTAGTAGTAGTAGTAGTAGTAGTAGTAGTAGTAGTAGTAGTAGTAGTAGTAGTAGTAGTAGTAGTAGTAGTAGTAGTAGTAGTAGTAGTAGTAGTAGTAGTAGTAGTAGTAGTAGTAGTAGTAGTAGTAGTAGTAGTAGTAGTAGTAGTAGTAGTAGTAGTAGTAGTAGTAGTAGTAGTAGTAGTAGTAGTAGTAGTAGTAGTAGTAGTAGTAGTAGTAGTAGTAGTAGTAGTAGTAGTAGTAGTAGTAGTAGTAGTAGTAGTAGTAGTAGTAGTAGTAGTAGTAGTAGTAGTAGTAGTAGTAGTAGTAGTAGTAGTAGTAGTAGTAGTAGTAGTAGTAGTAGTAGTAGTAGTAGTAGTAGTAGTAGTAGTAGTAGTAGTAGTAGTAGTAGTAGTAGTAGTAGTAGTAGTAGTAGTAGTAGTAGTAGTAGTAGTAGTAGTAGTAGTAGTAGTAGTAGTAGTAGTAGTAGTAGTAGTAGTAGTAGTAGTAGTAGTAGTAGTAGTAGTAGTAGTAGTAGTAGTAGTAGTAGTAGTAGTAGTAGTAGTAGTAGTAGTAGTAGTAGTAGTAGTAGTAGTAGTAGTAGTAGTAGTAGTAGTAGTAGTAGTAGTAGTAGTAGTAGTAGTAGTAGTAGTAGTAGTAGTAGTAGTAGTAGTAGTAGTAGTAGTAGTAGTAGTAGTAGTAGTAGTAGTAGTAGTAGTAGTAGTAGTAGTAGTAGTAGTAGTAGTAGTAGTAGTAGTAGTAGTAGTAGTAGTAGTAGTAGTAGTAGTAGTAGTAGTAGTAGTAGTAGTAGTAGTAGTAGTAGTAGTAGTAGTAGTAGTAGTAGTAGTAGTAGTAGTAGTAGTAGTAGTAGTAGTAGTAGTAGTAGTAGTAGTAGTAGTAGTAGTAGTAGTAGTAGTAGTAGTAGTAGTAGTAGTAGTAGTAGTAGTAGTAGTAGTAGTAGTAGTAGTAGTAGTAGTAGTAGTAGTAGTAGTAGTAGTAGTAGTAGTAGTAGTAGTAGTAGTAGTAGTAGTAGTAGTAGTAGTAGTAGTAGTAGTAGTAGTAGTAGTAGTAGTAGTAGTAGTAGTAGTAGTAGTAGTAGTAGTAGTAGTAGTAGTAGTAGTAGTAGTAGTAGTAGTAGTAGTAGTAGTAGTAGTAGTAGTAGTAGTAGTAGTAGTAGTAGTAGTAGTAGTAGTAGTAGTAGTAGTAGTAGTAGTAGTAGTAGTAGTAGTAGTAGTAGTAGTAGTAGTAGTAGTAGTAGTAGTAGTAGTAGTAGTAGTAGTAGTAGTAGTAGTAGTAGTAGTAGTAGTAGTAGTAGTAGTAGTAGTAGTAGTAGTAGTAGTAGTAGTAGTAGTAGTAGTAGTAGTAGTAGTAGTAGTAGTAGTAGTAGTAGTAGTAGTAGTAGTAGTAGTAGTAGTAGTAGTAGTAGTAGTAGTAGTAGTAGTAGTAGTAGTAGTAGTAGTAGTAGTAGTAGTAGTAGTAGTAGTAGTAGTAGTAGTAGTAGTAGTAGTAGTAGTAGTAGTAGTAGTAGTAGTAGTAGTAGTAGTAGTAGTAGTAGTAGTAGTAGTAGTAGTAGTAGTAGTAGTAGTAGTAGTAGTAGTAGTAGTAGTAGTAGTAGTAGTAGTAGTAGTAGTAGTAGTAGTAGTAGTAGTAGTAGTAGTAGTAGTAGTAGTAGTAGTAGTAGTAGTAGTAGTAGTAGTAGTAGTAGTAGTAGTAGTAGTAGTAGTAGTAGTAGTAGTAGTAGTAGTAGTAGTAGTAGTAGTAGTAGTAGTAGTAGTAGTAGTAGTAGTAGTAGTAGTAGTAGTAGTAGTAGTAGTAGTAGTAGTAGTAGTAGTAGTAGTAGTAGTAGTAGTAGTAGTAGTAGTAGTAGTAGTAGTAGTAGTAGTAGTAGTAGTAGTAGTAGTAGTAGTAGTAGTAGTAGTAGTAGTAGTAGTAGTAGTAGTAGTAGTAGTAGTAGTAGTAGTAGTAGTAGTAGTAGTAGTAGTAGTAGTAGTAGTAGTAGTAGTAGTAGTAGTAGTAGTAGTAGTAGTAGTAGTAGTAGTAGTAGTAGTAGTAGTAGTAGTAGTAGTAGTAGTAGTAGTAGTAGTAGTAGTAGTAGTAGTAGTAGTAGTAGTAGTAGTAGTAGTAGTAGTAGTAGTAGTAGTAGTAGTAGTAGTAGTAGTAGTAGTAGTAGTAGTAGTAGTAGTAGTAGTAGTAGTAGTAGTAGTAGTAGTAGTAGTAGTAGTAGTAGTAGTAGTAGTAGTAGTAGTAGTAGTAGTAGTAGTAGTAGTAGTAGTAGTAGTAGTAGTAGTAGTAGTAGTAGTAGTAGTAGTAGTAGTAGTAGTAGTAGTAGTAGTAGTAGTAGTAGTAGTAGTAGTAGTAGTAGTAGTAGTAGTAGTAGTAGTAGTAGTAGTAGTAGTAGTAGTAGTAGTAGTAGTAGTAGTAGTAGTAGTAGTAGTAGTAGTAGTAGTAGTAGTAGTAGTAGTAGTAGTAGTAGTAGTAGTAGTAGTAGTAGTAGTAGTAGTAGTAGTAGTAGTAGTAGTAGTAGTAGTAGTAGTAGTAGTAGTAGTAGTAGTAGTAGTAGTAGTAGTAGTAGTAGTAGTAGTAGTAGTAGTAGTAGTAGTAGTAGTAGTAGTAGTAGTAGTAGTAGTAGTAGTAGTAGTAGTAGTAGTAGTAGTAGTAGTAGTAGTAGTAGTAGTAGTAGTAGTAGTAGTAGTAGTAGTAGTAGTAGTAGTAGTAGTAGTAGTAGTAGTAGTAGTAGTAGTAGTAGTAGTAGTAGTAGTAGTAGTAGTAGTAGTAGTAGTAGTAGTAGTAGTAGTAGTAGTAGTAGTAGTAGTAGTAGTAGTAGTAGTAGTAGTAGTAGTAGTAGTAGTAGTAGTAGTAGTAGTAGTAGTAGTAGTAGTAGTAGTAGTAGTAGTAGTAGTAGTAGTAGTAGTAGTAGTAGTAGTAGTAGTAGTAGTAGTAGTAGTAGTAGTAGTAGTAGTAGTAGTAGTAGTAGTAGTAGTAGTAGTAGTAGTAGTAGTAGTAGTAGTAGTAGTAGTAGTAGTAGTAGTAGTAGTAGTAGTAGTAGTAGTAGTAGTAGTAGTAGTAGTAGTAGTAGTAGTAGTAGTAGTAGTAGTAGTAGTAGTAGTAGTAGTAGTAGTAGTAGTAGTAGTAGTAGTAGTAGTAGTAGTAGTAGTAGTAGTAGTAGTAGTAGTAGTAGTAGTAGTAGTAGTAGTAGTAGTAGTAGTAGTAGTAGTAGTAGTAGTAGTAGTAGTAGTAGTAGTAGTAGTAGTAGTAGTAGTAGTAGTAGTAGTAGTAGTAGTAGTAGTAGTAGTAGTAGTAGTAGTAGTAGTAGTAGTAGTAGTAGTAGTAGTAGTAGTAGTAGTAGTAGTAGTAGTAGTAGTAGTAGTAGTAGTAGTAGTAGTAGTAGTAGTAGTAGTAGTAGTAGTAGTAGTAGTAGTAGTAGTAGTAGTAGTAGTAGTAGTAGTAGTAGTAGTAGTAGTAGTAGTAGTAGTAGTAGTAGTAGTAGTAGTAGTAGTAGTAGTAGTAGTAGTAGTAGTAGTAGTAGTAGTAGTAGTAGTAGTAGTAGTAGTAGTAGTAGTAGTAGTAGTAGTAGTAGTAGTAGTAGTAGTAGTAGTAGTAGTAGTAGTAGTAGTAGTAGTAGTAGTAGTAGTAGTAGTAGTAGTAGTAGTAGTAGTAGTAGTAGTAGTAGTAGTAGTAGTAGTAGTAGTAGTAGTAGTAGTAGTAGTAGTAGTAGTAGTAGTAGTAGTAGTAGTAGTAGTAGTAGTAGTAGTAGTAGTAGTAGTAGTAGTAGTAGTAGTAGTAGTAGTAGTAGTAGTAGTAGTAGTAGTAGTAGTAGTAGTAGTAGTAGTAGTAGTAGTAGTAGTAGTAGTAGTAGTAGTAGTAGTAGTAGTAGTAGTAGTAGTAGTAGTAGTAGTAGTAGTAGTAGTAGTAGTAGTAGTAGTAGTAGTAGTAGTAGTAGTAGTAGTAGTAGTAGTAGTAGTAGTAGTAGTAGTAGTAGTAGTAGTAGTAGTAGTAGTAGTAGTAGTAGTAGTAGTAGTAGTAGTAGTAGTAGTAGTAGTAGTAGTAGTAGTAGTAGTAGTAGTAGTAGTAGTAGTAGTAGTAGTAGTAGTAGTAGTAGTAGTAGTAGTAGTAGTAGTAGTAGTAGTAGTAGTAGTAGTAGTAGTAGTAGTAGTAGTAGTAGTAGTAGTAGTAGTAGTAGTAGTAGTAGTAGTAGTAGTAGTAGTAGTAGTAGTAGTAGTAGTAGTAGTAGTAGTAGTAGTAGTAGTAGTAGTAGTAGTAGTAGTAGTAGTAGTAGTAGTAGTAGTAGTAGTAGTAGTAGTAGTAGTAGTAGTAGTAGTAGTAGTAGTAGTAGTAGTAGTAGTAGTAGTAGTAGTAGTAGTAGTAGTAGTAGTAGTAGTAGTAGTAGTAGTAGTAGTAGTAGTAGTAGTAGTAGTAGTAGTAGTAGTAGTAGTAGTAGTAGTAGTAGTAGTAGTAGTAGTAGTAGTAGTAGTAGTAGTAGTAGTAGTAGTAGTAGTAGTAGTAGTAGTAGTAGTAGTAGTAGTAGTAGTAGTAGTAGTAGTAGTAGTAGTAGTAGTAGTAGTAGTAGTAGTAGTAGTAGTAGTAGTAGTAGTAGTAGTAGTAGTAGTAGTAGTAGTAGTAGTAGTAGTAGTAGTAGTAGTAGTAGTAGTAGTAGTAGTAGTAGTAGTAGTAGTAGTAGTAGTAGTAGTAGTAGTAGTAGTAGTAGTAGTAGTAGTAGTAGTAGTAGTAGTAGTAGTAGTAGTAGTAGTAGTAGTAGTAGTAGTAGTAGTAGTAGTAGTAGTAGTAGTAGTAGTAGTAGTAGTAGTAGTAGTAGTAGTAGTAGTAGTAGTAGTAGTAGTAGTAGTAGTAGTAGTAGTAGTAGTAGTAGTAGTAGTAGTAGTAGTAGTAGTAGTAGTAGTAGTAGTAGTAGTAGTAGTAGTAGTAGTAGTAGTAGTAGTAGTAGTAGTAGTAGTAGTAGTAGTAGTAGTAGTAGTAGTAGTAGTAGTAGTAGTAGTAGTAGTAGTAGTAGTAGTAGTAGTAGTAGTAGTAGTAGTAGTAGTAGTAGTAGTAGTAGTAGTAGTAGTAGTAGTAGTAGTAGTAGTAGTAGTAGTAGTAGTAGTAGTAGTAGTAGTAGTAGTAGTAGTAGTAGTAGTAGTAGTAGTAGTAGTAGTAGTAGTAGTAGTAGTAGTAGTAGTAGTAGTAGTAGTAGTAGTAGTAGTAGTAGTAGTAGTAGTAGTAGTAGTAGTAGTAGTAGTAGTAGTAGTAGTAGTAGTAGTAGTAGTAGTAGTAGTAGTAGTAGTAGTAGTAGTAGTAGTAGTAGTAGTAGTAGTAGTAGTAGTAGTAGTAGTAGTAGTAGTAGTAGTAGTAGTAGTAGTAGTAGTAGTAGTAGTAGTAGTAGTAGTAGTAGTAGTAGTAGTAGTAGTAGTAGTAGTAGTAGTAGTAGTAGTAGTAGTAGTAGTAGTAGTAGTAGTAGTAGTAGTAGTAGTAGTAGTAGTAGTAGTAGTAGTAGTAGTAGTAGTAGTAGTAGTAGTAGTAGTAGTAGTAGTAGTAGTAGTAGTAGTAGTAGTAGTAGTAGTAGTAGTAGTAGTAGTAGTAGTAGTAGTAGTAGTAGTAGTAGTAGTAGTAGTAGTAGTAGTAGTAGTAGTAGTAGTAGTAGTAGTAGTAGTAGTAGTAGTAGTAGTAGTAGTAGTAGTAGTAGTAGTAGTAGTAGTAGTAGTAGTAGTAGTAGTAGTAGTAGTAGTAGTAGTAGTAGTAGTAGTAGTAGTAGTAGTAGTAGTAGTAGTAGTAGTAGTAGTAGTAGTAGTAGTAGTAGTAGTAGTAGTAGTAGTAGTAGTAGTAGTAGTAGTAGTAGTAGTAGTAGTAGTAGTAGTAGTAGTAGTAGTAGTAGTAGTAGTAGTAGTAGTAGTAGTAGTAGTAGTAGTAGTAGTAGTAGTAGTAGTAGTAGTAGTAGTAGTAGTAGTAGTAGTAGTAGTAGTAGTAGTAGTAGTAGTAGTAGTAGTAGTAGTAGTAGTAGTAGTAGTAGTAGTAGTAGTAGTAGTAGTAGTAGTAGTAGTAGTAGTAGTAGTAGTAGTAGTAGTAGTAGTAGTAGTAGTAGTAGTAGTAGTAGTAGTAGTAGTAGTAGTAGTAGTAGTAGTAGTAGTAGTAGTAGTAGTAGTAGTAGTAGTAGTAGTAGTAGTAGTAGTAGTAGTAGTAGTAGTAGTAGTAGTAGTAGTAGTAGTAGTAGTAGTAGTAGTAGTAGTAGTAGTAGTAGTAGTAGTAGTAGTAGTAGTAGTAGTAGTAGTAGTAGTAGTAGTAGTAGTAGTAGTAGTAGTAGTAGTAGTAGTAGTAGTAGTAGTAGTAGTAGTAGTAGTAGTAGTAGTAGTAGTAGTAGTAGTAGTAGTAGTAGTAGTAGTAGTAGTAGTAGTAGTAGTAGTAGTAGTAGTAGTAGTAGTAGTAGTAGTAGTAGTAGTAGTAGTAGTAGTAGTAGTAGTAGTAGTAGTAGTAGTAGTAGTAGTAGTAGTAGTAGTAGTAGTAGTAGTAGTAGTAGTAGTAGTAGTAGTAGTAGTAGTAGTAGTAGTAGTAGTAGTAGTAGTAGTAGTAGTAGTAGTAGTAGTAGTAGTAGTAGTAGTAGTAGTAGTAGTAGTAGTAGTAGTAGTAGTAGTAGTAGTAGTAGTAGTAGTAGTAGTAGTAGTAGTAGTAGTAGTAGTAGTAGTAGTAGTAGTAGTAGTAGTAGTAGTAGTAGTAGTAGTAGTAGTAGTAGTAGTAGTAGTAGTAGTAGTAGTAGTAGTAGTAGTAGTAGTAGTAGTAGTAGTAGTAGTAGTAGTAGTAGTAGTAGTAGTAGTAGTAGTAGTAGTAGTAGTAGTAGTAGTAGTAGTAGTAGTAGTAGTAGTAGTAGTAGTAGTAGTAGTAGTAGTAGTAGTAGTAGTAGTAGTAGTAGTAGTAGTAGTAGTAGTAGTAGTAGTAGTAGTAGTAGTAGTAGTAGTAGTAGTAGTAGTAGTAGTAGTAGTAGTAGTAGTAGTAGTAGTAGTAGTAGTAGTAGTAGTAGTAGTAGTAGTAGTAGTAGTAGTAGTAGTAGTAGTAGTAGTAGTAGTAGTAGTAGTAGTAGTAGTAGTAGTAGTAGTAGTAGTAGTAGTAGTAGTAGTAGTAGTAGTAGTAGTAGTAGTAGTAGTAGTAGTAGTAGTAGTAGTAGTAGTAGTAGTAGTAGTAGTAGTAGTAGTAGTAGTAGTAGTAGTAGTAGTAGTAGTAGTAGTAGTAGTAGTAGTAGTAGTAGTAGTAGTAGTAGTAGTAGTAGTAGTAGTAGTAGTAGTAGTAGTAGTAGTAGTAGTAGTAGTAGTAGTAGTAGTAGTAGTAGTAGTAGTAGTAGTAGTAGTAGTAGTAGTAGTAGTAGTAGTAGTAGTAGTAGTAGTAGTAGTAGTAGTAGTAGTAGTAGTAGTAGTAGTAGTAGTAGTAGTAGTAGTAGTAGTAGTAGTAGTAGTAGTAGTAGTAGTAGTCACGAAGCTTAATACGTAGTAAATATGCAACCATAGATAGTTGCTAAACACTAGGATCGCTTCTATCGCCTCGTTACAGACAATGTGAAATAATACCGGCACAGTCTATTGTTTCTAGCACCCTCACAACTCAAGCTTCGTGACGGCATATACTAGACTGTGATATAGTGAGGATCACGTAAGTTCAGTTCCCAAACAGCAAATATTTCCGCCTTGTCAGTGTTGCCAACTGTTACCAGATATCACCACATGTAGTAAAATCACGATCCTATGTACTGAATGACTTCTTTACTCACCGTACTTTACCTTAATGTTGGAAGGTTATTCTAAATAGTTTCAATAATAATGAGAAATGTATTGCTATGTTCTATTCTTTTATTCCTTTACATTATTATTAGTATTAGCATTAATAGGTTACTAGACGTAAATATACAACAAAGTATAGTATATAATATTCAAGAATCAAATCTGTTCCAAGACCAATTAAATTATTGTCACTTCACTTCAAAGATTCCAGCGTACATATACTGTACTTCCTAAAGGTAGATAAATTAATAACCAATTGACTTTTGGTTGGAATTCGAATGAACTTCTGATTATTTTTTGAAATTAGTAAGGAAATGGATAATACAACTATGCTAAAACTGAAATAATAATAAATCAACTTACAAAAATAATTTTGGTCCTTAAAAGCCATAAGTAATTTCACTTCTAGATACCTTTTTAAAGATTTCATTTGTTTGTAAATTGCTTAATAATGCTACACTTACACTTATTATTTCTGCAACTCCACGTCTTGTCATTGAAAAAATGTATGATACATAACTGTGAAGTCTCTTTTTGGCTCTTGTGTCCTAAATTTAAATAAGAAAAAGCAAATGATTCAAGAAATGTGAGCTGGTGAAAATTAAATACTCAATTAATAAAATAATTACTACCAAAAGAATATTTTATTAATTCTATACAAAAGATGGATTACACAGAACAGATGGCCAGAAATCATAGATTTATACACAACATACAGCATGAAACGATCATCAAAAAATGCTTTTTGTACACAATAACATCTTTCAAACGAAGTGAAATAGCCAATAAGTTCAATAAATATTATGCTAATAAGTAATAACTATAATTAATAATTATCTACAAGCTGTAAAAGGGAATAAAATAGTATATTGTTGAAATTAGGGGGTTATGGTTTATTACGTGTATTTATAATTTTAATTACTTTTACTACATTTAATTATATTTTAATTTCTATTAGATTAGTTGGTGGTGTGGTTGTTAGTTTTATCTGTGTACGTCAGACTATTAAGGAAAAACTGAAAGAAATATTAAATCTACTATCTACTTTATATAACAATATTTAATCAAGAACTGAATATTACTATTAATTTAATAACATAAGACCCAAAACATCTCCAAGTCCAGACAATACACATGCTGATTTTCTTAAACATGTTGGCAAACAAGCAAACTCACTACTTTTATCTTGTAATCTCATCTAAAATACAATATCTGTCTGGAGAAAATCTATCATAACATCAATTTTGAAAAGCAATTATTCAACTAATATCTTTTCGAGTTATCGACAGATACCACTTACTAGTATGATAGCCAAAATTATGGAAGAGATGATTTCATAGATTGAATTGGTTCCTGGAATCTAGTAACTAACTTTCATTTTATTGGGTTGACTTTAGAGAATTGCATTCAACAAATGGACAGATTTTAAATTTTAGTCAAGATATTAAAGATATTTTAAACAGAAAACAAAACAACTTAACAATTTTAATTTATTTTCAAGGATCATATGGCTCTGTAGATATAAATCACTTAAGAAATTGCAAACTTAGGGTGTCCATGATAAAGTGTTACACTGGGTCAGTGACTTGATTATTTGATTCATTGTCACAAATATGTAAATAGAGACAGATTCATCTGGGCTTCCCACATTGTTGTTTTCAGGAATACATTTTCCAATATTAATGTCGATGGTCTAACTAAAGAAATAGATCTTATGATAATCTCATCATTTGCAGATAATATGGTTGTCTAGAACAAAAAATCACAGTCCACAAATATTAATAAACTGAGCCAAAATCCCAACAGACTTTTTGACTCTACTTGGAGAACTCAAACTTGCTCAATTAAGGGAAACTTTACTAATAAAACACAATCCCAAGTTATTTCAAAATGAATAGTATATAAGTTAACTTTAACAGATGATGTTAAGAAATGTGATACTTCTCCAGACATTTTAAAAATCATTAGAAACGATAAATGATCTGGTCAGTGAGTGACTACATACAGTATTTTTTATAGATGGATCCTGTTTACCAAGCCATAGATGTAGTGGTGTTGTAGTACAATACCAGTATATTCCCTTTTACAGGGAATTATATTCAAACACTTGTTTGCCCCATTTTAACCGTGACAACGCTTTTTAGCTTTTTAAACATTCTGGTTATTGTATTGTGTTTGTGTTTAGTGAAAGATTTTAGATAAGGGCGCAAATAGCCATAGTAGCTGACGCGCCCTTTTTAAATGCCACTAACTAACTAACTAACTAACTTCAAACACTGACTAATTTTGATAGTGAAAATTTAGATACACTTTTAAGCTTACAAAATCTCCAGTATCGACTTCATAAATCTGAGAAGGCTGTCATACTATCAGATTCAAAATCAGATGTTCTTGCTGCAGTAATGGACGTAACAGCATGAAATCTCAATATTTTACAGTGTTTTAATATTTTAAGCAAAATGGTCGAATTACATCGACGACTGGTACTTCCGTGGATCCATGAACTTTATGGAGTGGGAGGTAATGAGGTAGCTGAAAGGTAGCAAAATTACTGTAAGGTTATCTATACCTGCATCTTACCACACTGTTAAAAGAATAACAAGATCAGAACATGACAATGTGGTAACAAAAATCGGAATGATTCTGAAGCAAATGAAAAAATTGCAATAGGCCATCCGGCGTCTGCTCCACGATGGAGGAAAATCCTCAGAAGAAACCAACTAATCAGACCAAATGGGGGATCCAAACTACCCTCGAGTGCAGCTCTGAATTTGCAGGCCAACGAGTCTACTGACTAAGCTACATTGGTGGCTCCACTAAAAATATGAAGTACATGGCACTCAGATTATTAAATTGACAAACCTAAACAATTATTCATCAGTTAAGCTATAAAATATAATACATAGCAAGCAAGTTAATTCAATTTAAAAGTATAAACAATTCAATCAGTTGAAATATACAGAAACTGATAATAAATATCATGCAAATTACTTCACATTACAAGCATAAACAATTCATCACTTGTGGTATACAGCCTACTATTTAATTTACAGCACATACAATTCATCAGTTAAGCTATAGACCTACAGTCTACTATTCAATTTACAGCATATATAATTCATCAATTAAGCGAAACAAAAATATAGTACAATACATAGTAAAAATAATACACCTAATTTAATAACTGAACTTCTATGAAAATCTACAGTGGCAGTACTCATATTATCACAGGCCATGATTGTCTCAAATATTTACAAAGAACTGATATTTCAGAATCTCCCCATGCCATTTCTGAAATCTCAATGAAGATATGGATCATTGTCTTGACTGTTTAACTTTACACAGCTTTCAATCATCTGGTTAAATATTGGAGTGCAAGATAACAAATGACATCAACTGCTGAACACTTGGTATCAATCAACCAACAACTTCATTACATTAAAGGGGAAAAAAAACTGAAAGAATTAATTGTATATAGACACAACACATAAGACAAGGCAGCTTCAGAACAGTAATTGGCAAGGCTCTGTTGTTTTAGGATTCTTATGTAGATTCAATTTCACCTGAAAGAAAAAAGTAGCATCTATAAGTAGTAGTAGTAGTAGTAGTAGTAGTAGTAAAGATAATAATAATAATAATAATAATAATAATAATAATAATAATAATGACTGTAAAGTATGGAAATTAATATTGCAATGTAATATCAAAAGGTGATTTCACACCATCAACTCTTATCATTTAGTACAACTCTTATCATTTAGAACAACAAATCTATTATATTCAGTTGCAATCACCAGTAGCTGTTCTTTCCTCCATTTTGTTGTTGGCTGATTTTTCACAAGTCTGCTATGATATGCAGCACTATCCATGACAATAACGCATTGCCCTAATGTTCTCAGGTCAACAACTGTGTTTGCACCCACTTCTCAACTACAGGGCTATTCATAGCACTATGGTAGTCCTGACTTTTCTTTCAATTGCATGAAAAAATTAAATCAGCACCTGCAATAAAAATTATACCTGGGCATATAATTACGTCACATGAATTCACAGCATTTAAATAAAGAAAATAAAACATAACATAACATGACATGACATGAGATCCTCTTTGGTGAAAGGCTTTCCCACGTTTTTATTTAGTCACCAATTTTTATATTTTTGTACCCTGATTTAAAAAATTACTCTTGCCAAATTTACGTAAAATATAAATCAATATAACTTACCGAGTATAAATCCACCTTTCGTTCCGGCATCTAATCTTCCACCCTCATTTGTTGGTCTATGAATAACACCATTCATGTCACTGGAAACTTCACCTGGTTTATTTCATGAATAAGTGGGTGATCATACTTAAAAAAACAGAGAGAGAAAAGCAATTCACATTGACACTCTAAGAGACACAAAAATTTTAAAGACAGGAAAACCGTTCAAGAATTTTATAACTAACCTCTAGTTATAATATGAAACTATTAATTGCAAAACATGTTGTTCCCACCTGAATTCATTACTAGTAGCCTATATTAATTGCAATTTCATATTCCACATAAGTGTTAATCTATTTGTTAGTAAAAAATTCAATCACTCAATGTCTCACAATACATTGAAATTTACCATTCATAAAAATCCAAGTCTCATCCAAGAATACTACGGGTTTAGGGTTCTCACGCTCCACATTTCTTATATATTCTCTTAAAAACGAATAACATCACTTTCTCATACATGTGTATAAGGATCCCCTTTGCTCCATAGAAATTTCATCTCTTTCAAAATTTTTTTCACCGATGATAAGGATACTCTAAATAAATATGTTTCATAATCATCATTCATATGTTCCAGAACTTTTGCTGCTGTTAGTACTTCCCCTGTAACAGTAAATGAAAATTATGCCATATTTTTATACATAGGCCTATGACTAATATCAGAATTACATTGCATAAATCAACACAATAATTCCTGTAACTTCCCTACCTTTATGTAACTTGTCATAAATAAATCTCGCAATTGCATCTTCCGTAAAATCATCAGCATCAGTCACTGGATGTTTACGTAGTCTATGTTTTCCTGGTGTCACGAGTGGGGTCCCCTTGTGTGAATTGATCACTTTCGTGGCTGTAGTTAAGCCAAGCTGTAATAACAAACAATAACATAATACTTCTAAAAATTGTTATATCATAAAATTCATGCATAATACCAACATTTATAGCTATATGAATAGAAAATGATCAACATGTTAGGTTGGGTCTACGATAGGTTTAAGTAGGCTAATATTTAGGTAATTCTCCAGAAAAGCTACCCCAAAGAAGGCATAATTTTATTTTGTTTAATTGATTTCTGTGATATTTACATAGTGATGAACACGTGGTTTTAGTGCACAGCCACAAATACTTTCAGCACAAAAATCCTTTGACACTTACCTGTATATTCTAATGCATTGTTGTAGTCCCTCCCTCAAACTTGTTACTAATTACCAATATAACATGCGAGAGGTCCAGGACGAAGAGAAATGGTTAGTTTCCCAGTAGTGCGTCCTCGTCCTCTCGAGTGTTATATCTTAACAAGTACTTTGGGTGGGGTAGCTTTTCTGAAGAAACACCATATTTAATATTACTTAGACCAGTCATGAATAAATTATTCAGCCAGAGTCAACGTTCCTATGCTTTATAGAGTATGTTATATAGTTACTATATAAAACTGAATTATTTTTAAGCACCATAACAGGCCAACATTCATGTAATATTTGCTGCAATATCAAGTTAATAATTACAATATGACTTGTATTTTCTTCGGCCGATGTGGCATGTAAATTGTGATCTGAACGGTTAATTTAATACCAAAAGAGAAAACTGGAAATTTACTTTCGTGCTGTTTGATTACTTGTTCGTCTAATTTGTAAATGTATTTAAGCTATCACCTACTGCAGTATTACAGTATCTTAAATGTATTTAGTTTGGCAATATGAAAATCACTGACTTGATTAAACATTAGGCCTAACCTAAAAATTTGTTTTGTTTGACCACAATCATGAAATTATTAGTGCAAACTCCTAAAACTGAATACCACTTTGAAATGTATGCTTAAGAATACTTACTCCTAATAATTGTCCTATTCTGGTTGTAATTGCTGTCTCCGTTAGCATAATTCCTTCTTCATTATCTTCTTTCTTCAACTCATTATACACGTGAACTACAGATTTCTGAAGCGTACTCTGAATGCCACACATTTTCTTCCTTGGAGGAGTCACTGCAACACTATTTCATTTTTTTGACATAGTAATAAAAATCTAAACACGAAAGAAATTCATTAAAATTTGAAATAATATTTCTATCCATTACCCACGTGCATTATCACGCCCAAGTATATTATATTCATTCGTACTTATCTGACTATTCTTGATTTATAACCACAACGCAACACATAACATAACTATAATGTATTAATATTAATACTAATATTAATTAATTATTAATAAGTTCGAATTTCACTATCTTCCAGTAACCGGCTGAGAAATCTAGTACAATTTTAATTTCATGGAACTCCAGTACCGGCAAATATTGTCGATATTTGCCTCAGCTGCCAACATACCGGTTACAAAATCACTACCATTTATAGTATTTGTCAGTATCGAAATTCGAAACGAAGTTGGCAAAAGAAAATTCAACCTTCAAACTAGAAAATCACCATAATCCACTAGCATTTGTAGTAATGGGGGAAAAATGGTTAGGTTTCACCCTTAGGGTATCAAGTTACCTGGTCTTCCCTATAGTAGTAGCAGTAGTAGAAGAGAACTAGTAGTGTAGTGGTACCAGTAGTGCTAGTATTATTGAAGTTGTATTTAATTGAAAGGTGTTTTCAACTGCAGACGTTATGCAGTGTCGATGTTCAACGTGGGCGAGGAACACGCGACGGATCGCCCGCGGTTCTGTATCAGGGACAGGATCCTTTTAAGTGCCGCATATTACGACTCTGGCCTTCCAGCTTTACTTCCTCCAGGAGGGAGGCCACACTAATTGTTTTACCGCCCGCGCCCTTTCAAATTCCATTACCATATATAAATACTATTTAAAATATGACATGACAAAGAAATGTTGTATGTTTTTTATTCACGGGTTTTCTACAGCAGTGGTGTTCAACCAGAGGCACTCATACCCCTGAAGATAGGCCTACGCGAAGACTTTTTAGGGGGTACGTAAAATTTAAAATACGCCTAAGCATATACGTTTCATGAATGATTAGAGCTAATTATTGGATTACAAATCCATTTTATACAACAGTTGTCAATTGCTCTGAACTTCCCTTAAAATTGAAAGCAGGTTTGCTAGAAATATCCGTTGATATTGCACTGAAAATAAAATTAGAAAACTTGTCAATTTGTGACTTATATTGTTATACTCGCAAGGAGTATATGGGACATTCCATGTGAAATCGGACAGCGAAAAACCTTACAACTGTGTAATTTCTCGAAAAAAGTCATATATATATATATATATATATATCCGTCCATCCATCCATCCATTCAATCATACATTCATTTATTCGTCCATCCATCATGTTATTCATTAATTCATTCACTCATCTATTCACTCATCGTGTCACCCATGTAATCATTCACTCATCTATTCCTTCTTATATCAATTAAACTATTCTCTCATCCATTCATCGATGTATTCCCTCAAAAAACCACCCATTCATTCATTAATTCATACATCCATTCACCCGTTTATTCTATCATTAATTCATTCTCTCAATTGTAAATTAATTTATTCATCCATTCATTCATACATTTATTAATCAATTCACCTATCTATTCATCCATCCATCCATCCGTCTACTTATCCATTCAACTATTATTTTATTCATTCATTAATCCAGCTATCCGTCCGTTTATTAATTAATCTCATTCATTCACTTGTTTATTCGCTCCTGTCATCCTTTCATTCCTATATATGCATCTATTCATCCATCGTTTCATTTACCCTTCCATTCGTTCAACCATCATTTTATTCATCAATTCATCCAACTTCCATCCGTTTATTCAATCGTTCATTTATCGATTCGTTCACCCATTTATGTATTCAATGAAACATCCATTCATTCGTGTATATATATATATATATATATATATATATATATATATATATAAATTCATCCACTAATTCATTCAACTATCCCATTATTCTTTTATTCAATCATGCATCCATCCGTTTATCATTTATGTATCCAATGAGACATCCATTCATTCGTATATATATATCTATTCATTCATCCACTAATTCATTCAACTATCCCATTATTCTTTCATTCATTCATGCATCCATCCGTTTATCATTTATTCACTCATCCAACTATACATTTATTCATACGCTCATTAATCTATTCACTAATTCAACCATTCATTCATCCATATAATATTATTCTGTGATTCACCCATTCATTTACTAATTCTTCATTCATCAATCCATACATTCATCCATTCATTCATTCATCGTATAATGAAATAATCCAATAGCTCATTTATCCTCATATTTGCGTATTAATCGACGCATTAAATCATTTGCTCATTTACTTAGCAATTCACTCGCTCTTCCTTTTCTTCTCCCATTCAATCTTCCGTCCATCCCCCACGCACCCGCTCACCTACTCATTCACTCTTATTTGCTCCATTAATGATGTCAATAATTGCAAGCGCCTATTGAATTGTCAACCCACTACGAGTGCATTCAGTATAAATATCGCAGACGGAACAACGTAAACAAAAATAGAACAGGAGACGGAAGAAGAATGTCTTCGTGCGAAATTCGCCTCTCCAAGGTCTCCAGAATACGGGTAATTACGAGCTGACGTGATGCTTTGTAATCAGAATCTCTTAAGCCGTTATAAAGCCATTTACACAAATATGCGGAGAAGCCCGGATACAGAAGGGGGGGGGGGATAATGCAGGGTCACACAAATTAGTGACGTCATAACCAAATGACGTCACCATCTACAACACGTCAGAAAATATGTAATCGTCTACCATGCGCATCACGTGTAATTGCAGTAGTGTCGTTTCTCGGTGGTGTCCCGGCCTCCCCCAGCGTCTATCCTTAATTAAGAACCATCGTTGTCACTGGTCAGGAACACAGTCTGTGTCATCGTCCACGAGATTCCCCGCGGATGACGCACGGCAGTGTGATGGAGATGATGATAACCGGGGGAATCGTAATAACTGTGATTATAATGTGGTTGATATCATGAGTGTTATTATCACTGAAGTTAATGATACAAAAATTGTGAAGTATGACAACGAGCAACATCAACTGTAATGATGCTAGTAATAATAAGAGTAAAGATTAAGACAAAGTTCATATTCATCATGATCATCATCTTTATCATCATCTGTCTGTCAAGTATTAGGCCTAATGCCCTGGCTGTTACAGCCTCCCACCAAGATCATCTTCCTCTTGGGATGTACCGTAGAATCAGTTTTAGTATCTTGTTGAAATGTTACATTCTGTTGACTTGTTGTAACTAATTTTATCTATAGATAGATAGATAGATAGATAGATAGATAGATAGATAGATAGATAGATAGATAGATAGATAGATAGATAGGTTTTTTATTTTTTATTGGGTTATTTTACGACGCTGTATCAACAACTCAGGTTATTTAGCGTCTGAATGATATGAAGGTGATAATGCCGGTGAAATGAGTCCGGGGTCCAACACCGAAAGTTACCCAGCATTTGCTCGTATTGGGTTGAGGGAAAACCCCGGAAAAAACCTCAACCAGGTAACTTGCCCCGACCGGGATTCGAACCCGGGCCACCTGGTTTCGCGGCCAGCCGCGCTGACCGTTACTCCACAGGTGTGGACGATAAGTAGGTAGGTAGGTAGGTAGATAGGTAGATAGGTAGATAGATAGATAGATAGATAGATAGATAGATAGATAGATAGATAGATAGATAGATAGATAGATAGATAGATAGATAGATAGATAGATAGATAGATAGATAGATAGATAGATAGATAGATTTTCAACTCCTTTGTAGATTATCAAGAATTTAAATGTGCATGACATCCAAAAAACGATAAAAGGAAACAAATTCGGAGAAAACTAGAGAGAAGAAATGCCAGTGCTGTGTCAATAATTTTATCCTCAATTTCTATATTAGGCTTAATATTATGTACATTAGTGGTAAATATCTTTTAAAGGCTTTAAGTCAACTTTAAACTAATATCCTTCAAAGCTATAAAAAAATATTAAATTTCTTTAAGACTTAGTAACCAACTTACTCCTATAGAATTGCATTCTATTATCATATAAAATATGAATATACAAAACTCTGTTTCTAATAAATGACCACGAATAGGCAATGTAACCTTGTCCGAACAAAACAAATTATAATCATATCATTGTTATCCAGTACGCAATGAGAGTTTTCATGCGTCATTATAATTTTAGTTGTACATAAAATAATGTAAATTTTCAAGCGCATTTTATAAATTCTATTTAGATTGTAGTGTTTTAGTACAATTCGCGAAATAACCCTAATGAATTTCACTCGAGGATCTGAGAGTAATCTCAGATCATCTATGACGACATAGATTATACAGATAATAGCATTGGTAAAAATCTTAACGATAATGCTGAACATAATGGTCATAATGTTAATAGCAGCAATGGAAATAATGATAGTTGATATTAAACATAAAGATGATAGACACAATAATTACGAATGTGATAATACCACTAATACAAGTGTGATTTAAAAAGTGAGGTAAAAAGAGTCCTCAAGGGTGACAAATTTCTCCTATCGTTCGAATTTTCCGCCAGGGCCGCAGCAGCAGACCACAACTTTGTCACTCAGCCATTAGATGGCGCATATATTGCGTCAGACCTCGCAATATCACTTGTAAGAATGCTGCGCGTTGTGAAACGTGAAAGTGCGTGTGTTGTTCCGTTTTTTTTTTTTTTTGTATTTGAAAGGCGCCTCACTAGCAGAGATTCATCGTCAACTTGTTGAAGAGTACAGTGCGAATGTCATGTCACGGAAACGGCGTTTCCGGTGGGAGTTACGGGAGGTATGGACAATTCTCCCTACAGCCCCGACTTGGAACTAGTGATTTCCATTCCTTCGGACAGTTGAAGCACCTGGGTAGCAAGCGATTTAACATCGATAAGGTAGTTCAGCAACCGTCATGACGTGGCTTCAGGAACTGTACGCAAACTTCTTTTTCTATGTAAGGCTCGCTGCATTGGTCTAACGTTTGAATGTGTGTTTGGATGAGCAAAATTGATTATTTTGAAAAGTAATGCGTACGGTACCATTACCCTACTATTGTGTATCAGTATATCTGCATGTGAAATAAAGTTTGTCCAAGAGAGCTCTTGAATAATTTCGAGGGAAAAATCGTTCCGGGGCCGGGCATCGAACCCGGGACCTTTTGTTAAATGTACCAAAGCTCTACCAACTGAGGTACCCGGGAACTCTACCAGACACCTATCCATTTTCCCTCTATATCCACATACCTCAAAGTGAGCTGACAGCAGTCAAGCAACCAACACTGAGTGCACACTAACTTTGTGTGACTTAAATTGTGGTCTTCTGTTAACGAACAGTGACGTGTATTATGCAAATCAAGCTTTCAGGTGTAACTCCCTGTAAAGTTGATTGGATCGGTGTCTGGTAGAGTTCCCGGGTAGCTCAGTTGGTAGAGCGTTAGTACGTTTAACCAAAAGGTCCCGGGTTCGATGCCCGGTCCCGGAAAGTTTTTTCCCCTCGATATTATTCAAATCAACTTTACAGGGAGTTACACCTGAAAACTTGATTTGCAAGAGAGCTCTTGTTAACTTACTCTATAAATACCCTCGTAATAACAACAAATATATTGGTAATCATAATTATAATGGTGAAAATAATAACGATATTTTGGATTATAACGAGCATGATGTTATAGCGGCAATGATGTTAGTAATGATATAATTAAGTTTGATAATCATTAAGATGATAATAGCAAATGATAAAGATAATAGACTAGTAAAGGTGAAGATTATATTGATAATGATAATGGTAAAGTGAATAACAATAATAAACGTTAGAATATGATTACTAGACTTCGTTGAATTGCCACACTCAGCATGCAATCAGGTTAGCGATGTACGGTAGTATAGAAGAGGTGAGCGACCTCCCGGTCTCGTAGTATAAGCAGTTCATGTTAAGAGTTGTGACCGGTCCAAATAGATAGAGCAGCTACAGCTAATGTATACCTATGTAAGCACTTGTTTTTGCATTACTGTGGTTGGAACAGTCAAAGCTTAACATTTGTTCAGTGCAGACAAGAATTCAATCAAACATACTACAATGAGAGTGTTGCTGTTCCAAACAATTGCCCCTGGAATACCCTTACCCCCGCAGCCAGTCTTGATCCGTTGGAAAACGTGGTTGGATGCTGTTAATTATTATGCAGAATATTAAGACAAAATAATGAAGGCAATTGATGCATTGGATAGCACAGACAGTTCCGCTGTTGCAGCTGTAAAATCATTGCCTTCTGAACAGCTATTGGAAGATATTCTGTTCATTGATTCTAATTTTAAAATCGTGTCCAAAAGCATCACCCTGTTAGAATCGTCTAAACAACAACTCTCAGACGCCTTTAATATAGTGGATAAAGTATCACAAACCCGTTATCCAAAATAACAATTCACTAATTTCAGAAAAAGTGAAATATAAGTTGAGAAACATTATTGCTAAAAATTCTGCCTATTCACAACTTCGTATTATATATGATGTACTATCAGGTCACGACAAGACGTCTGAAGTTGGTGTACTAAAAAGTAGTGACTTCCCGTTCTTCAAATATGCACCTATTACATCGTGTGTTGTTGAACGTACATTTTCCCAATATAAATACTGTTTGAGTGACCATTGGAGGAAGTTCATTTTGCAGTCGCTCAAAATGTACGTAACTCTTCACTGCAATGCACATATTCAAGGATGATGTGAGTATATTACATTAAATTTTAAGAATTAATATATCTCACTACAAAATAATTGTATATTTACATGTTCATACATTTCCTACTTCAATGATCATTCATTATATTTCTTGAACGCAGGATACAGGTTTTATTGTAACCGCAGTATACTGCTCAGTGTTTACATCAGAAGCATACTCCGTTGCACGGCCCCTTCTCATACAGTCTATACCGCGTGAGCAGTAAACCTTACGATTCTCGTGGCAATTCCACGAAGTCTAATGATTACATTAATACCAACAATGACGCTAATAATGATAAAATTGAGACTGGTTAACATAAGGATAATAATGAAAATAATAATAATGATAATGAAATTAAAGGCAGAAATGATAAAGACAAAATTAATAACGATAAAAATATAATAAATATGACACCATACTTCATATGAAGCGGTACTGTCGTAAATACATAACTAACCAAGCAGATCTGCTCGGATCGAACTCAGGTCTTCTGGTTGGGAAGCCGTTCGCTGAGAGTTACGTTTGAATGCACCGTTCCATTCGCTTGGTATTTTCTGTGAAAAACTTTGATGCCCCAACCAGACAACAAATACTTCAAAATAATTGGTGTAGAAATAGTCACATTCATTAAGAGTTTCAAACGTTTGCTCTTTTTCAATGCAGACCGTCATAAAAGTGAACTGATGAGAAGAGCCGAATCAAAAGTAAGAAAATCACGTCTCAACAATCGGTATCGTGGAATTTAATATCCGCTAATTTGCAACGTATCTATGTAATCACTCCATATTGACGATATCGGATTCTGTCCTCTACTGAATATAAAACTCGACCGATAAAATTCTGGGACGTGTTATTCTGAAGAAAACAGGGTCGATTTTCTGAAATAAACAATGCAGTGTTGCCATAACCCTAAGATGCACGACTGGTCAGTCTTACAAAAATGCATGGCGAAGGTCTGGAAGGCCTCTTATGTAATATCAATGGAGTTAATGTTTTTTCTTTCTTTTTATATTTCATTTATTGAAATGTGAAGTTGATACCGAATTTATTATGTTCTTTTCAACCACCCACAATTAGGAAGGATGGGTGGAGCGGAGAAAAATTATCTCCGGCACCGAGACTCGAACCCGGATTTTCAGCTCTAGGTGCTGACGCTTTATCCACTAAGCCAGCGTTTCTCAAACTTTTTTGAAGTGGGGACCACTTTTTAAAGTCAGAACAGTTCCGCGGACCACCTTACTCTTGTTCCCTTCGAAAGCAAATTTATCATTTTCGTAGCATATTTTAATACCAGTATACTTATATTTAAAAATTGAATTAAGGTTCGGTACTTTGGTCCTGGCTGGGTTACAGGCGCGGCGCCAGATGTGCAGGGAAAAGATGTCGAGAAACACCACTGTGTAGTGCTTTAAATCCCTCTTTTGCTGCTGAGGGTAGAGTGGGAAGTCGATAGGCGGGTAGGGTAAAAATTTCATAAAATGTCAGTACTGGGAGAAAAAGTGAAATTATTCGACTGTCATGTGTCATTTCCAAACTCTGAGATTTTAAGCTATAGTGAGATACGCAATTCGTTTGAATTTTATTTTTTCTTCTGTCTTTTTTGAAGGACCACAAGGGCAGATCTCGAGGACCACAGGTGGTCCGCGGACCATAGTTTGAGAAACGCTGCACTAAGCCACATCGAATTCCAGTTCCGATGCCGGATTGAATCCTCTCAGTTTAAGTTCCACCTCTTAGATTTCCTTTAGTTGCCTACCCTCGTGCACTGTCACAGATGTGTGACAGTGGCACAATATTACACTATCTACAGTATTTACAATCCTAGACTTAGTTCTTTAGTGAAATATGATTAATATACTGTCAGTTGAATTTTATGGTATTCTGTACAGTCAGTGAAGTTAAAACAATTTATTCTATCTTGTTATTCCCTGATTAAGATCAAACTGGCTTGATCCTAAACTCAAAATTTTACATACATTATATTTATTTAAAAAAATGCAGTAGAAAGCAACACTGGAATAAATTTGTAGGCGGGGCGGGAAACTCCGTGGAAATAAATCTAGTATAGTTATCCCTTTTGCGTGTGAAGGATGTCATTGTTCCGAGAACTTAATCAGTTTTAAAAATGGGGATGTTGAAGTGCCTTTAAAAGCACTGAGGATTGACAGTGATGAAATGTATCGTGCACTCAAAGCTAATGATGGCGTGTTGCAAGACAGAAAGGAAGATACACCACGTAACAAACTACCATAGAAATTTATTCAGAAGGAAAAAATTCATGTGAATTCATTTACGTCGCTTCCAGGTCAATATTTCAGAACGTATTTCTGTAGGAGTATAGAACTTGAATGAAATGTTTGTACAAAGAATAATATATTAGCTATCTTAGTGAAGAAACAACTTCCCAGTTTTTGCACCAAAACTATTTTATATTGATATCAATATGAGATTTAATATAAATGATACTCGGGAGGAAATTAAACGCAGATTAAATATGGGAAATCCTGTTGTTATTCGGTTGAGAAGGTTTTATCATCCAGTCTGCTGTCAAAAAATCTGAAAGTTAGAATTTATAAAACAGTTATATTACCGGTTTTTATATATGGTTGTGAAACTTGGACTCTCACTTCGAGAGAGGTACAAAGAATAATATATTAGCTATCTTAGTGAAGAAACAACTTCCCAGTTTTTGCATCAAAACTATTTTATATTGATATCAATACGAGCTTTAATATAAATGATTACTCGGGACGAAATTAAACACAGAATAAATATGGAAAATACCTGTTATTATTCGGTTGAGAAAGTTTTATCATCCAGTCTGCTGTCAAAAAATCTGAAAGTTAGAATTTATAAAACAGTTATATTACCGGTTGTTATATATGGTTGTGAAACTTGGACTCTCACTTCGAGAGAGGAACATACAGTAGGTTAAGGGTGTTTGAGAATAAGGTGCTTAGGAAAATATTTGGGGCTAAGAGGGATGAAGTTACAGGAGAATGGAGAAAGTTACACAACACAGAACTGCACGCATTGTATTGTTCACCTGACATAATTAGGAACATTAAATCCAGACGTTTAAGATGGGCAGGGCATGTAGCACGTATGGGCGAATCCAGAAATGCATATAGAGTGTTAGTTGGGAGGCCGGAGGGAAAAAGATCTTTGGGGAGGCTCAGACGTAGATGGGAAGATAATATTAAAATGGATTTGAGGGAGGTGGGTTATGATGATAGAGACTGGATTAATCTTGCTCAGGATAGGGACCAATGGCGGGCTTATGTGAGGGCGGCAATGAATATTTACAACTGCATACTTTTTAACATACCATAACAAATGTATGTTAATTTACCATGCAGATTCCAATATTTTATTATAACTTTACTTGCATTGTTATTATACAAATTAATGCATTAAAGATGTTCAATTGTTAAAACTGTTTTTGTCAGAAAGTGTAGGTATATAGGTATATAACTTTACAACAAACTTTGAAATATTATATGCAGGGTGTAACGGAAAAAAAAAATTGAACCAAACTTGACGTATGGATTCCTCAAATGTATAGAAGAAAAATGCTTATATCAACATGAGTCCGGAAATGCTTTGTTTTTGAGTAGTTCTTCACAACATGAACATAGTGCAGTGCAATGCGTTTGTTTTCTGGGATTATTTTGATGCATTCTGTTTACATTTCCTTAGATGAACTCTTCAAATTGACCACCTCCTGCCTGAACAGAGTTCGCAGCTCGTCGTCTTATCACCATCAGAACGTACTCCGAAATTCATGGATAGTTCCATAGGTCTTATTGTCTGAACCCAATTTCAAAATACAAAATTCGCTATTTTTTATAATCTATAGCTTAATTACTTTATTTCAATTGACGTTATGAAACTGACATGTTGCACTCACATAAAATGCACAAAGAATGATGAAATAAATGAAAACCATTTTGCTTTTAGAGACTCTATGATTTGTAGAATTTTAAAAGGTGTCTCATATTCGTCATCTTTACCATATTTTCGGAATTTTGCAAATAAAGGGTGCACCAAAACATCCTCCCTAATTTAAAGTTTAAATAAAAAACAGATGGATCAAAATAAGGAAACTTTATTAATAGGAATGGTATCTTAACAGTGGGAATTTTTCATTTTTTGAATAACGTGTCTCTCAAGTGGCGTCCTTCACTATCAATGCATTGTTCAATGCGACTTCGGAAATTCTGCATCACTCTATCATTTCTTGAGGAATAAGACCAATTTCTTTCTATATTTCATTTCTTAGGTCTGGCATAGTCCTCGGCCGATGTTTGAACACTTCAGCCTTAAGATGTGAAAATGTGCTTCATCACTAAAAAGAACCACATCTTCAGCATCTGCATTACACATTTTCATTTATCGGGATGCGTTAGTCATCAGAATTTCCGATATTGGAGTGGACAGAACCTTCGTGAACTTCATGAAAAACCTCTACATAACGACCGTGTTACTGTATGGTGCGGGGTTGCGAGAGTCGGGATACTTGGTCTTTACTTTTTTGAAGAGGATGGTGTTACTGTGACAGTACACTCTCAGCGGTACACTTTTATGATCAACAATTTTTTGGCACCAAGACTCAATGCGCTGCAGATTGACCAGGTATGGTTTCAGCAGGACGGAGCCACCTCTCACACAGCTCAGATTTCTCTCCAAGTCCTGAGACAGATGTTTCCCGGACGTTTAATTTCTTCACTTGGCGGCGGCCCCTGGCCAGCACGATCACCAGACCTTGCACCCTGCGATTTTTTTCTATGGGGACATCTTAAGGCTGAAGTGTTCAAACATCGGCCGAGGACTATGCCAGACCTAAGAAATGCAATACAGAAAGAAATTGGTCTTATTCCTCAAGAAATGCTAGTTAGAGTGATGCGGAATTTCCGAAGTCGCATTGAACAACGCATTGATAGTGAAGGACACCACTTGAGAGACACGTTATTCAAAAAATGAAAAATTCCCACTGTTAAGATACCATTCATATTAATAAAGTTTCCTTATTTTGATCCTTCTGTTTTTTATTTAAACTTTAAATTAGGGAGGATGTTTTGTCGCACTCTTTACAAGCTAGTTGTCTGTGAAAAGTATACCACAGCTATTGTGGTTGTCTTTAGAGATGGTAAGATGATGTCTATCACAAATTTCGCTGGAACTCTAAGGTATTTCTTGTCGTGTCTTTAGGATGGGAGGCCGTGTCTAAATTCTCGGCTGATTATGCGTCTTCGAACTTGCTCAATAAACAATTTACAGCGTGAAGATGTTTATCTCTTGAGCCTGTGTCCCTCCAAAAAGCGTTGGCGTGATTCCACAGCACGTACAATGAGGTCTTTCATGTCCTGAGTGATGTGCCGGCTCAGATGATGACTAATGCGTGTGGTAGGCCTGTATAACAAAAGTTGGAACTTCCTGCATTTTCTTGGTTCGCGGGTAGTTTCGAGGTAGGAAATCGTAAGAATTGCGTCTCCTAACATGAATATGCAGGATTTTCCCTTATATGCAATAAAGACGATGAATTATATAATGGTAACAAGAGTGCTACGTTCAATAATTTTTTGCTCGACCATACTATAATACTCTCATTACATGTGACGTAACTATATCTTAACGACATACATTGAAGTACTGCTGTTCATTATGTTATCGCAACTATCAATTTCCAACTAGGCATATGCGATATTCTTAATATCGTACGTGCAACATTCCGCAACCCTTGAGGGAACCAATCCAAAATGGCAGGCGCGAGTTTTGAAAGTGACATTGATCGAATCACTCAAATAAATGAAGAGTCCACTGCAAGAATGATGGATGTCACTTTCTTGTCGAAAATGAACCAAGACTGCCAATGCATAGCTTAAGACATATAGAATGTACACAGAGAGTTATATGACATGAACACTGATAGACATTGTCCAGTAATGATCGAAAAATCTCAGTTAAGCCTTGAGCGCTAAACATTTCAAACTTTCAATTGCTTCTCCTGCAAAATGTATTCCAAATGACATCCATCATTCTTGCAGTGGACTCTTCAAATATTAACCCAAATTCAAACATTCCACTGGGAGCCATTCCCCAGATAAATTTCACAAACTGCACAATCAACAACATGTATTTAAAAAAAAAATTCTGTTCATGTTAATTTTAATATTGTAATAAATTGAGTTAATTTCCTGTGTCTTAATGTGTGTTGCTTTGAGGTTAAAATACCCATACCAAGCCCTGCAAAAATCAATAAATACGGCGTACAGACCTGCCATCTGCTGCACTACTCGGGAACATGCTGAAAATACACATATGTTCACCATTTCATTATCACTAAAGTAACAAGGTAAGATATTTGTAAAAAAGAAAACTTAAAAAATTTAGACATTTAATTATGGTCGAACAAAAACAGTCGTATGCATATTGTCTATAACGGTAATTAAAACGATCCTATGAAAATTATGAAACTCGAGTCGCGTCTTAATTACTATCATTACAGGCTCGGTGACCTACAGGAACTTCGACATGAGCTTGGCTTTCTTGAGAAACAATCGTCATCGTCCTAATTTGAATTAGTGAATCTTACAGTAGACCTACTGACGAGGATGATAGACGCCAGACCACGTTGGCATATTATATTATATTATATTATATTATATTATATTTTTTTATTTATTTTACTAGGTTATTTTACGACGCTTTATCAACATCTTAGGTTATTAAGCGTCTGAATGAGATGAAGGTAATAATACCGGTGAAATGAGTCCGGGGTCCAGCACCCAAAGTTATCCAGCATTTGCTCATATTGGGTTGAGGAAAACCCTGGAAAAACTTCAACCAGATAACTTGTCCCGACCGGGAATCGAACCCGGGCCACCTGGTTTCGCAGCCTGGCGCGCTAGCCGTTACTCCACAGGTGTGGACTATTATATTATATTATATTATATTATATTACGTTACATCACATTATTAGTGCATCGTCAAAGGTATGTTATTTGGAGCGAGATGTTCCCTTCCACAGTCTACCTACCAACTATTAGTGAAATTAAAATTCCAATTCTTTGAAATACAAAACATAGTATTACAAATTCTTAGGGACTCTTTACATATCATCCAATATTATTTTTTATTTGTTTTCAAGAAAGATAATTTTGTCAATATTACATTTTGGCCTCAAGCGAATCCCAAATTCAAAATTGATACGTTTTTCTGTTCATTAACAACTCAAAAAACATAACTGCTATGTATTCAGGATCCTTGTCGTCACCCTCACTGGAGGGCTGACGATTTAATCAAATCCTTCTCTCTAGCATGTCATGTCATGTATTATATTATATTATATTATATTATATTATATTATATTATATTATATTATATATTATGTTATGTTATGTTATGTTATGTTATGTTATGTTATGTTATGTTATGTTATGTTATGTTATGTTACATCACATCACATCACATTATTAGTGGATCGTCAAAGGTATGTTATTTGGAGCGAGATGTTCCCTTCCACAGTCTACCTACCAACTATCAGTGAAATTAAAATTCCAAGTCTTTCAAATTAAAAACATCGTATTACAAATTCTTAGGGACTCTTTACATATCAACCAATATCATTTTTTTATTTATTTTCAAGAAAGATAATTTTGTCAATATTACATTTTGGCCTCAAGCGAATCGCAAATTCAAAATTTATTAGTTTTTTTTTTTTTTTGTATTCATTAACAACTCAAAAAACATAACTGCTATTTATTCAGGATCCTTGTCGTCACCCTCACTGGAGGGCTGATGATTTAATCAAATCCTTCTCTCTATCATGTTATGTCATGTATTATATTATATTATATTATATGGTATGTTATGTTATGTTATGTTATGTTATGTTATGTTATGTTATGTTATGTTATGTTATGTTATGTTATGTTATGTTATGTTATGTTATGTTATGTTATGTTATGTTATGTTATGTTATGTTATGTTATGTTATGTTATGTTATGTTATGTTATGTTATGTTATGTTATGTTATGTTATGTTATGTTATGTTATGTTATGTTATGTTATGTTATGTTATGTTATGTTATGTTATGTTATGTTATGTTATGTTATGTTATGTTATGTTACATCACATCACATCACATTATTAGTGGATCGTCAAAGGTATGTTATTTGGAGCGAGATGTTCCCTTCCACAGTCTACCTACCAACTATCAGTGAAATTAAAATTCCAAGTCTTTCAAATAAAAAACATCGTATTACAAATTCTTAGGGACTCTTTACATATCAACCAATATCATTTTTTTATTTATTTTCAAGAAAGATAATGTTGTCAATATTACATTTTGGCCTCAAGCGAATCGCAAATTCAAAATTTATTAGTTTTTTTTTTTTTTTTTTTGTATTCATTAACAACTCAAAAAACATAACTGCTATTTATTCAGGATCCTTGTCGTCACCCTCACTGGAGGGCTGATGATTTAATCAAATCCTTCTCTCTATCATGTTATGTCATGTATTATATTATATTATATTATATTATATTATATTATATGTTATGTTATGTTATGTTATGTTATGTTATGTTATGTTATGTTATGTTATGTTATGTTATGTTATGTTATGTTATGTTATGTTATGTTATGTTACATCACATCACATCACATCACATTATTAGTGGATCGTCAAAGGTATGTTATTTGGAGCGAGATGTTCCCTTCCACAGTCTACCTACCAACTATTAGTGAAATTAAAATTCCAAGTCTTTCAAATAAAAAACATCGTATTACAAATTCTTAGGGACTCTTTACATATCAACCAATATCATTTTTTATTTATTTTCAAGAAAGATAATTTTGTCAATATTACATTTTGGCCTCAAGCGAATCGCAAATTCAAAATTTATTAGTTTTTTTTTTTTTGTGTTCATTAACAACTCAAAAAACATAACTGCTATTTATTCAGGATCCTTGTCGTCACCCTCACTGGACGGCTGATGATTTAATGAAATCCTTCTCTCTATCATGTCATGTCATGTATTATATTATATTATATTATATTATATTATATTATATTATATTATATTATAAACGCGAAATTAAGTTTTAGTGGAAATGCGTAAAATTTGCATCGATATAAAATATTATTCCTTTACTTGTGAAATTCATGTCAGTTATTTTTCTTGAATTCTTCGCCCTACTGAAAGTATGTCACTTTAGCCCTTCCTACAAGCCTCATATCATTAATTTTTATGTACACATAAACTGTCACTGTTTATTGTATCTGAAGAGCGTGCAGGTTATTCACAGCTTTTATCAATTTACTTCAAAGCGTTTTCCATATAACGACTTAGAAATTTCAAGTACTGGTAATAAAATTCTCTGTTGTAAATCCCCGACTTCACAGCGACATTCTTTCCATCATACGAAGCAAATCTGGATTTCCTGCAAACATGATTCAGCCGGTTCGTTGACGGCTTCTCAACGAAGGGGATCGGGGTTCTGTTCCAGGCAGACAGGTTTCCCCTTCCCCCTACCGTTCGCATTCCACTACCGCCACGGTGTCTGAAAACACCTGCAGTAAAAGAGACGTTATGTGAAGAAATGCCGGCGATGCATGTTTATCTTCCTTTTAGTTCTCTTTCTACTTCATTCCTTACTTCTTTTTATTTTCTACTTGCAATATACCTTCATCTAATGCTCTACTTCTACACTCCCGAGGCTTATTCGTGTATTTTACGGCTCTAAATTAAGGCGGTCCTACAACCGCTGAAGAGCTCAGACTATCTGCCTGTCACGCTGGCGGTCCAAGTTCGAAAACCAGCCAGGCGCGGAATCTTTCATTGAAAAATCCGTAGTCCTAGTGGAGAATATGAATAGCGTTGGGGTTGGTTTTTCTCGAGGTCCTACCGATTCCTTTTATTGGACATCAAGGTTGTGGGTCAGTTGCACCTCGTGATCAGTAGGGCTAGGATTTTGATGAAATTGCATTTTTTTTCTAGTAAGCCAGAAACAAAGCTGCTTTAGTATTTATGTTTTATGTGATAAACTGAGTGTTTTAAGACATATTTGTTAGGGCTTTTTTTTTTTCATTTTTTGCCTGTTTCAACTCATAAGATTTAGATTTAAATTTTATTTAATAATAGCATATACATAAAAACGTTACATTAAAATACCCCGAAAGAGCGAAGCTCGTGTTCGGGGACAGTTCCGTTGCATAGATATACATACTTTGTAGACAAAATACTTAAGAAAAAAGCTCACATAAAGATGATAATAAAATTAGTAAATAATAATACTAGTAATAACCGAGTGAAAAAAGAGACGATGTTGAGATTGATGGATTAATATTAACTTATTATTAGTAGTATAATTAGTGCAGGTCATGTTGATATAGTAACCAAGATAAAATAGAAAAATATACTTAGGATAGAAATAAACTTGTTTTACAATACATGGTACATAATATATATACAGGGAAGTGTGTCATATATTTTTTTTTAATTCTGGATCTGAAAATTTCATTGCTTAAAGTAGTCAATTCTGGATGAAATTTTATTATCGAATTATATAGACGTGGACCATAATTTGTACCGTGTAGTAAAGCAGCAGATGTGAAATATTTAGGTTCAACTAATTTAAGAATTTCATTTCGTCTTGTATTATGAGCATGTGGCTGAGCTACAAATTTCATTCTATTTTTATGATAGAATTTCATTAAAGAGTATTTATAAATTTGGTCAATTCTAAAAACATTCAATTCGGAATGGATCAAATTTGTTGGATAATCCAGTCGCCTTTTCAAACAAATTTTGATTATACGTTTTTGCAACATAATTAGAGGAAAAAGAGCAGTTTTTGTAATGCCTCCCCATCCAGTTATACCATATTGGATAACAGATTCAACTATAGCCAAATAAACCAAACGTAATACATGAGTAGGCAAGTAATGGCGAAGGTTTACAAATTTGTAAATTGTTTTACGGATCCTGTTACATAAAAAGGTGATTTGTCTATCCCATTTCAAGTGCCGATCAACAATAATTCCCAGGTATTTCACGTCTACAGATTCTTTCAGGCAAGGGCATTTACAGGTTGTCGAGGGTTTACAAATGAGTTGTGGATTATTAATTTTAAATGAGAAAGTGATAAGAATATCTTTTGTTTTATTCGGTCATTTTTAGGCATTTTCCATTTGATTTTGGCCATAAATCCCCATTATTAATGTAAAATAATGCCTATTTCCTTTGATATTTTCTTTACAAATTTGTCCATTAATACTCATTATTTTGTATAAAATTTTAATCGTTTTTCTACACAAATATTGTCATTAAAACGTAGTACACCCCACATAATGGATCAGTCCAACCGCCCCTTCAATATAGACTCCTCTATACCTGCTAATTCCAGATAAGAGTGGCCTTGTGGTAGACTACACGGAAACTAAAAGTAAAGTAAATCCATGGTGCTTCAGCCCATGAAGGGCCAAGACCGACTAGCCGACTGCTGACCTCACATCCACATGCCGACGCAGAGGTGAACGATCATACATGGAAACTACATCAGATAAAATAATTAATTAAAGTGTACTTACTTACTTACTTACTGGCTTTTAAGGAACCCGGAGGTTCATTGCCGCCATCACATAAGCCTACCACTGGTCCCTAGCCTGAGCAAGATTAATCCAGTCTCTATCATCATATCCCACCTCAAATCCATTTTAATATTATAATTAAAGTGTACTACTTGGAAAAAATTATGTAAAATTTAATTTAATTACTAGTCTAAATATTAAGTAGTACAAAACCTCTTCTCCTACTAAGGCAATTATGTGAGATCAATTTTAGGGCATTTTAAGGGCGTTTTTGAAAAATTTTTTTGGCCATAAATGAATTTTTAATACATTTTTTCATGATTTACAGGTCATCAAAATCCTAGCCCTAGTGATCAGCTTTCATAGGTACAATACCCTTTTCCGTTACTTGGTTATTTAACACCGCTGTATCAAATACGAAGTTATTTAGCGTCGATGGATTTCGTGATAGCGAGATGATATTTGGCGAGATGAGGCCGAGGATTCGCCATAGTTTATCTGATATTTGTCTTACGGTGGGAGAAAACCTCGGAAAAACCCAACCAGGTAATCAGCCGAAGAGAGAATCGAACCCACTCCCAAACGCAACTCCGGATCGGCAAGCGCCTTAGCCGACCGAGCTACGCCGGTGGCGTCATTATCTTTCTGTCGAATAACGTCCAAGGATAATAACAACCCAATTCCTTTCAGTAGCATTTTATTTAGAAATGTAAACAGCTCTCTTCCCTCCCGTTCTAGAACCCAGATCCCTTAACTTCAGTTTTAATAAACATACTGGGTGTTCATTTCAAAGTGTGTCATGACGTCACTGTTGTTGGGTCACCGATTTGAAGCGAGTTTCAGCTTATATGTCATCGAAGTTGCCTATTATTTAAGGCGTTCTTCAATCTGAACTTGAGAACGTGTACGGTATAACTTGAACGTCGTAGCAACAGATGGCGGTCTGTACGGTCTGTGTGCTACCATAACCTCTTTCGAACTGTGTTTTGCGCCGGCAAGTCGTACGCAGGGTATTTGTTATCATCAGTTGCGTACGGTAACATTCCACAACACAAATCAAATGCTCCGTGTCCATGTTGACCGTCGAAGTTAATGTCAACAAATACGTAAGTAATCGTCTTAACCCTCTTCCCATATCCCGACAGTACGTATTTCCAAACAGTTCACATTCCTGCTACTACCGGCGTTACCGTACGTATCGGTACGTACTCTTCAGAATGAACGCCGTACTTGTCAGGCAACTTCTCTGCCTCATAGGTTATACACCTCTGCGGAAGTGTAGGACGATTGAATTCTCTAGGCTCATCGGCTAGCCACATGACGGCATACAGTGAGCCATGACACACTTTGAACTGAACACCCAGTATAAGATTCCTTTAGCATTCGGAAATATTGATTGTATTTCACCGTGTAATGGAATTTCAAAGTTCGCAACAATTTCAGATGAATTAAAGTCAGGGTTTAAGCCACATTCGCATTTGTCGCATTTTGCTAGTCGACTTCTAAAAATGCAACAAACTTTCAATGTATATGTGCAAAAATGTGACAACATTGGATTTCAGAAACGAAGATGGAAATGGAGAAAATGAAATCAAAGATGTGCATGAACTGATCAGTTCTGGAGAATCTGAATTTAAATTAAATGCTAACGGCATGAGCAATGTGCAAAAAGATATTGAGCAATAGATGTTCAGAAATGGATTTCAAAGAGTTGGTAAAATTCATGCAAGTTAACAAGTCAAGTGAATAATTTCTTCTAATTGATTTATACAATTCCATCGCTAGGATTTAGTTGCATGTATCTCGTAAAAACTATAATTAGAAACCGCCTTTCAGTAAAAGGAGTTAACACTCTGCTAACAATACATCTTGAGGGCCTACTCGTAAAGAATTTCAATGTTTAGAGTACAAATAAAACTAACGTATTTTAATGTAACGTAAATCAGCAGTAATTCATTCTGAACTTGTTTAATAATTTACTTAGGGTAAAGTTGCCTAATTCCGTGATCCCCCTAATCCCGTGATACTTTTCTTAAATTGAATGTTAGTCAAAGCTTTGCCGTTTGACCATAGCGCCAGACATCTTCCTCGGAAGAGTACATTTTTCACCTACTTTTGAGACATCGTTGAACGTCCTAGGAAGATATCTAACCCCGTGACATTCAGTGAAAAAAAAACGTAAGCTTATCACGGAATTAGGAATATCACGGAATTAGGCAACTTTACCCTACATAAGTATATCTAGAGTTTGATAAGATGGATTGAAAGCAATAAAACTGCAAGAAACAAATTACGTAACTTTTTGTTCTGCAAATCTTATTAATTTTATCTTTCACTACAATTATTCATAATATTGCACCAGCTTTTCGCAATTTGCACAAATATAATTTTTCATTTGTGCATTTTTGCGACAATTATTTATTTTTTAGCTTAAACCCTGTTTAAAGTTCAACATTGAAATTGTTGTAGATCTACAATATGCATCGTAACTTGTTCCCAAACATATGACACATTCTTTCTTATTTCTTTCATCATTATTGTGCTCTTGTTTGGGATTGAAAATCATAAAGCTGCCTCTAGAATTCACCTATTCTGTTCAATTAATTTTTTCACATTATGCACCATATCGTTTCTGAGTTTATGCTCTTCTTATCTTCCATGGTAACCTTAGGGTACATTTTATGTTAAAATAACTACACTAGAAAATATTGCATACCTGGACGCGGTGTCTGTGGCTCAAATGCTAGCGCGTTGGTCTTCCATTCACGCGGCCCGGTTCGATCCTCGGCCAGGACATGATGGAATTTTTGGTGGACAAAGCAGATGTTGCAGAGGGTTTTTCTCGGCTAGGCATACTTCCGTTTCCCTCAATCGTTCCACCGACACTTTCCACCTCCCCCTCATTTCGTCTATCATCTGCAAAAGTAAAAATAAGCTGGGGTGAAGTCTTTGGGGCAGTACTGGTTTGCGATGTTCATATAGGAAGGGTTTGGGGCTCCGGGCCCCTTAGATTCACCAGGCTATGACAACCAGTGGAGAAGAATCAAATTTAGGTGCCTACTATACTACACCTGCAGTTCAGAAATTCAGCCACTTGTTACTTTTCAACAAGTAGATACATATAAAATGGAAAGATATGAGAGAAGGATCAATTTTAAGTGCCCACTTCAATTTTAGTACAGTCATCTCGCCATTGGTTAGTTTTTAACATGCAGAGCCATCTAACTAAAAGGAAACATATAACTAATGGAGAAGGCTCAAGTTTAGGTGCCAACTGTACATGTACATAAGATATTTAGCCATTGGTTAATTTTTATCACGCAGAGAAATATTAAAGGAAAATTGTGATAACTAATGCAGATGGATGAATTTTACGTGTAACCTTTACTTGTAGTTCAGACATTCAGCCATTGGTTAGTTTTTAGCGTGCAGAGACATCTGAATGTAAAGATACATAACTAATGAAAAAAAAAAGATTTTAGGTGCCAACTGCATATGTACTTGGGTTGGATAAAAAGTAATGGCAACAGTTCGATATTTCTGACATGGCTTTATTCACAGGGGTACAACATTTACGTACCTTCTATATAGTCGCCCCCCTTATTTATTACCTTTTGCCAAATGTTTGGAAGGCGTCGTACACCATCAGCGCGTCCATCTTTGTTGATGTTCCGTATTGACCGCCCTAAAGCACGGATAAGTTCATCTCTGGTATTGTACCGGGTCCTTCGCAGTGGTTCTTTCATTTTGGTGAAAAGATCGTAATCGCATGGATCATATCGGGCGAGTAAGGAGGATGTTCCAGAATCTCCCATTGCCAGCGACGCAAGAGGTCCTTGACAGCAACAGCGGTATGACTCTTTGCATTATCATGAAGAATGATGGGGTTCTGTACCCCCAAGTGTCGTCGTTTTCTCCTGAGGGCTGGACGAAGGTGGTGCTGCAGGAACCTGCAGTAGTAGTCCGCCTTGGAGGTACAGCGTGGTGCAGTATTACCCCATCAATGTCATACGCCACAATGAACATCACCTTCACAGCACTTCCAACAACGCCTTCCCGACACGCTTTAACCCATCGTGCCACTGTGCGATATGGCAACGCTGCATCGCCACATGCTTCACGCAGTCCCTGAAAACATTCTTGTGCACTACGACCTCGTGCCACTTCAATTTTGATCCAGGAACGTTGCTCTAGTGTTGTAAACATGATCTTAGGGCGCTCGCACTATCCCTATGAAAGTCAACGTTCTACACACTGCAGTAGATTGACAGAGTACTGTCGCCGCTGGCTACACTAACTCATCTAACAGTCCTTGTTCATTTCCATACAGCTGGCAACTCTCGAACGCACCATCGTCACATGACAGCAGTGTTGCCATTACTTTTTATCCAACCTATGTAGTTCAGATATTTAGCCATTAGTTACTTTTAACGCGCAGATTTATATAAAATAAAATATAACTAACTGAGAAGCTTAATTTTAAGTGACTATTGTATTTGTATTTCAGATATGTAACCATTAGTTAGTCTTTAACTCGCAGATTTATATAAAACAAAATATAACTAAAGGAGAAGCTTAATTTTATGTCACTACTATACTTGTAATCCCCATGGGGGAGGAAATTTTCTCATGAAATTTCGGCCAGTGTATGGGACCGGTGTCCACCCAGCATCGCGATGCAGTTGGGAAGCTACGATAGGTAGCGAAATCCGGTTGCGAATGCCAGCTATAACGGCTGGGGGGATCATCGTGCTAACCACACGATACCCCCATTCTGGTTGGATGATCGTCCACCTCTGCTTCGGCATGTGGGCGTGAGGCCAGCAGCCGGCTGATCGGTGTAGGCCGTTCACGGGCTGTAGCGCCACGGATTATTATTATTATTATTATTATTATTATTATTATTATTATTATTATAAGTATACTTGTAGTTCAGATATTTAGCCATTGGGTAATTTTTAATTATCAGCGATATCTAAAAGGAAAGATATGATAACTGTCATAGGAGGATCAATTTTAGATGCCAACTGTGTTTGTAGTTCACAGATTTAAACATTAGTTCGATTTACAGTACAGCGTGTCAAGACATCGAAAAGGAACAACATAGTAATGAAAAGAGATGGATGAAATTTAGGAGCCAACTGTACTTCTAGCCCAGACATTTAGCCATCAGGATCGTCATTTTTTTGTTTCCGGAATTGCACGTGCACTTAATCACGAGAGCGAGTTACAATTGACCGGCAGACGGCCCTTCGCCGTGCGAGAAGCTCCGTGGCGATGCTGCTGAACGGCCATCACGTTAACCGAGCTCTCAACCGTTCGCGCTCCATCATCCACACAACGTATTGTTGATATAATTATGTCTGAAATTATGTGAATGTTTACCAAAGCTGTAAACAGTTGCTTACCCGAAATCTCAGACTTTGGTGCCAAATTCTAGGATAATTTTAGTTTCTTGTTGAACGAAACCTTCGCCGTAAATAAACATTGAATTAATCTCGTAGAAAAATGACAGAATACAGAAGCTTTATTTTGCTACATGCCACCGTAATCTGAAAGATGTTGTGACATGATTCCAGAGGAAAAGAAAGCACTTCATGTAGAAATAATATTCTTCCAAGAAGAAAAGTTACTTTGAAACCCTACACACCAATGTGGAAATTCGACAGGCATTATAATGCGCACAGAGTTACACAAAGCGACCATTAAGCGCTAATCAAAATGCTTCTTACAGGAAGCATTTCATCAAACAGGTAATTTTACTGACTTTTATTTTAAAAGGTTACTTACTTTATTATTTACTGAAGGCTGTGTTATCTCTGGAAATGAAGATTCCCTATAAAGTGCAACATAAGAGACAGATCTGAACCTCACAAGTAATACCAAGAATGCACCACTTATAATAATAATAATAATAATAATAATAATAATAATAATAATAATAATAATAATAATAATAATGTTTTATTTTCGCTGGCAGAGTTAAGGCCATAAGGCCTTCTCTTCCACTCAACGAGCCTTAATCAATACAATACATATTTAAATTACGATTATTTACACTACACTTAAAAGGTTCTCCAGCAATATTCTTCAGTTAAGTTTTAACGACTAGTAGACTACGTATTTATTTAAATTTAGTTAATCCTATAAGTTACATAAAGTAGTAACTTAATTTATGAGCTAATTTAATTCAATCAATTATAATTAGAGATTTGAGATAGCTAGTAAAATGATGAAAATTAATTTAATATAAGCTTACTAGAACTATGTTACAGGGAGAAAAAGCAATATATATATATATATATATATATATATATATATATATATATATATATATGAGAATATTAATGTAATTGCCATTAGAGGTTTTGTAAATCTATTTAGAGAAATTAATGATAATAATAAGAATGGACAGATGTTAGTTTCATTATATGTAATAAATATTAATCAGCAATTAATTTGTTAAGTAAGAATTTATTTAATTTTGACCTAAATGAAGTTATTGTCCAACAACCCCTTACATCACTCGGTAGCGAGTTCCAATTTCTAGCAACTGAAACTGTATAAGATGAAGAATATAAAGATGTCTTGTGATAGGGTATAATGAGGCAACTAGGCCAGGAGATAATAGGGTAGGGTGGCCAGTTAATTTTCCCGTCCATTGCATACATCGCCGACTAGCTACACATTACACTAGTCAGACTTCAAATTCATACAAACAATTGTTCTTCCTCTGACACATATCGTCAAGTGCGATGTACAGTAGTGGCAAAAAAAAAAAAGCGGACCGACTCTTGTAGCTGATTTCAGAGCCTTGTTGACTACAGAGCACGATAGACTGGTAACTAAGACTTTCGCGGTTCGAATCCTTCCTGGGAAGGAAACTTTTTTTTTTGTTCCTTGTTCAAATTTATTCCCAATACTTTTCGTTGCAACGATATTTTACTACTTAATTAACTCATTATTCCCAGAACATGAATTTGATCAGCTTATTTTCTAATGGCTTTCGAAATGGGTTACGTCAGCAGTCGAAACTACAACAATTTCAATAGATTACTCGCTATCTTGTGAATGCTGGCGTGGCATGCGCAGTGGCTCATTTCGGGGACTTTATTTCGTCGGTCCGGTTTTTTTTGCCACTACTGTACAGTCTCATAATACATATAAATATCAGTCATAATCTCAATCAGAGGATACGCATACAGTGTACCATTAAATATCATTAAATCATGAAATGGACTAATATTCCTCTAAAATTTAATGTATAATTGCAATCTGTGTTCCTAGCAATAAATACCCAACATCATGAAAAACATAAGGGTGAAAGGAGTATAACTGCATTAATATTTAAGAACAGAATCTTTAGGTTGGAAGTAACCGAGAAGTCAAATGTCTCTTGGTATTTTAATAACGGTTTAGCAAAAAAAAAAATCTGAAGTTTGAATCCCATTTACGTTAAAATTATTTGGTATTGCAACGTATGAGTGGTAAGATAACAACGCGAATAACAATCTGAAAAAATTATTTCTTTGTCATTACTTCGAAAAACGTTTCATTTGTGTAATAATCAGTGGCTGTGCGTCAATAAGGGCACAAGAGCACGTGAACATCTTAATGAATTTAAATACTATTATAGTAGTAGTAGTATTTAGTAGTAGTATTTATTTATTTAACCTGGTAGAGATAAGGCCGTCAGGCCTTCTCTGCCCCTCTACCAGGAGATTCCAACTACAATATCAACAATAAAATTACAATTAGTATTAAATTTACATTTACAATTACAAATAATATTACAGTTAGTATTAAATTTACAATTACAATAAAATCCAAGTACGAAAAGATTACCTGAATAATTAAAACTAGATAATTTATCATAGAGAAACAAAGAATATTTTATATTTACTGAATTACAAATTAAATCTAGAATAACAAAATTGTATGGTGATGAAATTACTGAATATTGAAATATTTTGTGATAGATTAAAGAAACTATTTACAAGTAATCAATTACTGACCAAGTGCCTAGTAAGTTTTCGTTTGAATTCAATTTTATTTCGACAGTCCCTGATGCTAGCAGGTAGCGAATTCCAGAGTCTTGGCAGGGCTATTGTGAAAGAAGATGAGTATGAGGAGGTGCGATGGGATGGTATTGTTAGTATTGTTTCATGACGAGAGCGTGTGTTCAGATTATGGTGGGAAGAAAGGTAAGTGAAGCGAGACGACAGGTACGAAGGAATAGAAGAGTTCAAGATTTCGAAGAGAAAGAGAAGTGAATGTAAATTTCTTTTCTTATCTAGTTTAAGCCAACCTATTGCTTCCAGGGATGGGGTAATATGATCATATTTACGAACATTGCTTACAAAACGTACACACAAATTATGAGCACGTTGAAGTTTCATTTTGTTGTCGCTGGAGAGGTCAGTCAGTAAAATGTCCGCATAGTCGAAATAGGGAAATGCAAGTGTCTGCACAAGGGACTTTTTTAAGCAAGAGGGGAGATGAACATTTATCCTTTTTAGCACATGTATAATAGAATATACTTTTCTGCAGGTTTCTGTGATTTGCATGTCCCAGTTGAGATTATTATCCATGTGAATGCCAAGATTTTTTACTGAAGAACTGAAAGGGATATGCACTGTACTTACTTTAACAGGGGAAATGTCGAGGTGTTTTACAGCGTCGGTTTGCCGTTTGTGTCCTAATATGATTGCTTGTGTCTTTCCAGGATTGATTTTAAGACGGAGTTTCTTTGTCCATGTCACAATCGAGTCAATGTCTTCGTTCAATTTATCTATAGCGTCATTTACTCGGTCTAAGTCACAATCATGCCATGGTATGAAAGAAAAATTTCACAACCTCGAGCGGGAATCGAACTGTGACTTCCTGTTCTCCGGTCAGGCGCTGTACCACTGAGCTATCGAGTTCGTCTCACGCCAAAGGCTTGGAATTATCCTTTCATACTGGCGACTGTTATAGAGTACTGTCCATAGCGTCTGATCTAGTCAGCACTGCTTATGGCATGATTGTGACTATAATAGTATTTAAATTCATTAATATGTCACATCAACGGACGTGTATACGTCACCAAACATCGTAAGATGAAGATTACATTTGTGAACACCTTGTTTCCATTAATGCAAGACTAGTTTTATTTTTTTAATACTGTATTAACGCAGTGGGGATATATAATATCAGAATCGAGTATTTTAAACTTTCCTCACTTACCATAAACTTCTTATGTAAACCTGGCAACGTGCGTTCACGTACAAGCCGTACTCTTTTCAAGAAGGTTACAGGAATTACACGCATGCGCAGGACAAAATTGTCTTTAGCTGACCGCTTATGACTCGTCAAGAGCACAAAGCGTTAAGTGAACAGTGAGTCTATCTTGCAGATGTCAGGTGCATCGATGCCTATCGTTCACGTGCCATATCTCGAGACAGAAAATTTAATAGTCTGTGTTTTAACCTGAATAGGATATACGGATGGAGTTATACGCTACGGACGCAATGATGAACAAAGAATGGTCGAAGGCCAATTACGAGCTGAGGCATGTGATGACGCGTTTTGCAGTCCACGTGTTTCATTACAAATTATGTAGCGTTGAAAAATACCACCAGCCGAATGATCACTGTGTATGCAAACGAAGAACAGTGTCACTAACAAAATTCTGTGAATCGTAACTGGGATATTATGCACATTGTGCGCTTATTATTATTATTATTATTATTATTATTATTATTATTATTATTTTAGCCTGTACGTGTCAGCATTTCTCACTGTCGGAGCATTCACTTTGTGTGGGTGTATGTACAGTGCTGCTACGAGAGTGTAGTTGTGAATTAATGTACTAAACTTTAATGTTAGCATAATAGCATAGTGTAGCTTTCAAACACGTGCTGGCTGACTGTGATAGTGGTGTGAATTTAAGTACCTGTATGGTGGTGTATAATATGTAAGAATAATATTTACTAACATATATTTATAGTAATCAATCTATGCGAATGGGATTACACTAGTGGTATAGACTATAGTGTATCAGTACATTGTGAACCAAAATATATTACTGAACACACGCTTTTGTAAATAATGGTACTATGGTATGTACAGGTACAGTATTAATTTTTAACAAACGTGAACAATGAGCTCTGTTCAAGCAAATTTGAACAGTCAGGAAAAATTGAAAATAAAAAGATTGGATATTATTATTATTATTATTATTATTATTATTATTATTATTATTATTATTATTATTATTATTATTATTATACAGTATATTTTGAACTTATACACGGTATTTTTGATAGTGAAACACTGGAATCATGACATTTCATATTAAACGTACGATTTCAAATTCTCTTCGGTTTTGGAACACAAAATTGTGAACACACGTAATATTTTATCACGAGCCGCCACTGGTAATAACGTACAAAATTAAGGTATATGTACACCTTTGCATACAAAAAATTTTGTTTTGTATAATTTTGCTCCGAAAAATTTTTATACAATTGAGAATGGTACCAGAAAGAGAATGAAGTGAACAGATCCGTTGAAATTACGTCTAAATTGTTCTTAAAAATTATTTTGTTTATAATTTTGACATGCAACTTTAAACATGGTAGCTCATGCAGTTTTTAAGTTAGAGCCACAGTTTTTTTCACTGTTTTATAGCTAAAACTATTCTTTAGTGCCTGACATAGAGCTATTTTTTATTTTTATTTACATTAATTAAATATTACCATATATGTAACTTACAATAATATTTTATGTTGCATAAATCATGTAAAAAATCCATAGATAATTATTAATTATATTAATGTTATTTTACTCATTGTCAGGCACTGGGGGACATTTCAAGCTTCAAAATGACACCAATATCTTCTTGGTATCATCATATTTGACTGAGATATCATGTTTGAAAGAATTAAATATTCTAAAATTACTATTTACAGGAAATGAGCCACAAACTTTCAGAGCCTAGAAGACTGCATCATCATATGTCACCCCTTAAGCAGCTTCATGTCGGTCCAGTTTCAGTTTCTTTCTGCCTCTCAAATACCTCCGCCTTGTTTTAACTTCAGGTGTTGAATGTTTTTTTTTTTTTTGGCAGTTTTGTCCCTATTTCCACTGATGCAACAAATCCTGCGATGGTGTTTGTCCCAGGGTTTATGCCCATCCTCCTCAGAATTGTAATTTCTACTTGTGGACTCTTATTAAAATGACGTACAACATCATTGACACACAAATTTACAGTTTTATGACTAACAGTAAAAGATTATAAATTACTTCACTATGTAACTATCACTGCTTCTACAGTGAACGAAAAGTCACGTTTTAGCCCATGTCTAATTATGTCACTTAACAATTTTGTTATGAATTACTTCGTGGGTAGCAGAGATGATATCCGGAGCTACTTATCTGTGACCGAGAAGACAAAAAATCCCTGCCGATCATTCTAAGAATTTGCAATATATTTTCTGTCACGCTACCAGCTAGGAATGTTGCAACGGCACAAATTACAGCTTCCTGCCGTCGGCGTATTTTACAAACAATTCGCATTTCTTTGTAAAATTAATAAAAACATTTACTCACCTACAGAAGTTCGTACACAATCAATTTAATGAAGTCGGGAATGTGCCGTCCATTACAAATGCTGACAGACTAGCGCCATGCACTCGTTATCTTCGCTTAAACGGAAGTTACCTAACACTGTTACGTTGAAGACCCTGAGTACCGGGAACCCTGGAGGTGACTTATTTTATAATTTTAACGTGGTGCCGTCATCTCACGCAGAAGCCTCATTTATAACAGCTTTCTTTCGATTCCATTTAGTAAGTTGGAGAAAAAAAATATCTAATTACGTTTTTCTTTGACTACCGTACAAGAGAGTAATGTCGATAAAAATTTTGCAATTTTTTTAATGATATTGAGGTTATGCAATGGAGTGAATTTCCTCAGAAAATAGCATTTTGTCGTCATATCCTTCACTTATGAAGACACGTTACAAGAATTGAATTACTATCTATAAAAAACTGTTTTTTTTATTTGACTTGTGATCGAAGTTACCTGCTTAAATAGGGTAAAGTCGATCACCATTGAATTTTTAGTTTAAGATCGATTTTAAAATATTGCGGAGTAAAGTCGATCACTGTTTATGTTTTTAAAAACAAATTAAGTGTATTACATATATTTTATTTGTTATAAGGGGTGTAAAAACAATAATAATCTTCAATATATGCCTATAGCATTATATAGTATATATTTTGTTACTGTGATCATATTATTCGATACAATTAGGCCTATAGGTCTCCACTGTACAATCGTGACTATGATTGCCAACTTATAAAACATAAAAACACATTTTAATACTTCACATACCAACAAACAAAGATTTAAGAATTCAAAATTTACATTGAAATACCACCCTTCAATTATAATCTAAAATACAATTCAACATTGCTTAGGTTTATATCAGATGTTATTTGAAATCTTCCCCTCCTCATGTCACTTTAGAAACTACGTTGTTCCCATAGTCAGGTACAGAGGGGTGTACAAAATATGTTCCTTTGGCAGTGCTTCTCTTACGCAAGAAATTCACCATAATTTCGTCTTCCTCTTTCCCCACTATCCCATCAATATAAGCTATACTATGACACTTTTCTGTTTATAAGTGTTAGTTGGAGGTATTTCGGTGAACAATTTATTCTTCCTGCTGGTCCTATCTGTTTCGAATAGGTCGATGGCTTGATCGACTTAACCCTACAAAGGTACAAGTTTTCTTAAAATAATAAGCTTCAATACTAACATTTACGAACTGCAAAACTATTATTTCAGGATACAATCTCAACGAAAAGTGTCTCCTTTCACGGTTGACTATAATTTAGAGTTTGTAAGACTTTGTTTTCATTTAAGAGAAAAAGTTGAAAATAACAATTTTCACTTCAACGGTAATTACACAGTGTTCCCATTGTTGGCATGCGCAGGCTTTTTGTTGTCCCTCTCGCTTACATTTACAATGTAAGGCAATGAAGTCAGCATAAAAAAATTAAAAAAAATAACTGAGAAAATATATAATTTTCAATAAAAACCGCAAATGATCGATTTTACACCCACTGATTGACTTTACCTACTTCTACGGTATTACACTTTTACTACGTCACACTACTTTTGACCAATAAAACGGTACGAAAGGACGTCTTTCAACCAATCATGGTTGCTTATCGCACAATTTTATCGCGTCCCTAGCATTTGTTTAATTTTATCGCGTCTCTAGCATTTGTTTATTTTTATCACTATCCTAGCATTTGTTTCTTTGTTTGCCAACATTTCAAACTGCACTGGTCTGGACGTCAAAAACAGAAAATTACAAACCACTCTAGTCGATGCACAGCACTTACAAATATGACTCGCATTGGCATTCAAGAAAAAGAATTAATAAAGATCACTGCTCATAGCTATGCAACTTCCCTGAAACCCTATTTACAAATAAATGAAGAGCACCATTCGGAAATCCTGAATAAGTTGAGGGATACACCATGTACACCAACGAGTTCACTTCTTTTACGCACACGTTCAATATAACATCAACTGAACCACCAACCACTAAAACATTCAAATTTGAAAATTGTACTTTCAATAATTGTTTCTTTCAAAATTATTCATGTTTATTTTTTATTTCATCATCGTTAATTAAAACTTTTCTAGTTTATTTCATCATCCTTAATTAAAACTTTTCTAACACTTGTTTAAATTATTTAGGTTATGTTATAGCTTCTGCTATATGATATTATGAATAGTCACGTATCAGAGATTGTTTAATACTAAGATTTATTGAAAATCATCTGTCAAGTGACGTTGATTACTCGGATCGATATAATTGAAGTGGAATGCAACTGTTTTAATAAAAATGAAACTGAATCAACAAAGCCTTCTTGACCAGTAACCTTCCACAGAGTTAAATGAAGATTCCATAGTTGGCACAACTGATAACAAGAAAACAGCTAACTATAACACATTACTGCCATCTACTAGCGTAATATTTGTAATCTTGAGATGGTAGAAATTTGAAGACGGTTTTGTATTTTCGTAAGTCAATTAATATTTTATTGTATTGGGTTACTTCTAATCTTTATATACTTTCTTCTAATCGTGTAATAGTCAATTAAATCCCACTCGAGTTTTGATTTTCTCTAGATAAATCAAAATCTCTAGTGAGATTACTGTTGATAATTTCCGCAGAGGGAAAATAGTGGTGAAAAGAATGACTTACCTATACTACTTCAGATGCTGTCGAAGTTTTTTCGAAAGAACAGGAATAATTGTACTGCCTTCCAGTAGTTTAAATTTTCTGACTTTGAATTCCTTGATATTATATTTAAAAGACCAGTTAACAGACAAATTAATTCTCAATACTGTTCGCAATTTTACAATGAGAAGCAACTAATCAAAACGTAAATTGTCCATCTCCGGTAAAAATTGAGCTTGGAGTGGCTTCCGATAGATAGCAGTGTTCTCTACACATCTGTGCAATCAGAATTCTCCAAATCGCCACCAGACCCACCATTTTTACACATTTATGTGAGGAGCACGGGATTCCACAGTACTATGTGGAACAACAACAATTGTTACCATAACAGATAAATTCTGTAGGACCAAAAAATTAATCTTTATATAGATTCTTCGCCCAACAGTGCATATACATACTGTGGAATCCCGGCCACCAAGTCACTTATTTGAGTGAGCTCCTTGTATCATGACAGTTGACTTAATATATGTTAATACTATGTCGAACACGGAGTAAGGCCACATAGGGAAAACACTAGGGCCCGGTTTCTTCAACCTTTTTTAAAATGCACCTAACATAGCGTTAATTAACTGGAAGTTAAAAGTATGAATTGCTGTTAAAAATATTACGTTTCTTCAACTTTACATTTCACATTTTAACATTCTGTTTGTTAACTCTCTGTTAGGACCAGAGATTCCAGAGTTTAACCATAACCTATAACGTGCTATAACCAAGTATATGCTCACTTCTGCTTTCTGAACTCTGACAATTGCGATTCTCGCTTGTTTCCGTTGTTTGATTCAGAGAGGATAGAAGTCTTTCTATTCTCTCAGGTTTGATTTCTGCTTCTTTCCTAGTTTGTATCACACTATCACAATAGAGTCGAGCGGCGTATTGGTATTGCTGTTATGAAATGGAAAACACTGGAACAAATAGAAATCGTGGGACTAATTTCTCTTCGTTCGAAAGAAACCTTCTGCTGGAAATTATTTCGCAGTATAAACCAATTAATGAGAATAAGCAAATAAACGGATCTACGAGTAAGTTGAAAGCGAAAAGTGAGGCTTGGCAGAAAATAGCCTATACCTTTGTATGAACTTCAGGTCTGTCAAATCATAGAAATCATCCCCTCTGTTTATGTATTCATGGATATCATTTTCTAAATAATCCAGATATATAAGTTCAGCATCTAACGCACCAGCTATATTGGATACTTCTACGCTAACAGAGAGTTAAATGATTTAACTGCATGAAATTAGGCAGTTAAATTAACATAAGTTTTAACAACCTGTTACTACTAACAGTAGTTGAAGAAATGCTTCAACTGTTAAGTTTACAGTTAAAATGGAATAACACACTGTTATAATTTAACAAAGGTTGGAAAAACCGGGCCTAGAGGAGGTAGATTCGATCCCGTGCTGTGGATTGAACTTCAGCGTAGCTCAGTGGTTAGAGCGCTTGGTACGTAGAACCAAGGACTCAAGTTTGATCCCCGGCGCCGGAGCGAATTTTTCTCCTCTAACAATCATTGTTACCATAACAGATAAATGCTGTAGGGCCAAAAAAGATAATCTTTACATAGATTCCGTATTTAAGTTAAATTACAACTACTTAATTGTGGATTAGTAGGCATAAAATGTTCGTGAAATCGGCCCATAGAAGGATAACCCACTGTAATCAAGGATAATTATCTGCTATCCGCAGTCAGTTGCGAACATGAACTTCGTATTAGATTGTGATTGTCCATGAATTATTTCCACTTGATTAGTTGTAAAGGTTGGTTACACAAGTAACACAGATAAAGCTGTTTCTATGGCTCACCAGTTTATGATTTGGTGGGGATAGACTACATTTGTATTAACATTTCATACTCGTGGGTTTTAGTTCTAACATAGGGTTAAGATACAAATTAGATTTACTTTAAATGTTATTTTTCATTTTATTTCCTACACTGATCCGTTCCTTTTTGTATACTCAAATTTTATGTTAGAAAGCCGATCTTCCATACAGGCGGCCTGAGCTCTCCCTCCTAGCCGTGATGGAATTAGTGTTGGGTAGCACAAATGTTTCAGAGGTTTTCTTTCTTACGGCACTCTCTTTTTATCTCCTGCTTTACACCCACATTCTCCAACTCACACTCATTTCATTTAGGTCAACCCATTTGAACCCAGAATATGATGATAAAATTAAAAATGGTCTTAATGTATATAAAGTTTATTGTTTAGGTTATATTAGGGCAAAAAGAAAAAAATCCAAATTTCACGTATGAGTGAAGCGAAAAAGACTGTCCTACTGTGCTCCAACCACGAGAAAGTCTTTGCGGAATGAAACGGAGCGGGGTAATGCTGTGAATGAATGTTGATGACATAAGATCACACACGTGGGTACTCGTATCTCTATTGGCTCGCTCTCACAGCACAAACAATAACATTGTTACACACATATTTATACTAACCTAGTTACAAAATTAGATCACTGTTAATCTCCTGGGGCCGTATTGATAGACATTTTTAGCGCGGGCTTCCGGTGGATTATCAGCGTTTTTCGTATTCATAAACCAGTGTTAGTGTTAGGATATGATTTGAATTCTGTACTAGTAACCAGTGGATAGCCGGGGCTAGCTTAGTACGCTCGTGGCGCGTGCTGCGAAATGTCTATAAATAGCACCCCTGGTCTTTTAATCCCTCCATATAGGAAATAACATATGCAGGAGAGCGCATGGTTTTTAAACTGACGTTATAAGATAATATTATCGATCTACTTCGCTGCAATAATGACGCAATAGTAAGCACGTTCCTTTCACGGTTGATCTCCTGGTTGGAGAACAGTATGTATAGGACATTGGGGTCATATGTTATAATATATTTCCAGTTATAATAATATTTTTCAGAAAAACATCACGCATTGAAATTGCATACTTAATGCATATATAATTTAATCATTTGAAGAAGAAAGAACATATAATTTTATCATATTATAAAAATATCGATAATAGAGTGCAACAGCACCAAATTCCTAATACAAAAAAAAGAAGGACATATCTAAAATTTTACTTTTCACACTTTTTAGGCACTCACAGTTTGTGGTATTGTTTAAACCACTTAACACAGAGACCTCTACAAATTGTAGTTGGTTTCACCCTGTGGCACCATCCGCAGCGTAGCTGTTATCCAGATGGATTCTTTCAAATCATATTTCATAATTTGTCATATCTAACATCCTGAAGGCATTTTTTTTTTTCGATTCTGGACCAGTCCTACGTCTGTAAGATCAGCTGTCCCAATACATACATTCTCGATGCAAATGGTGTTACTCACTGCTGACAGCAAATGAATGATCATTTTTCTGTTTGCAATACAGCAAAATCTATTTTAGAATGTGATGTACGATATCTTGTCATATATATGAATAAGTCGGGGATACTTTTGTTTACCAAATCTTCAAACGTATTTTGTTTTATGATATTAGGCATAGGTTCTGGTGTAACGGAATATTTTTGACAGCTATCTTTTATTTTCCCCATTTGGATAGTGGTATGTTCTGATTCAATTCAGACAATTGCCGAACACGATCGCAAGTCATCACTTTGTCAGTATTATAATAATCCGTAGCGCCACAGCCCTTGAAGGGCCAGACCGACCAGCCGGCTGCTGGCCTCACGTTCACATGCCGAAGCAGAGGTGGACAATCATCCAACCAGATCGGAGGTATCGTGTGGTTAGCACGATGATCCCCCAGCCGTTATAGCTGGCTTTCGCAATCGGATTTCGCTACCCATCGTAGCTCCCCAAGTGCATCACGATGCTGAGTGGGCACCGGTCCCAGACACTGGCCGAAATTTCATGAGAAAATTTCTTCCCCCATGAGGACTCGAATCAGCGCCTTTGTCAGTATTAGGAGTCTGAATTTACTCGGTAATGTCACTCATATTAGAATGTTGACCTGCATAAGTCAGTGGGGGGAATTGTATTAAGTGAAATACAGTCTTCACTTCAAGACAGACATGTTGGTCCAATTCAGTCAGTGTTTTCAGATAACCAATACCTTCCACCGGGGTTGAGAATATCCGCTTTATTTTTCGCTTTAGTTCTAGGATAAATTAAAAAGAAGTGCTTGGATACATAAAACCCACCAAAAACAAACAAAGGAAAAAAAAAAAAGAAAATATCTCATTTAGTCTGAATGTCCTTTAAATTTGACGGCATAAAAGAACTTAGCTTTTCATCGCTATAGGACCGTTTATAATTTCAGAATAAATATAAATGATATAATTAACACCTACGGAGTTATAATACATCGTGAACTATTTATATCCTCACGAAGGAAAAGCAATAATTATCTACAATCACCTGCAGACATGATGCAGTTATTCTGCAGCTGCCTCCTACAACGGTGCTAACAATGGCGGGAAATAAATTAATAACGATATTGTTGATATGGTGTGTTCGTTTAAAGATTCAAGAAGCTTGTTGAATTTTATTTTTAGAAAAATAAAGAAAAAATTCTGCCTAAGGCATTATTATTATTATTATTATTATTATTATTATTATTATTAACGTGAATATGTTAGGAGAAAATCCACAAACAATTAAGGAAAACACGAGAATTTTACTGGAAGCAAGTAAAGAGATAGGTTTGGAAGTCAATCCCGAAAAGACAAAGTATATGATTATGTCTCGTGACCAGAATATTGTACGAAATGGAAATATAAAAATTGGAAATTTATCTTTTGAAGAGGTGGAGAAGTTCAAATATCTTGGAGCAACAGTAACAAATATAAATGAATTTCGGGAGGAAATTAAATGCAGAATAAATATGGGAAATGCCGGTTATTATTCGGTTGAGAAGCTTTTATCATCCAGTCTGTTGTCAAAAAATCTGAAAGTTAGAATTTATAAAACAGTTATATTACCGGTTGTTCTTTATGGTTGTGAAACTTGGACTCTCACTTTGAGAGAGGAACATAGGTTAAGGGTGTTTGAGAATAAGGTGCTTAGGAAAATATTTGGGGCTAAGAGGGATGAAGTTACAGGAGAATGGAGAAAGTTACACAACACAGAACTGCACGCAGTGTATTCTTCACCTGACATAATTAGGAACATTAAATCCAGACGCTTGAGAGGGGCAGGGCATGTAGCACGTATGGGCGAATCCAGAAATGCATATAGAGTGTTAGTTGGGAGCCGGAGGGAGAAAGACCTTTGGGAAGGCCGAGACGTACATGGGAGGATAATATTAAAATGGATTTGAGGGAGGAGAGATATAATAATAGAGAATGGATTAATCTTGCTCAGGATAGGGACCAATGGCGGGCTTATGTGAGGGCGGCAATGAACCTCCGGGTTCCTTAAAAGCCAGTAAGTAAGTAAGTAAGTAGGTAAGTAAGTAAGTATTATTATTATTAAAGTAATGTTTTTGCGTCCAATACATATGATATTTGGTCTTAAGAATAGGCATAGACTATATAAAATCTTGCAGGTAGGACGGGTTTCCAATGCTGAAGTAGTAAATCCTAAGGACTTAGGGCTCCGGACCTGTGATATTTCTTGTCTAGTCTGGGGACAGGATTTCATTGTGCTAGGGCTGAGGCAGGATGGCCCACTTATCATCGCTTCTTTAGGGGACGGAAGAAGTTCCTGTGTGACTATGGTCCGTCCCAGGTATCTGTAGAGTGACTTTGCGCATTTGGGGGCGGACTCTATCTGTGCCGGAGTGTATTGCGGGCAGCATCAGCTCGAGGCCGCTAAGGGGTAAGATGTTCGTGGTAGAGTGTTCAGATAGAAATGATTCCATTCCTGCAAGCGATTGGTAGCTTCGTTCAACCAATGCCTCCCCCAGAGCTGTCATTTGTCCTAGCCCTCCCACATACCACTTGCGCTGAGGTATTATTTCGTCTTTCTATTCCACAGATTCCTAGAACGGACCATATGTGCTTGGATACCTCTCGGGTCGGGCTCTCTCAAGTCAAGGCATTAACACATTGCCATATTTATGTCGATTTCAAACAATAACAGCGATGATAATAATAATAATAATAATAATAATAATAATAATAATCCACGACACGACAGCCGACCCCAGTTTGTGAACCACTGATGTAGAGAGTTAAACTTAGCACAACATGGCACTCTTACACGTACTTTGATTTCTCAAGTACATCACGACTTGCGAGCGATGTTGGAAGTCTACATCAGCAGGCTCCGATTCTAGTTCTTCAGTATTTAAAATACAAAATATAGGAAATATTAAATGTTTTAGATTTTTACGTATTTCACATTTATTGCTTTAATTTTATTTTATACGTCCTATAGAAAACATTTTTTTATGTGTTAAGTCCCAATTCTGCTACCTTGTCTCATTAGCATGCACCTTCATCATTTGGTGTTGATATTGTTATATTTTTGATTACTTGAACCGTTGCCATGTTCATTACATTTGACTCCGAGTGTACAATCTGCTCCGCTCTTGCAACTACGTGCTTCTCCATAATGAGAGACTCGTGTTCCTCCACATGCATCTTAATTTCATATCATTATCTTGTTCAGAAGATTATCAGTACAATCAGGAACATCGACATATTCTGCAACATTGTAACAAAGTGTATATCTACAGACGTCCACGTCATTTTCCTCTTCTTCATCTTCGTCGTCATCACCACTACCTTCTTCGTCTTCTTCCTCCTCTTTAGTTTTTAGCCTTTCTTCATTCTGTTTTATCATTGTACCATGTAGACCTGTTGTAATGCTGCAGTAAATCAGTTTAGAGTCCTGCGTTTGGTTACCTAAAGCCTTGGCTTTTCTGAACCGACGCATGCGACATGCGATGTGCGAGGCGGGCCTCGCACAAATCCGGACTACACTAGAGATAGTGAGTGGTTTCTATAGTTACGAGGTGCGCAGATCTCGCATCTCGCAGTTATAGAAACCACTCACTATCTCTTCTATAGTCCGGATTTGTGCGAGGCGAGCCTCACATCTCGCACGTCGCATGCGTCAGTTCAGGGAAATCAAGGCTCTAGGCCTCCAAGCAGCTCACAACAGTGTAGGTATGTATGTATGGAGTATAGCTTGACGTCATCCAACACTACTTAGTTCCGGTCTACTGCTCAGTGAACATACGAAAACAAAACAAAGGTAGACGGTTGGAAATGAATGCTACAATAGAAGAATTTGGTAGCGAGCACGTCATTAGAAAAAAAATGTATTTTATAAAAAGAAGGAGGAATTTTTCATTTGAAACACTTAAAATGTTTAGTCATTGATTGTAAAGTGTAGAGACTCGTGAAGCACATACTCATAAATTGTTTTATTTTAAGTTTACGCTGAAATTTATATTTTTTTATTTGTTAATTCCGAACTTGACAAATACCGGGCGCCAGGTAGCCATGGTGACTAAAAATTGTATGTGGCGCCTGAATTGCTTATTGAGTTCAATATTTTTTAAGACTTCGATTTCTTTTATGTCACTACTACTAATAATAATGTTAACAAAATCGATTGTAGGAAGAAATTAGAATGTTTTTTTTTTAATTAATATCGTTAAATTTGTTGAGAATCCGAAGATAGTCTCCTACATAGCTTCAGAGCTTCTCTGAGAACGTGTGTTCAATTTCTCTTATGTCACTACTACTAATAATAATGTTAACAAATTGGTTGTAGGAAGAAATTCGAATGTTTTTTTTTTTAAATTAATATCGTTACATTCGTTGAGAATCTGAAGATTTTCCTACATAGCTTCAGAGCGTCTCTGAGAACGTTTGTTCGATTTCTCTTATGTCACTACTACTAATAATAATGTTAACAAAATCAGTTGTAGGAAGAAATTCGAATTGTTTTTTTTTTAATTAATATCGTTACATTTGTTAAGAATCCAAAGAATTGTCCTACATAGCTTCAGAGCGTCTCTGAGAACGTGTGTTCGATTTCTCTTATGTCACTACTACTAATAATAATGTTAACAAAATCGGTTGTAGGAAAAAATTCGAATGGGTTTTTTTAAATTAATATCGTTGCATTTGTTGAGAATCCAAAGATATTGTCCTACACAGCTTCAAAGCGTCTCTAAGAACGTGTGTTTGCAATGCAAAGATATTTAAAATTGTTTAATATATTTCAGTAAATATATCTTTATATTAGATCGAATGGTTTCCCCATTGTATTTCTGGACGAAAACTGGTAGATCCTGAAAGTAAAGGAGCTAGCTCTTGATTTTTTATATTTTTTTCTCCTCTCTTCTTCTTGTACTGCTCTTCCAGCTCTCTTTGTCTCTCTCCTACCTTCTCATCTTCCTCCTGTCTCACCTTGTCTTTGTTCGCCTCTTATTTCTCCGTATCATTCTCTTTTCCATCCATCTTCATAAACTTTTTACCTTCAAATTAATTATTTTATAACGGTCTTGACGTTTATAGTTCTTTTCTTGAACTATGAAACGCTTTGCCATAATTTATGGCCACTTTACGGATGTACTTCTTGTGAACTCATTTCAGTGTTTATTTACTGGTTGCCTTGTTGGGTGTCCTTAATTTCTACTTGTGAATGCGCTTCTTCATTGACTGGATTTCGGTCTATATATCTTATATCACAATTGATTTTCCAATAACGTAAAATTTTATTTAAATTAAATACAAATAATATTTAATGGGGACGATATGAATACTGCGGAATAATTGTGAAAAATGTTTCCATTAAGTAGCTCTAAACCGTTTTTTTTTTACATAGAAATCTCACAGAAATCGCCAGAAATAAAGTAACCTCCTTTTGTTGACAAGCAATCTGAGAACTTGTTGTTCTACGGATGAAATGAGGAAGGACATATGAGGAATTAAAAACAACAGTAGCGTGGCGGCTGCCGCGTATTTCTTAAGAGGAGGAAAGAAGGTAACAGGACGAAATGACACATTCTTGAATGAAACATGCTACAAATTAGCCAACATGCACACATGTAAGACCAGGTAGTGTTGGGGTTGGTCTTCCCTTCTGTATAGCAATAATCCAAATTTTCCAAAATATATAATGTTTTCACTTCCATTCATTGTTGAATAATTGCAGAAATTAACAATTACAAGGAAATTCACCTCGCAGCATTTTTCGAGCACACTACAGCATCACACGTGTTGGAAGAGACTATAGCTACTAACACGTAATTGGAACCACGGAAATGGGAATGGGAAATAATCTGAGGAAAGCGAGAACACTGCACCCACCCACGTGGTCTGTGTTGCCACGTGTACATTTTAAAAGTTCAGTATCACAAGCTTTTGAAGAATATCACAGTTCTTCTAAAGTCATACTAACATTATCGTTCAAAGTTGCCGGTGGCCAATTAATTTTGTATGTTAAAAATAATGTAGTTTTGAGTACTACTTTCAATTTCAAATATATTTGTACAAAACTGACAACTTGGCTATTGCCCTGTCTAGTATACAATGAATAGAAGTGAATTTCAGGTTCCAAAAAGATCTGCGATACTAACGTAGACCTACTTCCTCTTTGTTTTATATAAATCCGACTTTAACTTTCAAATAGCCTTGAAAGTTTCAAACCATGAATAGTAGCTTATATAAAGTGCAATGAATAATATTTTTGATTTATAATTAAAAAAAAAAAGTTTATATGGTGTCTTTCATAGCGTTGCGTTAAAACTGTTTTTATTGTGCCTCCTCCTAGATGTGTTATAGTCTGGTTGGATGCAAGATTGTTAGATGGCAGCGGTAGCGAGCTTGCTGGATGATCAGTCGGTTTCTATTTCCCGCCCATGCGCTGATTCAGAGGAGGATCTCCTCCCTCTCGGTTCATTTACTCGCTTTAAAACTCTGCTTCTTTCTCTGGCCGCTAGTGCGCTGTTGTCTATGTGTGCTAACTGCAGTAAAGGAGGAATGGATTGACTTTCCTCCACACAAACAATCTCGCATCTTTCTCAAAGTTTTCTAGCAGCACATGAGCACGCATCGTTTAAAACTCGATCAACCGAGGTTTTCTTATAGCTGTGAACTTAAAAATCATCGAATCTTCCTTGAATTTCAAGGCACTTATTTTATTTGGTATTTACTTTCAAAAGAAGAAAAATGTGAGGAGGACGTTCCTCCCTTCCCTCCCCCGAGGAACCGCCACTGACTGTACAAAAGAAAAGTTCAAATTGTTTTGACATTCCAAAGTTGAAATGTCAAAAAAATCACAATTACATCACCATTGCACTGAACCCCTCATATATCCCAGAATAAAAATAAAACTTCCTGGCTATAAATAATAATATGTAGATGAGCTGGATGCGGTAGATTTCAACATACAGAATCATTCAAATATATAGCTACCGTGTATACGGCGTCCTGGGGAAATGACACTGCATCTTTCCACAGTAGCGTTACGCGTTCTTCCCTACTCTACCCCCTTGAGTTCTTTCTCCATTTCTTTATTTCACTATTTTTTCTCTTCTTTACTTTATTCTTTCTTTCTTTCTATATTTATTCATATCTCTTCTTTTTCCTCTTTCTTTTTTAATGTCTCCCTCTTTTCTTAATTTCTATATTACTTATTTTCTTTTCTTTTATTTCCTTTCTTGCTACATTTTTTAGTTCCTTATTTCTTCTCTTCTTCTTTGCCGTTTTTTTCTTTCTAGATATCTTTACTGATCTATTTCTTCTTTTCCCTTTTCATTTTTTCTTTCTCTCTACATTAGCTGATTTCTCTATTTCTTCTTTTTAATGTTCATTTTTTCTTTCTTCCTAAATTTCTTCATTGCTTTATTACTTATTTTGTTTTTATTTTTCCTTTCCTTCTCCATTCTTCAATTTCGTTAAGGGGTAGCTTGAAACACAAGTTATTTCGTATGAATTCGCACACATAAGAGCAATTCTAGATTAATAATGAGCATGATATAAAAAGAATTTCAGTTGATGAGCTTAGACGAATGAGTGACAACATATTATCGCGATATCAATCTTGTATACGAGCGGGAGGACGACACTTTTAATATGTACTGTAAGGTAGATTTCATAATCCATTTGTGCTTCCGTCGTTGTAGGCAGCATTTTGCCGGCTGATGCTCGACCTGTCGCCCGGGAGCCAGATTCCGTGCTACGGCAGCCATATATATTAAGGACCTGTATATATTTTGTGTTCTTCAAGCTTTACGGTGATACTTCTTGTACACTAATTTAAATGCTCGTTTAAATCTTCCAAATCTTTCCTGATCACACGCTATGCTTATTTACACTTTCAGAGGAAAAAAATGTCCTCACATCCGTTAAGATACTATGGCTGAAGAAATTATTTTCTGCCATATTTTCACGCAATATTTTTTTTTGAAGCCAAACTGAGTTTTCTTACTGCAGAACAATTATGTTATACCAAATCAGAAATGTCCCCACAGTGAGTGAACAGCAAATGTTTCATTCCGACGTTGAACACTAATTCAGAGTGCGCATTTTCTTGGACAAGATTTCCCATATACATGAAATAAAATTGGCTTTATTTGAGGGATTTAACTTATCTGTTCATTTCTTCTAGTTCTTCTCCATACTCCCAAATTCTTGCAGTAACTCGCACACTTCATATTTTTTACAACATGTGTTGAAATGCTACACACATAGGCCTACACAAGAGCTCCTTCAATCCCGCTGTTCCGAAATTAAATTTCAATTTTTGCATACTGCACTGTCACTACACTGCACGGTAGCCATATAACTGACATGATGAAAATGATGTTTTCACCACGCTACCACTAGGATGCGTGCGCTAACTCATTGAGTTGACAGTTACACCGCTAGATAGCATGACACCACAACATTATTCCATTTTAGATTACATTCGTCATTTATTTTGGGAAATTCTTTACAATTTCACCAGAATTTTGAGAATTACTCATGGTATGTAATCGATTTAAGTTCTCTAATTGGATTTAAATTGTTTTAATATTATAAACGTCGACACTCATTCATAAATTTAAACAAATTCACGTTATTGCACTACAATTAAATTACACAGATTAATAAATCGTTCGAGAATAACAGCGAGGTAATCCCTACTCGTTCAGTGTTCGAAAGCATCTTCAAATAATTAGTTAACTGCCGGCAAGCTATATATAAATCGTCAACTTCGAGCAAGCCCGGGATCTTTCGCTGAGCGCGCCAACGCTCTACCGACTGTGCTACCCAGGAACTATACCAAACGGCGGCTCAAATTCTTCTTCTCATCTCCACATACCTCAAGTGGGTTGACAGAACGTCAGAGCCCAGTATTGAGTGCACACTTTCTGTGTGACTTAAATTGTGTGGTTTTCTGTTAACGAACAATGCCGTGTATTATAGAAATCTGGCTTTTCTCTTGAAATTGTTCACGTCAGCTCTACAGGGAGGTATATCTGAAAGCCAAATTTGTATAATATTACCACAGGTTTATCTCCCATATATGTATATTATTTGAAGGCTAATAAATGGTGTAAGTGTCAATGTTCTACGTTCAATGAAAGCGCAAATATTTCATTTTAATGTGGTACAATTTTTACTGAAATATATAAATGAATTACTACCCGGTGTCATTAATAATAATTTATTCATTGTTTAATAATGGTAAGCTTTTTTCACTGCAACAGATATTCATAAAGTAAAAAATAGTGCATAATGTACACACTGTTACTAAATTTTGAGATTACAACTGAAGACGTCGGTGCCAAAACCAGTCAAGTCCAGAAATGAAAATCTTACAGCAGTTAAAAAAACTTTCCACAAAAATTGAATGTGCATTAATTTCAAACTGATTTTTTGTACGATAATTCAGGAAATCAGTGGGCTTTTATGTGGTTACAAATATTCTTGTTAGTTCCCTTTCGTCAATAGATTTTTTTTTTCCAAATGGTGCACTTGAATGTTTTTTGTCCCTAAAAATACAAGAGATTTCTTTGTCATGTTTGAACTTAATTTATTTCTTGTTTGGAAACAAATGTACGAAACTTACTTCAGTCTCAGATGAGTTTCCGTTGAGTGATTAATCAATACATAAAGTTAGGTGCTCATTTATCGTTCCCCGTTTGATTTTTGCTTTCCTTTCACAGGTCATTAAAGTTGAAGGCTTGAAATTATGTAGTTAAGATCCTTCAACATTTAGCTACAATGTACAGAATTCGAAATTTATAAATGTGGAAACAAATGGAATATAAAACATGAAGAATGAATTTGTGTGTTTTTTGACATTTCAATAAAGCGGTCTAAATTTCGTCCCCTATGCTTTTTAACACATTCAATGGAAATTATTTTAGTAATAAAGTGAAATTAAAAGAAATAGAACGAATGAAATTAAAAGTATGTAACAAAGCATTCTAAAAAAAAACCTCTTTCATTTGATATTATTTTTAAACACTTTGAAAAAATTTTACACGGTTTAAACCGAAATTAAATAGTTCAATGCGTTTTAGTCCGGCCTAAAATATAAATGACAACAACCGTCTCAAAATTCCACAAGATGGGAATAGTGTTTTGGGGACAAAATTTAGACAGACTCTGGGGGAAAAATATAGGCATGTGCACCATAAATGTACGGCAGCATCTTGTCCTAATTACACTGCAATATCCGGTCCGCTGACTGCATAATCTTTCACTAGATACTTTAATCTACATATAGAATAAAAAATATTACACAAATATGTAACTTGGGCTGTGAAGCACTGCTGAGAATAAATAAGAAGAAGAGTTTTCCAACTTCACAGATATTAAAACTTAACAGCGAAACTGACAATAATACCACAGTCTACTATATACAGTCGCGAAGCTCAATATGTAGTAAAAATGCAAACATGGGTAGTTGCCCACCACTAGGATCGCTACTATCGCCTCATCATCGCAGATCTCTCTCCTAGCAGACAACAAAATATGTTACACTTTCGTTGTCGTGTTCTTTTGGAAAAATTAACACCTTCCTTCCATTATTGAAATATTAAATGCATAAAGTTAATTTATTATTTTAATGAAGTATATTAAATTCCACCATAAACTCGAAGATACCTGCAAGAAATAAGTAATATAATTTTTGTTTGTGCAAAACGAACTGAAATTTACTATAATAGCTTCACTCATTCAAGATTATAGCGATAATTAACTATGAAACCAATAAATATTAATTTGCATTTCCCTTTACAACAATAATAATGGAAATATGAATTAATGGAGTAACTTACGTGTACCGGTACTTGTAGTGTAGGCTTACGTAGTTAACAAAGTGGGATGAGGTTAAGCAATAATAATCACACCAAAATTGGAAATAAAACGTGATCAATAAATTTTATTGTAACAGACTTTTTCTACGTCTCTAGTAAAGCAACAAATAAAAATTACAACAAAATTAACAGCTATAATTAAAAACATATCCTTTGAAAAAAATAGGCCTAAGCAATAATAATCCCACCAGAATTGAAAATAAAACGTGATCAATAAATGTCATTAAAACAAACTTAATTTTTCTACGTATTTAGTAAAATAACACACAAAAATAATAACAAAATTAATAGCTACAATAAAAAATACATCCTCTGAAAAAAAAAGTAGACCTAACCTTTATTTCTTTGGAAATTTAGCAGAACTTTAACCGATATCTTATGTCCTTTCGGTTAGACTGAAACATTTCATTGTGAAATTTAATGTATTCTAACAGTCACAAAGAACTTCAAAATTAAGAGTATTGTTTCTGCACAGCATTCTTGTGGAAACCCAGGAACCTTTCTGAATCTTTCGGAAATCGGACAAAGGATAACTCTGGCCTCTTTCTCTTACTGTTGCTACAATTTATAGCACTACAAAAGTCTCCTTCTTGCCCCATATTATTATTCCAATTATATTTCAGCCATTAACATTTTCATTACAACCAATAACGAACATTTCACAAGCATCAACGTGAAATACGCAACGAGCTAGCACTCGATAGAAATACGACACAGTCCAAAGTCGACCATGGACAGTCTATTGTTTCTAGTTGCTAACCGCTTGGAGCGCTTTATCATGAGATTTGCAAAAAAACACCTCAAGCTTCGCGACTGTATATAGTAGACTGTGATAATACTCCCTCCAACTCAACGCACGCTTGCTGCTGTATAAAGAGGGATAGTTTCTACTCACCACCACCAGAGTGCGACACGTTATAGTGGAAAAAACCGTGCGGGACGAATTTAGGCAAGGGGACGAACATTGGGCACTACACCTTATATATATTTTTTTTCAAACAATTATTATTGTATTATATTTTAAAGCTTAAAGTGTTTAGTACAGCCAATACGAATAAGCTTATAATAAATTTTAACTAGGTTATTTAACGACGCCGTATCAATTACTGGGTTATTCAGCGTCGATGAAATTGGTGATAGCGAGATGGTATTTGGCGAGATGAGGCCGAGGAAGATCTGTCTGTTTTTTGACGCAATTCAGTGAAACAGTCACGTCATTTTCTACTGTATAGACATTACTAAAAGTCAGACTTGACGGACATATATTTATGTATCCAGTGCGTACTAAATGTCGATTTTGAAAAAGAATCTGACTTGACCGGTTTTTGCACAGAGGTCTTCAATTGTATCGTGGTAGGGCGTGTGTTATGGTTGTTTTTCTGTGCACCTACACAGAATTTAATTCAAGCACAGTACTTACATTACCAGTACACAAACAACTGACTGATATAAGATTTTACACTTCCCTTTGTATTCCGCAATCACTTAGACGTCTTAGACCAAAACATGAGTCACTGCATCAACATAATACTGTAAGTGTGTATCTTAGGTTTGGATTTGTTTTGGTTCTGGGTAGCTAGAAAAATAGTGTGTGTAAAGCAACAAAATAATGCAACCTTTGTAACTCGTCCAAAACATTTGACCGGCAGTGTACTACACCTTTTCCAGAAAGCATCATTTGTATATCAGATAAGTCAAATGTATTTCAGAAACATCATTTGTGTATCAGTTGAGTCAGTTTTATTTCAGAAAGAATCTCAGTTGAGTCAATTTTATTTCAAAGAGCATCAATTCTATTTCAGAAATAATCATTCGTATTTCAGATCATTGCATAATGAAATAAAATTGTATTACAGCCACGAATTTCTTAACACACTGATGTTTAAAATTTGTCCAGGTGGTATTTCCAAATAACTTTAATAATAATAATAATAATAATAATAATAATAATAATAATAATAATAATAATAATAATTCTGTTCCAATGTTATCCATATGATGAAAGTGTCAGAAATATCAGTGTAATTTTTGTACGTTGTGTTTATTTGTAGAGCTACGAGAACAAAATGTATTAATTATAATATGAATAAAAGAATTTACAAAGAGTACAGTGATACAATAAGTATAGAGAAATGTCTTTAGGCTTTATGAAACATATTTTGTTGTTACAGCGGAAAATAACAAATTGAAATAGATTGAAACACAAAATAATATACGAAATAACGTCAAGAAGATTTGAATTACAGTCATGGTCCCTTTGAATGATGCCTGAAAATAGCTATTAATCTTTTGCGTGTTTGTTTTTTTAAGTAATGTGTTTACTCTGTAACTACAGTCAGTGTATTGTTATTAGTATCTCTGTATTGTTACCTACTGCTTTAAAAAGAATGTGTTTAATTTGTAATCTTGAGTCATTTTTTCTACTATTCCTTTACTGTACTGTTTACATTTGTTTTTAAATCTTTTGTATTGCCCCTACCATTATATATTGCCCTTCAAGAATTTCGGTATTCGTTAGTTGTAAGTCATTACTTGTGTTATATTTTAATTATTGTAATTGTTCCTGAATCATGTATGTAACTTTTAACCGTAAATCATTGCTTGTAATATCTCTTTATTACTCTTAACTGTTCCATTGTTCATGAATTAAGTATTAATTTGAAAGTGAAAGTGAAACTTTGTTTTATTAATCTACTATTGATTATCTTTTTAAGATAGTGATTTACTCTGAAACGGTGAGACATTCTTGTATACCTTTTACATTGATTATTCCTCAAACATCTCATTAATCTTTAACAGGATCCATTCTTTCACTAATGTACATGCTTCTACATAATTCATGTAAATTGTAACTGTGACCACTATTTTATGTTATCACTTTACTATTGTTTATTCGTTATAAAATATGTATTTTGATGCCTACTATAACCCTAATATGCCTCAGGGTGAAATAGGGTTTATGAAATTGGATAATTAAAAGAAAATTGCTGTATATTTTCCAAACAGTTTTGTTATTGGCATTCAATAAAGGAAACACCACAGTGAATTTTTTTATTTTGAACAGATCTTGAAAATAGTAAATTATGAGTTCATATTTCTGAGGTGATATTTACCTTTTATGAAATACAGATGACGCTTTCTGAAATACAATTTACTTTCATTGTAAAATACAAATGATGTTTTCTGATATGTAATGTACTATTTTCGAAATACAATTTACGCTTTCTGAAATTAAGCTGACCCGGTCTGAAATAAATGTGGAAAAGGTGTAGTAGTTTGTGCAAATGAATATCTCTTCGGAATAAGGGTGTAACCAACAAATCTGTAATACAAGTTTCAGGAGAAAGAAAAATAATTTCATGGGCATATTCTTAATAATAATTTAAGCCCGTATTCATAGACATTCTCAGCGCGGACTTCCGGTGGATGATCAGCGAACTAACGTTTTTCGTATTCATAAACCAGTGTTAGCGACATGATATGATATGAATCCTGTACAAGTAGCCAGTCGATAGCCAAGGCTAGTTTAGCACGCTCGTAGCGAAATGTCTATGAATAGCACCCTTCACCATTTATTACCAGGGGCATTTCCTCGAGAGTAAATACGGCGAAGGACTGACATCCTTACTGCTTTTAAATTTCGAATATATGTAAAGGTGGGAGGTACAACCTCTTGCCACTCTGAACTGATTTGGCTTGTCATGTAATTGACTTTACCTTTCACTCTTTATTGCGTGATAGAAAAAAACAAACAAATTTTTATTAAGTTTACCATGAATGTTGTTTAAAACCCAAATAACATATACGCAATTATTTAAGAGTTTTATTTTGAGAAAAAAAAAAGTTCTTGAAGACACGTACCGGTACTCCAGAGCGCCATCAGGCATTACGAAGGGTCCTTTCTTTAATTTAAAAATTTTAATTTTTCTCTTAGGAAGCCTTGGAATATTCCATACCGAAAGAAGTACAGGGACATCATTTTATTTTTACTAACATTTTTTATATTAACTTGCCTATAACTCTGGATCAACGCCGTTTGTTACCCCCTTCCACGACTGGATTTGGATGATACTGGCGTAATATACAAACAAATAACTTTACTAGGTATAGGAGGGAAGAAAAGTAGTTCATCCATTTACGTAAACTAGGAAATATTGAGCTTTTGATCATTTTCATTACGTTTTTGTTTAATTAAAATACAATACAGTATTAAAAATGACTGTTTTTACTCACGAACTGAGCTGTCCATGTGGATGTATTCATTATGCAATGTATATTTTTATTTTTTTTATTTTATTGGGTTATTTTACGACGCTGTATCAACATCTAGGTTATTTAGCGTCTGAATGAAATGAAGGTGATAATGCCGGTGAAATGAGTCCGGGGTCCAGCACCGAAAGTTACCCAGCATTTGCTCGTATTGGGTCGAGGGAACACCCCGGAAAAAACCTCAACCAGGTAACTTGCCCCGACCGGGATTCGAACCCGGGCCACCTGGTTTCAAGGCCAGACGCGCTGACCGTTACTCCACAGGTGTGGACTGCAATGTATATTATACTGTCTACAGCATATTAGCGTACAATATAGAGACTGAAGTTAAATTGAAAAATAATATGGATATTTAAACACATTTTTTAAAATGGTGGCCGTTCATTTCGATACAGGCTTCAATTATAATGTGCATATTATCGCACTATAGACTATTGTACCTAATCCCAATTACCAGTTTCGTTCTTCGTACTAGTAACTCATGTTGAAATAATTCTGCACATACTCTATAAAAGAGTACCTTACGTACTGTAAATTCAATCTTCACTTCTGCCCGATCCGAAAAGATAAAATTACTCAGACATGCTTTCTACTGTCTGTCCAAGTGGTTATGTCGTAGGGTCGTAGAAAGGGAGGAAATCACGTGGCAGTTAATTACTTAACGAGGCCCTTTTATTTAAGTTATTTTAAGCAGTTGTATAATATTACGTAGACGTCCAATTCCTAACAGATATTAATGTTCTCAGAAAAGAGACAAGACAGCCCAGCCACTAGCTGGCGAATAAAAGCTGGTGGGAGAAAGCGGGATACGACGTAGGCAAATGGACAACAGTACCTGTGCGAAAATGATTCAATATTGAAAGCTCTTTCATCACTGGAAAACGCGAACATATTTTTGGAACGTACTGTTTACTATGACCGTACGGCTACTATGACTGTATATGCGGTCTTGGTTCTGTGTGGACGACGGTTGAACATCATTAGTAGAGAAGGGGTGGGAGTGAAGTACATTCAAAAACTCAGGTACAATAAAAATTGAAGTAAAAATAAAATGATGTCCCTGTATATTTCTCAATGCTTCAAATATGGAACTTGAAAATATCAAAAGGCTAGAAGAAGGGCATACATATTAGAGATCAAGTGCATTTTTAAAATTTACGGTACTTATAATTCAACAGTCAACAAAGTGTTAAGGAAATAAATCATAAACGACAATAAGACTCACAACATTATAGAGGAATGAACTGTCACAAAATCCTAAAACATATTTACAGTATAATGAATAGGGACCGGATTTTTATGTAATTGCATATTATATTCCTTTCAACCTAACCGTATATAAATAACAAATCCTTGCGAATCTTGTAAATACCATTAATATATTAAAATTTGATACTACATATTTTTACCATATTTACCCCACATTACATAATATGGCTTGGTATTACATAAATCTACATATTTAAGGGTTTTAATCATTTTTAGTTCTTTAAAAGGAAAAAGAAAACTTCTGCTGGGGAAGTTTACAATTTGAAATATACAGATTTAAGAAGCCTTTTTACGTACCCGAGAAAGAATATATTTCGGGACGAAACATAACATCTTAGTTCCAGGAAGTAAAAGAGGCACTCACCCCTTACCGCCCACTGTATATATATGAGTGAACAAAAGGTAATCTTTCTCATACAACTACTTTGTATTGTAAAAATCAAGAAGGGAATAATATCGTACGCATAAGCGGACGACAAAGTAGTAGGGTCTAAAAACCTTACAAAGTTACAAGAAACAATAAACATCATGGTCAAATGGTGCAATAAAAACAAATTTGATATAAATGTGAACAAGACAGAAATGATGATACTCAGAAACTGCGGAAGAGCACCAGAAACAGTAGAAATCGTCATGAAGAACAGAAAATTAAAAATTGTACCAGACTACAAAAATAAGTTATCTAGGCTTAACAATACAAACCAGCGCAGATATTGATATTAAATATTTTCATGATTTTACATATTTTGGTACATATTCAACTTATTTTTCTTACATAAATATGTACATATTTCACACCTTGATATTACATAAAATTCCGGTCCCTAATAATGAATATTCGTGTCACGGTTTCTAATGTAATGTACAACTTTCTCCAGATAGTTAATGTAAGAATATCTCTGACGTAAAGCGACAGTAAAATCTTGTCAGCTAGGTGGCTAGGTGTGATAGACGCGCGAGAATTGTAGATCGAATGCAATGTGTAGATTTGAGAACCCTGAAGTTGAAGGTGACAGCAAATAGTCAAATAGTAGGAGGTGACTATAAGGACTCTGAAAGGATCAAGAACCAGTGTCCGCCGGATTGAACCTGCTGCTTTGTAGACTTAGCAATGACGGTATAAGCATTGATTTCATACAATAGGATCAAGGTAGGTGTGCCAGCATTAATGCTGAAGTAACTTCGAACATACGTACACTAGGATGTCGTTATAAATAACACGTGACAACATGCGTAAGTAATCCAGCGAGGATTTTCCCATATCGACCCGCTGAGCTTACTTCAAACTCAAGTTGAGTTATCTTCCGACCTGCTGACACGGTGGGACTCTCACAGTGTGGAGTCCCCACAACGCAAGGTTTCAGCCTACGATAAAAATAACAGAATAAATTGCATATTCACCATTGAGCCCACAATGTGGTAGTGTCCAGTTGCTCCAAAGGCAGTTACGTCAGTCTACGAGAAGGCATTTGTAATGTTAGTATACGGGTAGTCATTCTTAGTTTATGCCTAGATTATTGTAATATAATCACGGCACATGATAAGGTCTTAGGACAGGTCTTGCATCCTTTACTGTAAATGACAACACTCCACAGATACGCATCATGCACAGCGTAGCCCGCAGAAGTGGTGTGCAACTTGAAAATAGTCACAGTCCTGCCATCTATCCGCAATATGCGGAACCCTAATCACGCAAGTGAAATGAGTAAGTATTGGGTACGCACAGAAATATAGTAATAACTAGGGACCGGATTTTTATGTAATTACATATTATATTCCTTTCAACCTAACCGTATATAAATAACAAATCTTTGCGAATCTTGTAATTACCATTAATATATTAAAATTTGATACTATATATTTTACATATTTACCCCCACATTACATATTATGACTTGATATTACATAAATCTACATATTTAGGGGTATTACTCATTTTTACTCCTTTAAAAGGAAAAAAAAAAAAATAAAACTTCTGCTGGGGAAGTTTACAATTTGAAATACACAGATTTAAAAAGCCTTTTTACATACCCAAGAAAGGATATATTTCGGGACGAAACATAACGTCCTTAGTTCCAGGAAGTAATAGGGGCACTCACCCCATACCATCCTCTGTAAATATGAGTGAACAAAAGGCAACCTTTTTCATACAACTACCTTGTATTGTAAAAAATCACTCAGAAAGTATATAGCGTTGTCTTCATGCGGTGGAGTGGGACGACATGATTTGTCTCGAACTATAATTGTTCTGCACACGTCTTAACAAGCCTTTCCATGCAATTTGCAACCTTACCCACCCTCTTCCTAATCCTTCCAGGGAAAACCCGTGTCAAGTCTGACATGAGCCGCAATGAAGTAGCCGACTTTAGAAAAAAAGCTGTAAAGGAACAAACTGGAAAGATGTTGAAAAATTAAAATAAATAACTTTTCAGGTTATTGCTTGACCTCTTTACTTTAAATTTAGTAGACCTATACGAATATAGGATTTTCCGAAGAATTAGAAAGTATGGTTCTCTGCTGGAATAATTCTACCCTTCTGAATGAGACAGGAATGTCACTTTTCAAACAACAGTTTGTAAATGCCTATAGTTTGAGGTTTAAGTAGGTACCTTGTTTCTTACAGGGAGCAGCTAAAATGCGTGTGTCCCACATCTCCTGTTATTTTCTCCTAATCCAGTGGTTGCAATAATGTTGTGTCACTCACTTCACAGTTCTCTAGTTTTAGTACTTACAGTATAAAGTGCAAGTGAGTTTATCTATTCCTACTGCTTTTAACTAACTAAAATGGCTCTTGTACCTTCAACCCTAACAACAAAAATAAAATCATGGATTGCAATGGACGAAGTTTTCACTACAGATGGAAAAATATTAATGTGTCAAGTGTGCGGTAAAAAAGTTGGGTGCTCTGTGAAATCACAACTGGAGAGTCTTACTTATCCTATAATTGCCAGATAGTTATATTAAATATTTTCATGATTTTACATATTTTGGTACATATTCAGCTTATTTTTCTTACATAAATATGTACATATTTCACACCTTGATATTACATAAAAATCCAGTCCCTAGTAATAACTGTTTTTCGTTACTTACAGCTGCATCAAATTATTTCAATTTCAAATCAGCGTGAAACATTCCAAGTGTTGCATTCCACTCACAACACACAAACAATCCGAAACTTCACTGTTCTGTGAAGCGGAACGAGCTTGACAGGGTGGAAGTTCGATTCCGGGAAGTCTAGTTTGGTTATGTTGGAGGAAAACGCTGCGGAGAAGGGAACACGGCTTCCCTGTCTCGTGCTGATATTTACCTTCAGTCTCACTTAGTGTAACGGAAGTATGCACCTAAACGTTGTCAGGAAATTGCAATTAAAAACTTAGAACCTCCCCAACACCACCACAGCTGCTACTATGAAATATCATAAATGTACCGGACTGTTCACAGAATAATTAAAAGATATGGATATCAAGTTGGACGTTCTATGATGCAAACACCGAACTCCTAGTTGAGTGTTAGAGAAGGCCATATGGTCTTAACTCTGCCAATTTAAATAAACCATCATCATCATTTAATACCGCGCTATAATGAAATTTGTTTCCTTCCAAAGAAAAAGAGCGTAGCAAAATCTACTCACAATCAGTGAAAATGGAAATTTCGCACAGCACAAAACGAAACAAATTAAAAATTATGTGGAAATTAAAGGATTTATAATGGCTATGTGGGCCTAGGTTGATGAATATGAGCAATACATAGAAGGAAAAAACAATTAGAAAAAACTGAAGAAATAATGGCAGGTGCACCGTTTGGCGGGACGAGAGGGACGTGTCCCCTAATATTAGGGTGAATTATATTATTATTATTATTATTATTATTATTATTATTTATTAATCTGCCGACATATTTTGTTATTAAATCAGAAGAATAACAATAGATTAAATAACGCCTCAGTAAACTTTTCATTCGACCATACTATAATACGCTCATTACATGTGACGTAACTGTATCTTACTGACATACAATAAAGCAAACCCACAGTCTACAATATACAGTCACGAAGCTTGAGTTTTGAGGGTGCTAGAAACAATATACTGTGCCGGTACTATTTCGCATTGTCTGTAATGAGGCGGTATTAGCGATCCTAGTGGTGAGCAACTATCTAATGTATGCATATTTACTACGTATTGAGCTTCGTGACTGTATATACTAGACTGTGGTACACCTACTACTATTCGTTATGTTATTGCAACTATCGATTTCAAACTAAGCATATATGCGATATTCATTAATATCGTACGCGCAACAGCCCCGCAAGCCTTGAAAGCAGCAATCCAAAATGGCAGGTGCGAGTTTTACTCAAATGATAAACAAAACACTCAAATAAACATTAACCCAACTTCAAACATCCCACTGGGAGTCATTCCCCAGATTAATTTCACAAACTGTACAATCAACAACGTGATTTAAAATAAAATAAATTCTGTTCATATTAATTTTAATATTCCAATAAATTGAGTTAATTTTCTGTGTTTAAGGTGTGTTGCTTTGAGGTTAAAATCTCCAAACTAAATCCCTGCAAAAAAAACTAATAAATATTGCGTAGACGCAAAAGTGCTCCGTGCCTGCCATCTGTTACACTAGTCGGGAACACGCTGAATAGACACTCATGGTCAGTGCCTGCCATCTGATGCAATAGTCGAGAACACACTTAATATACACTCATGGTCATAGTTTATCAGTAAAGTAACAAGATAAGAGTCCACACCTGTGGAGTAATGGTTAGCGCGTCTGGCCACGAAACCAAGTGGATCGGATTCGATTCCCGATCGGGGCAAGTTACCTGGTTGAGGTTTTTCCGGGGTTATCCCTCAACCCAATATGAGTAAATGCTGAGTAACTTTCGGTGCTGGACCCCGGACTCATTTCACCGGCATTAACACCATCTCATTCCGAAGCTAAATAACCTAAGATGTTGATAAAGTGTCGTAAAATAGCCTACTTAAATAAAAGAATAAGATAATATATTTGTAATGCTCAAAACATAGACATTTAATTATCACCGAACAAAAACAGTCATATGCATCTCACCTATAATGGTAATTAAGACGCTCGTTTCATAAACATACTCGCTTTTAATTACTACTATTTTAGGCTCGTTGCATAATATACTACCGTCAAATTGAAAGGCGTCAAATCTTTTCATATGCGACTGTCCCTAGCCTGCCTATTTTGTTCCTGTATACCACGGAGATACACGACATAATTGGACTAAGAAATATACCACTTTAAAGGAGACATTCTGTTTGGGGGCAGGTAAGTCATTTTTTTTCTTCCACCATGTTAATAATGTCAAAAGTAGTGTTTATACAAATTTTGGCCACTCGACCGTAATTACGAGGCCGTCCAGAAAGTGATTTTCCCTGGGGCCCTTTACAGAAAAAAAGCACAATTGCATGGAACGATTTACTGAAACATACACCAATTGTTGTACTATTTATCAACATATCCCCCACTGGAATTGAGATAGTTTACAAGCCATGGGATCAATTTTTGTATCCTTGTGTCGTAGAAGTCAGCCGCCTGGAATCGGAACCAGCGTTTGATAGCCGACTGTACCTTCTGTCGATCACATGACATGACAAATGTCTATATTCCAGTGAGGAATATGTTGAAAAATAGCTCAATAATTGCTGTGTCTGCTCCAATAAATTTTTTCAATGAAATTGTGTTTTCTTTCTGTTAACGGCCCCTGGCGAACTTATTTTTTACGGCTCTCGTAATTGCGGTCGAGTGACTAAAATTTGTATAAGTACTTCTTTTGACATTATTAACATGGTAAAAAAATGACTTTTTTATCTGCCCCCATCAGAATGTTTGCTTGTTAGTCCCTGCAGGAGAAGATGGTTTGACAAGGAGTAAGAACCCAAGAGTATGGCTTCAGAGTACCACAGTGTAGTATATACATCGCGAAGCTCAATACGTAGTAAATATGCAAACATTAGATAGTTGCTCACCACTAGGATCGCTAATATCGCCTCATTACAGGCAATGCAAAATAGTACCGTCACAGTCTATTGTTTCTAGCACCCTCAAAACTCAAGCTTCGTGACTGTATATAGTAGACTGTGAGAGTACCGAGAACTTTGCGGCGCGCCTTGCTCAGATTAAAATGACGAATAAACTTCAAGAATACAAGTGAAGGACCTTGCTACACAACTCTGGGCCGTCGAATGGACATCGTGGACGTACGCTTGTGGTTACGCAGCAAGCAATGTAAAAAGTACAGGACAAGTTGGCCTTGGAAGCTAATTCCTCAGGTTGTGGCTAATGCGGGAAAAGCCTTTAACATGATAAATTTCCAAGAACTGAAGTAAAGCAGTAAATATAGTCCAGTTTAGAAATACCTGCTGCACAAAAAATTATAGAAGCAGTACATCGGCGAACTCTTTCGGTATATAAATTAACAACGCTGCCTTCAGCGGTAAATTATAACCAATAACAGTTGCGAAAGTGTGTAAATTAATGACTTCAAAAATATTATCTAGTCTGCTAAGGAAGACTGGTCCCTGTAGATACGATTCACTTCCCATGATCTCTCTTCAGAATGTTCTTCCTTTCAAGTCGGAACAGAATTTGATAGAACATGTAAAAATGTTTAGTTCACATGCTACGACAAATTCGTAGTAAACTTTTATACCTTTTTCACAAATACAACTTAAAATGTGTAATTGCTTATGAAAAGTCCGACTACCTACAGTACAATTCCATACAAATTATTTAACATTCCAGGCTTCATATTCTGTTAAAAAATATAAAATTTTGTAATATATACGTACGCTACCATTAACAATAGTATATTGCAAAACAACTGCGGAAAGGACCCTGCCCGCAAATTGAGTCTATGGAATTTTGAGTATGGCGAATATTTACCATTTCCGCGAAGGGTAAAGGCTGGTTCACAATAAACCGAGAATGGAAACGATAACGAGAACGACAACAGAAATAATGTTAAAATAATAGTACATTATGCAACGAGGCTATAATGGTAGTAATTAAGACGCAAGTATGTTTATTTATGAAACGAGCGCAAGCGAGTTTCATAATTTTCATACGAGCGTCTTAATTACCATTATAGGCAAGTTTCATACGACTTTTTATGCTCGACCATATTTCTAACTTGAAATTATTCAAAAGTAGGTAATGTTATGGTTATGTAAGTGAGTAGCGACTGAATTGTGAAATGTGCGCAGACGCGAAAGTATTGATTTTTTCCGAGGCCGAATGTCATTGACCTTGATATAACGTAGAGAATAAGATTAGTCTTGATATAACCTGGAAATTGATTTAGAATTGAAAAATGAGATGACAAATTGAATTTATTTGAATATTATTTACAATTAACGCTAATTATTATAGTAACAGAACATAACCTTCTGCGACAGTATTGGATTTCCAGCCTCCGTGACTTTTCGCTAATTGTCTTTCGATACTTGCGGTTTTATAATGGTACAAAGGTGATTTGTCATTGGCTGAACACCTGAACTTTAATGAATATGTGTACTTTAATGAGGTGCATTAAAGGACTACTACCAGGTGTATAATTACTACATTTTGACATGGTCGAGCATAAACATATTTAAATGGGAGCATTCACAATAGTTAGTTGTGAAAGCTCATGTTTAAATACATTTTAACAGTATTTCCGTTTTCGTTCTCGTCGTTTCCGTTCCCGGTTTATTGTGAACTAGCCTTTACACGTTATTTTTCCAACGAACGTGGCAGAATTAAACAGATCAGAGAACATTTTGTACACGTCAAAATGACAGACTTCATCATTTATATCTTAACTCATATTGTAATATACTGTATGTTTCCAGACGGCAGTGATCTCGCGGCAACAATAGTATATTGTTGGTGTAAACAACAGTTCTATTATTGTAGGAAATTTAAATCCATAATCACAGTGTGAATAACTTGCATAAAAATAATTAATTCTGGTGACCAAAATGAAACTAACATCATGTAGAATTAATACGAATATTAATATTAATCACTAATAATAATAATAATAGTAATAATAATAATAATAATAATAATAATAATAATTTAAATTTAAATCACTATAGAAAAGTTTCATTCGAATTTTATTATTAAAAGGTGTTAATTATGTTTAAGAAATCTTCTTTTGTAGATGCATCTTCAGGAGAGCGCACGGAAAATTTATATCCACACACATTGTGTGGAGTAATAAATGTATTACTGCATTCACAAGTACCTGTATAAAATGAATCATACATTCATGTGAACATTAATACAGTTACATATATGTAAGAAAAACCACACACACGCACGCACGCACAACCCCCCCCCAACGCCTTGAAAATGCCTGTTTCACGTTCTACATCACATTACATAATTACATTACATTACATTACATTACATTACATATATATATATTTTACGTTACATACGTAATTTACATTACATTACTACGGGTGCTAATCATAGACATTTCGCTAGCCCGGGCTACGAGCGTGCTAAACAGGATTCATATCATATCATATCGCTGACACTGGTTTATGAATACGAAAAACATTAGTTCGCTGATCATCCACCGAAAGCCCGCGCTAAGAATGTCTATGAATAGGGCCCTACAAGTTTAATTTGAGCTGAAAGGCTAATATAACTGATATAGTTGATTTTAATTGTAAGATGCGTTCATTGGTTACTAATAGTACATTATGCAACGAGCCTATAATGGTAGTAATTAAGACGCGAGTATGTTTGTTTATGAAACGAGCGCAAGCGAGTTTCATAATTTTCATACGAGCGTCATAATTACCATTATAGGCAAGTTTTATACGACTTTTTATGCTCGACCATATTTATAACTTGAAATTATTCATAAGTATTCATGTTATGGTTATGTAAGTGAGGAGCGAAACTGACCTTCTAAATTGTGAGATGTGCGCAGACGCGAAAGTATTGATTTTTTCCGAGGAACGAATGTCACTGACCTTGATATAATCTAAAGAATAACATGAACATTAATCTTCATATAACCTGGAAATTGATTTAGAATTGAAAAACGAGCTGAGAAATTGAATGTATTTGAATATTATTTACAATTAACGCTAATTATTATATTAACAGAACATAACCTTCTGCGACAATATTGGATTTCCAGCCTCCGTGACGTTTCGCTAGTTGTCTTTCGATTGCATACCTGAGAATAATCGATATTTGCGCTTTTATAATGGTACAATGGTGATTTCTCATTGTCTGAACAACTGAACTATAATGAATAGGTATACTTTAATGAGGTGCATTAAAGGGCTACTACCAGGTGTATAATTACTACATTTCGGCATGGTGGAGCATAAAATTACTATAGATCTACTTCTTGTATATCGTTCCCGGATACATTGACTCATATTATGTAATATGTACGAAAAAAATGCGACCAACAGTCCAGGACAATTCCCTAACGGAAACTAGACAAATATCACGTTTAAAATTGAAGCCATTATTACAAAAACAAACCTAGCCTTTTTTAATGAAATTAAGTTAAGGACACATTTTCTACTATTTCAAATATTTATAGACTCCACAAATGACGCATGTCAGGTGCAATAGCCACAAGGATAAACACCAGTTGTACGGAAACAGTTGACATGTGTTGTTCTATTTATTTTTATTGTTCTCCTGAAAAAAATAGCAATTTTGACGAAGGTTGTTTTTGTAATAATGTTTTCAATTTCTTTTTTGGTATCATGGATGCAGGATATATGTAGATGCCCCATATCGATAAAAGTTCTGAAACATTTTCCTTTTGCAACACCACAGAGCTAAGTTCTTACATTATTCCGGAGTAGGCCTACTTTGTTTTTACTTTTATGGTACGATTGACGAGGAGACATGAAATTATTTCCTGGGCTCCGTAACATACTTTTGTCTTTGCAATAGTGCAGCCAGCAATCGACACCAAACTACAAGTACAAAATTTACCTCTTCCCATAGGACAGTGTTGTCAACTGATGCCCACAGGAGCAAGCGCGCGCTTTAGAGCCCAGGAGAGCCTGGGCGCTTTACAGCGGAAAGGAAAGAGACAGACGAAAGAGACAGTATATGCCGCTTGGTCGAGCTATATACAGCTATGACCAGCACTGATTCAATGGATAAAGGGAAGAGAATTTATTAAAACTGTATCCATGTTAATTTTTAGATTTGTCTGAGAAGTATAAGTGCATTATAAGAATGTAAGTTTTAATTTTAATGTTCATTTTTCACAAGTTTCCTTTCTTATTCAAAAGGAATATTTTCTCAACTTTTTTACAGCAAAGTGAAACTTTCAGATATGTTTGTTTAGTAGCTTTACAGGTGCTAAAACTGTTTCCGTAAATCTAATATATCGTAAATACGTATTACTGAAGATAGTGTATTAAAATGTTTGAAAATATTCGCATGGAAAATGTTTGTAAGGAAATGAATTAACAAAGCAAATACTGTTACATCACAAACAAAACATATGTGCCTATGTGTTGGTAAAACGTCAGCTCTATAGTTTCAGCAGATTTCGAGATAATTTAATATTCTGATAGCAGAAAGTTGTGCACCAATATTACCTAAAAGCATAATGCGATAAGAGTTTTATTATGTAATATTAGTTACAGTTAAAACATATACCTAGACAACTTTGCGTTGTACTATAATATTGTTTTGATTACTTTTATAGGGCTAAAGATACCATCAATATCAATTTCAACTTGTCATGTCATATTCAGTGTCTTTCTTTGGGATAACATTTTCTTTATGTTTAATTCACTTAGTACAGTATAGTTGTAGTTATTATGGAATTTGTGTGAATATTCCTTCTTTACTCTTTATTATGTTATTAACGTTTAAAACACAACTGCAATATTAGGCTAAGAAATAGGTGTTAGTACTTTTGTTTTACAGACAATATAGAAAATAACAAACAGAAAGAAGCCATATAAAAATAACGACATAAAATTTCACGTTCCGTTTGAAGTTTGTGCACCACTGTTTTCTTAATCCAACAGGCTGCTTATTCCTCCTAGCATACCTAGCGCTTAATGCCCGCGCACGACGTCAAGGTCAGAGAAATGCGCTTGCTTTGACATCACTGCCATAGGAGGAAAACGGAAGAAAATATTCCTTCCCGTATTCCGGAATCGTATCAAGGTAACTAGGCTCTCACTGCACGTAAACAGGAATTCTGGGAAATCCACCATTCTATGCACTGCAATATATCTCCTTTAATTAAATTTGTCACCACAATTTCTCGTGAACTCAGATGTCTTTTCCGTGAATGGAAACCCTACGCACCTGTAAATAGACATCTTAACTGAATAATTGCATGAAGTTGGTTCAACGAGCTGAGGGATTGCCTTACATTTCCATCTTCTTCGCACTTTTCCTCATATCGCGTTACGGAAGACAAGCTTTCAGTCTACTTTGTGTAATTGAAGGGAGTGTGCAGATGTCGACAGTTTCAGTTCGCAGAAGCAAAAACCCTTGTAATAAGAGCAATAAATGCCCAAATAATTATCAGAAATTTAGAACTGACGGATCGAACCGTGATTTTGATTTCACATTCACAAGTTACGCCAACTCCAGTACACAAGATTTACGCTTCCGCTCCACGCCTATAACCAACTAACTAAACCTACCTACCAACCAACCAACCAACCAACCAAGCAAGCAAGTAACCAAACCAGTCAAACGACCAAGCATGCAACCAAACCAGTCAAACCGCCAAGCAAGCAACCAAACCAGTCAAACCACCAAGCAAGCAACCAAACCAATCAAACGACCAAGCAAGCAACCAAACCAGTCAAACCGCCAAGCAAGCAACCAAACCAGTCAAACCACCAAGCAAGCAACCAAACCAGTCAAACCACCAAGCAAGCAACCAAACCAGTCAAACCACCAAACAAGCAACCAAACCAGTCAAACGACCAAGCAAGCAACCAAACCAGTCAAACCACCAAGCAACCAACCCAACCAAACCAACTAACCAACCAAACAACCAACCATCCACCATAACCAAACCAAACCAACCAATCAACCAACCAAATTAACCAACGAAACCAATCTACCAAGCTCGTTCCCGATCATTTTCCCAAATTCAATATCCCGAATAGTCATTTTCCTGAATGGAAATTGTCCCGAATCCCTTTTCCCAAGTTCAATTTCACCAATGTCCAAAACCTGAATGCATAGGTACTTTTCCTTAATTTTCCGTAAATCAAGTTGCTCAGAGTGGAAGCTGGGCAATTGTTATAAACAAGTTTGTGCTGTCATTAATAATAATAATAATAATAATAATAATAATAATAATAATTATAATAATAATATTTATATAATAATATTATATTTATATTATAATATTATTATTATTTTATTTATTTATTTATTTATTTATTTATTTATTTATTCTGGCGAAGTTAAAGCGATCAGGTCTTCTCTTCCGCGTAGTCAGAAACAAAAGAAGCTGATAATTTGCAGTGATGTATGTTAATAATAGACTAATATTTAAAGAAAACTCAAAGACCGACGTAGTCATAAAAGCACAAGTTGAATAAAATAATGCAAACACACTAAATAATAATTACATAATAATAATAATAATAATAATAATAATAATAATGATTTATTTTAGCTGGCAGAGTTAAGGCCGTAAGGCCTTCTCTTCCACTCAACCAGCAAAAAGTATATATACATATGTATGAATTTACAAAGAATTCAACAATTTGATTTAGATAAGAGCTACATGTATACAAGAGTTATTTACGAATTAAACAACAAAATACTATGAACTATTAATTAAACACTGAAATACAAACTATGTAGCAGAATTAAGCTAGAATACATAGAATGTTAATATATTTCAAATAATGTTAGATAATAGAAAGAGATTATTATGAGACAATTTTTAAAATACAGCACTATCAGGATGCATGTCTAAAGGAAGGAGTAACAATGTAGACAGTGATAGTTTAAGTCAGTATGATTGGAGTGAAATGCTAAGAAGGTTATATTTTAAGCTGTTTTTTAAAGTGTTTATTGTCTTGCAGCCCCTAATACTTTGTGACAGGGAATTCCATTGTCGCGAGGTGGATACTGTAAAAGATGATGAATAACGAAATGTTCTATGAAGAGGTATACTTAACGCGCCACAGATAAGTGATCTGGTATTTACGTCGTGGTTAGAGTATAGATAAGAGAAACGAGACGAAAGGTAATTTGGTGTTGAAGAATTCGGAAGAGTAAAGACAAAGAGTGTAAAGTTCTAATGTAAGGCTTAGAAATTACACTCAATAAATGTGCAAGTGGTAAGTGAACCAATATTACAAATTAAGAAATTTCTTGGTAATCACAGCGCACGCCACACTTGTCTAAGGAAGAGAAATGTTATCAACAACACAATCATAATCATCATTATCACAGTCATCATCTACCTCCTCGTCTTTCTGAGCAGTGGTTGTTATATATATATATATATATATATATATATATATATATATATAGTGTGTGCGGCTTTAATTCTATCGCTCACAGAACTGCATCTGGCACGCACAAGTAAAACAAAACTACTGAAATACCGTCACTTGGAATATATCATTCGGAATGGCAGTTAACCTGTCTTCATCCTGTTTCTTAATTATGATTAATGCTGACTTGGCTGGAGATATGCTCAACTTCTGCGTTAAGTGAGGCAAAGTTAACACTCAAAACGCCAACTCAAGTAGTTCTGGGAAATGCTCTTCCTTTACTACAACAGTGTACTGCTCCACTTCCAGCCAAAATCAGCAGTTCAAATTTTATTATTCAAGTCGAGACAATTAATATTCTTCTGATAATTTTCAGTTTTGTTTACCTGTTCACTCGAACTCAAATAAAATTAAATCAGCAACGAGTTCCTTGACTTTCTTCCAAATTTCCATTTACTCTCAATAGCGAACATTAGATGAAACTAAATTTGCAGGGACTCTTATTATTGTTAGGTCTTCTATTTTCTGACAGAATTTGTTGGTCTTCCTGACTGCCTCCAAAATGATCTTTATGAAATATTTATGAATTTTCTTAATCGTATCCTGATGCATCTACCACAAAATATCTCAATATCCGGTAATTTCATCACTATAGAATTTTGTTATTGTAGGTTTAATTTGTAATTTAGTAAATACAAAAATATTCTTTGTTCTTAACTTCTATGATAAAATGTCTAGCTTTCATTAATCAGGTATTCTTGTCGTACTTTAATTTTTATTGTAATTGTAATTGTAAATTTAATATTAATTGTAATCTTATTGTTCATGTTATAGTTGTAATCCCCTGGTAGAGGGGCAGAGAAGGCCTGACGGCCTTATCTCTACCAGGTTAAATAAATAAATCTAATCTAAATCTAATCTAATCTAACTTTAGCGGTGTAACAAAGTTCTACAAGAGTAAAATTAAAATTTAATGAGCCAACAAAACTACAAAGAAGAGTTAAACACAATCAAATACATAGCACAAGAAATCGGATACAACCCTAACATGATAGACAACATAATAAGAAACACAAACAGAATCACAAGAAGCAAAAGAACACAACGCAAACACAAGAACACAAAAAATACATCACACTAACATACGAAAACAAAAAAAAAAAAACAAATAAGATTGCATCCTCATTCAAGAAATTAAATTACAACATCGCAAACAGAACACAAACACTCTACAAAAGTATCTCAATACACAAATAACACAAACAAACAAGTACAACCACACAGGTGTATACAAACTCAAATGCAATACCTGCAACTTCTACAGGGACATCACTTTATTTTTACCAACATTTTTAACATTAACCTGGCTATACTCGGAAACACTGTTACCCCGTTCCATTACAGGAGTTTGGTATTACTAGTACAATATGTAAACAAATCATTTTACTAGTTATAGGAGGAGAGAAAAGTAGTGTATCAATTTATGTTACAGGGAAATACGATATTAGGATTTTCAGTTTGATCATTCCTTTTACGGTATTTTATCAAAATACAGTAGAGTAGTGACATTTTTTTTCCACAAACTCAACTCCTCAGGCGGTTTTATTCATTATAAATGGCTACTTTATTCAGCATATTACCGTACTTTCGGTAACTATAATCTTCACTTCTGCTCAGTCCACACAGGTAAAGTTATTCAGTCATGCTACACACCGTACCTGTGCGAAATAAGCAGGGGAGGGTATTTACGGAGATCGCGAAAATCACGACATAGGCCTAATAGGCTAGATATACAATAGATTTTTACTAATATTTACGAATTAAGTGATTCTGATTAATAATATGCGGATAAAACAATCACGATAAATCGCGAAATAGAGTTCTAATAGCGAAATATGAACAAATTCGTGAATTATTATTATTGTGTCGTTTTATAGCGAATTTCATATTCTGAGTTCTTTTTTCTGATTCTTTTTCATTTGAATTTGTTGCACATTCAAGTAGGCTACATTACATGGTATTTCAGGTGTTCTAATTACATTAGTGAACTCAAAAGGCGGAGAATTCAACATTTCACTAATAATTTGAAAGTATTCTTTGAGGACTGCAAGTTTTTTTTTTCCGTTTTTAATGAATGTGTGTTAAATACAGTCTCAATCCAACAAATATTGTCTATTGGCCATACCTGACATTTACCAGAATCCAATGAATCTTTAATGTTAATTATTTGGAAAGTAATATTCATACTGAATTTAATACTCCAATTTCAAAATAGTTGTATTTTCCAAAATTTTCATTAATATCCAACGAGAGTACAAATCATTCTCCAAAAATCTCCGCCGACACCAATATTGAAAAACACAAATGATAAAATTAATCTCCATAAATACCTGCCCCTGGAAATAAACTTCAATAATATAGGCTTTCCCTTCTATAAAAAACGCAACCATATTTCTGAAACACACTATACTCTGTACTATTTACTTCACTGCTAGCAGACTTCGTTTGCTACAGCGGCCGAGTTTGTGTGGCTGACGGGAGCAAGAACATTAGTGAAAGGGGTGGGAGTCAAGTCATTCAGAAACGCAGATACAATAAAAATGCAAGTAAAAATAAAGTGATGTTCCTGTACATAGGACAGACAGGAAGATCATTTCAAATACGTCACAAGGAACACATCACAGCCATAACCAAATCACAAAATACTTCTACGTACGCAGAACACATCACAAACGCCAACCACAACTACAGCAACATAAACACAGACATGGAAATTATGCATATCCAACGGAAAACCAGACACTGAACACACTAGAACAATACGAAATATACAGGCACACAAAAAACATACCCGTATCAAATTCTCAACACACAACTCAATTTCAGAACACACACAATTTTTGACTCCACATTACACTACACAAACACACCCCCACAGAAACACAATCAGAAGGCGTGAAGACATCCAGTTGTGAGGATAGTCCATAGGCTGAAACTAGTCAACGAGGTAACTTAGTTAATTAACACGTGAAAGAATATAATATTCCGAAGTGATGTAGTGATAAAAGTTATATATACAGGGTGTTTCAAAAATACGCGGCATAATTTCAGGTATGTATTTCCCACATGTAGACAATCAAAATAGTTCATTACAACATGTGTTCGGAAATGCTTTATTTCCGAGTTATGGCCTTCACAACATTGAAATTCACCGGAACCATACCTCATGTTTTAGAAGACACTCCACTGATCAATCGTCAACACATTCACTTCTTGCATGATGGCGCTCCTGCACACTTCAGTCGTACGGCTCGCCGGTACTTGGATCGAAGATTTCCTGATCGATGGATAGGTAGAGGTGGCCCAATTTCTTGGCCTCCACGCTCACCTGATCTGAACCCCTCTCGATTTCTACTTGTGGGGCCATTTAAAATCATTGGTTTATTCGTCTCCGGTGCCTGATTTGGAATCCCTTCGGAATCGAATTGTGGCATGTTCTGAGGACATAAGCAATACTCCTGGAGTTTGGGATCGTGTTTGCAGGTCAATGAGACATCGATGTGAGGTCTGTATTCAAGCAGGAGGTGGACATTTTGAACATCTTCTGTAATGACAACGACCTACGGAAAGAAAAACGTTCCTGTGAATTTCAATGTTGTGAAGGCCATAACTCAGAAATGAAGCATTTCCGGACACATGTTGTAATGAACTATTTTGATTGTCTACATGTGGGAAATACATACCTGAAATTATGCCCCGTATTTTTGAAACACCCTATGTGTATGTGTGTATATATATATATATATATATATATATATATACATATATATATGTGTGTGTGTGTGTGTGTGTGTGTGTAGTATAACAGAAACAGATTTTGTTCACTGCGTTCTTGCAGTGACGTGAACGAATTTTCTGTAAACTACTTGAAAAGTTGTGAGATTTACAGCTTTGAATTTGCGAGTGAATATACTGTTTATGCTATTTTTTGTGGTCAAAATTGTTTTCAATGGTAAGTACTGACGTTGTGTACTTTCCGGTGAAGAAATATATCCCTATCAATGCACTGATTATGTAACAGGGTCTTATATTGGGAAGTTATTTCCTTAGCATTTTTTCTCATTCCACGAGGCCATTTTTTCTTTTAATTGTCTATACTATAACAACAACACTCTCTGGTGGAAGAAATATCAAATGCATGAAACGTAAAATATTTGTGTGTATATTCAGAGTATCTCTGATAATATATTGTGCATGTCGTGCATGTTGCAGATGGAAGATAATCGCAGGGTCAAATGTGATAATTTTTTAGGTTTATTATATATTCCTTTATTGATAAATGATCTTTATGTTAATAATTTATTTTATTTGTGTATAATTATAGCATTTTTGGTTAAGATACCAATATTTTTAGTTCATTTATATAAGTGATATGAAAGAGGCAATTGATTGTGTCTTAAAGGAAACTGCTGGAGAGAATCCTCGTCTTTTTCTTACTTCGACGAGGACCAGGAAGGGACCGAAGTAGCAGTCAAGGAGAATGACATTTCTAACCCCTCAAGTGAGTTAAAAGAGGTAGACAACTAAACAGCATCATCTTCAGGAGCCAAACAAAGAAAATCTGTGCTTAAAGAAAAATCGAATAATAAGCCTAATGATTTGTTGCAATCTTGTTCAGGAAATTTCGAGGACGGCAAGCATGATGAAGGATGGGTCCAATGCGTCAGTTGTGGTCAGTCGTTTCATGAAAATGTCAAGGACTTTCAAAATACCTAAAGAACTTTAATTGTTTGTGTTGTAGGTATAAATCTGACTAAGGAATTTAAAATTTGACTGGATATGCCTAAATATTTTGAATTCAAAACTATCATGAAAATATCCTTGTACCACAGTCTAGTATATAGTCACGAAGCTTGAGTTGTGAGGGTGCTAGGAACAATAGACTGTGCGGTAATATTTCGCATTGTCTGTAATGAGGCGATATTAGCGATCCTAGTGATTAGCAACTATCTATGGATGCATATTTACTACGTATTGAGCTTCGTGACTGTATATACTAGACTGTACTTGTACTATCACGAAATTATACCAACACTCCCAGGGTGCTATTTTTTTTTTGTATATTTGTATTGCTTGTTTGTAACTATTGTATAAATTTATTGAAGGTAAAAATGCTGATATCCTGAACCCTAATAATGTACGTATATTAATTTCAACCTTATTTTTGTACCAAAACCTTACTATCACGGAATTATCCAAATCTGCCCTAATACAAAAAACGGATCCAAAAGCATAGTAACCTTAAGACCATCGGGGATGAATTTTTCGTGTCCTCATAATGCAGTCCACACCTGTGGAGTAACGGTCAGTGCGTCTGCCTGCGAAACCAGGTGGCCCGGGTTCGATTCCCGGTCGGGCAAGTTACCTGGTTGAGTTTTTTTCCGGGGTTTTCCCTCAACCCAATATGAGCAAATGCTGGGTAACTTTCGGTGCTGGACCCCGGACTCATTTCACCGGCATTATCACCTTCATCTCATTCAGACGCTAAATAACCTAAGATGTTGATAAAGCGTCGTAAAATAACCTACTAAAAATCATAATGCACATTCTAAAAGTTACTTTGTCAAAAGATAGCAAGTCCTTGGAATTATGTTCCCCTGTAGGGTAAAGGCTGGTAAATTGTGATACGAGTAATATTGTGATAGTTCTTTTTGAGAATTCATTACAATTTTACTGACCGAGACAAGAACCGGTTTTGTGCAGCAACTTGTCCACGAACATTCCCTTAATAGTGACACAAAAAACCGATCTTCTTCTCGCTCAGTAAAATTGTAATATATTCTCAAAAAGAACTATCACAATATTATCAACATTTACCCTATGGTCGACCTGGTTGGCGAGTTGGTATAGCGCTAGCCTTCTATGCCCAAGGTTGCGGGTTCGATGTTTTTTTAATGTTGTGTTTTATTTAACGACGCTCGCAACTGCAGAGGTTATATCAGCGTCGCCGGATGTGCCGGAATTTTGTCCCGCAGGAGTTCTTTTACATGCTAGTAAATCTACTGACATGAGCCTGTCGTATTTAAGCACACTTAAATGCCATCGAACTAGCCCGGGATCGAACCCGCAACCTTGGGCATAGAAGGCCAGCGCTATACCAACTCGCCAACCAGGTCAATTGCTGGTTCGATCCCGGGCCAGGTCGATGGCATTTAAGTGTGCTTAAATGCGACAGGCTCATGTCAGTAGATTTACTAACATGTAAAAGAACTCCTGAGGGAAAAATTTCCGGCACATTTGGCGACGCTGATATAACCTCTGTAGTTGCGAGCGTCGTTAAATAAAACATAACATTTAACATTTTTTACCCTATGTTCTGTTTTTTGCTAAAATCTGTAAGGGCTCTCTTGTAATCATTACGCATTAGAAGTTGATAATTGAAATTAAATAGGGAAAATGCACCCGAAGTATTTGCCCCCCTCAAGGGTTCAACATGACGCCTACATCATCTTCATTTTCCAAATATCACACGATTTTTGGCTCCTGGATTCCTCTCGTGATTAAGGACCGTGTCTGTAACTGAAGGCAGGTGTACACTCTGCACTCTAGCCATCCCATCAAAAGTAAAACTGCTGGCTCTTTCAAAAATCAACACCAGCATAATAGATATGTATAATAATACTTTGCAGGCATTGGTCGCCGTACGATATAGGTTGAAGACACGTCAAGAAGATGTTTACCTTCCTCGGTTTGGTGTGGTATTTAACAAGTTGTGTTTGCTTAAGAGCGACTGTCACCAGTCACGCATGTCATCCGCTTAGATAGGCTATACTCGTATTACTTTACAGCTATTAGGACGGAATTGATGTGGAGATGGCGATTGGTGCTCACCAGTCACAGAGACCGACTGGGCACAGTAATCATTTCTGTTCGCCGCAGCCAGCACTCAAACAAAGACTTACATCACTAAGAACAATAACTACTGATCGAGTACCGCGCACTTCGGGCACTAATTATGCGAGGACGCGTTCCTTCTGTTGGCGCATCGCAGTGTTTATTTATATTGGTGAAAGTTCTTCCTGAACGAAGGGAGATGCAAATAGTGAATGGAACTATGTGAAAAAAATTTAAGTGGCAATATCAAGAAAGGCTAATAGATTATTATTATTATTATTATTATTATTATTATTATCATTATCATCATCATCATCATAATCATTGCTACTATTTAATTTGATTTATTTTACGACGCATTATCGTCATATATGGGGACGCTTCGGTAAATTATTCAAAGTCAAGTAACCCGTCATTGGATTAAAATAGTACTATGCGTTACAAGAGCGGAATGTTGAAGTTTTCATGTTCGAGGAAAAGTTTGAAAAAGCGAAACGTAGTTGAGCTTTTTTAATTTCCGAGAATTGAAAGAAAACATACCGCTCGTGTATCGTAGCCTACATTATTTTGTGCGAAGATAGTTTATTACATACCTGAAAGAGGAATTTCTAATTAGTTGCAATGAAATCTCCATCTTGGTTTCTGTTCAATGACGGAAAATTTGCAAAACAAAAATATCTATCTGCAACATTGTTGATTTAAAATGTTTTCTGTGCTTACTATACTCCAGCAGGCCGTGATATACGTCTGTCTTTTTTTTTCCCAGTCTATGATGAGTCTGGAATCTTGTTGATTTTTTCACGGCTTCCTTAATGTTACTTGCATCACGAATGCAGTAACTTTAGTGGAGATGTAGAGTTTACTTAATTTTTTAAAATATTTAAAAACAATAATTAACAGTGCAATTTAGGTGAAATTGCAGTGGTAAGTTTCCAATTTATAATTATTACTATATTGAACGTCTCTAAAAATAATATGTTAAAAGCCTAAAGCAGTAAAAACAAGATGTCACTTAAGCGGTAAGAAGAGGGAAATTGTTATGTGTGTTAGGTTGGGAATACTGAATGTGGAATTTTAGACTTTCCGCGGATTGGTTTTGTGCGGAAACCAAGCAAATACGCACGATCTCGCACAAAAATAATATTCAATTTACTAACTTCATACAGTAAGAAATTAGACCTAATACATTATCTTGATTTTTCATTACTTAAATATTACACATAACACAAGCAAGTAACAAATTTGACATTCGTATCTACATTTTAGTCTGTATTATTCTGAAGTTACATGTAGGCCTACTGTACGCCCGCTTCATAAGTCAGTATTTTATACCTTTTCACAAATTTGTCTTTTCCTCGAAACTACATTTTCGATATTCAAAATGATCCATGCGCATGCTGTCTTCACCGAACTCAACGAAAATATTCATACGTGTTCAGGAATATATTATCTGAGTTATAACCTGAGACATGTGGAAAAATTCAAATATCTTGGAACAACAGTAACAAATATAACTGACACTCGGGAGGAAATTAAACACAGAATAATTATGGGAAATGCCTGTTACTATTCGGTTGAGAAGCTTTTAGCCATCTAGTCTGCTGTAAAAAAATCTGAAAGTTAGAATTTATAAAACAGTTATATTACCGGTTGTTCTTTATGGTTGTGAAACTTGGACTCTCACTTTGAGAGAGGAACAGAGATTAAGGGTGTCTGAGAATAAGGTTCTTAGGACAATATTTGGGGTTAAGAGGGATGAAGTTACAGGAAAATGAAGAAAATTACACAACGTGAAACTGCACGCATTATATTCTTCACCTGGCATAATTAGGAGCATTAAATCCAGACGTGTGAGATGGGCAGGGCATGGATAAATATATAATAGGATGCGAAACTTAATGAGTTTCTCGTAACACATACTAGAGGCGCTGCTGTAGAAATTGATCTTGCTGCCATCTATTTTTGGGAGAGGCGTTATTACAAATAGCAGCGCACCAAGTAGCGAAAAGAGTAATTACTCCATGCATTTAGCAGCGCACCTGGTGACGAAAATGTTAAACTGTGCAGAAAGTATTCCCTCCCGCCCTCATCGATATTCAAAACTAACCCAATTTAAAATAAAACATTTACAGTTTTATTCCTCACAGCATATTCTACTGAAAATTCTTACCGGAGCCAACAGGAAGATAAAAGAGACAATGTGTTTTACACTACCCGATTAAAATATAACCAGACAGAGACAAAAAATAAAGCAAAAGGTTAGATAATTGGGATTGTATTCTTTGGGTATTTATTGTACAGCACAATGGAAAAGTCTGCAAGAACTACGTAGATAGTTCAATGTATTATATTACTATTACTTTACAATACATTCAACACTATTTTTAAAACGTCCATAAACATCACTGTTTAACATACACTGCGTATACACACACGTATCACTTTATGTTCACTTATTAGTAAGTTTCAGTCCGCCATCTTCTCTCCTCGACTCTCCCATACAATATCTCTAACGGATAAATAGTGAACTCTCAGTAATGTACCCAACACGTAGTTCTAATGTTCACCGCCTACGACGGGCGCTGATCACCTTATTTCAGAGCACCAAATCTAGATGGTGCTGACCGCAGTTTCGCATCCTATTATATATTTATCCATGGGCAGGGCATGTAGCACGTATGGGCGAATTCAGAAATGCATATAGAGTGTTATTTGGGAGACCGGAGGGAAAAAGACGTTTGGGGATGCCGAGACGTAGATGGGAGGATAATATTAAATGGATGTGAGGGAAGTGGGATATGATGGTATAGATTGACAAATCGAACTGAAACCCTGACCGAGTTACTACGTGAGCGCTGGCTGTCTTGGAGAGGAGCAAGTGAGAAAGCACGGGGGGGGGAAGGGAGAGAGCACCATGCACTATGTACTTGCAAGTCCACTCACAGTTTGTCAAACCTGCTAACAAAAGCATTAAAAGGTTGACTAGTTGCCTGCAATGCTAGCATAATGGAACCTTCCTAGCCGACAGTCGAGGCAAAAATGAAGAATCCGTTATTGTGGTAATACTGGAGAGTGGTTCTTCTATTGGTCGCGATGCCCACACACACCCTCTCAGATATTTACGTGGTGATTGGTGACTGAATGACGAGGAGCGAGGGAGAAAGAAGAAAGAAAGAGAGAGATCCCAGAAGTTGGCGTGTTTTACGGGGTTTCACTTGAAGTTGTCAAACTATAGATATTGGATTAATCTTGCACAGGATAGGGACCGATGGCGGGCTTATGTGAGGGCGGCAATGAACTGCGGGTTCCTTAAATGCCATTTGTAAGTAAGTAAATAAGTAAGTATAACCTGAGATACAGGAAATACGTCGAGATCGATAAAATTTATCGTTGCAACAGGGTTTATCGTTATATCGGTTTTCGTTGTACGGAATTTCGACTGTAGTAGATGTGGTAACCACATAAGTTTAAAAAACCAGTGTATCTAAAAAGGGATATGGGATCTACTAGCAGACTCGGCAATCACGTAAGCGTGTTGGAAAACTAGGTGTATTTAAAAGTGGATGTAATTATATACTTCGTAACCACTCCGCCTCGGAGGACGACTTAGACAATTTAAAAAAGGATCACGCCTCTAATAGTAGACGAGAATGACTCCACGCACTTGAAAACATATATCGGGATGTAATAGTAGACATATCATTGCGGAGGAAGATTCACTGTACATCAAAATAGGCTACAATAGTAGATACAAAGTGCCCTCTGCATATAACACCACGGAACGCGGAGAAACGTTGCCTTCCACAGTTTCTACGCGCAGAAATGCAAGGACATTGTCGGACGTTGCATGCATGCAGTTCAACTCAGTATGCTGTGAGCTACTGAAGGGATCATTCATTCGTGCGTAATGTAGTGTAACTTACTTTTGTCTAATTGTTTAAGAATAGTATATAGTATATTGCAGCGATTTTCTGTAATTTCAGATTATGCATAGCTTGAAGTAAGATATCCGACAAGTCATTTCGAACACTTCGAAAGAGAGATTAGTAGAGTAATTCAGAATAATATTAGAAGATGTTAAAACAGATGGACACTTTAGACATCTCTTGTGACATAGGTAAGACGTACTTGTTTTTATTTTTAAGTTATTTGTGTACATTCTTCCCGTTAAACAGGTTCTAGAAACTGAAGTTACTACCGCAGAAATGGCCGACTATTTCGCAGTAATTGTGCGAGGCCCATAACAAAAAATGCATCTGACCTTGCGGTGTGAGGGAAGCGTCATATTTATATGAAATGCCTCTTTAGTAACCACACCGTTGCGGAAGAAGTCTCGATGTATTTAAAATATGATCTGGGTTGTAATTATCAGATGCATAATTTTACCACATCAACAAGCACGGAGGAAGATTCAATGTATTTAAATTCGGATCTCATCATTTAGTAGTGGACTCGGTACCCATACCAGTACGAGGAAGATTGTTTTTAAATGGAGTGTCACAAGTAACAGCAGGCATTTCGACCACACCTACAAAGAGAAAGACTCGGTGTATTTAAAAAACAGATCTCATGAAGTAATTGCAAATTGTTGCAAAATTAGGATTCTACAAAATAAGTAAACCAACAGTTGTATGTGTAGGATTTCCATGTCTGTATTTATGTTATTGTATGTGTGGTTAGCATTAGTTATGTTTTCGGCATATATAGATGTATTGTGTCCTCTGGTTATTGCTTTAATGTGTTCTTTGTATCGAGTTTGGAATGATCTGCCTGTCTGTCCAATATGCCGAACACATAACTAATGCTAACCACACATACAATAACATAAATACAGACATGGAAATCCTACACATACAACCCAAAAACCAAAAACTCAACACACTAGAACAATATGAAATATACAGACACACTAAAACACACCCTGATCAAATTCTCAACACACAGATCAATTTCAGAAGACACACTATTTGATACCACATTTCAACACTTTTCAAAAATCGAACGCACCCACACAACAGGCAGCGAAGTTCGAGATGACGCCGAGATCTAGTAGGCTCTGAGGATGGTGTGAAGAAACACCGAAACAGCTGTAAGCCGCACATGCTTACACAATTAACACGAGTGAGATCGCCATTTAATCAATTATTTATATTCAAGTGTTAAGTAGTGTACGAAAGATTCAACATGGAAGAGTCTATATTGAAGGAGTGGTTGGACTGATCCATTACGTGGGGGTGTACTACGTTAAAATGACAATATGTGTGTAGAAAAACAATTAAAATAATATACAAAATAATGGGTATTAATTGAAAAAAATATGTAGAGAAAATATCAAAGGAAATAAATATTATTTTACACTAATAATGGGGATTTATGGCCAAAATTAAATGAAAACACCCCAAAAATGACCGAATAAAACAAAAAAATGCTCTTATATGTTGTAAGAGGTAAAAAAATGCAAAAAAATTCGTAACAAATGTGTTTTAAAACACTCAATTTATCACATAAAATATATATACTAAAGCAGCAATATTTCTGGCTTACTAGAAAAAAGATGCAATTTCATCAAAATCCTAGTCATGATGATGATGATGATGATGATGGTGATGATGATGATGATGAAATAGTGGACATGATAAGACCACTAGAGACGAAGATGATACAGTTTATTCAAAATCGTATCTCATGATCTAGGCCTAATAGCAAACGTGGTAAGTAAACCATTGCGAAGGACGACTGATATAAGTTGCAAGAGGATCTCGGGTAATAGCAGGTGCTGTAACGACACCAGAGCGGAGGACGTGTCGGCGTAGTTAAAGGGGGAACTGATGATATCTCGACATGATCAGACTGGGAAGTCTCGCGTTTGTCACGACGGTGAACATAATGACCGACCTCATAGAAGTTTGAAAAGGAAGAGAATTTGAGTCGATGCGTCCATCGAGTAATTCCAAGATCCGGGAGAGTGCTGAAGGACAACGCTTTCTCTGTCGATACAGCCGCTCTCGGAGGGGGAGTTGGGAATTCCCAACACAGGAAGCGGCTCTTGTTCCGCAACGACTTTTCGTAAAAATGGTTCGCTTCAGACCAGGATTCCGACGCAGATGTTACGACACGGCGATCTTCCGAAGCAGTAGCAAAATTTGCACGGTCCGAATTACCAGCTTACCCCTCTGTTAGCGAACACAATATACAGGGACATCATTTTATTTTTACTAACAGTTTTAATATTAACTTGCCTATAACTCTGGATCAACGCCGTTGGCCACCCCCTTCCACGACTGGAGTTAGATGATACTGGCGTAATATACAAACAAATCACTTTACTAGGTATAGGAGGGGAGAAAAGTAGTTCATCCATTTACGCAAAATAGGAAATATTGCGCTTTTGAGTTTGGTAATTTTCATTAGGTTTTTGTTTAATCAAAGTACAGTAGCCTACAATATTAACAATGAGGGTTTTTACTCACAAACTGAGCTGTCTATGTGGACGTATTCATTATGCAGTGTATATTATACTGTCTACAGCACATTAGAGTACAATATAGGGAATGATGTTAAATTGAAAAATAATCATAATATGGATATTTAAACACATTTTTTAAAATGGTGGCCGTTCATTTCGATACAGGCTTCAGTTCTAATGTGCATATTATCACACTATAGACTATTGTACCTAATCCCAATTACCAATTTCGTCCTTCGTACTAGTAACTCATGTTGAAATAATTTTGTACCTACTCTATAAAAGAGTACCTTTAATCCGTGGCGCTACAGCCCGTGAAGGGCCTAGACCGACCAGCCGGCTGCTGGCCTCACGCCCACATACCGAAGCAGAGGTGGACGATCATCCAACCAGAATGGAGGTATCGTGTGGTTAGCACGATGATCCCCCAGCCGTTATAGCTGGTATTCGCAACCGGATTTCGCTACCTATCGTAGCTCCCCACGTGCATCACGATGCTGGGTGAGCACCGGTCCCATACACTGGCCGAAATTTCATGAGAAAATTTCTTCCCCCATGAGGACTCGAACCAGCGCGCATTCCGTAACGCGAGTCCTAGGCGGGATGCCTTAGACCGCGACGCCACGGCGCGGGACAAAAGAGTACCTTACGTACTGTAAATTCAAACTCCACTTCTGTCCGATCCGAAAAGATAAAATTACTCAAACATACTATCTACTGTCCGTCCCAGTGGTTATGTCGTAGGGTCGTAGAAATGGAGGAAATCACGTGACAGTTAATTACTTAACGAGGCCCTTTTATTTAAATTATTTTAAACAGTTGTATAATATTACGTAGACGTCCAATACCTAACAGAAATTAATGTTCTCAGAAAAGAGCTAAGACAGCCCAGCCACTAGCTGGCGAATAAAAGCTAGTGGGGGAAACCGGGATATGACGTAGGCAAATGACGACAGTACCTGTGCGAAAACGATTCAATATTGAAAGCTCTTTCGTCACTGGAAAACGTGAACATATTTTTGGAACGTACTGTTTACTATGACCGCAAGGCTATTATGACTGTATATGCGGTCTTGGATCTGTGTGGAGGACGGTTGAACTTCATTAGTAGATGGGGTGGGAGTGAAGTACACTGAAAAACTCAGGTACAATAAAAATTGAAGTAAAAATAAAATGATGTCCCTGTACAAATTGCACGTACAATTAGAACTATTTTGGAACGTTTTCTAACACCGGACATAAGAAAACTGAAAATATGTAAAGCTTTGTCACTACCGAAAGATTAACGATGGAAAATTTGGACGATGAAGGAACAACATAACGGTGGCTAAGAAGTGATAGGCCTACTTCGTATCTGTAAATTTGCAGGTGAATCAAACAAATATTAAAGAGATTAATATATCTCATACTACACAAACTTTAAATAGTCCTATATGTTCCTTCATTTCTGTATTTGTTCCCAATAAGTCCTATAATGATAATAGAAACATGTGAAGTTTTGATATTTCAGTCTCTGACTTATTTATAGCAAAATATATCCACAAAGTTATTTTTTGCTAATTCATCTAAGTTAACGTTTTCACCCCTCAATGCTAACTTATTTTATTTCATAATCTGTTACACGTTATTCAATTGCACCCTATACTATGATTTTCTCTTCATCTTTAGTACATTGTTCCCATTAATTTAGTTATATGTTTTTCTCTGTCATTGGTTTTCTAAATATGTAATCACAGAATTTTTTGCAGATCTTTTGTACATTTTGTAAAAAGTATGCATATTTAATTCTTGTCCACAACACAAGTGATTACTTACAGGTCGTTCTACATTCAAGCAGTCACTGCGTAAAGTAAATACTCAACAATCCAAACATAACAAACATAGTGAAGACAGAGAAGCATGTATATAGTAAAATCTTCCATCTCATAGACAATTTCAGTATGTTACTATTAAATATGCATATTTACAATAAACTTTATACAGGGACATCATTTTATTTTTACTAACATTTTTAATATTAACCTGTCTATACCTTTAGAGAACCGGAAACACCGCTTGCTCCCTCCTCCAAGACTGGAGTTCGATGATACTGGCGTAAAACACAAATCACTCTACTAGGTATAGGAAGGAAGAAAAGTAGTTCATCCATTTACGTAAACTAGGAAATATCGCGATTTTGAGTTTGATAATTTTCATTAGGTTTTCTTTAATGAAAGTACAGTACTGTATTAAGAATAAGTGTTTTTACTCACGAAGTGAGTTATCCATGCGAACGTATTCATTATGCAGTGTATATTATACTGTCTACAGCACATTAGCGTACAATATAGAGAAAGAAGTTAAATTGAAAAGTAATCATAATATGAATATTTAAACACAATTTTTAAAATGGTGGCCGTTCATTTCGATACAGGCTTCAGTTCTTTTGTGCATATTATCGCACTATAGACTATTGCATTTAATTCCAATTGCCAGTTTCGTCCTTCGTACTAGTAACTCATGTTGAAATAATTCTGTACCTACTCTATAAAAGAGTACCTTACGTACTATAAATTCAATCTTCACTTCTGCCCGACCCGCACAGATAAAATTACTCAGACACGCTATCTACTGTCCGTCCAAGTGGTTATGCCGCAGGATTGTAGAAAGGGAGGAAATCACGTGACAGTTAATTACTTAACGAGGCCCTTTTATTTAAATTAAATTAAACAGCTGTATAATATTACGTAAACGCCCAATTCCTAAGAGAAATTAATGTTTTCAGAAAAGAGCTAAGACAGCCCAGCTTTTACAGAGGGGCGAGCAGAAGCAGGTGGGGGAAATCGGGATGCGACGTAGGCAAACGGACAGTACCTGTGCGAAAATATGATTCAATATTGAAAGCTCTTTCGTCACTGGAAAACGCGAACATATTTCTGGAACGTACTATACTCAGTAACTCAGTACTGCTTACTATCTGCGGTCTTGTCTCTGTGTGGAGTTGGAACTTCATTAGTAGAAGGGGTGGGAGTGAAGTACATTCAAAAACTCAGGTACAATAAAAATTGAAGTAAAAATAAAATGATGTCCCTGTATATATAATCCTTGTTAATTATTTTTAATCTTTATTGTTTTTAATCTGAAGATCGTTTTTTAAGTTTTTTTTTAATTTTTAAACTTTCGCTATATGTAATATGGATTAGTTACCATATATATATATATATATATATATATATATATATATATATATATATATATATACATCCTTACATTAGTCTGATGATGCCCACAAAGTGATTTAATACCTCGCTTATTCCGTCGGATTCAGGCCACTTAGCCACTCGTAATGATTGCACCTCTGCACATAGTGAGTTGGACATTGTGCCATTGTCACACATCTGTGACACAGTGCATGAGGGTTGGCCACTAAAGGGAAACTAAGAGGTGGAGCTTAAACTGAGAGGATTCAATCCGGCATGAGAACTGGAATCCGGTGTGGCTTAGTGGATAGAGCGTCAGCACGTAGAGCTGAAAACCCGGGAACGAGTCCCGGTGCCGGAAGAAATTTTTCTCAGCTCCACCTATCCTTGATCATATAATACAATTAGTTTTGTTTCATTGTTTGTCTGATCATGCGCACTGCCTCCTTTCTGGGACTTGTAAAGTATCTGTGCAACAAAGTTTTTTTCTAAGACTGTACACTATAAGTTACATACCTTTTGCACCGCTCAGTGTTATTTCTTTATTAGAATGGTACATTGTGATACATTTTGAACAGGTCTTGAAGGTGTGAAATGAAACATAGAATAAACAGTCATTGATGTCTTTAAAAAATTAAAGTTCCAAGAAGGATATACACGCATTCTTAATTCCTCATTGTAGTTACAGAACTGTTATTTAATACAGTTTTTCATTTGGACCCTGACAAAAAAAATTATTTTGAGCAAAATAAATGGAACATTGTGTATATTTCAAAGACTTCAACTTTTTCCATACTCGTAAGATTGAATTAAATTGTAATTTTGCAATTTACATATTACATTTTTTTACAATTTTAGTTTGAAACCTCATGTTATCTGTAAATTAGTTTGGAACATTAGAGGTACAAGAGCAACGTCTTATTATAAAATGGTTATTTTTAATATATTAATCTTAAAATTTCTTCAAAATCTTCAGTGAATTACTTCATAAGACCAAAACTGAACATGTAAGCACAAAGAAGACGTCGCAGACATTGCGTACAATTTTCCATTGTCACTTACTGTAACTTTAAACTCATTTTTCTCAACATTAGATTAATGTCATTTATATCCCTTGTGCTCTAGAACCCTCATTTCTGTTATATATGCTCTTTGTCTCAGAAGTCTTACAAAAGCAAAGAAGATATTCCAGCAAGCTGAAAAAAAAATCACAGAAAATAATAAAGTTGATATTAATTATTAAAATACATTTTGGAAAACATATCCTGTTTTCGCGGGACCTTTTTCGAATCGCTCTCTAATCCTGAAGGGTCCGTGGACCACAGATTAATTATCGCTGAATTCTAGACTTATATTACTTTCTTTTCACTGTACCAGGCTCCACCCTCATATTTCGATATTAAATTGTGTCTTCATTCCGTTAGATTTCAAACTGATTGCAGTTCGATCGGGATAATCATTAAAAAATATGACTTTCGTAAAATACAAAAACATTGACAAAGACTCGAGCATGCAGTAGCCTATCTCATTCTGAAAGGAAGGTCCTGTCGCTTAAGTAACGCCCAATTTATTTTGTAAGACGATGTTTTGACTTCTCACTCATTAGTTGTTTGTCTCTCGCTGATTGATGACGTCACAGTATCACTGTGCTGGTATAATTATGTGGAAGGGACTGCTGACCTTTAAGGGCTGCACTTTGATCTCTGGGTTCTGATAACCCACACGTTTATCAGAGTTGGGATGCCGTTCCTTCGTTTGGAGGTGTGTGATGCACAAGCGTCCATTTTATTCTTTCACACAGCGTATCTCCTTGTGTTACTACAATCACTACGCATAACAATCTCTTATTCTACCTTGCTGTAATTTACATTTTCCTTTTTTCCTTGAGTCGGAGGAGAGAAAATAATATGTTTCATTGTACTAACATTACACTGCTCATAGCAGTTTTGAATTTAGAACTTTTCCCTCGGAGGGATTTGTAGTATACTGGGGGGGGGGGTGAGACCAACAGCAAAAGAAACAATAATTCAGATCTTACCTAACAATAGGGGCAGTCTATGTAAAAGAGAACATAGAAAAATGGTATAAATTAAATAACAGCTTTCATTCCTTTAAACAAATGGTAGAGGAAGGGAGGGGATATGTAATACCATTTAGTTTTTTTTATTCTATCGCCTACAATATTTCTATGTAAAGACAGTTTTATGTTGTAATGCATAGTACATTTATTAGGCTTGAGTAAGTCATAAACGTAGAAAACAAATGATGCATACGGGCTATTCCATCTCAAATCGACCGAAATATAGAGAAAATTGACCTTGCAATTTTTAAATACAATGAAACTTTTTCTGTCCGTTGACAACTGTGATGCAAAGTTTGAGGCATCAGAACTTCATAGTATTTAAATTAAAAATATTTAAACTTATCGTATTTTCATAAAATTAGCAACTTTAAACTGTTGTCTCTCCCAAACTCTTTCACTCAATGATCAAAATCATGGTTTATTTTGATGTTGAGAAATTAAAGTTTATATTGACATGTAAACAGTTTTTCTTACTTTTTATGGAAATGGAGAAATTTAGATTTTTCTTCATTAAGACGCCTTTGCCCACGAAAAAATAATTTTAAAATATATGGTTAGATTCCGCATTGAAAGTACAAATAAACACATATTTTTTTACTGGTGCACCGTTAATAAGAAAGTGTTGAAAATATCAAATAAAGAAAATAAATAGTACGCGCGTGAACTAACCAGCTGACTGTGAGGCGGGAGCTAGCTGAGGCAAGCAAGGCCAGGAGAGATAAATACGTGATGTTTCGTCTAGTAGCGCATAGCTGGGCTAGCTTTATCACAAGTTTTCATAAACACAGGAGTAAAATGACGCCCAAAGCTCTCTTATCTTCAGCTCTCGGCCAGTGCGTGCGGTACTGCGCCGTTCAAGTCTAGGCGTATGAAAATAATTTATTTAATACCCTCGAAACTTATTGCCGATCCACTAAGCAAACAATGCCGAATCCCTCTTAATAATGCAAGGTTTTTTCTCAATATTTTTTACATTTTTAAAAATGGGCAAAAAGCATAAAAGTAAGTAAAATAAGATTATCTGTCTCTCTCTGTATATAATAAAAATAGGTATTAATTCTTAACATAACCTACCAAATGTCAGCTTCAAAATGAGCTCCCGTTCAATGTTCTGCAGTAAACGGTTCCAGAGTTCAGAGCGCTGAAAGAGACTTGTTTTCTTTATGAAATACGCTAAATTTGTCGCTCTATAGTACGAAAACCGTTTGACTTTCGATAGTATACTTTTGAAAATGCACTCTCCTCAGCACCTTGTATAAATAGTGAAAAAATTACAGTATTAAAACAATGCGAGGTTTTTTACTGATCGATTTCATATGGAATAGCCCATACAATACTGGTCCAAAGGATTACTAGGCGTCCGGATTTCGAAAAAAAGAAGAAACCCTAGAAAAATCTGAACTGCGACCTTCTCCACCACAACTGTCACCATTTTTCCAAGGAAATTATTTATACCTACAAAATGTGTTACAGCATATTTTCATACACACGAGACTACTTAAGAGCCAATTCCAGGAACAAGCTGATTCTTGAGGCGCGGCGGGAACCTTGTGTCTGGAATTTGTCTTCGGGAAAATAGCGGGCCAATTAGACTAACGGTAATTGACATTCGATGTGCAATTGTTGCAGCACGTCACAGAATCCAACCTACTAGGACCTAGGTAATAAGTAGGGCCGTGACATCTGTACATTTGTATTAGTATGAGGTGAACATAGATGCCGGTCAGAATGTAGTCGGTGTTTCAAGTACAGGCAGCGGAAGCGAATTTGACACGCGCCTAAGCAAGCACGTTCCGTGTTTTGTATACGATTATTGCATGTTATAAAATCAAGACATACAATTATTGTATAATAAGGGTTAATTTCGGTAAGGTCTAAAATGCTGGTGAGGTTGAGAATAATTGTTGGAAATCATACTTAAATTATGCAAATGTAGTCTTTCATGTGAAGCTCCCTGTAAAGCAGATTTGAATAATTTCAAGGGAAAAATTGTTCCGGGGCCGGGTATCGATCCCGGGACCTCTGGTTGAACGTACCAGCGCTCTCCCAACTGAGCTACCCGGGAACTCCACCCGGCCCCGGAACAATTTTTCCCTTGAAATTATTCAAATCTGCTTTACAGGGAGCTTCACCTGAAAGACTAGATTTGCGTAATATATACGTAACTGTGTACGTTAACAGAAAACCACAATTCCAAGTCACACAGAGTTTGTGTGCACTCGATGTGGGTCTCTGGCGTTTCGTCAGATATAAAGGGAAAAATTGAGACGGTGTCGGGTGGAGTCCCCGGGTAGCTCAGTTGGGAGGGCGGCTGGTATGTTCAACCAGAGGTCCCGGGATCGATATCCGGCCCCGGAACAATTTTTCCCTTGAAATTGTTCAAATTATTCGTACTTAAATTGTCACAAAGTCGTAAAGCATAAGCATGAAAAGATGTTTTCTTTATATTTAGAGTTTTGCATTACAGTTTTAGAATGTCGAAAACGTATATGGCGTACAGTTTTGCTTTCCCTATATTTAACTTACTTACTTACTTACTTACTTACAAATGGCTTTTAAGGAACCCGAAGGTTCATTGCCGCCCTCACATAAGCCCACCATCGTTTCCTATCCCGTGCAAGATTAATCCAGTCTCTATCATCATATCCCACCTCCCTCAAATCCATTTTAATATTATCCTCCCATCTACGTCTCGGCTCCCTAAAAGGTCTTTTTCCCTCCGGTCTCCCAACTAACACTCTATACGCATTTCTGGATTCGCCCATACGTGTTACATGCCCTGCCCATCTCAAACGTCTGGATTTAATGTTCCTAATTATGTCAGGTGAAGAATGCAATGCGTGCAGCCTATATTTAACTGTTACATTAATTTATTTATCACACCTATTCTGTACCTTACTTTTCTTGCACGTTTTTTCGCTTAGTTTCGGTTGCTGCTGCAATAAACAATAACATTCATTTTCAAAGTTTCAAATGAAAATGACCATCGAGTGTCGGATAGTACAACCTTGTATGTGGAAAAACTGCGTTCAACATCGGCTGAAATCAAGGGCGTATATGTAAAATATTTCACATCATCAATTTCATTTCTACATCAAGTTTATAACATTCGCATAATGAATTGAAACCACCGTTTTTTTGTATTACTGTGTGATGTAGAAATGAAATTTACAACTTATCCTATCTCTGCTCAGTTCTAGGAAGAGCGGTGCTCCATTCATCAATACCTCCCCGCACCGCACCCAATAAAAATACACCTCGCAGAGACTTTCTCGTCAGCTCCCCACAGTACTACCAACACTGTCGCTGCTGTTGCTGCTACTCCTGCTGCCACCATCGACCTAGGCCGGGATCGAACCCGCAACCTCGAACACAGAAGGCTGACTACGCTACCGAGGCCGACACGAGATTTCTATAAAGCATTGCGTGGAACATAATAAAATATTTTATCATGTAGGCTATATACCGATATTTATTTTATTATTCATTCATTTATATAAAAGAGTAAAGCATTGCAATTTCTTTTTTATGGTGAAGCAGAATAAATCGAGAAATTGCATCATAAGTGCATCTATATATTTTTAGTAGGTTATTTTACGACGCTTTATCAACATCTAATGTTATTTAGCTTCTGAATGTGATGAAGATGATAATGCCGGTGAAATGAGTCCAGGGTCAAGCACCGAAAGTTACACAGCATTTGCTCATATTGGGTTGAGGGAAAACCCCACAAAAAACCTCAACCAGGTAACTTGCGCCGACCGGGAATCGAACCCGGGCCACCCGGTTTCGCGGCCAGACACGCTGACCATTACTCCACAGATGTAGACTTTTTATTGTATAGTAGTAGCAAAGTCTAGTATATACAGTCACGAAGCTTGAGTTGTATATTTCGCATTGTCTGTAATGAGGCGATATTAGCGATCCTAGTGGTTAGCAACTATCTATGGATGCATATTTGCTACGTATTGAGTTTCGTGACTGTATATACTAGACTGTGGTAGTAGTATAATATTTATTTAACCTGGTAGTCCACACCTGTGGAATAACGGTTAGCGCGTCTGGCCGCGAAACCAGGTGGTACGGGTTCGATTCGCGGTCGGGGCAAGTTACTTCGTTGAGGTTTTTTCCGCAGTTTTCCCTCAACCCAATATGAGCAAATGCTGGGTAACTTTCGGTGCTGGATCCCGGACTCATTTCACCGGCATTATCACCTTCATCTCATTCAGACGCTAAATAACCTAAGATGTTGATAAAGCGTCGTAAAATAACCTACTAAAATTTAAAAAAAATTAACCTGGTAGAGATAAGGCCATAAGGCCTTCCCTTTATCTCTACCAGAGGAATCGTGGATAATTAAAATTTTTACACAAAATGATGCCATTTCATGCATACTATCGGAAAATTAATCTTCAATTGTTACCTTTTCAATTAACAATGTTTTCTGTTGCACTGAAAACCCAGCAAACTAGAATGAGACTGGCGAAAGACATTCGATCTTGCTCACAGCCTCCTGACCACCACAAATCTCTCAGATAACCTGTCCCGTCACTTGCAACAGTATGCAGTAGCTATTCTAAGAGTGGTTTGCGGTTTCTTACGTACTGGATAAATAAAACAACATTTAAGCAACATGAAAGTCTACAAGCTGTCAAAAAATACGTTTCTTCCGCTATCAATCAGACGAAGAACTGTTGAATCTCTTCACGTTGTTTATAGACGTAAAAGAAAAGTGCTCGATAAAAAGTTGCAGTGCTCTTCCCTTGACGTCCATCAAACGGAAACTTGATATAGTTCCAAGCGGTTGTCACTACATCATAAACAGAATGAAGTCGTACCAGAGTTTATTAAAAAAGAAGCACACACCAAAATATGTAGTTGCACACACTTCAATAGAAATAAAAACTGGATTCTTTATGGTCGTCTCCTTCATTCACGACGTTTCTCATTGAATCTCATTTTATCACTTTTTTTCTCTCTCTGTCAGAGACGTACAAATACACTCCCATATTCAATTATTTATATCGCTTATTTACTAAACCACTCTAGCATACGTAGCCTATATATAACTTACAGAGCGATCGTATGTATTGTCATTAATGTCAGATTATTTATATATATATATATATATATATATATATATATATATATATTTCAAACAAATGGTTTTATACAATTTCACTCATTTTTGCTTCCTTTTCGAGATAAAAATTATTTTATATGAAACATTTCATAGCGTGTTTTGGCAAAACAATTTATTTAATACCCAATATGCTCAGTCAGTTTAAGAGAGCAGTATATTATGATAATAAATGGTTGAAAGAATTTTAGTTTTGTTCTTTAAATGCACAGAAATCTGATACCAATAAATATAACATTGAAAAATTCATTTGCAAAACGAAAAGTTGCATTTTTTCGGATCAAATTTCTGCACATTTAAAGGACAAAATTAAAATTCTTTCATTCATTTATCATAATACACTGCTCTCTTAAATTAACTGAGCGTATTTGAAATAAAATCAGTGGCTTTCACAAAACACGCTATGGAATATTTCATATAAAACAATTTTTATCTGGAAAAGGAAGCAAAAACCAGCAAAACTGAATTAATCGCTTTTATTTGAAATATCTCAAAGAAAAAGCCCATGAAATTAATGAAATTACTTACTGTTCACTCTGTAGGCCTATAGCCTGCATCAGTGATGTCAAAGCAAGCGCATTTTTCTGACCTTGACGTCGTGCGCGGGCATCAAGCGCTAAGTATGGAAGGAGCAAAGATTATGTACAGTATATGAATAAGGAGGCTGTCGGATGAAGAAAACAGTGCTGCATAAACTTCAGACAGGACGTGAAATTTTATGTCGTTATTTTATATGGCTATTTGCTGTTTGATATTATCTATATTGTCTGCAAAACAAAGTACTAACACCAATTTCTTAATATTGCAGTTAATAACACGATAAAGAGTTAAGAAAGAATATTCACATAAATTTCATAGTAGTAAAACTATACTATATTAAGTGAATGAAACATTAGTCATAAAGAAAGTGATATTCCAAAGAAAGGGACTAAGTATGACATGGTAACTTGGAATTGATATTGATGGTATCTTTACCCTTATGAAAGTAATCAATAAACTAATGAAAACAATATTACAGTACAAAGCAAAGTTACCTAGGTATATGTTTAAACTGTAACTAATATTACACAACAAAACTCTTATCGCATTATGCTTAAGAAGTGATAATGGTGCGCAACTCCCTATCATCAGAATATTAATTTATTTTCTAGAAATCTGCTGAAGCTATAGAGCTGACGATTTTACAAAACAGGGCACATAACTTTATTTATGATGTAACAGTAGTTCCTTTGTTAATTCATTTTCTTACAAACATTTTCCATGAGAATATTTTCAAAATTTTCAGTACATATCTTCAGTAATACATATTTACGATATATTAGATTTACGAAAACATTGTTTCAATATCTGTAAGGCTACTAAATAAACATCTGAAAATTTCACTTTTCTGCAAGAAGTTGACAAAATACTGCCTTTGAATAAAAAGGAAACTCGTAAAAAATGAGCATTAAAATTGAAACTTAAATTCTTATAATGTACTTATACTTCTCACACAAATCTAAAAATTAACATGGATATAGTTTTAATAAGTTCTTTTCCCTTTATCCATTGAATCAATGCTGGCCCTCCCTGCATGTAGCTCGACCAAGCGGCATATACTACCTCTCTCGCCTGTCTCTTTCCTTTCCGCTGTAAAGCGCTCAGGCTCTCCTGAGCTGTAAAGCGCGTGCTTGCCCATACGGGCATCAGTTGACATGACTGGCCTACATGATGAGTAGGCTCGATAGAGCAGTTCAGTGGGAAATCCGCATAACGGCGTACTGAGTATAGTGGTAAAGCGTACAGTGGGTTGGGGTACTGTAGAATGAATGACAACAAATACGCAAAGGAAAACGCTCTGGATTTGAAGGTTCTGACGAATAATTCGGTTTTCATAAAAATCCATTTTCAAACTGTGTCTGAAACTATTACATAGTTAGAAAATTCACAGCAAGAGATGCCGGAATCTCTCAAATTAGTTGAGGAAATGACACGGAGAATTAGACACCAAGTACACCGGTTACTGAACGTGTAAAACAGAAATGGAAATCAATTTTATGTAAAAATAACGGATATGGAACACTGTGAAATATAAACAGCAAATTAGTGGACATAGAGTCACCCGAGAATAAAGGACTGTCTCTTAGAGACTGCAATGATGTTAGGTTTTTTTTCGTTTTGCTCCTATCACGTCATGTGACGTAGAGCGAAGCTTTTCACAGTACAAACTTTGTTTACCAGATAACCGAAAAAGATTTACGTTTGAGACACTGAAAATGTATCTTGTAGTACATTGCAATTCAGTTCTGTAACTGCACTTCCTAAAGACGATCAATACGATAAATGAAGAAATTAAAATTGCTACGTGTTTATTTCCACCATTAACACTGTGTATAATTAAACACAAATGCTTATAAAAAAGAGGAGAATAAATGCTTTTCACATTCTTTTGACATTGTCTTTGTGTAATGCATATTTGCTTTCACAATGTACATATGTGTGTTTCCCCATACTACCGTACTCTATTCTAAATAGCAACGTTGTTACCTCAACACATCTCTACCTTTCACTACCTGCAACGAGTCAACAACCTATAGTACATGCACAGTAAACTTATTGTATCGGGTCCCAAGTTTCGAGGCCTGATTATCAGCCCAATTACGTGCGCCGTAACGATAAGAACACATTCTATGGTACTTTTTAAATTAAAATTTTAACTTAATTCATATTCCAAAGGCGCGTTTTGGTCTAATGAATATGAGACAGCCGTGGCGAAAATGTGATCGTGCGCCGAGCCACTGTGTAACCTGCAACGTGCATAGCAGCTATGGAGGGAGGCGACACCCGAAGGGGAAGTGAAGCAACTGTCTGACTTATTAACGGATTTTCATTTTCCTTACGTCAAGCACTTAAATATAATTTTATACAATATAAGGTTACAAACTGAAGTTTAGTGCGTGTAACGAAGAAAAGAATGAATAAGAAAACAGGACACATTATCAAAACCTAAAGTTAACTGTCTTCAGAATGTCTCTGCGACAGAGTTTCAAAACCAGGAATTATGTCACTTACTGCCGGTCGTAGTTGATCACGAAGGTATTTGTCTGTCAGTCGTGATCTAAATTTGGTTTTTACTATTTTCATTGTTGAAAATAATTGTTCACAAACGTAAGTTGTAGCGAACATGGTTTCAACAGAGCAAGCGAAAGAAAGAAGCTTCGGATATTTATTTTTTGGCAAAGATTTGAAAAGTTCAACATTTGTCAAGTCCTTACATTTAGCTTTCATTTAACTTCACATTGTAAATCTGTGAGTTTAAATCGAAGATCTAACCCAGGGATGTCAAAGCACCTGCACTGCGTGCTCATACTACAAGTAATACAAATCCAACAAGGTTCAATTTTTAGCAAGATAAAGCAAAGTCATCGCTCTTAAGGAAATGTTGTGCGGGTTCTTGAGAGCACGTAGTGCAGACGGTTTGACATGCCTGATCTAACCGCATTATTCGTACATCTGCTGAAAAAGGATCGAAGTAAAGATATAATAATAATAATAATAATAATAATGATAATAATAATAATAATAATAATAACAACACTTAACCTGTTAATGTTTCATGAGTAACATGAAGTAAAATGCCGTTTTATGTTATGCAACCATTTTCCTCGTAATACCTGTGAACAAATCATACAGCGATTGCTGTCGACTGCGATACATCGAAATTTTCTGTTGATTTTCGAGTTCATTTTTTTTTCTGGTTATTATATGCTTATTTAAGTTGTATTAACTCTCGCTAGTGGTTTTGTATTTTATTTTATCCGTCTTATTATTTATTTTATTATTGTAAATATTTTTGTTTTATTACTATTATTATAATTATTATTAATGAATTAATTTGTATTACTATCTTTGTATCATCTCCGTCACGGATATTCTATTATTATTATTATTATTATTATTATTATTATTAATATTATTTATTATTATTATTATTATTATTACTATTATTTCTAACATCAACATATCAACATTATTATTGATCTCTTTAAAATTTATGTAGACTACTGGACTGTACCCGAGCACGAGCATATGCTCATTTCGGGTATATATTCATATGTATCATTTCAAATGTAAATTGTGAATAAATTTGAATTTGAATTTGAATATTGGCAGCAAAAAATGCGTCCTCCCATCCTACTTGAAACTTTCGTTTTTGTAGAGGTACATGGTTTCGAGAGCGACATTGCGACGATACGCCACTCGCAGGTCAGAGACAAATACAAATGGAACTGAGTTTGACTCCAGTGGGTGAGAGGGTGGGGGTTGGGGAGGTAGGAAGCAATAGAAATGCATAGCTATCATTGCGAACCACAATGTGCTCGCGAGTCACATTTTCGCCACTGCTGATGTAAGACAATAACTCCGGAAAACGGAGCAGTTTCAAACTTATGAAGACAACTGTATTGTGTATCACAGCTGCTCTGTAACTTTCACTTCTCACATGAGATCAACTGATTACTAGCATCGCTATCTCTAACAATTTCATCGGAATGGCTCAAGGTATCGTCGCGTCGCGTCGGGGAGGTGCGGTTAGCAAAGTTGTACATGACGGGTTTTACCAAATACGATGTACTGAGAAGAGTTACACGCAGAACAGGCGATATATATGGAACGAAGACAGCTTATGTTAAATGTTTTTGCTAGTTTACGATCAAGACAACTTCTGACGTCTGTTTCTCCTTTTTATATCCATTTAATCCTCTGAATGTTGATTTGCGATACAAGATATCACTGACAACTAAATATCGATAGCATTCTCAACAGCTGAACTCTATTTTTTTTTAATTTTACTTGGTTATTTAACGACGCTGTATCAACACTGACAACTAAATATCGATCGCATTCTCAACAGCTGAGCTCTACTCTTTTTTTTATTTTACTTGGTTATTTAACGACGCTGTATCAACACTGACAACTAAATATCGATCGCATTCTCAACAGCTGAGCTCTACTCTTTTTTTTATTTTACTTGGTTATTTAACGACGCTGTATCAACACTGACAACTAAATATCGATCGCATTCTCAACAGCTGAGCTCTACTCTTTTTTTAAATTTTACTTGGTTATTTAACGACGCTGTATCAACACTGACAACTAAATATCGATCGCATTCTCAACAGCTGAGCTCTACTCTTTTTTTTATTTTACTTGGTTATTTAACGACGCTGTATCAACACTGACAACTAAATATCGATCGCATTCTCAACAGCTGAGCTCTACACTTTTTTTAATTTTACTTGGTTATTTATCGACGCTGTATCAACACTGACAACTAAATATCGATCGCATTCTCAACAGCTGAGCTCTACTCTTTTTTTTATTTTACTTGGTTATTTAACGACGCTGTATCAACACTGACAACTAAATATCGATCGCATTCTCAACAGCTGAGCTCTACTCTTTTTTTATTTTACTTGGTTATTTAACGACGCTGTATCAACACTGACAACTAAATATCGATCGCATTCTCAACAGCTGAGCTCTACTCTTTTTTTTATTTTACTTGGTTATTTAACGACGCTGTATCAACACTGACAACTAAATATCGATCGCATTCTCAACAGCTGAGCTCTACTCTTTTTTTAAATTTTACTTGGTTATTTAACGACGCTGTATCAACACTGACAACTAAATATCGTTCGCATTCTCAACAGCTGAGCTCTACTCTTTTTTTAATTTTACTTGGTTATTTAACGACGCTGTATCAACACTGACAACTAAATATCGATCGCATTCTCAATAGCTGAGCTCTACTCTTTTTTTAATTTTACTTGGTTATTTATCGACGCTGTATCAACACTGACAACTAAATATCGATCGCATTCTCAACAGCTGAGCTCTACTCTTTTTTTATTTTACTTGGTTATTTAACGACGCTGTATCAACACTGACAACTAAATATCGATCGCATTCTCAACAGCTGAGCTCTACTCTTTTTTTAATTTTACTTGGTTATTTATCGACGCTGTATCAACACTGACAACTAAATATCGATCGCATTCTCAACAGCTGAGCTCTACTCTTTTTTTTATTTTACTTGGTTATTTAACGACGCTGTATCAACACTGACAACTAAATATCGATCGCATTCTCAACAGCTGAGCTCTACTCTTTTTTTTTATTTTACTTGGTTATTTAACGACGCTGTATCAACACTGACAACTAAATATCGATCGCATTCTCAACAGCTGAGCTCTACTCTTTTTTTTATTTTACTTGGTTATTTAACGACGCTGTATCAACACTGACAACTAAATATCGATCGCATTCTCAACAGCTGAGCTCTACTCTTTTTTATTTTACTTGGTTATTTAACGACGCTGTATCAACACTGACAACTAAATATCGATAGCATTCTCAACAGCTGAGCTCTACTCTTTTTTTAATTTTACTTGGTTATTTAACGACGCTGTATCAACACTGACAACTAAATATCGATAGCATTCTCAACAGCTGAGCTCTACTTTTTTATTTTACTTGGTTATTTAACGACGCTGTATCAACACTGACAACTAAATATCGATAGCATTCTCAACAGCTGAGCTCTACTTTTTTATTTTACTTGGTTATTTAACGACGCTGTATCAACACTGACAACTAAATATCGATAGCATTCTCAACAGCTGAGCTCTACTTTTTTTATTTTACTTGGTTATTTAACGACGCTGTATCAACACTGACAACTAAATATCGATAGCATTCTCAACAGCTGAGCTCTACTTTTTTTATTTTACTTGGTTATTTAACGACGCTGTATCAACACTGACAACTAAATATCGATAGCATTCTCAACAGCTGAGCTCTATATACTATATACAAATGGCTTTTAAGGAACCCGAAGGTTCATTGCCGCCCTCACATAAGCCCGCCATCGGTCCCTATCCTGTGCAAGATTAAGCCAGTCTCTATCATCATACCCCACCTCCCTCAAATCCATTTTAATATTATCCTCCCATCTACGTCTCGGCCTCCCTAAAGGTCTTTTTCCCTCCGGTCTCCCAACTAACACTCTATATGCATTTCTGGATTCGCCCATACGTGCTACATGCCCTGCCCATCTCAAACGTCTGGATTTCAAGTTCCTAATTATGTCAGGTGAAGAATACAATGCGTGCAGTTCTGTGTTGTGTAACTTTCTCCATTCTCCTGTAACTTCATCCCGCTTAGCCCCAAATATTTTCCTAAGCACCTTATTCTCAAACACCCTTAACCTATGTTCCTCTCTCAGAGTGAGAGTCCAAGTTTCACAGCCATATAGAAGAACCGGTAATATAACTGTTTTATAAATTCTAACTTTCAGATTTTTGGACAGCATACTGGATGATAAGAGCTTCTCAACCGAATAATAACACGCATTTCCCATATTTATTCTGCGTTTAATTTCCTCCCGAGTGTCATTTATATTTGTTACTGTTGCTCCAAGATATTTGAATTTTTCCACCTCTTCGAAGGATAAATCTCCAATATTTATATTTCCATTTCGTACAATATCTGAGTTCTATTTTTTTATTTTGCTTGGTTATTTAACGACGCTGTATCAACTACGAGGTTATTTAGCGTCGATGGAATTGATGATAGCGAGATGATATTTAGCGAGATGAGGCCGAGTATTCGTCATAGATTACTTGACATTTACCTTATATTTGGGGAAAACCTCGGAAAACCCCAACCAGGTAATCAGTCCAAGCGAGAATCGAACCCGCGCCCGAGCGCAACTCTGGATAGACAGGCAAGCGCCTTAGCCACCTAAGCTACGCCGGTGGCTCTGAGCCCTATTCTTATATGTAATTTTTATACTACAATTTATATATTCATTCTTAATTTAAGAAGTTTAATAATTTTCACAAGAGACATTTAAATTTTTTAACATTATACTTTCTCATTACTTCCAAGGTGGATCAGTGCTTGTAAGCAAGGGAGCCAGAATGTATAACTTGTGTTGGGCAAGAACATGGTCCAGGCAACATAGAGGTTTTCTCCAGTTACTCCGGTTCCCCTGAGACATCTCAACAGTTCTCCATCATCATGCATTATGAGTATAATTACGGCCTATTATCTATGGAGCACAATGAATGTTCTTTAAGTCATTTTTTTTATTTGAGTAGGTTATTTTACGACGCTTTATCAACATTTTAGGTTATTTAGCGTCTGAATGAGATGAAGGTGATAATGCCGGTGAAATGAGTCCGGGGTCCAGCACCGAAAGTTACCCAGCATTTGCTCATATTGGATTGAGGGAAAAGACCGGAAAAACCTCATCCAAGTAACTTACCCCGACCGTAAATCGAACCCGGACCACCTGGTTTCGCGGCCAGGCGCGCTGACCGTTACTCCACAGGTGTGGACTCTCTAGGCGATCTAGGCTTCTCGGAACTAGGGACATCTATGAGCTACGGTCGTAGAAATTAAATTAAGGTTTACTTAACGACGCTCGCAACTGCTGAGAGTATATCAGCGTTGCCGGTTTGCCGGAATTTTGTCCCGCAGGAGTTCTTTTACATACCAGTAAATCTAATGACATGAGCCTGTCGCATTTAAGCACACTTAAATGCCATCGACCTGGGCAGGGATCGGATCCGCAACCTCGAGCACAGAAGGCCAGCGTTATACAGACTAAGCTGCCCAGGCCGACCCCCGCTCGTAGTCAGGAAGAAAAACGACATGTTAAGGGCCTGTCATATACAGGTTGAACCTTAAATAATGTCATTAATTTCAGTGGATTATTATTTGAGATATTTCAAACAAACTTTCAGTCCACACCTGTGGAGTAACGGTTAGCGCGTCTGGCCGCGAAACTATGTGGCCCGGGTTCGATTCCCGGTCGGGACAAGTTACCTGGTTGAGGTTTTTTCCGAGGTTTTCCCTCAACCCAGTATGAGCAAATGCTGGGTAACTTTCGGTGCTGGACCCCGGACTCATTGCACCGGCATTATCACCTTCTTCTCATTCAGGCGCTAAATAACCTAAGATGTTGATAAAGCGTCGTAAAATAACCTACTAAAAAAACAAAGTTTCATACAATTTTGTTCGTTTTTGCTTCCTTTTCGAAAAAAAATATATATTGAACATTCCATAGCGTGTTTTGGGAAAGCCATTAATTTAATTTCCAATTCAAGAGAGCAGTGTATTATGATAATAAATGACTGAGGCACTGGGTGCAATAACAGCTTAATTCTACTTAAGTCGTTATTCCGGCGATACCATTTTCATAATCCTCCATGTCTTCTCTATCGGCTGTAAAAGTTGTATTTCATTTCGTTGATCCTAAATGGCAGGTGAGTTGATTATGTGAAGTGCTGTGATAAGACAAAAGGTTAAAAATTCGCAATACAAAATATGTTACACTCATTTTTTTAATACATCATTGTCTTTGGCAATAATAAGAATCGAGGTACAGTACGATTATTTAGTCCTGACAGTCGCCGGAGTTATGTGCCTGGGTCAGGCGAGTCCATTTAGTTACGCCAAGGGGTGTTTGGGTTATTCAGTCGCTTGCCTTCGGAGCGATAGGATGTCATACATGCGGTAGAGCGGTATGTTTTTAGTACAATTAAGCTGTACTGTATTCCTTTACCGACCACTCGCCCTTATCTCTACTCCGGAGCTCTCCCCACTACTCCTATTACTTTCCCTCTTTCGCGTCGCTGAGCTGTCAGGACTAAATAATCGGTCTGACGAGGATGAATTCAAATCGTAGCAGCGACGTCTCTATGTCAGGAACGACATGTTCCCTACAAAACCTTCATGGCTTAGCGATAGAGCTTTTTATTCTCGTTACAAAACGGGGCTTTGAATCTCTCTATGTAAAACACACGAGAGTAAACACAGCGTACACGATGATTCCCGAGCTATTTCGAGGTGGGACGTAGTCTCTGAACAGCGACCAATTTCCGTGTGAAAATGTGTACAATTGAAGCCTCTTAGCCCCCTTTCGCCTACTCACGGTTCTGAATGCCGATCGGTGTTGCATTCAGATCTTCTTCACTCACGGGGGATTTCTATTATACTGGGAGTGAGGTAAACCGTGGAACCGATAGCAAAAGAGAAAAAAATTCAAACCTTACGTAACAACAATAGAGACAGTCTATGTAAAAGGGAACATAGAAGAATGAAGTCAATGAAAGAAACAGAGTTTATACTTGTTTTAAATGATATTAAATGTTGATACAGGTATTAATTTAAAAATGATAATGTTGTTATGTAAAACACGGTGAATATGGACTATCCTTCTGTGTAAAATCATCCCATAAAACCGGTGTTAACTGTCTTCGCTAAACTGGAGAACTTGCTACGGTAGCTTTGAACCGTGCAGTTAGGGTTGCGACCAAATTTAACTAAATACACAATGTCGCCAACATAAGAAAATGACATTCATCTGCGGCGTTGTTAGAAGGAGAATTTTTTTTCTTTGTACCTTTTTCATTCTGAAATTAATGAGAGATAGCAGCACTGTTAGCAACAAGATATATTTGCGTAAATATTGCAAGTAGATTACGTTTCTTAGACGACAGGCTCGCTACAGGAAGAGTTTTGCTGTGGTGCATGCTCGGATCTCTGATGCAGTGGCAGCGTGATTCTTACTTCAATTTATTTTCGTGTGCACATTCCAGATCAAATCAAGAAGATCCCATCTTGCCCCGGTTACACGTCTTGCATATTTGGTTGGTTTAGGTTTTTATTAACAAAGTCCGCGCATACGCAGACAACCAAGATAATCATGTCGGTCGTGGCCCTTATGATTGTTTTTGTTTCATAATATTCATAAATAATAATATGATGAAAGCGGTGAATAATGTCATGGCCGATAACAGTTTTCTTCGTAAAAGACTAGGTATTTTCTCTAGACCACAAATAAAACGGCAACGTTTAACGCTTTGGCGAACACTAACCGGAAATTTACTTTCCTTCATTTTAATGATAAGGAATAGTCCTAAAACACACCTTTTCACCCTTTATTTCGGTGTGATAACCTACTTTATGATATTACATGATATTACTGCAACTGCATTTTCTTTTGGTGCATTCAAAACACCGCCGTTGTACTGCACATAAGTTTACCTTGCACTTGACTAATGGAGTGAATTGTTTATGAATATAGTCGCGAATTTTACTACCACTATTTCGATTGTCTTTTGTTTGACACGACTCGGTACGGCCCGGTCACTACTGGCCAGCGAGCAACGTCGACTGCCGACGTTGGTGTGCCGTGCGTATTATCTAGTCGTTCTACTGTCTTCTTATATAAACCACATAATATTAGTAGGTCTACAAATGAAGAGTCCACTGCAAGAATGATGGATGTCATTTGGAATACATTTTGCAGGAGAAGCAATTGAAAGTTTGAAATGCTTAGCGCTCAAAGCTTAACTGCGATTTTCCGATCATTACTGGACAATGACTATCAGTGTTAATGCCATATAACTCTCTATATACATTATATGTCTTAAGCTATGCATTGACAGTCTTGGTTCATTTTCGACAAGAAAGTGACATCCATCATTCTTGCAGTGGACTCTTCAAATAGTAATTACTGATCGATGAAATTAAACGAATGATCTTTCAGTAGATTTTCTGAAGTTTTTTAAGGGTATTGACATGAACACCCTCACCTTTTTTGAATAGCTTTGATGCCATTTTAAATGCATTTCACACAGTTTACAAACTGCACCAACCCGAGTACGATCAAAATACAACCAATCGTCTTTTAGTTTCCCACCGTTTTAGATATTTGATTTAGCGTCCAACTGTTTTATTCATTAACAGCAATAGATGAAGGTAACGCAGATAGAAATACCGAACCACAGATTTCACTTTAAAGCCAACTGAGAAATTTCTTTATTAAATGTAATGGGTGCGTTTTCCACCGACTCCTCAATACGTATTCTGTTTTTAAGGAAAAGGAAAAATGTCTCTTACATATGTATATATATATATACAGTATATATATATATATATATATATATATATATATATATAACCTATGCTGTATTATTATTTTTTATTTTCGTTTTCTGATATTACTCTCCTACATTAAATTTTGAAAAAATAAATGTTTATGTTATAAATCTTTCAAAATTCAATAAATAAAATAGAACTAAAATATCATTTATGTACTGTATATAATATATTACTCCACTATATTATTGTATAATATTTTGTATTTATTTTCCAATTTTATTATTTAATACTTTTCCATTTTAATTTATTCGATATTGTTTAAAAGGGCCGTCGCCCCTTGTTCTTTCTAATTAACCTACTCTTCTGAGTAATACCTGATATAATTTCGTTGTATTTCTTGTATTATCATTTTAGTATTTTTCACTTTAATTTTGCTTACTTATATTCGATTAATTAAATTAAACATTTTAATAATTATTTTAGTGTAGCCTTAAGCGTGTAATATTACTTTTGTGCGAGATCGTGCATATTTGCTTGGTTTCCGCACAAAACCAATCCGCGGAAAGTCTAAAATTCCACATTCAGTATTCACAACCTAACACACATAACAATTTTCCTCTTCTTACCGCTTAAGTGACATATTGATTTTACTGCTTTAGGCTTTTAACATATTATTTTTAGAGACGTTCAATATAGTAATAATTATAAATTGGAAACTTACCACTGCAATTTCACTGTTAATTATTGTTTTTAAATATTTGCAAAAATTAAGTAAACTCTACAACTCCACTAAAGTTGCTGCATTCGTGATGCAAGTAACATTAAGGAAGGCGTGAAAAAATCAACAAGATTCCAGTCTCATTACATAACCTTACCGTTTGTTTTAAGTTCGCATTTATAGACAGGGGAAAAAAAAAGACAGACGTATATCACGGCCTGCTGGAGTATAGTAAACACAGAAAACATTTTAAAACAACAATGTTGAAGATAGATGTTTTTGTTTTGCAAATTTGCCGTCATTGAACAAAACCAAGATGGAGATTTCATTGCAACTAATTAGAAATTCATCTTTCAGGTATGTAATAAACGATCTTCGCACAAAATAATGTACGATACACGAGCGATATGTTTTCTTTCAATTCTCCGAAATTAAAAAAGCTCAACTACGTTTCGCTTTTTCAAACTTTTCCTCGAACATGAAAACTTCAACATACCGTTCTTGTAACGCATATTATTATTTAATTACTTAATATAAACTCCTCTCCCGGCCACAAGCTTTTGCTTCATCGGGAGTGCAAAGCAAAGGTATACTATTATTATCTTTCGAACATGTTTTAGTGAACAAGACACCGGACTTTTAACTGTGACAATCAAGACTGAAAATTCAGACGGTTTAAATTTCAACCAATCGAATTCGTCCGGCAGTCCACCAACCTTCAAGAAAAAAACTACCTGAAAATCTATAAAATGTAATGCGTTTAACGTTGGACAGGCTTATAACAGACATATTAAAACCTAATCTTAATTCGACAGTGTTTTCACTCAATTTATTAAAAAATTTAACATACAAAGACAATATAATTATTACAGTATTAAAACACAAATTGAAAATCATGTTTAAATCATATACATGTTTCAGGACGTGCGGTCCTAGCTTCAGTGGTCATCTGTAAGGAGAATAATCTCGTGATACAACGTTACTCAAAAATTACAATGTTGAAATTGAAGTTTAATGTGTTTAAAATTGAAAACGGCCATCGTACAGAATGAATACTTACGACTAACCAGCTGGTGTTCGCCGAGATGCGACGCCGGTGTTGGTAGGAGACTGAATACGACGTGTGTTGCGACTACGCTGGTCAAATTGAAAAGCAATACACAGATCAATGAGTTTTATCATTTAAATTATTTTTGTTTGTAATTTTGTCTTTATAAATCTCTATGGATTCTAGAATGTTTAAAAGTTTGACCTTTGCTTTGTACATGCAGGATAGTCATATCTGATTCTATATTCGTAAAGAAATGTTGATTGATATATATGTGTTCGTTGAACGCTGTTTGAACCCTATTACCACAGTCTAGTACAGCGTTGTCAGACACAGCCTAAACGGAGCGGAGCGCTCCACTATAACTCGTTGCGAGCTCCGGTGCTTCCACAGACATAAGCACGTTCACGCTCCGACTGGACGTCTCTAGCTCCACAACCGGTTTCGGAGCTTACAACTCTGACACTACTGGTCTAGTATATAGTCACGAAGCTCAATACGTGCTAAATATGCATACATATATAGTTGCTCACCACTAGGATCGCTAATATCGCCTCATTACAGACAATGCGAAATAGTACCGGTACAGTCTCAAAACTCAAGCTTCGTGACTGTATATAGTAGACTGTGCTATTACTGTATGAAATTTGTCTATGTTATTTATATCTTGTAACAAATGTTCTGCCCGTTTGACCTATAGGCTATATGAGGCTCCGCAATCAGGAAATTGACATTTTAATTTATAAACGCCGGAAGTGTTGAATTTATTAAAGTTCTGGTACAAAATACTACATAATTCTTTTTGCAATGTATTATCTGCTCTGTACGCTATATTATATTTAAATTTCTTAAACGTATTTGTAATTATATAATTGAAGCTGTTGCAATAAGTGAATGTAAAATATTTTTTGCTTTCTTTTGTCTGAGATAGTGTGCTAGATTAGATTTAGTTTAGATTTATTTATTTAACCTGGTAGAGATAAGGCCGTCAGGCCTTCTCTGCCCCTCTACCAGGGGATTACAACTATAACATGAACAATAAGATTACAATTAATATTAAATTTACGATTACAATTACAATAAAAATTAAAGTACGACAAGAATACCTGATTAATGAAAGCTAGACATTTTATCATAGAAGTTAAGAACAAAGAATATTTTTGTATTTACTAAATTACAAATTAAACCTACAATAACAAAATTCTATAGTGATGAAATTACCGGATATTGAGATATTTTGTGGTAGATTAAAAGAACTATTTACAAGAAACCATGTCTGAACGAGTCTCAATTACTGACCAAGTGCCTAGTAAGTTTGCGTTTGAGTTGAATTTTATTTCGACAGTCCCTGATGCTAGCAGGTAACGAATTCCAGAGTCTTGGCAGGGCTATTGTGAAAGAGGCTCGTTATTCACTTATTGCAACAGCTTCAATTATATAATTACAAATACGTTTAAGAAATTTAAATATAATATAGCGTACAGAACAGATAATACAGTGCTATTGTCTTGAATGAATTTATTTTGTTTTGTACGGTTTATTAAATTATCTATTGTTGTTTTTTGTATCTATTTTCAGAAGTAATTGTGTAAATAATTCCTAATTCATTATTGTAGTCCTCTTTTTTCATGGTAATGTTTAAAAGTCTATTTATTAGGCTATTAAGGTCAGCTATTTTATGTTGAAATGGGTGGTTCCAATGCAAGGGAATTAAATATGACTTACTGACTTACTTACTTACTTATTTATTTACTTACTGGCTTTTAAGGAACCCGAAGGTTTATTGCCGCCCTCACATAAGCCCGCCATCGGTCCCTATCCTGAGCAAGATCAATCCAGTCTCTATCATCATATCCCACCTCCCTCAAATCCATTTTAATATTATCTTCCCATCTACATCTCGGCCTCCCCAAAGGTCTTTTTCCCTCCGGCCTCCCAACTAACACTCTATATGCATTTCTGGATTCGCCCATACGTTCTATATGTCCTGCCCATCTCAAACATCTGGATTTTGTGTTCCTAATTATGTCAGGAGAAGAATATAATGCGTGCAGTTCTGCGTTGTGTAACTTTCTCCATTCTCCTGTAACTTCATCCCTTTTAGCCCCAAATATTTTCCTAAGCACCTTATTCTCAAACACCCTTAACCTATGTTCCTCTCCCAAAGTGAGTGTCCAAGTTTCACAACCATAAAGAACAACCGGTAATATAAATTGTTTTATAAATTCTAACTTTCAGATTTTTTGACAGCAGACTGGATGATAAAAGCTTCTCAACCTAATAATAACAGGCATTTCCCATATTTATTCTGTGGTTAATTTCCTCCCGAGTATCATTTATATTTGTTACTGTTGCTCCCAGGTATTTGAATTTTTCCACCTCTTCAAAGGATAAATTTCCAATTTTTATATTTCCATTTCGTACAATATTCTCGTCAGGAGACATAATCATATACTTTGTCTTTTCGGGATTTACTTCCAAACCTATGTCTTTACTTGCTTTAAGTAAAATTCCCGTGTTTTCCCTAATCGTTTGTGGATTTTCTCCTAACATATTCACGTCATCCGCATTGACAAGCAGCTGATGTAACCCGATTAAATAAGACTAATGTGACAAATTAAATGCGATTAAATTAAATTAATTATTCTCCTTACAGATGACCAGTGATGATAGGACCGCACGTCCTGAAACATGTATGGTTTAGACATGATTTTCAATGTGTGTTTTAATACTGTAATAATTATGTTGTCTTTGTATGTTAAATTTTTTAATAATTTTTTAGTTACTGAAATGTAATCTCAAATTTAAATATAATATTGTATACATGATATTTTTTAATTTTAAAAAGTCTGAAAATATCGGGGGGGGGGATCCTGGAATCTGGGGGGGATTCCTCCCCGAACCTCTCCCTGAATTCATCACTGTTGCCTTGTGCTTAAAAGAGGGCAGTATTACTCTCAGAAAAGTGTTCTATTCTGAGGCATGACGCCATAGAACACTGATCCTGCCTATTACTATGGCAGAGGAACTAGTTGCGAATCCCTTAAAACGTACGAGAATATATGCGTCATCTTCGTAACGCGAATTTCATCGCTTGTGTTTTAACCACAGGAATAACAGGCTGTAAGGCGGGAAATGATTCATAATTGTTTCTCACTCACTTTCCTAACAGTTGCAGCAATTAAGATGAATACGTAGCAGCGGGGACTCCCAAGTCCTAAATATCTACTATTCGTCATGTTATTTTGCTGCTCGAATATAAAAAAGTTAATTTGTAAAATGTTGGAAAGAGAGCTCAAATATGATTTCAGAAAGAGTAATTGACAACTAACAAAGTGGTTATGTAACGACGCTGTATCAACTACTAGGTTATTTAACGTCGATGGGATTGGTCATAGCGAAATGATATTTGCCGAGATGAGACCGAGGATTCGCCATAGATTACCTGACATTTGCCCTACGGTTAAGCAAAACCTCGGAGAAAAACCCAACCAATTAATCAGCCCAAGCGGGGATCGAATCCGCTCCCGTGCGCAAAATTGAATCGGAAGGCAAGCGCCTTAAGCCTTGGTTTTTCTGAACCGACGCATGCGACGATAGTGAGTGAGTGGTTTCTACAGGGACATCATTTTATTTTTACTAACATTTTTAATATTAACTTGGCTATACTCTGGATCAACGCCGTTTGCTACCCCCTTCCACGACTGGAGTTCGATGATACTGGCGTAATATATAAACAAATCACTTTACTAGGTATAGGAGGGAAGAAAAGTAATTCATCCATTTACGTAAACTAGGAAATATCGCGCTTTTGAGTTTAATCATTTTCATTAGGTTTTTGTTTAATCAGAATACAGTACAGTATTAACAATGAGCGTTTTTACTCACGAACTGAGCTGTCCATGTGGACGTATTCATTATGCAGTGTATATTATACTGTCTACAGCACATTAGCGTACAATATAGAGAATGAAGTTAAATTGAAAAATAATTATAATATGCATATTTAAACACATTTTTTTTTAAATGGTGGCCGTTTATTTCGATACAGGCTTCAGTTCTAATATGCATATTATCGTACTATAGACTATTGCACCTAATCCCAATTACCAGTTTCGTCCTTCGTACTAGTAACTCATGTTGAAATAATTCTGTACTTACTCTATAAAAGAGTACCTTACGTACTGTAAATTCAATCTTCACTTCTGCTCGATCCGAAAAGATAAAATTACTCAGACATACTATCTACTGTCCGTCCAAGTGGTTATGTAGTAGGGTCGTAGAAAGAGAGGAAATCACGTGACAGTTAATTACTTAACGAGGTCCTTTTATTTAATTTATTTTAAACAGTTGTATAATATTACGTAGACGTCCAATTCCTAAGAGAAATTAATGTTCTCAGAAAAGAGTTAAGACAGCCCAGCCACTAGCTGGCGAATAGAAGCTGGTGGGGGAAACCGGGATACGACGTAGGCAAATGGACGACAGTACCTGTGTGAAAATGATTCAATATTGAAAGCTCTTTCGTCACTGGAAAACGCGAACATATTTCTGGAACGTACTGTTTACTATGACCGTAAGGCTACTATGACTGTATATGCGGTCTTGGATCTGTGTGGAGAACGGTTGAACTTCATTAGTAGAAGGGGTGGGAGTGAAGTACATTCAAAAACTCGGGTACAAGAAAAATTGAAGTAAAAATAAAATGATGTCCCTGCATAACTGCGAGATGCGGGGTCTGCGCGCCTTGCCACGATAGAAGCCACTCACTATCTCTCGTGTTGTCCAGATTTGTGCGAGGCGGGCTTCGCATCTCGCACGTCGCATGCGTCTGTTTAGAGCAGCCGCGGCGAAAATGCGACTCACGAGCACATTGTGGCTCGCAGTGATACCTGTGCATTTCTACCTCCCACAACCCCCACCCTCTCACTTACTGGAGTCAAACTCCGTTCCATTTGTATTTGCCTCTGATCTGCGAGTGGCGTACCGTCGCAATGTCTCTCTCCAATACATGTACTGTACATCTACAAAAACGAAAGTTTCAAGTAGGATGGGAAGACGCATTTTTTTGCTGCCAATATGGTGAGAATATTAAATGTATGATTTGTTCACAAGTATTATGAGGAAAACGGTTGTATAACATGAAACGGCATTATACTACATGTCACCCACATTATGAAATATTGAAAGGTAATTGTTGTTATCATCATCATCATCATCATCATCATCATCATCATCTCTGTACGTCAACCTTTTTTCAGCAGATATACGAATGATGCGGTTAGATCTTCAATTTTAACTCATAGACTTACAATGTGATGTTGCAATGAAAGCTAGATGTAAGGACTTGACATATGTTGAACTTTTCAAATCTTTGTCAAAAAATAAGTATCCGAAGCTTCGTTCTTTCGCTTGCTCTGTTGAAGCCATGTTCGCTACAACTTACGTTTGTGAAAAATTATTTTCAATAATGAAAATAGTTAAAACCAGATGTAGATCACGACTGATAGACAAACACCTTCGTGATCAACTACGTCTGGCAGTAAATGACATAATTCCTGATTTTGAAACTCTGTCGCAGAGACATTCTGAAGACAGTTAATTTCAGCTCGTGATAATTTGGCCTATGTTTTCTTGTACATTTCTCTTTTCGTTGTACGTACGAAACATTAGTTTGTAGCCTTGTACTATATAAAATTATATTTAAATGCTGGACGTAAGGAAAATGCAAATCCGTTACTGAGTCAGACAGTTGCTTCATTTCCCCTTCGGGTGTCCGCCTCCCTCCACAGGTGCTATGCACGTTGCAGGTTACACAGTGGCTCGGCGCACGAACTCTTCTTCGCCTCGGCTGGTTTAGAGAAACTAAAGCTTTAGCCGACTGAGCTACGCCGGTGGCTATCTGCGTGTTAATTGCAGAATCAGTGCACTCATTAGAACTAGGTACCCGACTGCTGAAGCAGTTACCCCTTTGAAATGGCAGTTCATTTATTTCCCCTATTTAAATTTACGTTTTATTATGAGGAGAGACAAGTTTTTAACTGGGTATCTATAATGATGTTAGCATGTGAAGAGCAGTCCTCATTCGGAATGTGTAAGAGTGGGTATTATTAAGTGAATCGTTATAGTGTTTATAGTTTTATATGCATTTACTGTAGATTTTACACTGCGGGCACATGCAAGAGCCAGGAGACGGTAGGCTGGCCGCTCGGCAGACATCATGATCGGCAGATGCAGAAAAGAACAGTTGTAGCCATTTCATATGTCTACGCATTGTTTGCATATATCTAGCACCCGTGTTAATATTGCTATCTTGAATTATTTTACTAAATTATTTATTTATTTATTTATTTATTTATTTATTTATTCTGGCAGAGTTACCGCATCACATTACACACAGTATTATATTATTCCATATTTACACAATAAAAATTGATCGGTTATTATTATACAGCTTTAAAAATTCTTAACACGTCACTATCTACTCATCTACTACAATCTATGCGAAGAGAAAACATTCTGATGTTTTAACCGAAGAATATTTTCTGAGATGCCAGTTCTCTGCGTACGTCGATTTGTCTTCAATTATTACATGGTTTTTATTAATATTCAGTATCTATGAGTCCATTTACAGAGAATTATGCATAACAGTACCAAATAATAATTATTTTCACGATGTTTTTTTCTTATATGAAACTATTACATCTAATATATTTAATGGTGCATACAACAATGAAACTAGTAGAATATTTAATTACCTGGGATCTGATATAATATACAGGGTGTCTCAGAGGTGGTGTTACAACTTTTCAGGGATGATAGTGAAGGACACATGTATCAATTTGAGATAAAGAACCCTGGTCCGGAAATGACCGAGTCGAAAGTTACAAGCAAATATAGTTGTGTGGAAATGAAATAATTTTATTCCTCTGTACACCTTATTTATGTGTATTTATCTGTACGTCTTACACATACTGTATTTATCTGACGTTGTTTACGTTGCCTACTTACAGTATTTTATTCAGTGCGCTGTCTGAGGGATGGGGACAGGAAACTACACTAAGGCAATGCAGATAGCGTAATGTGTAACGGACATGGTCGGTCCTGATATACATGTCTGTAGACAGCAGTGTATGTGTACAAGTTGCAGTGTCCAGTCGATCAGTCCTAGTGAAATGGAGGAGTACACGAGAGCGGAATAAGCAGACCTCATTTTCGAATACGGATGAGCCAATGGGAACAGTAGACAAGCTCACAGATTGTATCGGGGCAAGTACCCACGTAGGAGACATCCGGCTCATACCATCTTTCCACGACTGTTCCAAAAGTTAAGGGAAGGAGGGCACGTGGTGCCAAATTACAATTCCATTTCACACACAACTACTTTTGCTTACAACTTTCGAATCAGTCATTTCCGGAACAAGGTTCCTTATCTCAAATTGATACATGTGCCCTTCGCCATCATCCCTGAAAGTTTGTAACACCACCTCGGAAACACCCTGTATAGCTGCAATAAGGATATTAAATATATGTTACACAGATATCAGACAATGTATGGAACAGCCAGAAAGAAAGGACGCACAGATACGATTTTATAAAATAATCGCTGTCCCATCCTTACACAGAAGTGAATCATGGTTACCAACACAGAAGGACGAATCTCATATACAAGCAACATAAACATATTTTTAAGACAGTCTGTAAATAGAGGCACTAAATTAGATAAAATACGCGATCAGGATATTAGACAGCAACAAACAAACAAACAAATTTCTTAAGATAAACTTAATTTATAATATTCTGGCTAATTATTCTTATTATATTCCAACCATCTTCATTAGGAGGCTCAAGCTTAAAGAAAAGAGCACGAGGAAAAAAGCAGAACCTGTGCTGCCAACTTAATTACGATGCACTCTTCATGTCTGAATTCGCGATAATAAAAGACGTGCGAATTCAAGCTTAGTTCATGAAGGAATGCACTAGTCACTAGTGCAACCGATTTAAATTAAGTAACAGGAATTACAAGCTATATACATGTACTATATATCTATATTATTATGTGTCTACGTATATATTTTAAACACGTAAGTATAATTTCTTTTTTTACGTCATGTATGATGTAATTTTGCCTTTGAAATTAAATCAGAACTCCAACCACTGGTTGTTTTCACAGGCCATGATTATATCTCTCTCCTTAACGATTTATTTTATAGAACAAAGAACACAACCCGGTATCTCTTCATATTTCATCCGTTTAAAGAAGTTCCCGTTGCTCATTTTAATATGGTAGTTCAATTAACTCCTATCTGCCCGGAACTTTTTCCTTCAAGTTTCTCTATAAGTTTTACACATATTCATCGTTAGGACTTAAGAAGTGACGAGAAACAAGAATTTTAATTATATTTCAAGCACAAGTGGCCTTATGAGGCCGGGTCGTTAACGACCCACTGGGCAGATGTGATATCTCTAGTAGCTAAATAATGTTGTCTATGGAAGTGGGAAATTATTACAATTGAAACCGAGTTTTGGAATTGCAACTGTTTTAATTGAGGCATGATTTTTTTATTTAATAGACACAAAATTATTATTATTGACTTAAGCAATGGTAATTAATTATTGTTGCCAACCTTAACAATGCATTGCTTTTGTAATTTGAAACAATTTTTAAAAATTCTTTGAGTGAGTCGTTAACGACCTCATGTGCTGATATGAGTTAAATAAATCATGACAACCTAGCAATTAATAAACTATCCTCCGGTCCATTGTGCCGTCCTCCGCTAAACACATTTTTACCCATACTGATCAACTATGCCAACGGTTCTCAAATTGTGGGGCGCGCCCCCCCCCCCACCTGAGGATTACTCAGGTTTAACGAGGGGGCGTCAAATAAATGTACAAAACTTTTATAGTCACATATTTTTAATCCAGAAAGTTCGAGACGTACGCTAGCGTTGGAACTTCAAGTGACAATCTTGTAACTACGGAACGGAATTATAGGTTTTCCCTATATTTTTCCTTACTCTGAACTCTTAGGGTGCTATTCATAGACATTTCGCTAGCCCGCGCTACGAACGTGCTAAACTAGCCCCGGCTATCGACTGGTTATTTGCACTGGATTCATATCATATCATATCATACAGTATATCACATCATATCATATCATAATATATCATATCATATCATATCATATCATATCATATCATATCATATCATATCATATCATATCATATCATATCATATCATATCATATCATATCATATATAATATATCATATCGTCGCCTGAATGCAAGAACTAGGTAACTTGATTTTTCATATTTCGTGACATTGCCTATTTACTTATTTATTGCACTAAGGAAAATGTCTCGTTTTCTTGTACCTATTTGTTATATTGGAAAATAGATGTTGCTGGTGTCGTTCGATCAGTTACCTAGTTCTTGCATTACATTTTGTGCGATTTTTGCTATGCTATAAAAGAGGTAACTAAAAAATGCAAATTTCGAGTTACCTAGTTCTTGCATTCACGTGACGATATCATATCATATCATATCATATCATATCATATATCATATCATATCATACCATATATCATATCATATCATATCATATCATAATATATCATATCATATCATATCACATATCATACATCACATCATATAATATCATATATCATATCATATCATATCATGTCATATCATATCATATCATATCATATCATATCATATCATATCATATCATATCATATCATATCATATCATATATAATATATCATATCGTCGCCTGAATGCAAGAACTAGGTAACTTGATTTTTCATATTTTGTGACATTGCCTATTTACTTATTTATTGCACTAAGGAAAATGTCTCGTTTTCTTGTACCTACTTGTTATATTGGAAAATAGATGTCGCTGGTGTCGATCGATCAGTTACCTAGTTCTTGCATTACATTTTGTGCGATTTTTGCTATGCTATAAAAGAGGTAACTAAAAAATGCAAATTTCGAGTTACCTAGTTCTTGCATTCACGTGACGATATCATATCATATATCATATAATATCATATCATATCATATCATATCATATCATATCACAAAGAGGTAACTAAAAAATGCAAATTTCGAGTTACCTAGTTCTTGCATTCACGTGACGATATCATATCATATCATATATCATATCATATCATATCATATCATATCATACCATATCATATATCATATCATATCATATATCATATCATATCATGTCATATCTTATCATATCATATCATATCATATATCATATATCTTATCATATCATATCATATATCATATCATATCATATATCATATCGCTAACACTGGTTCATGAATACGAAAAACGTTAGTTCGCTGACCATCCACCGGAAGCCCGCGCTAAGAATGTCTATGAATACGGCCCATAATTTCTTAGATAATTTTCATAATCACGGCCATAAGAGTCATATATGTAAATTCTGTTCAACCTAAAAAAAAAAAACCTAAATTGGACCTTTAGAACTAAAAAACCTAATTCGTAATTAATATGTATTTTTCTATATTTACTGCGTTTTATATAAATATAATACGCCTGCACCAGGCCATCGTTCACAACAATTATGTTACGTCACTGAGGAATTATGTCTCACGATAAACCAGAGAAATAAGCCTATGTGATCGAGAACGAGTGCGAACGAAAACAATACAGCAAGAAAGGACATAGGCCTACTCGAAGTTGTCCTTGGAGAACTGCTTCGGAGAACCTATCTACCAATTTCCATATCTATCTATCTACCTATCTCCATAACTCTCTGTCTGTCTAACCATCCATTTATCTATTCAGCCATTTGTATGTAGGCCTATTTATATCTATAAATTCTTCTCATCAGGGGCGTATGCAAGGGGGGGAGTTACCGGGTTTAAACCCCTTCTTGAACTTAAGAAAATGGCATATTTAGATTTGAGTATTTTTTTAAATCCACAATCGTTTCCTTTCTCTAATTTGTCAGTCAGAGTAACAAAATCTACACCGACAAAGGCATAGTCCCCCTACTCTTCCTTCAATATAATCCCTGTGCTTGGTACTGCGGCACGTTCGAATTATAACAATGCTATCTTTATTATAGAGACACCTGCCGCCTAGTACCGACCTTGTAATAAAATGAAGCCGACAATACGAAATTTAACTTGTGAAACATATTGAAAAGGATGCTTTGACAGTTCTGCAGTGCAGATGTTAAATATTGTGCATTGTCGATTTTAAAATCATTTTTAAGAACGATACGGTATTTAGCCTTTCGTTAGTTTGAGTTCTGACTTCATTGTGAAATGTTCGATTTGTGCATTTGACAGTTTATATTTTTAACGGTAACATAATAATAATATAAATAATATAAATAATAATAATAATAATAATAATAATCCATGTATTGTAGGTCCCTATCATCACGGCATGGCGCGTCCTCAGGTTGCGGATCGAGGAGACGGCCTCCAGATATGTAGGGTAGCTGTGAATATATTGAATAAGCAGTCGCGGACAGCCGATGAGGGGTGGTCCTCCAGCTTGGGGGTTGGGCGAAGGGCTAACAACCCTTCACCGTAAAAAAAACAGCTTGTTACGAATCCTTCAAATAAGCCTCGGAATGGGACTGATTCTCTGGCACGACCACAGCAAAGGAATAAGGTTTTGAGATTTGGTACTTGGAATATAAAACAGTTATATCACCGGTTGTTCTGTATGGTTGTGAAACTTGGACTCTCACTTTGAGAGAGGAACAGAGATTAGGGGTGTTTGAGAATAAGGTGCTTAGGAAAATATTTGGGGCTAAGAGGGATGAAGTTACAAGAGAATGGAGAAAGTTACACAACACAGAACTGCGCGCATTGTATTCTTCACCTGACATAATTAGGAACATTAAATCCCGACGTTTGAGATGGGCAGGGCATGTAGTACGTATGGGCGAATCCAGAAATGCATATAATAATAATAATAATAATAATAATGTTTTATTTTCGCTGGCAGAGTTAAGGCCATAAGGCCTTCTCTTCCACTCAACCAGCCTTAATCAATACAATACATAAATTTAAATTACAAATATTTACACTACACTTAAAAGGTTCTCCAGCAATATTCTTCACTACACATTTATTTAAATTTAGATAAATCTATAAGGTAAAGTAGTAACTCAATTTTTGAGCTAATTTAATTCAATGAATTATAATTAATTTAATATTTGAGATAGCTAATAAAATGATGAAAATTAATTTAATATAAGCTTACTAGGACTATGTTACAGGGAGAATATTTATATATTTCTATTTCTATAATGAGAACATTAATGTAATTGCAATTAGAGGTTTTGTAAATCTATTTAGAAAAATTAATGATAATAATAATAATAATAATAATAATAATAATAATAATAATAAGAAGAAGAAGAAGAAGAAGAAGAAGAATGGACAGATGTTAGTTTCATTATAAGTAACAAATATTAATCAGCAATTCATCTGTTAAGTAAGAATTTATGCATATAGAGTGTTAGTTGGGAGGCCGGAGGGAAAAAGACCTTTAGGGAGGCCGAGACGTAGATGGGAAGATAATATTAAAATGGACTTGAGGGAGGTGGGATATGAAGATAGAGAATGGATTAATTTTGCTGAGGATAGGGACCAATGGCGGGCTTATGTGAGGGCGGCAATGAACCTCCGGGTTCCTTAAAAGCCAGTAAGTAAGTAAGTAATAATAATAATAATAATAATAATAATAATAATAACAACAATACACAAATTTTAAAATACCAGTAATATAAATTGTACACAATTTTAATACTTTGACAAAATTCTGCGTACGCCACTGCTTCTAATCACTTTATGACAAGTATTTGACAAACTTTCTCTAATGTGTAAGGTAGGAGAAATAAAGAATTCTTTCCTGGAATTCATTTCAACTCAGTCGTTTGTGTGAGCTTAGTGTATAGAAATCAGCTGTTGAATGTTACTGCAATGACTATAGGCTATTTTTCGTCCTAAAGTAAACTAATGACTCAGTCAGCGTCTTCTGCGTTGTATACAATGTTATGTGAAGTCATGGTCAAGGTTTCGAATCTTACGAAGATCAGGAATGTCTGCCAGTGCCTTAATTGCAAGATGGCCCTGCGCCGATCCATGATTCATGCCTGTCCGTGAAGTATGTCGAGTTCCGACATGGACTTACTTGTTAGAGCAAGTTCCGCAATGATTTCATGTTCCACAGAGAATTAATTAATTTGTCTACATCTCTCGTCGTAGAAGTACTGCTTGTTCGGAATGACATTTCGCTTGTTCTGCGTAAGAGGGGAGGTTAAGCAGAAAGATGGAGTGTTACTGCTCCTTGGAAACCGGAACAGTGAAATCAGCCAGACAAGAGCGATGTATTCACACTTACCGGCCAGCTGAATGCAAAGAATTCTACTTTTAACCGTTTCCTAAATACTTCAGCATAGAGCCGTTATGTAATGTATTTACTTTAACGACATAGTCGGTTTAGATCAGGGGTCGTCAGCACAGAGCACGCTGGGGCTAGCCTCTCTTACCCGTGGAAAACGCAGTGCACTATAGTGCTCTCGTAGCTGCTAGCGGGTATGCTCTCTATCGCTCCCTGTTGCACGACGGTGCACAGGGGACGGCACCGCGTACCCATTGCACATTTCAGCGAGTGCTGACGACCACTGGTTTAGAGAATTTGGCATTTATTAATGATAGCGTCTGACCGTATAGATAGTATTGTACTGTTTCTTTAGTCTCCGCTAGCGTGTATTTCCGTAAATATTGCTAGTTGAAGTTCAGGTGAGGATAGGTTTCGTTAGGTTAGGTTAGGTTAGGTAAAGTTAGGTTAGGACAGGTTAGCTTATATGAGGGGATAACTAAGTGGCATGTATGCACAATATGTATGTATGTATGTATGTATGTATGTATGTAATTTATTTTACGCCGCTTTATCAACATCTTAGCACAGTCTACTATATACAGTCGCGAAGCTCAATACGTAGTAAATATGCAAACATTAGATAGTTGTTCACCACTAGGATCGCTAATATCGCCTCATTACAGGCAATGCAAAATAGTACCGTCACAGTCTTTTGTTTATAGCACCCTCAAAACTCAAACTTCGTGACTGTATATAGTAGACTGTGATCTTAGGTTATATTTAGCATCTGAATGAGATGAAGGTGATAATGCCGGTGAAATGAGTCCGAAGTCCAACACCGAAAGTTACCCAGCATTTGCTCATATTGGGTTGAGGGAAAATCCCGGAAAAAACCTCAACCAGGTAACTTACCCCGACCAGGAATCGAACCTGGGCCACCTGATTTCGTGGCTGGACGCGCTAACCGTTATTCCATGTATGTATGTATGTATGTATGTATGTATGTATGTATGTATGTATGTATGTATATGCATGCATTTGAAGAGTCCACTGCAAGAATGATGGATGTCACTTTCTTGTCGAAAATGAACCAAGACAGTCAATGCATAGCTTAAGACATATAGAATGTACATAGAGAGTTATATGGTATTAACACTGATAATCATTGTCCAGTAATGATCGGAAAATCACAGTTAAGCTTTGAGCGCTAACCATTTCAAACTTTCAATTGCTTCTCCTGAAAAATGTATTCCAAATGACATCCATCGTAAGTTGCGTTCGGGCGCTGGTTCGATCCCCGCTTGGGCTGATTACCTGGTTGGGTTTTTTTCAGAGGTTTTCGCCAACCGTAATGTGAATGCAAGGTAATCTCTGGCGAATCCTCGGCCTCATCTCGCCAAACATCATCTCGCTATCACCATTCTCATCGACGCTAAATAACCTAGTAGTTGATACAGCGTCGTTAAATAAACAACTAAAATAAAAAACAAATAAAATAAATAAAATCATCCATCATTCTTGCAGCGGACTCTTCATTTATTAACACTGCAATTGTGCATGCTCCCGGAGGTCGAGGAACGTGACAAGGTTAGATTGAGTTAGATTAAGGAATAGCTAACTGATATGAAGCGAAAAATGTAACAAGCTTAGAGTGGGTTAGATGATGGTATAGCTAAGTGACAGGAGACGGAGGACTGTAACAAGTATAGTCACACATGCCGCTACTGTCTCCCCACCTCTGACCACAGCTGATATCGTTAAAATACACAAATACGGAGCCTGTATTTTTTTCCTGTAATGCCTTGAACCTTTCTTTACAAAACTGCTTTGGTAAGATTCTCGAAATGGTCGATTCGAAAGCATTGTCCTAGTTGCTTATTACATACTTACAAATGGCTTTAAAAGAACCCGTAGGTTCACTGCCGCCCTCGCATAAGCTCGCCATCGGTCCCTATCCTGAGCAAGATTAATCCAGTCCCTACCATCATATCCCACTTCCCTCAAATACATTTTTACATTATCCTCTCATCTATGTCTCGGTGTCCCCAAAGGCGTTTTTCCCCTTCAGGTCTCCCAACTAATATGCATTTCTAGATTCGCCTGCACTTGCTACATGCCTTGCTCATCGCAAAAGTCTGGATTTAATGTTTCTATGTTAGTTGAAGAATACAATGCATGCAGTTCTGCGTTGTGTAACTTTCTCCATTCTCTTGTGACTTCATCCCTCTTACAAGCAAACATTCTGATGGGGGCAGATAAAAAAAGTTTATTTTTTTTCCTTCCACCATGTTAATAATGTCAAAACAATTGCATATACAAATTTTGGCCACTCCACTGCAATTACGAGGCCGTCCAGAAAGTGATTTTCCCTGGGGTCGTTTACAGAAAGAAAACACAATTTCATGGAAAGATTTAATGAAACGAATACAGCAATTTTTGCGCTATTTTTCAACATATTCCCCACTAAAATTGAGACACTAGTTTGTCATACCGTGGGATCAATATTTATATCCTTGTGTCGTGTTGTGCATTGATCCCACGGTATGGCAAATGTCTTAATGCTGATGGGGAAAATGTTGAAAAACAGCGGAATTGTTGTATCTGTTCCAATAAATCTGTCCATGAAATAGTGCTTTTTTCTGTAAACGGTCCGAGGGAAAATCACTTTCTGGACGACCTCGTAATTGCGGTCGAGTGGCCAAAATTTGTATAAGCACTTGTTTTGACATTGTTAACTTGGTGAAAGAAAAAAAAATAACTTTTTTATCTGCCCCCATGGGAATGTTTGCTTGTTAGCCTCAAATCTTAGTTGTTTATTACAACACAAAAATGTTTACCGATCCAGTAGTGGAAAAGATATTTTATAAGAACCTCATCCTCCTAGCAGACAGGCTGAAGCCCTTTTCTACAGTATATCTGTTTCAAAACTATGTGGGACTACATTCCGTCTCTTTCTTTATGTGTACTGTAGGTACGCATATACAGGGACATCATTTTATCTTTACTAACATTTTTAACATTAACCTGGCTATACTCGGAAACACTGTTACCCCCCTTCCATTACAGGAGATTAGAGTTGCTAGTGCAATATGTAAACAAATAATTTTACTAGCTATAGGAGGAGAGGAAAGTAGTGTGTATCCATTTATATTACAGGGAAATATAGTATTACGATTTTCAGTTTGGTCATTACTTTACAGTATTTTATCAAAAAATAGTAGAATAGTAACTTTTTTTTTTCACAAACTCAACTCTTCAGAGGGTTATACACATCATGTAATGTCTTCTTTAGTCAGCATATTACTAACCTAATTTATTCCTGAGAATTTTGTGAGCACTTCCGCAAGAAACCCCAATTTCTACAGCTAACTTCTTGACCGACTTATTAGGACCTCCCTGCATCCTTTCTCTAGTATCTTCTACAGCATCTTCTGTCACCTTTGTTGGCCATCTTACACTATTCTTCCTTTCTGTACACTCTCTTGTTCTAAATTTATCTACCAGATTAATGACATTTCTACGAAAATATTCCGTAATGATATAATCAGGAAATTGTGAAAAAAAACTGTTGTTCACATTCGGTTATATTGTAATTCCAGTTTCTATCATCGTCGTTCATACCTAAAAACAGTAAAACAAAACTCTTGTTTAAATAATGCTGTTAAGTACCGCACCATATTATAGGGTACCGTACTTTCGGTAACTCTAATCTTCACTTGTGCTCAGTCCACACAGATAAATTCAGTTATGCTACACACCATACCTGTGTGAAAATAAACTTCAATAATATAAGCTTTTTCTTCTACAGAAAATGCAACATATTTCTGAAACACACTGTACTCTGTACTGTTTATTTCACTGCTAGCAACAGCGGCCGTGAGTTTGTGTGACTGACGTTAGCAAGGACATTAGTGAAAAGGGGTGGGAGTCAAGTACATTTAGAAACGCAGGTACAATAAAAATTTAAGTAAAAATAAAATGATGTCCCTGTATTATAAATAATTCCCTTACCTTCGCTATGAAACGCCTTGATTTCTCTAACAGGAAGAACCTTTTCTTGATGTTTGGCATATTCCATTTTTGCACGAACTCACTCTTACTTTTCGACATCCGTCCAACACGACAGCTTAAGGAAGACTAATAAATTTGTGTCTCTACGATCAGCCCGGACAGTTTTGCTATGGCGCATCTAACTTCAGAGCATCATGCCATTCTGTACGCGCTGCAAAGAAACGGTTTGCTCCTACGGCGCTGCAGAGAAGTGGTTTACAACCTATAAACAACAGGAAGAAAACACTGGAAATAAATTTGCAGGATAGAAGCCTATACTTCCCTATACGAGCGTTTCTTAATTGTTAAGAGTAATGTGGAGCGTTTTGAAATCCGGCGCTCGGAGAATGGACTTCTCTAATCCCTAAAAATATTTCAGTTCTTTTAAAAAAGTAAAATAAACAGTACTCACACTTTTAAATGGTAAACCAGAAGTGTATGATGCATAAATTTAAAATTGTTATAGCACAGGAAAATAAATATTTTCCATATTTCTTACAAAAATTAGCGAAAAACATAATAAATGAACACATGCCTAATAATACTTTTCCTTTACATTCCATTCGCAAGGTAATCGAAACTGTCCCGTCCAACCATATTATTTTTGTTAGCGTACGAAACACGCTCTTCTTCTTTTAAGTGGTCATAATAATACTTACAAATGACTTTTATAGTACCCGGAGGTTAATTGCTGCCCTCACATAAACCCGCCAAAGCCACCGGCGTGGCTCAGTCGGTTAAGGTACTTGCCTGTCGGTCTGAAGTTGCGCTCGGGCGCGGGTTCGATCCCCGCTTGGGCTGATTACCTGGTTGGATTTTTTCCGAGGTTTTCACCAACCGTAAGGTGAATGCCAGGTAATCTATGGCGAATCCTCGGCCTCATCTCGCCAAATACCATCTCGCTATCTTCAATCTCATCGACGCTAAACAACCTAGTAGTTGATACAGTGTCGTTAAATAACCAACTAAAAAATCCCGCCATCGGTCCCCATCCTGAGCAACATTAATCCAGTCCTACCATCATATCATATATCGGAGTTGAACCTCGGACTCATTTCGCCATCATTAATTCACATCATCATCATCATCATCGATACCGTAGCCCCGAGTTAAGTTCAAGTTGCGGTGTGCTGTACTTGTACAAGAGCGCGGCCGTTCGGCTACCCAGTCATTCACAGAATAGTAGTGGTAAGCACAATAAGCCTCAGGCATCAGTGTAAGCCTTCGGGTCCTTTCTCCGTACAAGAAAGAAACAAAAACATATATCATTTTGACCTGAAAGCACTGCCCCATTATGTTGCCCTGTACCTCCGCCTATGATGATGATGATGATGATGATGATGATAATAGTACTAATAAGATATTTATCCCTTCTTTAATCACCGAATTTAATATTTTAAATAAATTATTCCCTGAAATTAAAAATATAATAAAATTTGATTAGTAAAAAATTGTAATTTGTATCAAATAAAGCAGTATTGATACTTGTAACCCAGTAGCTTGTCAGAATATTCTTATGGAACATTATTCTTACAAATTCTTAATAAAACTGTAGCATGCTTGAGTGGAAGTTAGTGTTACAAATTATAAGCATTTAGAGAAAGATCTGTTTTCAACTTTATTTATACTTTCGTATCAAATTCAGGGCCCTATTTGGACATTCTGCCGCCCGGGGCAGTTTATATTTTGCCGCCCCTTGCTTAAATCGATCCATTCCAATGCAGACCGTCAACAGGGTCATTACTTCGAAAATTCTGGCAGTCATAAATCATGTGCACTCAGTTTTAAATATAGAGGTTATGCTCTTGGGAAAAAAAATATGAAAAATTCAGTCGTACAGAATAACTAAAAATGTTTTAAAAGCTTTACATGACTATAAAAATAAGTTTATGCTTTTCCATGCCGAAATGTAGTAATTATACACCTGGTAGCAGTCCTTTAATGCATGTCATTAAAGTACACCTATTCATTAAAGTTCAGGTTTTCTATTATTCTCGGATATGCAATCGAAAGACGAGGGAAACGTCACGGAGGCTGGAAATCCAATACTGTCGCAGAAGGTTATGTTCTGTTACTATAATAATTAGCGTTAATTGTAAATAATATTCAAATCAATTCAATTTGTCATCTCGTTTTTTCAATTCTAAATCAATTTCCAGGTTATACATTCTCTGCATTACATCAAGGTCAATGACATTATTGTTCCTCGGAAAAAATCAATACTTTCGCGTCTGCGCACATCTCACAATTCAAGAGCTATGAACAAGGTCACTTGCGATCTTCTGTCAGATACAAATAAAATGTATACTTCTGAATAATTTAAAGTTAGAAATATGGTCGAGCATAAAAAGTCGTATGAAAGTTGCCTATAATGGTAATTAAGACGCTCGTATGAAAATTATTAAACTCGCTTGCGCTCGTTTCATAAACAAACATACCTGCGTCTTAATTACTATCAGTAAGGCTCGTTGCATAATGTACTATTTTAACAGTTAACTAATACTTTTATATATTAATTTAATGTACCTTTTACTACGTCGTACTTCTCCAGGGAAATGTAATATCACTATCATTTACTGGCGAACTGTTGTCCGTACCGTCTACTGTATATCTGTATGATTTCACTCAGAATATTATCACTTAAATCAGAAGAACTGGACACAGAAGTACTATGTTGTCGAGTCGAACTTTTCGAATAGGATTTATTAAAAAAAATTCTAGTTCTGGAATAATTTCATTCATTATTCCGAACAGCACTCTCTTTTGATTGTTTTTTAAATGTTTTTCTTCTGCACTGTGCACCACTTAGTTTAGCTGTACGGTCACTAATTCTTTACATTTGACTGATCTCTGAATCACACATCAACTGATCAACTTACCAGGCTATCATCACTCCACAATATGCAGCTGCAAACAGAGAGCTCTGTCAACGACGACTCAGTGCAGTATGAAAAATGAATGAGGACTTCGGTTTCACAGTTGATCGGGTATGCTAAATTAAACCTTAAGTGCATTGCCAGTAACTGTCAGTCTGGCATCTCTTTTCAGTATTTTCTTTGAATATTAAATGTCATTATCGCTATTTTTTAAACATAATTTCTCACAAATATATCACTCGACCGCGGAACTACATGCAATTGCATGTTTATATATATATATATATATATATATATATATATATATATATAAATTTGACATTTTGAAAAAGTAAAAGCGGATCCTTGCGGTCATGGTTGTACGTTCGAATGAAGCCAACTTTATTTTGCATAAATGCATATTTCGAGAGTTTTCCCTCTTAAATGCATATATATTTTTATGCTCGACCATGCCGAAATGTAGTAATTATACACCTGGTAGCAGACCTTTAATGCATGTCATTAAAGTACACCTACTCATTAAAGGTCAGGTCTTTCAGCCAATGACGACTCAGGTTACAACTGTTCAGCCAATGACAGGCCAGCTTTCTACCGTTATAAAACCGCAAGTATCGATTATTCTCGGATATGCACTCGAAAGAGAATTAGCGAAAAGTCACGGAGGCTGGAAATCCAATACTGTCGCAGAAGGTTATGTTCTGTTACTATAATAATTAGCGTTAATTGTAAATAATATTCAAATAAATTCAATTTGTCATCTCGTTTTTCAATGTCTAATTTAATTTCAATGTTATCTCTGTAGGTTCTTATGGCCTAGCAAGGTCAATGTGCACATCTGTTCCTCGGAAAAAATCAATACTTTCGCGTCTGCGCACATCTCACAATATACGGGACATTGCTCCAGGTCAGATACAATAAAATTAATAATATCAAGTTAGAAATATGGTCGAGCATAAAAAGTCGTATGAAACTCGCCTATAATGGTAATTAAGAAGCTCGTATGAAAATTATGAAACTCGCTTGCGCTTGTTTCATAAATATCCATACTCACTTCTTAATTACCTTCATTATAGGCTCGTTGCATAATGTACTATTATTCTGCACATTTAAATGCATATATTATCATATTTCCTTGTTTTACCCAATTTATTATCTAATTTCAAAATTATCTATTACACTTTTACTACGTCATACTACTTTTGAGCAATAAAACGGTATGAAACGACGTGTTTCAACCAATCATGGCTGTTTATTGCTACAATTTTATTACTTCCCTAGCATTTGTTCGTTCTTATCACTTCTCTAGCATTTGTTTCTTTGTTTGCCAAAATTTCAAAATGCAAATTCTTTATGTTACTATAAAACATGCTTTGCGACCGTCATTTGTTTCCCGCATAGATAGTCAACTGAAAATGGCGGCTCCGTTCAAACGTTTTGGTGAAGCTAAAACTAGTGAAATAGAATTTTAGTAGAATTAATACCTATTTTATTGTATTGGAGTACTTTATTTTTTCTAATCTATATACACTTCCTTCTGTTTTTATTACATCCCTACTATTTGTTTCTTTGTTTGCTAACATTTCAAACTGCAAATTCTTTAGGGTATTATAAAACATGTTTTGCGATTGTCATTTGTTTACTGCATAGATATTCAACTGAAAAGGCGGCTCCGTTCAAACGTTTTGGTGAAGCTAAAACTAGTGAAATAGAATTTTAGTAAGTCAATTCATATTTTATTGTATTAGAGTACTTTATTTCTTCTATATACATTTTCTTCAGTTTTTATTACATCCCTAACATTTGTTTCTTTGTTTGCTAACATTTCAAACTGCAAATTCTTTACGGTACTATAAAGCATGCTTTGCGATTGTCATTTGTTTATCGCATAGATATTCAACTGAAAATGGCGGCTCCGTTCAAACGTTCTGGTGAAGCTAACATTAGTGAAATAGAATTTCAGTAAGTCAATTAATATTTTATTGTATTGGAGTACTTATTTCTTCTAATCTTCATATACTTTGTTCTAATCGTGTAATAATCAATTAAATCCCACGCGAGTTTTGTTTTTCTCTAGATAAATGAAAACCTCTAGTGAGATTACTGTTGGTAAAAGTAAGAATAATTTCCAATAAATATAACAATTGTCAGAAATAAAACCAATAATAAAATTACTGTTGAGGACATGAAATTGCTGCGACGACAATAGATAAGTAGAGTGACATCGAAAACGTTTTCCTTACATTTGCATATTTTCAGATTTTTTTAGTGCATAAAGTTCCGTGGTCTACTGTATATATCACTGACATCTTATGAATGCTACATGTTTATTGTTGCTTTGTGAATGACTACATCGCGCGCGGTTTCAGAGGTGAACTGGTACTCACTCTTTGTTGCAGTAAAAGCATCTTTTATTCGCTTTGGGTTTGTTCGAATGTGGAATCATATTTTATCGGAAAGAATTACATAATAATTTTAAGTACAGAGTTCAAAAGGTTTTCTTTCTCACTCTCAACGAATTTTTTCTCCCTCATAACGCAATTCGTGAATATTTCTCAGGCACTTCGGGCAAAAAATGCCGCTCCCTAAATTCTGGCGCCCCGGGGCAACTGCCCTGGCCTGCCCATTGGTAAATATAGGCCTCAACATAGTGGTTCCTTCACATATTTTTAAAAAATAGAATTCAATTTCAAACTATAGTATATTTCAAATAATGCGATGTTTTCGCTAGCATACCGGGCTGAACCAAGATGGTTCTCGAACCACAGTTTCAGAAACACTGTTCTAAATCTCTCTTGAAAAAAAATACCTGGCAATACAGAATAAGAAGTGATATGGTGAAACAGATGTAGCCCACGCACCTTGTAACCCCCGCATACTGCGAGATTTGGATATCGGTATCCAAAAAAGTCATGTGTTAGTCATACGTGATTGATTGAGGCTTGCAACTTATTTAGGACTTTGAGTCATTCTGTTGGGAAAGGCAATGGACTGCTCCTGGCGATCTCTCAGCGCTGTCGTTTCTGGGGTAGGCTTCCTTAAAGTCAAATTTCAGTCATCTAATGCATTATTCACATACATTTCCTAGAATTAATTATATTGCGCACTCCATGAGTCGGTTCCGTATATGAAATGACTGACTAGGGATTGCCGTGCTACGGGAGGGGCCAGCGACCTTCTCAGGGATTCTGAGGACTAATCATTCTTTGAGAAATAAGTAACGGTATTCGCTCTCATTGGGAAAACCAACCGTTCAGTATCGGAATCAATATGAGTACACAAATCTCAAGTTCCCAAGTACGCCCAATGGTCCATTGGGACTGAAGAACCGAGGGTTAAATAATATCAATTAATACTTCCACCCGTTCACCCACACATCCGCGTATCCGTAGATCCATTCCATACATCCATCCATCCATCCATCCATCCATACATTTATCCATTCATTCTTACACCTGTCCATCTCTTTACCCAACCATACTTCCATCTGTTCATCTATTTATTCACCCATCCAGTCATCTATCTATCCACTTATCTATACATTAATTCTTCCTTCCATTCATTCACCTATCTATCCATCCGATCATCCCACATCTATCCATCCGTTTATCTATATTTGTATTATTCTTCCATCCATTTATCTATCCAATCGATCATCCATCCATTTATCTGTACATTAATTGAAGCGTCGGCTGGAACAACGTTGTAAGTTACAAAATTTTCATTCGGCGTGTTTCCGTGTAATAATGTTGTATGGCATGTTACCTTGCTATACTCTTTGGCTTGCAACTGTCCATCAATGCAGTACGTGAAATTTGTCCACTCAAAAGTTTGCTACCCTATAAGAACAACACTGTACGTGTACACATTTTTGCAGCTCCTGTAAATTTTACCAAATGTAACTTATAACGTTGTTCCAGCCGACGCTTTCTATCCACCTTTCCAGCCATTCATCCATCTACCTATCCATACAGACTACCGTGCATCTAACCATCTATCCATCCATTTTCCATCTATTCATCTCTATCAAACCAATCATTCATCTATCATCCATTCATCCATGCATCTATTTACTCATCCAATTTCCATTTATTTCTATACATCCATTCTTCCATCTATCAATCCAACCAACCATTAATCTACCTATCCATCTATCCAGACAGTATACACCCATGAATTGACCCATCCATCCATGCATCCATCTACACCTTCATTTTCCATCTATCCATCTTCTTATTCATTCATTCTCTTAATTATCTATCTCTCTATCCAGCCATTCTTTCATTTCCCTATCCATTCATTCTTTCAACTACCATTCAATCCATCTGTCCATCTTTCTATCCATCCATTCTTTCATCTATCCATTCGCATATCCATCCATCTGTCTGTCTGCCTGTTCTATCTGCCTGCCTGCTTGCCTGCCTGCCTGCATGCCCGCCTACCTGTCCATTTGTCCGTCCATCTGTCCATCTATCCATTCACCTATATATACAACCAATTAATCCGTCCATCCATCTGTTCGTATATTCATCTATCTACGCACTCATATTTCATCTTTCCCCTCTATGAATCCATTCTTCCATTTATCCATCTCCCTAGCCATCTAATCTTACATCTATCCGTTCCTCCTTCAATCCATCCATCCATCCATCCATATACTGTACATATCCATAGGCAGACATGCAATACCTATTTATCTTCCTGTGCATGTATCTGAGCATGTGTATGGATTCATCTCTCTGACCGAATATACCTTTGTCCAGCTATCCTCTATCCACTTGTCTGTCCTTTCTTACGTCTTTCAGTCTGTCCACATCTTCCTCCATTCTTCCATGTATCTGTCTGTCTGCCCTTCCATCCATCCCCCTACATAGACTATCTGTCCATCCATACTTCTTTTCACATCTTCATCCATCCGTTTGTGGCATTTGTGTTTACCGTTAAGCACGTTCTTTCATTGTTGTTGTTGTTGTTGCTCCTATACAGCTACTTTTGTTCACCTCAAGCTTCTGTAGGCATTTCAGAAATCTGTGATATGATGGACTATGCAAAGTGATACGCCGTATTATACTGTGAATCAAGCTTCCTCCGAATGAGTTGGTGGCTTCCTTTTCTTATACACATTTCACTATTTATTCCGTTCACATTTTATATTATCTCGCCGATTCCAAACTATCCTTGTACGATTGCACTTTGCTGAATTAGACAAAAGACTATCACTTCAAATCTGGACATGTTAACATCATTGGCTTCAGAATTTAGAGAGAAGCAAAACTATTTACTAATATACAGAGTGTTCTATTTGAAATAAGAAAATTAGGGTTATTTCCGGTTAAACCGGAAATGATATTTAATAACGCTTGCAAATGTTTATGTATTTTATATCACTTAAACACTTCCCCAAGAGTCACGTAAATGGTAGCATAACTGTAAAATATATTTGAGGTCTACTGAATCCAGTTACACCGGGTATATCTTAGTGCAAGTTTTAGGATTACTTCGCTATTGGAAGTATACTAAAACAGTACTTCCTAATCTGGCTGACCGCTTGAAAATAGCTATGGTACATTTAGAAATTATATTGAATATTTCATTTGTTATTATATGTATATACGTGAAGTTGTGGTTCTCATCTTCTATTCTTGCTTTCAGTACAGGATCCAAGTTCCCCACGAATTCCAAATAAATATGCCTCATTATTGTTCCTTTGAGATTCATCATGACCTGTTTGAGCTATACCTTGTGTGTGTAACGTAAAGCTTCCAATTATTATCAGTGCCAAATAACGTCCCTGAGACCTACTCTTGGAAAGTTCATTACTGAAATTAGATTATTAAGAACTATTTCAAACAATTATTTTTTCGTGAAATTGATAAACAATACATAAGAAATATCCACATGATATTCATTTTCATGTTGGGGGCTAAAGAATGAGCTCAAATTAATTTTGGGTGGGCTCCAGCCAACAAAAGCCCCACTACTGGCGCCGCATCTGGTTGACTTGAAGTAGACACATTCTTGGTAGACTACATGGTTTCTCTTGACGTTAGATGTACTTCAAACCTAGTCTGTAAGAAATGGTTGAGTATGTCCCTAAAAATTGTAGCACAACAGTGCACTTTGAAGTAATGCCATGTGATCAGAATTAACGTTTCTCCTGTCACACGAAACTCGACACATGGTTATCACAATCTATTAATGAGGACGTGGAATTACTTGACTCTGAAGCAAGCTGGATAACTGGTGTGCTGCTGTAACGTGGGACTACAGTTCACTATACACGTACACATTTGTTTACTGTAATATTTCTCCTTTAGAACGGGTAATGCAATATGGTTCGTTGCTATTTTGCGATTGGCACTGATATCTTTTGAATTGTAACGGGTCATGTCTTGTTGATTGCCGTAGCAAGAGACAAAAATAAATGTACAAGAAACAAATGTCATGAACCAATCAATTTGCAGGATTACAGCGGGATTCCGTAATCATGGATACACGTGTTGCATTTCCAGAACTGAATAATTTTCTTTAAAAAGGACGTCGTATGAAAACCGAGTATCCTACTGTCGTAGCATTACTCTGGTATTGAAAGGATCGCTCGCTTCATGTTTTAATTTATTTTTATATGGATAAAGAAACAAAGTTAATGACAGAAAATTCCAGTCGACCTTCCTGAAACTTCTGATTTTGAAAGCAGCGAAATATTAAACAAACAATTTCGACCGACAGGATAGCCTACGAATTAAGGCAGAGATTTGAGTCCTGTATTTTCAAAAGCAGCTACATCACTTTTTTTATGAAGTTGTATTTTCACTGCATTTACTATGTCCACAGAGGCCTTTTATAAGTCTGCAAGAATATTCTATTTCAATTCCAGCTACATTGCATTGTTTTAAGCAGGTTAAGTTGTGGGTTGGTTTCAAACCAGATTACTAATTCAGTTTCAAAATCAGATAATCAGTGAATAAACCGGACGCTGTATCCCTACTTGCAAAATAGTCCGCCAGTTGTCGCAGCTATTTTATTGGAGGTACCTCGTTTTTACCGCGACAACGCTTTTTAGTTCTTTTTGGCATTCTGGTTATTGTATTTCTGGTTTTCTTCTGTAAAGAATTTTAGATAAGGGCGCAAATAGCCATAGTAGCTGACGCGCCCCTTTTAAACCCCACTAACTAACTAACTTTATTGGAGGTTGAAAACTCAGGATTCATGTTGATTACTAAAATGTTGTACTTGTAAAATCTGTAAGACAATAAAGGATATTGAGTCGGCTAATTTAACACCGACTGGAGTAAAAGTTTTTCCATTGAATATAAAAGATATTTTATCTTTACTCGCAAAACACTTTGGTGATGAATGATTGTCTTTGTAATTTTTATCATACTATAAAACTATTGTCCACGTTCATTTTGTTCTCAACATTGCTCAAAATGATCTTATGATTCGGGAAGAACAGCGCTCTTGCGAAAAATCCTGTAAAGTTGATGATTTTGTTGTAAAATTATCAGGGGAATCACTGAACCAATTCCAATCTTCTACATTGAACATTTTCCCAATCTTCCTTCATTATCTAAGTTGTTTGAGTATAAAATACCGTTAAGAAATATTTGTGTTATTGTGAAACTGAATACATCCTCATTATCTAAGTTCTTCGAACATATAATACTGTTAAGAAATATTTGTGTTACTGTGAAACTGAATACATCCTCATTACCTAAGTTGTTTGAACATATAATACTGTTAAGAAATATTTGTATTGCTGTGAAACTGAATACATCTCCATTATCTAAGTTGCTCGAACATATAATACTGTAGAGAAATATTGTTTTACTGTGAAACTGAATACATCCTCATTACCTAAGTTGTTTGAACATATAATACTGTTAAGAAATATTTGTGTTGCTGTGAAATTGAATACATCCTCATTATCTAAGTTGTTCGAACATATAATACTGTTAAGAAATATTTGTGTTACTGTGAAACTGAATACATCCTCATTACCTAAGTTGTTTGAACATATAATATTGTTAAGAAATATTTGTGTTGTTTCAAAACCAGATACATCATCATACATTGCTTCAAAACCAGATACATCCAAAATACAATCCTCATTATTTATAAAATATAAATTTTTTAATGTTCATATTTTACGTATATTTCCGTTCATCCCATTCCTAAATGTTACAACAGTTGAACTTTTTAATTAATCATACAATAAGGTTATAATATTTTATGTGTTTCTTGAAAAAATATGTGAATGTGATGTAGCTGCTTTTGCAACTATACGATTCACTTGGAGTTGCATGGGAAACGACGAAACTCACATTTAATGAAAGACAATCTCATAGTTCAGGAACCAGTGTCCTGTCAGTCAATAATTTATTAAAATAAATATAACGGCAATGTAATACATATTCTTCACACTTAACACAATTTAAATATCGTAGAAAAACAAGACATACATGGAGTGGGTGAGGCAGAGAGAATGGACATCATGGTACCAGGTGGGTTCAGTTCACGATTTTTTTAATCGTGCCAACAACACAGCTTAAAATTGCAGTACTTATAAATACTAGGTTAACAGACAACTACAGACCTGTGAACAAAGCACAGGCGGAAGTTCGAATGCTTTCCTTAAACACCTTGCAACAGGTCTGTCAAAGCGTCTGCACTGCGTGCTCTCAAGAACCCACAAAACATTTCCTTAAGAGCGATTATTGTACTTTATCTTGCTCAAAAGTGAACCTTGTTGGATTTGTATTGCTTGTGGTATAAGCACATATTACAGGCGCTTTGACATCCATGCCTTACAAGTTTCCTTTGAATTGCATGTAGTCAGTGTACAAATATTACACAGCTGGTTCAAAAGTACACTTCTGGAGATATCCTCATATACATTCAAATTGTATTACATTTCCTCCATTCCTATCTTTGTTCTCAGATCTGTAATGTATATTCTGTTTACATATTACGTATTAGAGAATAGAAAATCAACCAAATTTAGGTACGATGATAAATGAATTCCTGTATAACAAATTTAACGGTTGCTACATTGTAGCATAATCATGGATGTCATGTACCTTATATAAAGAATTAATTCTTAAAATTTCATGGCTTTTATCAGGAATATCTGTTCTGACAAACACATTCTAAATATCACGATTACAAACTACACATATGTACTGTTATTAAGTTAATGGGAAGTCTGATATGTATGTCGATGTTTGCCCAATGTCATACACTGAACTATTTGACGATGGACAGCCTATATGCTAGCTTTGCGTATTGCAGGCACCTTCACAAAGCAGCGCGTTGGGAATTTTGACACAATAATGAGCCCTGACCATACTGATGAGTGTACTCCTGCGTTAAACACACCATGAACAGTATGATAGTTACAAGCTACAACGATATTCATAAAAATTGCAATTGTATTCCTGAGCGAACTGAAATCGTGTTGCGCATGAAATGGTCAGTCTCTCTGCAGAAACACTCATGCAATCACTCGCACACTATAGGAACTGTGGATCGTGGTGAAATGTTTTATAGGGGGATGGAAAATGGAAAATAAATGTCTTCATGTAGTATGTGAGGAATTTTTCGAGTGTGAAGCACACTCCGTCGCCAGGAGCTAAATAACAACATAACACGGTGAAATCGTAGGTGACTCCAAACAAGGCGCAAACGTGGTGCATGCAGCAGTGGAGCAGAAGAAATATTTGGCTGGACTTCTAGCATGCCTAGTCGTGTCACACGGTGCAACAGGAAGTGAGCAGACGGTGGTGGACGAAGGAACAAACGAGTCTCCAATATTGTTCATTTAGCTTGGGGACTCGCTCTAATTCATATCACAGTTGCGGAACTCTAAAGAAGCAAGCGACACTTGAGCATTCTGACGAGGCTCCAAACAGTCGCTTTGGAGTATTTCACCACGTGCTCACTTATATAAAACGTAATTCAGTAATTAAGTACTTAGATCATATACGTGACCATTGAAACCCGTAACACGCACAGACGGCTCTCCGTCTCCAAGTTGCACAATTATTAAATACAGTCGACACTTCGCCGAAATCTTTGGTAGAGATCGCTGGATTCATCGTCCAAGGCGCCAAATAAGGAACAGAAATAGCTTAGGAACACGCGCACTCGAGAACTCGGATGTTTTTCCAGTTGGACACCTTGAGCTTGGTGTGATCCTCGTCGTCCACGTGTAGTATCTCAAGCTCCGTGAGCTTATTGGGAGCACAGCAAGGCCTGGGGGCGCGTTCCCGGTCCTTCTTCCAGATGAGACTCTGCAACAGCGCGTGGTGGTGCGCGGGGTTATAGCGGGGAGGACACCGTCCTTTGCAATAGCCCGCGTCGAAACGTTTCGGCTGGAGGATGAAGCCGAATCCCTCCAAATCCTTGAACACGACTTCCATCGTGTGCCTGCAACAACGGTGACCGTCCTGTCGGCACTCCGTCCGTCGAATGGGATGCGTGCTGGACAGGGGGTCCGTGGAACGCTTCTGTCTGGAACTTCCGCCGACGTGTACATTCGCGAGGACGTTGAGGACGGGGCTGACCGAGCTGTTGCTGCCCTGCGTGTCCTGCGTGACAAGGGAGATTCCTCGTCGCAAGCACTCGCGGCACTCCACCTCCAATCCGAGGTTACTGGCTCCGCCGTTCACCCACGCCTCCGCCGCTTTGGTCACGTCGAACTCCGTCCATTTCGATGCCGAGGCCGCGAGATGGATCTGACGCTGATCGATGAGTAATCTCCCTTCTTCAGGAATGCCTGTCGAACCGTCCGCCTGCCTCAGGGCATCGTCGTCGGGTTGGACTACTTGGAACACCCGCACTTCCACGTAGTTGCCGCCGCGAGCCGCCTCGTCGGGGTGGAGGCCGGACACGAAGAGCCGCAGCGTGGCATAGTCGACGTCCACCTGCTCTCTGCGTCGAGCTTCGGGGATGTCCAGAGGAAAGAAGAGCCAGGTGACTGCGCTCCGGTGACGCCTCGCTCCCACTTGACGGCGGACTCTCTCTTTCAGGTGACCTGAAAGCACGAAAATGCATGCACACTTTAGATTGCATTGCTGTCAGTTCGTGCGCTAAACTATTACCTGTCTGGGTATGCAGCGCCTGTAAGAACAAGAAACACGGAACTGAGAAGCTCAAAAGTATGTCGTCGGTGCGTAGGATGTTAATTTCACAAAATTCGTACACGGAATTTTCAGAATTGTTTTGGCGAAGAAATAGTGGTAATGGATCAATGGTGAATGGACTAAGAGTCGCAAAGAACCGAAGTATTTTAAGTAAACTAGTGCCACAATCGATATTTATACACAGTATTAGATTCCTCCCGGTCCAGTCCGATGACACACCGGTACTTAAGCGAGCAATGAATGCACCAAGAAATCGTGGGACGAACCAAACAACTTAATACAACCAGTGACCATGTAACATGCTGCTGAAGTTATTAACTCTCCTTTGACGGAAAGCAGCTCCTCTATACGTAATTGAGGTTATTTCTATCCGAATGCCAGTAGGAGTGATACCCCGCCATGCCAACAGTTTCCAAAACGTTACGTTCAACGACTGTTACTTGGAGCTTGTGGGTGGGCGGGTGGGAGCTCGCCATCAAAGGCCGGCCTGCGTCTCGCCAGGCTATGATGGTGTCTTCTGAATCATAGATAAACAAATAATGCAGCAGTCGGCGTGATGGGGTAGGTGAAGAGACATCCATTCCGCGGCAGATATGAGTTCACTTCTAATTATAACAATTAATGACTCCATAATGGCCGACGATATCTGCGTGTGCCACAGTCTCTATATTTATAACACAATACTTAATTCTACAGGATGAAAACGGTGTCGATGAAGAACAGCTCACTTCACTCATGGAAATACGTTCCACTTTACAAGCACGTCGCGACTCAGAGGTGTGTTCACTCCAGTTATTTGCTGAGACTGAAATGATTCGACGAATATCGAATATATACTAGGTATATGAGAAACTGTTGAATTGAATAATTCATGGATTTACTTTTTTGGGGGGGTTATTTTACGACGCTGTATCAACATCTAGGTTATTTAGCGTCTGAATGAAATGAAGGTGATAATGTTGGTGAAATGAGTCCGAGGTCCAGCACCGAAAGTTACACAGCATTTGCTCGTATTGGGTTGAGGGAAAACCCCGGAAAAAACCTCAACCAGGTAACTTGCTCCGACCGGGATTCGAACCCGGGCCACCTGGTTTCGCGGTACTTTTCTTAGGAAATTTAGAAAATTTGATCTCATATGACCGAGAAAATGATACCAATAACAAGCTAAAAATGTTCAAAAAAATAAAAAATAAAAAATAATAATAATAATAATAATAATAATAATAATAATAGACATAATAAACAGTATATATGGACCTAAGACAGCTTTAAAGAAACTGGAATGAAGTTATACAATACTCTGGCTCTTACTATCCTTGTATATTTTTGTGTTAAAAATACTGTCCCTTCCCTTCCATGGGGACACAACGTCCTGTCCAGGACACGGTGAAACTTTCTCCCCTTCCAAACATAAATTCTAAAGACGCCATCGTACCGACAAGAGAAAAGTAGCGGTCAAAGCCTTCAGTTAAACTAAGCTGTTGTCAAACATTTTATATTACTTCTGTTGTGTGAGGTGAAACCTGGAATGAGGAATGGTTTTTACAGTTTGTTTCAAACTATAAAACTAAAAAACTTCATTGTTATTCACTTATTCGGTAAGTAATTACTCCTGACCTATTTGCTTAGAAAAAGATTTAACAGACCTATCGGTAAAGAAGAAAGTAAAATGCATTCCAAATGATCTAAAAGTTCTACAAAGTATTAAAAATTACCAAAAAATGAAGAAAAGATATAAAAATGACCTATTAGTTCAAAAACGTCGAAAAATGCAAAAAAAATGCAATATAAGAAATTAATTTTTTACGTTGATATTAATATAGAAAGGATTTCTATATTCATAGGGATCGTCCTAATGTGCAAAATAAGATGACTTTTCATCAACATCCGCCCCTTAGTTATTATTATTCGTTTTAATTTATTTTTTTATCGTATCTCAATTTTTAATTGTGTTACACCATGATGCATATACAATCCTGATTTGATTCTATATCAATAAATTCGATTCTGACTTAAGCTGTCCATTGGACCCGAAGGGTCGCTGGTTTAAAACCGGTCGATGAAAATTAATTTTAAAAGACGATAAAATCCTTAGAATGATTTCATGTATGAGAGGTAAATACTGAGACGTCAGTGACGTAGAATTACGGCACAAAATTTGTCTGGCCTATTCTCGTCCAAATTAAATTTCGACATAGAATAACTGCTGCAGTTCAAGGAGCCCTTAAATAAAATAGGCCTACCACTACAACTGAAATTGCTGCTACTACTACTGCTGCAGTAGCTAGAACTTTCTCAAACTCAAATCGCCTTGACATGATTGAAAACTTGAATTACCACGGTTTAACTCATACTTATGTTGTGTAGAGAGGTCAACAATTTTTCAGATAACATTATCGTGTCGCGAATACAATCTCTGAGTCTATGCTGATAAGTTAATAAATCTATAGAGCTGTGACGACAATTTTAGGTTTTACACATGTCTGTTCGTTACGGTTTCATCCACAAACTCTTATGTCTCAAGATATGCGAACCTTTCACATCATATCGATACGAAGATTGGGATGGAGCTTACATTTCTGAACTAAAACAACCGAAATTCCGTTCAGTGAATCAGTAAAGAATCTAGGTATTTATATGGATAAAAGTTTAAATTGGAACATTCAAGTTGCAGAAACCTGCAAAAAAGTATTCTCATTAATCCACTCGCTTAGGCGATTGAAGAATTTTCTACCCTTTTCCATGAAAAAAAAAAAAAATGTTAGTGCAAACACTCGTGATGCCCCACTTCGATTACTGTGATATTCTGCTTACTGACCTAAGCGTTACTTCGGTGCAGAGACTACAACGTGTTCATAATATGTGCGTCCGTTTCGTCTGCAATATTCGCCGGGCTGATCACGTAACACCATCCCTCGAAATGTTGTCCTGGCACCGTCTAGAAGATCGTAGTAAAATCCACTGTCTTTCCCTTCTCTTTCACATATTGCATTTCTCCACTCCTGTCTATCTTGCGTCTCGTTTTCAAATTTATCCTCCCATCATAACCTAGACACACGATCACAACACTCCTCAATATTATCCATTCCCTCCCACCGAACATCCCCATATTCATCTTCTTTCACTGTGGCTGTTCCTCGGCTTTGGAATTCCCTACCGAGTAATGTCAGGGACTGTCAGACATCAAACCAATTTAAGAATAGGCTAACGAAAAATTTTTCTAACAATTCTTGTTAACAATAATAGCTGTTTCAGGTTTCTCAATGTTTAATGGTTATATATATCACAGATAAATATCTAAATTATCTCATTATTATTATTATTATTATTATTATTATTATTATTATTATTATTATAACTATTTCTTACCAATGTTTATTATTGTCACACTAACATTAGTTATCCAATTTTCATTATTTACTTTCATGTTGTTTATGGTCTAGATATTAATGTAATAACTATGTAACCAATTGTATTCAATTAGAATTAGAGTCTGGCTGGGCGGAAGAGAAGGCCTACTGGGTTTAGCTCTGCCAGATTAAATAAATAAATTATTATTATTATTATTATTATTATTATTATTATTATTAATCGCTGTGACAATCTGAAATCTCACACGACGTGACTCACATTCGAGGGAGTCTTGACCCCGAAATAGGTCAGAAAGCAGTTTCAGAAGTCTGTCTCAAAGCGTTACCATTTGAGTCAGTTCGCTGAAGGGATCGCAATTACATGACCGGAGATTTCTACTAGATGTGGAACACACTTTCTCCAGTCTCTTCATATCACGTTATACCATTGCTTCATTGTCGCTATCATACGAAGTTGTTAAGAAAATTAATAATAATAATAATAATAATAATAATAATAATGTTTTATTTTCGCTGGCAGAGTTAAGGCCGTAAGGTCTTCTCTTCCACTCAACGAGTCTTAATCAATACAATACATATTTAAATTACGAATATTTACACTACACTTAAAAGGTTCTCCAGCAATATTCTTCAGTTAAGATTTAACGACTAGTAGACTACATATTTATTTAAATTTAGATAAACCTATAAGGTAAAGTAGAAACTTAATTTATGAGCTAATTTAATTCAATCAATTATAATTAATTTGAAATTTGAGATAGCTAGTAAAATGATGAAAATTAATTTAATATAAGCTTACTAGAACTATGTTACAAGGAGAAAAAAAATATATATAAATCTAAAATATATTTCTATAATGAGAATATTAATGTAATTGCCATTAGAGGTTTTGTAAATCTATTTAGAAAAATTAATGATAATAATAAGAATGGACAGATGTTAGTTTCATTATATGTAATAAACATTAATCACCAATTAATTTGTTAAGTAAGAACTTATATAATTTTGACCTAAATGAAGTTATTGTCCAACAACCCCTTACATCACTCGGTAGCGAGTTCCAATTTCTAGCAACTGAAACTGTACAAGATGAAGAATATAAAAATGTCTTGTGGTAGGGTATAATGAGTAAATTGTTCTGATGAGATCTTGTACTTAGCTGATGATATTCGGATAAATTTTGAAAACGAGAAGCCAAATATATTGGAGTAGCGGTGCGCAGAATTTGAAATAAGAGAACAAGAGAATGCAGGGCTCGTCGATCGCTTAGCCTTAGCCAAGACAGAGTTTGGAAAGACGGGGAAACATGATCATACTTACGAATATTACAAATACAGGGACATCACTTTATTTTTACCAACATTTTTAACATTAACCTGGCTATACTCGGAAACACTGTTGCCCCCTTCCATTACAGGAGTTTGATGTTACTAGTGCAATATGTAAACAAATAATTTTACTAGGTATAGGAGGAGAGAAAATTAGTGTATCCATTTATGTTGTAGGGAAATACGATATTACGATTTTCAGTTTGATCATCACTTTTACGGAATTTATCAAAATACAGTAGAGTAGTAACATTTTTTTTTTCAAAAACTCAACTTTTCAGGCGGCTATGTTCGTTATGTAATGTGTACTTTATTTAGCACATTAATTATTGATGTTAACATACAATATAGAGAGTGCATTTAAATTGAGGGGCTCATATGTAAAGGGCTGTAAGTGCACTTAAGTTACTTTTGAGAAAATGGGGTTTAAATATTTAAGCTTTCGTAAAATCGGTGAAATTTTTATTTAAATTTTAATGTGTGATGCGATTAAAATATCCCTTTGCCACTAAAATTTTAGATACTTTTGCTTACACTGGATGCACTTAACTCATGTTATTACAAATGTCACTAGCATTCCTTTGCTTCTAGCCACCTCAATTCAAAAAAAGCTAATCTGAATTTTTAAACAAGTTGCTGACAATGGTTGCCGTTCATTACAATGCAGGCTTCAATTCAGTACGCATATTATTAAAAACATTTTGAAGCATATTCTCTGAAATTGAATTTATCGTTTCTTGAATATAATTTTTAGTACGATATTATTAATATAGGTTCTCTCTTCTATAGAAAACGCAATCATATTTATGAAACACACTATACACTGCAGTGTTTACTTCACTGCTTGAAGACTTCGAATGCAACAGCGGCCGTAAGTTTGTGTGTTTGACGGGAGCAAGGACATTAGTGAAGGGTTGGGAGTGAGGTACATTCAGAAATGCAGGTACAATAAAAATGCAAGTAAAAATAAAATGATGTCCCTGTATAACGGACGCACGCATTATGCACACGTTGGTTGTTTGAAGCTGTATGAACTCGGTGTGTATGAATGAGCCCGGGGGAAGTAGGCCTATAGGCCACGTCGGTTGGCTCCTAATTCGTAATCACGTTACACGTAATATTCGAAGTGGTGAACACGAAGCCCTGATTATGGAGATTTAATCAGCCCACCGAGCGTGTGGGTCGGCACTCACCATCTGGTGCCCCTGGAATGCTGCACCGACCAGGGTGGTCTCCGATTCTGTGCCACCACGGAGTCACCCGAATCATAATCAAAGCCTAAGCACAGTTCCTGCCACGTGCATCGTAGCGTTAAGCGGATAATTTCCCTGTATTAGCTTCCGTCTCGTGTTGTTATAAACGAGGCAAGACATGGTGCTGACTCCCACGCCACGGGTTCCGCTCTCAAACTAAAATGGTCAAGTCTAAAAGAATTCCCGATACGGACTTGGGCCGAAGCATTTCAATAGGGTACCACGCCTCTTTGCTACTCATTTCATCACCTGTATCGAGCAGAAACCGAACTCGAACAAAATACTAACTTTGGAGGAGGGGAAGAGAAAGAAAAGGACGGAGAATGAGGGAATACCTAGGAATCGACTTGTTTTAGTTACCACTGAAGGCCAAGTTCTTTATCTCCTCCCCAGAAGCCATTAATGATGCAATTATGTATCCAAGGCCTTGAGGGTTTTACCTCTAGATCAGTGGTTCCCAATTAGCTAAGGATTGCGGACCCCCGTTTTTGAAAATGTTTATATCTGTATGGTACTTATCTCACTTACTTACAAATAGCTTTTAAAGAACCCGGAGGTTCGTTGCCGCCCTCACATAAGCCCGCCATTGGTCCCTATCCTAAGCAAGATTAATCCAGTCTCTACCATCATATCCAACCTCCCTCAAATCCATTTCCCATCTACGTTTCGGCCTCCCCAAAGGTCTTTTTCCCTCCGGCCTCCCAACTAACACTTTGTATGCATTTCTGGATTCGCCCGTACGTGCTACATGTCCTGCCCATCTCAAACGTTTGGATTTAATATTCCTAATTATGTCAGGTGAGGAATACAATGCGTGCAATTCTACGTTATGCAACTTCTCCATTGTTCTCTAAATTCATCCCTCTTAGCCCCAAATATTTTCCTAAGCACCTTATTATCGAACACTCTTAAGCTCTGTTCCTCTCTCAAAGTGAAAGTCCAAGTTTCACAACCATCCAGAACAACCGGTATAATTGTTTTATAAATTCTAACTTTAAGATATTTTTGAGAGCAGAGTGGATGACAAAAGTTTCTCAACCGAAGAATAATAGGCATTTCCCATATTTATTCTGCGTTTAATTTTCTGCCGAGTGTCATTTATATATTTTGTTATTGTTGCTCCAAGGTAGGGATTTGAAATTTTTTTTCGCAGGAAAATTGACTTAATACGAAAATATATAGGCCTACAAATTTAATTTATCTAACTTCCACCACAAGCGAATAAAATATGACATGTCCTACAGCCATTCGACCTTTATGTGTAGGGAGAAATCATGCCTCTTTTGCTCTGAATAATTCCTTTTACAGTGTGTTCAATTCCATAGTTTTAGTCCCAAATCTGAATGAACATTGAGCACATTTCTATTATTATTCTTCTTGTAACTTCGAACATGTTATTTAATAAAGATTGTGAAGGCCACTGGCGTAGCTCAGGCGGTAGTGCGTTTACCTGCTGTTCCGCAGTTGTGGTAGGACAGGGGGTTCGATTTCCTCTTGGGCTGATTATATGGTTGAGTTTTTCCCGAGGTTTTCTCCAACTGTAAGGCGAATGTCAGGTAATTCATGGCGAATACTCGGCCTAATCTTGCAAAACACTCTCTCGCAATCACCAATTCCATCAATTGGGTATCATTGCTCTTCATAACTTTCCTCTTTTTTAAGAACACAGAGGAGCTCCTGTGAATTGGGGTCTGCACGACGCTATACCTCCACCAAAGACAAAGAAACTCACGTTTAAAGGAACAAAGACCCTGGGACGTGGGGAGTCGAACCCATGATACAACATTGTCACTGTGATGAAATAACTTTCAAATAAAGAGAGGTTTCATTGAAAATGAGAAAATTGTTTGCGTACTATTTCTTCTCTTTTTTAGGTGTGCCCTGCAACATGTCGTATTAGTCGTTACAATTTAACTGAAGAATATTGCTGGAGAATGTTTAGTGTATTGTAAATATTCATAATTTAAATATGTATGTTGCTATTGTATTGATTAAGGCTGGTTGAATGGAACAGAAGGCCTTATGGCCTTAAATCTGCCAGAGAAAATAAAACATTCTAGTCTATTCTATGTCAATGGAGCTACGCCCCACGCTTATTTCATTGAAAGAACTTCAGCAATTTCTAATTCCAACCTCTTCAGAATGAAATGGAGTCAAACTCTGAAAGCTGGACAACGTACAACGCAAAAAGTTGCAGTAATCATAAATTCAGCATGCCTCATTTAGAGATGAACTGGTACTTTCTAGTTTCTCGTGTGGTGAGATGATTGCACATTTAACATCTCGAATTATCCATAAAGTATTGGTTTCCCTCAAAGAAATTTGTCTGAATAAAGACTATGAAAAGTAAATGTGTCCCATTAATATTCCATGAAGGCACATGGAGGGCATACAAGTAGATCTCCGTGCTTCCCTCATCTCGGCATTAGAATGAAGTGGTGTGGTTGATACAACGCTTCGGACAACTTTTACTCCCAGGAAAGTTCTCGTACTCAATTTGAGAGGAGGCTGAAAAGCACCCCTACAAGTTTTTTCAATGAGAAAATTCTCGCTGCCATCTGAAATTGAACCCGGACCTTCCACTGAATATATTTCAAAATAAATTTGACTGTTTTCTTTTAATGATAATGATTTAAGTTTCTCTAGAGCAGCCCTGGGCACAACGGAGAAGTGAAAGGGAACTCAGAAACCTTCGCCCATGTACTTTGCGCTTACACCGCCTTCTAAACAAAAAAAAAAAAAACATTAAGGCGCTGTATATCAGTAGTGGATTTCAGGCGACCCAGCGAGTCGAAAGTTCGTAAATGCTACGATGCCTGCCTTATGCAGTCCGTCACTGAACAATGCTTAACTTCCTGACTACTCGAAACATTACTGTCTCAGCCGGAGAAGGTGGGGGTAGCTAAGGAGTAGTTTGCAGTGACTCGATTGAATTATTAATGCCCAGGCCTGCTCTAGAGAGCTCTTTTAAGATAATTTGAATTATGTTTTATTTAACGACGCTCGCAACTGCCGAGGTTATATCAGCGTCGCCGGTGTGCAAGAATTTTATCCCGCAGGAATTCTTTTACATGCCAGCAAATCTACTGACACGAGCCTGTCGCACTTAAGCACACTTAAATGCCATCGACTTGGGCCGGGATAGAACTCGCAACCTGGGCACATAAGGTCAGGACTGTACCATCTGCGCCACCCAGACCGATCCTTTTAAGAGAAATATAAGTTCTTCTGAAGATAGGAGATTAATATTTTCATACAACTAAAGAAAAAGGATCACTTTATAATTATTTTATATGATTGGGGTCATTTTTGCTCCTGCTCAGGGGTACGTACATGTGCCTCCCCAAAAAGAATATTCAAATATTAAAATAAATTAGGCATACATATGAGGAAATGAAAGTTTCTTTAGTGAATTAAATTAATAAGAGCTCCAAAAATTGGGACAATCAGCATCTTGACTGACAGCATGGCGGTACATGGGACAACAAGTCGAAATCGGAACTGTCCCGCAAACACTGGGACGGGTGGCATTCCTGGATAGCTTTCTCCTTTCCCAAGTGTACTATATGTTTTCTTTATAATTAGGGTCTTAAACAGTACAGTTAAATATATGAAGACATTATTACAAAAACAGCCCCAGTCATTTTTAATGAAATTGAGTTAAGGACACATTCCCTATTATTTCAAATGTTTATAGACTCAAACAATGATCCCTGTCAGGTGCAATAGCCACAAGGATAAACACCAGTTGTACGGAAACAGCTGACATGTGTTGTTCTATTTATTTTTATTTTTCTCCTGAAAAAATAGCAATTTTGACAAGGGTTGTTTTTGTAATAATGTCTTCATATGCAATATAAAGTTTTCTGTTTCATTTTTTCCTACATACGTTTTCAAAGACTGATCGAGTTACTCTTGTCGAATTATCACTGTTAAGATCCGGTTAAAAAGTTGAGACATAAAGAAGCATACGTTTACAAGCGCTTTTATAAAGACTGCGCCTTGTTCGGAAACCAGGCTAAACAGTAGCATTTCTGCCTCGGGCCGCCGACGGGACGAATGGAGGCAGCAGCCAGTTAACGTGATGTCCGGATTGGAGAACACACCTCTCTCTAGGAGTGTGACCTTGGAGGAATTAAGTTTTTGTATCTTTTCCACGCGACCGAAGGGGAATAACTGCGAAGGAGCCACGCGCCACGACCTGCCCTGGATCCTGCTGTCATTGCGAGCGCAACAATCTTCATTTTGTTAGAAATATAATTCCAGTTTATTCATAATTACAGCCGAAATGCAGATTCCACTATATCGCTTTCACGCAACGAGAAGAATAAGAAGGCGGTGATGGTGAAGATTGAGTTAAATGGTTGTGACGGCGACGATGGTGATGATCGGAAAATTTCTAACTTTAAGTAACAGACAAATTAATGCAACCATCACAGGCAAATCTGGTAGTTGTAGAGCAGAAACTTACCAGGTAGATTTTCCATTCCACATCGCATCAAGATAGTTAACCTAATCTAATCTAAACAACTGGCGTTCTATGGAACAAAATTTATAAATTGCTGAATCAGTCGCAGCTAAAAAGAACTAAGTCACTTTTCACAACTTTTCAGGAGAAGCAAAAAACATTCCACTAATAACAGAAATATTATATTTTTATGTTATAGAAGACAAAAGAATATTTAAAACTCTTAGTTCCTTCTTCCACCGTTCGATGCGCATGACATCCGTTGTTCAAATTGTTGCAAAACCCAAAACTGCATATTTTAATTTAGTTCCTTTTAGCTCCGACCGATTCAATTATAAAAAAAAAAAACATCGAAGTTATTAAACAATTAATGTTAGGGAAATTTTATTTTGAAGCAATTTCATGGACACTTTGTTTCATTTTAAACAGAATATTAGCTCATGTAACATCTGAGATAGGTGTAACCGCAACAAAATATATAAATAAATAATGTCCAGGTAAACGCCAATGAAGGTATCACAACAGGCGTTCGTTCAGTTACTTCATAAGAATTAGTAGCATTAATAATAATAATAATAATACTACTACTAATAATAATAATAATAATAATAATAATAATAATAATAATAATAATAATAATGAACATAAGCCAACATCCGAGGAATTTGTAACACCATATGTTGAACAGCCCAATGCTAATTTAAAGGTCTAATATATGTTAGCGGCGAGTATACATACCAATAATTATCGTCGTTGTTCCTGCAATAACTCCTATGTGACATATTAATGGATTTTCAGATTTTTGCTCTATTAAATAACTTAAATAGTGATACAGCAAATAATAAAATCTCCTATACGCAATTATATTTCTTTCCTTCAAAATGAAGACATTATTACAAAAACAACCCTTGTCAAAATTATTATTCTTCAGGAAAACAATAAAAATAAATAGAACAATACATGTCAGCTGTTTCTGTCCAACTGGTGTTTATCCTTGTGGTTATTGCACCTGACATGCGTCATTTTTGGAGTCTATAAAAATTTGAAATAGTAGCAAATGTGTCCTTAACTCAATTTTATTAAAAATGACTGGGGCTGTTTTTGTAATAAAGTCTTCAAATGTAAGAATTCACAATTTCCAATGTACCACTGCCATAGAATGAATAAATGCGTTTTTTCTTCCTACTGAAAAAATGTATATTTTGCATATAGGAGCTATTGCATGAACAATGACGTTATGCTTATTATTATTATTATTATTATTATTATTATTATTATTATTATTACTTCTACTACTACTACTACTACTACTACTACTACTACTACTACTTGCTGCTACTACTTTTACTTCCTACTACTACTATTACTGCTACTACTACTTGCTACTACTACTACTGCTACTGCTACTACTTGCTACTACTACTGCTACTACTACTACTGCTACTACTTGCTACTACTACTACTGCTGCTACTACTTGCTACTACTACTACTACTGCTACTACTACTACTATTACTACTACTTGCTACTACTACTGCTACTACTACTGCTACTACTTGCTACTACTACTACTGCTACTACTACTGCTACTACTTGCTACTACTACTACTGCTACTACTACTTGCTACTACTACTACTGCTACTACTTGCTACTACTGCTACTACTTGCTACAACTACTACTACTACTACTGCTACTACTTGCTACTACTAATGCTACTACTACTTGCTACTACTACTGCTACTGCAACTACTACTTGGGGACACATGGTAGAGTAGTGATAAAGAAGCTATACTCCATAACGGAAGGTTGCGGGTTCGACTACCGATGGGCTGATTGATATTTTCAATTTTCCTAATCCTTCTGGCTACACTATGCTTCTGGAATCGACTGAGCCTCTAACAGAAATCGAAAGATTGTTATTATTATTATTATTATTATTATTATTATTATTATTATTATTATTATTATTACACAAATTTCCTGGAAGGAAGCGAAACATATTTTGCGGCCGAGATATATTCCGAATGGGTGTTGCAGATCTCGGATGATTATACTAGTTAGTTGCATTTCCCAGTGTTGGTCTGCTTTCGCCGTAAGCACGGAATATTTCACCTTGCAAAGATTTTTATCATATATCCATGTAGCAGAAGTGACAGTGGTAGTGCTGATTTCAGTGAAGGTGATAGTGGCGTGGTAGCACTTTACTATTTGTAGTTGGAAACGTTTGTGCAATAAGAGTACCTAGTTACCGAACAGCTTTTATGGTGTAAGGGAAAAAATAATCTCCTCTGCTTGGAAATTATAAAATGGTCATGAAATGATAATACATGTGCGCGGTAAACTTGTCAGACAAGCACTACCAGGAATCCCCCGTCCTCGTGCATGAACTGGTTGCAATACAGCACCGCCTTCTCGACGCTCGGGTCTAGTCACGGTCCTTGCAGAAATGATAGGTCTGTACTGTAGAGTAAGACCTGCCTAAAACGACCACCTCAACTCTGCGGTCACCTCGGTACATGATTCATTGTTCTCTGTTATTTATTTATTTTCAAATTAAACCCATAAAAATAACCTCATTTGAGCGGTCATCTCCGAACGTTGTCAGCGGTCAGACACGGCTTTCAATGCTATATAATAGTAATATACGTTACAAGAGCGGTATGTTGACGTTTTCATGTTCGAGGGAAAGATTGAAAAAGCGAAACGTAGTTGAGCTTTTTTAATTTCCGAGAACATGAAAACAAACATACCGCTCGTGTATCGTACATTATTTTGTGCGAAGATCGTTTATTACATACCTGAAAGACGAATTTCTAATTAGTTGCAATGAAATCTCCATGTTGGTTTCTGTTTAATGACGGCAACTTCGGAAAACCAAAATATCTTTCTTCAACATTGTAGCTATAAAATGTTTTCTGTGTTTACTATACTCCAGCAGGCCGTGATATACGTCTGTCTTCCCCCCCCCCCCCCAGTCTATAAATGCGAACTTAAAACAAACGGTAAGGTTATGTAATGATTTATTTTTAATTTTAATATTTTAACAATATTATTTATATAACATACTGTAGTAATAACATCCGCATCTGGAATCTTGTTGATTTTTTCACGGCTTCCTTAATGTTACTTGTATCAGGAATGCAATAAGTTTCGTGGAGTAGAAGACTTTACTTAATTTTTGCAACTATTTAAAAACAACAATTAACATTGCAATTTAGGTGAAATTGCAGTGGTAAGTTTCCAATTTATAATTATTACTATGTTAAACGTCTCTAAAAATGATATGTTAAAAGCCTAAAGCAGTAAAATGAATGTCGCGCATTTAAGCGGTAAGAAGAGGGAAATTGTTATGTGTGTTACGTTGGGAATACTGAATGTGGTATTTCACACTTACCGCGTATTGGTTCTGTACGGAAAACAAGCAAATACGCACGATCTCGCACAAAAGTAATATAATACATAGCCGAGAAACTGACATTGAAGTAATAGGCCTATTACGAAACGGGATTCCCGGCTTTATATCCATTTCGATGTTATAGTTGAAAAATTTCAGGAGCAACTAATCGAATCGTAATATGTCACACAAAACAAACTTTTCAGAAAAAGCCAAAAACCTGTATTTTCTAAACTTTTGTAGTAGGAAATACGAACAAAACATTATATCCTCGTGTTTGCTATGCTGGCTGAGATAAAAACAATGGAATCAGTCGGAGCTAAAAGGAACTAAATCACTTTTCACAACTTTTCAAGAGAAGCAAAACACATTCCTCTAATAACAGAAATATTATATTTTTATGTTATAAAAGACAAAAGAATATTTAAAAGTCTTAGTTCCTTCTTCCACCGTTCGATGCGCATGACATCCGTTGTTCAAATTGTTACATAACCCAAAACTGCATATTTTGACTTAGTTCCTTTTAGCTCTGACCGATTCAATTATAAAAAACATCGAAGTTATTAAACAATTACTGTTAGGGAAATTAAATTTTGAAGCAATTTCATGGACATATTACACTTTGTTTCATTTTAAACATCACAATGAGTTTTATTTCAAGATTTTAAACATCACAGTGATTTTTATTACAAATTTGTCCATGTTAAATATTGCTCATTGATGAGAATAACAGTTTTATTATGAGGAACCACACACATTACATTTTTCAAGTCCACTTTCAAAGTCTGGTATAATTACATGAGTATGCATTTTTAATGTAAACCGAATTTAAATCTTGCAAATGAGTGAAAATTAATTGTAGGAATGTAGGCTAGTCATTTAATTTTAAAAAATGAAAAAGATATCTGCAAATCTGGCCTGATTTTATATAAAAAAATTCATAACTATTTACAGTTACCGGTAATCTTCAGACCTTGTAAAGAATAATAATAATAATAATAATAATAATAATAATAATAATAATAATAATAATAATAATAATCCGTGGCGCTACAGCCCGTGAAGGGCCTAGACCGACCAGCCGGCTGCTGGCCTCACGCCCACATGCCGAAGCAGAGGTGGACGATCATCCAACCAGAATGGAGGTATCGTGTGGTTAGCACGATGATCACTCCAGCCGTTATAGCTGGTATTCGCAACCGGATTTCGCTACCTATCGCAGCTCCCCAAGTGCATCACGATGCTGGGTGGGCACCGGTCCCATACACTGGCCGAAATTTCATGAGAAAATTTCTTCCCCCATGAGGACTCGAACCGGCGCGCATTCCGTAACGCGAGTCCTAGGCAGGATGCCTTAGACCGCGACGCCACGGCGCGGGACTTATAAAGAAGAAAGTATTTTAAAATTAAAAAAAGAATACAGTGTAATAACGAATAAAACGTATATTTCATTAATTTAATCTCGTTCTTGTTAAACTCTGAAACCTAACATAGAATATGAAAGCATGAAAAATATGACAACGTTGCATTCTGAGAAACTTGAAAGAGGTCACGGTTCTTATGATGACTTTTTCCTTCTCCTGGTGATTTGATTAATGTAAGCGATACTATAACACTGTCACTAAGTATCAGGACAGAGTGATTAAATTTCTTATATCTGAGATTACAAGTTTACAACTTTCATTACAAGCATGCCAAAGGCTTGTATTCCGGACTAATACAATATTTTTATTAAATTTATCAACTAACCTGGCTTCATATTATTGTTACAGTTTGGATTTCCTTTTTATTCTCTACCTGGTACCTCTGTTTCCTGAATTCTCTCCCACAACCAAACTATCTTCAAACTCATTCATAATTATTCAATTAAAACTCTCGAGACCACAACAACACGTCTGCTAACAATGAGCATACAATACAAAATAAAATAAATTGTACCAACAGTTGAAAAACAGTAGTTTTAACTCCATGGACATATTGCGATTCGATTCGTTTTCAGTGATGGACAAATTTCAATTCGCTGTGGAGGTTACTATTGTGACTAGTTTTTCAAGGGGATATAATCCGAATTGAAGCATTTTACAGTGCAGATTTGTAGAGGAGGCAGAAAACTATGGGAAACCACATCAAACTTATTTTGTACCGGAAGTGGACATATTACGATTCCAATAGTCGCTCCTAATTTATCCTTATCGGTTGGGTTTAAAATGTACAACTTGGGTTTCGACAGAAATAACAATTGGAGAGCTTTCTCCCAAAACAAGTTAAGTCCATTTTCATTAATTTGACAGGAAGGACAAAACACTATGGATGCTGTTTCGATTTATACTGGATGTTTTCTGATGGTTTCCCAAAGTTCTACAAAAATATGTTTTCAGGATAAGTAAAATGATAATAAATCCTCAGTTTAAATTTACTTTTAAATAGTACCGTTTCTAAAGAAATAAATTAATACAAATTCTCTGTTTTTTATTGACCAAAATCCTAGGAACAATACAAAACATTTTTGTGTTTGTAAATTTATAACTTACATTCATACAATATTCTCATCATACACTTCGACATTGGGGTCAATGGCGAACATCTGAAAATAAAAAAGCGAAACTTCTCCCAATACGCGGAACCACGTAAACATGATACCGCAGTCTAGTATATACAGTCACGAAGCTTGAATTGTGAGGGTGCTAGGAACAAGAGACTGTGCCGGTACTATTTCGCATTGTCTGTAATGAGGCGATATTAGCGATCCTAGTGGTTAGCAACTATCTATGGATGCATATTTACTACGTATTGAGCTTCGTGACTGTATATACTAGACTGTGATGATACTTTGATGAAGGATGGAGAGATCAGAGAAAAATTCTCTCCGGCACCGGGACTCGAACCCGGGTTTTCAGCTCTACGTGCTGACGGTTTATCCACTAAGCCACACCGGATTTCAGTTCCGATACCGGATCGAATCCCCTCAGTTTAAGTTCTATCTCTCAGTTTTCCCTTCGGTGACCTAACCTCATGTACTGTGTCACAGAATATGACAGTGGCACAATGTCCAATGCACTATGCACAGAGGTGCACTCATTACGGGTGACTAAGTGGCCAGGATCCGACGGGATGAGCGCCGTCTTGAATCACTAAGTGATTACTTACGCATATCATATTATTATGATGTACCGAAGTACATATGATATTTCCATGCGTCCACACCTGTGGAGTAACGGTCAGCGCGTCTGGCCGCGAAACCAAGTGGCCCGGGTTCGAATCCCGGTCGGGGCAAGTTACCTGGTTGAGGTTTTTTTCCGGGGTTTTCCCTCAACCCAATGCGAGCAAATACTGGGTAACTTTTTCGGTGCTGGACCCCGGACTCATTTCACCGGCATTATCACCTTCATTTCATTCAGACGCTAAATAACCTAGATGTTGATACAGCGTCGTAAAATAACCCAATAAAATAAATATTTCCATGCAGGAATTCTGCGTTATCGGTGCCGGAGAGAATTTTTCTCTTATCCATCCATCCCTCATCCCAGGTGGTGACAGGATTTTTTCTCGTTGCCAAACTTTCAGAACGGCCCCAAGGTTCACTCAGCCTCCTATAAAATTGAGTACCGGGTCTTTCCCGGGGGGGGGGGGGGTAAAAGACGTTCAGAGCGTGGTGCCGACCACACCACCTCATTCTAGTGCCGAGGTCATAGAAAGCATGGGGCTCTACCTCCATGCTCCCCAAGTGCCTTCATGGCATGTTACGGAGATACCTTTACCATCCATCCTTCATCATATGGTAGCGAGGGAGGGAAGCGTCTCAGTCCACATTATTCTTCCCCTGCCGCGCAGGTTGCTTTCACGAGATATCGAGTGACCTATATGAATTATATACACAGTGGTGCAACTGATTTCCTTCGAACACGAGACATGCAAATTCTATGGCTCCGTTATGTAATAAAGTGCGTGTCATGGTAACATGTTGACTTCTTTTAAGCATTGCTATTTCTGGGGACGTGATATCTTTTTCAAGCTGTCATCCCGTGATTTTTAAATAACAACACAGAGTGGAAGGAAATATATTACATAAATTCAAGTGAGTTATAGATCAGGCCGTTACAAGCAAATTTTATTAGATAGTATTTTTCAAGCGTCCAATAATCTATTGAGAAGGCCTTATACAAAATTAAATGTAATATGTATAATGTTACAGAGCATAAATAATGGTAGTCAGTACGTACACCTTTACTTTACTGACTTCCAGAGGAGTGGCTGTAGCCCTAACTGTGGTATCCTAGCTGCAGCGTTGCCGGCTTTCAATAGCCACTGTACTATACAGCTCGACCAAGTTAAGTCTGCGAGCCGAGAGGGGAAGTTGGAGGCAGTTCTGTAGTGAAAGGAGGCGGTAACGAGAGGAGACCAGTACAGTCTCATATGACAGCAAAGTTTTCCTACTGCCTTCAGTTCATAGAGCGGTAACAATTTAAGACGCTTTGAAATAGACTGTACTTCTACTTGTGCTTGACAGTGAGGTTTGGCGTTCTGATTGGCAAGCGTGGGCGTAGGAGAGAAAGTTGCATGAGGGGGGAGGCTGGGAGACAGCGAAACTGTTGCCTTTATCTGAAGACAAGGACAAAAAATGCGTGCGCTCCCTAATGTATTTTAAACGATGTGCACACTTTGAAATCTGAGCGTCAAGTGACCTATGTGGCAACTGTGTTTTGCCTCTACATTCCATCCCGATATCCCCACTCGCAGACTTGACTTGGACAAGCTGTAGTCGACGAGTGAAATGCGCAATCTATTTTGTCGATTAATCGAAGCATGTGTTTTTTATTACTAAATTACTACTAAAACAGGGTCATAAATAGCTTAATTTGCAAAAAAACCTACAAAAAACTATTCATGTTTCAAAATAATTTCATGGAATCCCCAATCAGAATTTTAACACATTTTTTTTAACTGTCCGCAAAGGAACAAAATGTTGTTATAAGTTTTTGTTCGTCATACTTCTAGGAATCATACTGTATGTAAGAACGAATCTAATAATATAGGCTATTTCCTTCCACTCTATATACCTACCTACATCTGCCTTACCCAGGTACTAATTTTATGCTTTCTCCTTCCGAATCGGTGGCCTTGATTCACGGGTACGAGCAGTTGGTTCAAGTCTCTCGCACTGCTAGAGTATGTCTCCTCTAGGAGTAACGTTCGCAAACTAGAATATTTTCTCGTTGCACGCTCTATACCACGGGTTGTGAATAAACATCAACTATAGAGTGATGGTTAATGTAGAGCTGTTACAATTCAGGAGGGAAATAACGTACGTCACAAATACGTCAGAACTTGTACCTGGAACACCTGCGTGAAAAGTTCGGCAGACGAGATATTACTACTTGAATACTGAAATTTATTCAACACAGATTCTAACCTTGAATTTTAAGTAAGTTGATATATAATTACAGTACTGTACATTATAAAAGTAAGAAAGGAGAAATTTCGTCCTTTCATATTCACGACAGTCTTAGGATGAAAAACTTTGTCTTTATGATAGCCATAGGCCAAAATATCTTACGGATATATATCCGATGATGGCGCCATTCTAGAATTCAGAGAATGTCTTGCTTGTGATATGATTTCAATGTGTGTTAATCTACAGTGCATAAATATGGCAAGTTGCAATACGTGACAAAGCTTATGAACTTGAAAGTTCATAGCATTTTTAAAACGGTGCAGAATTTGTTGATTTCTCGTATAATTGTATAATGAAAAAGCTACTCTTTAACATAATTATATGAAAATATTACCACAGGGATGTCAAAACGCCTGCACTGCGTGCTCTCAAGAACCCGCACAACATTTCCTTAAGAGCGATGATTGTACTTTATCTTGCTGTTAAGTGAACCTTGTTGGTTTTGTATTGCTTGTAGTCTGAGTACGTAACACAGGCGTTTTCACATCCCTGTATTACCATGACTAGGAAAATAAAAGGAATGACATCATTAGTTTGTAAATATTTACACGTATTATTGTTTCAATGTGAGTAAACATAAGTTAAATGTCCATAAATAATAATAATATATATATACAATAATTACTAAATATTGATGCTAGTAGCAGAATTAAAAAGTAAATTAAAATCAATTCTTGAATAGTCCCTAATTGTCAACAAACATATTACCATGACAACGAAAATTAACGGTCGGGGCAAGTTACCTGGTTGAGGTTTTTTCCGGGGTTTTCCCTCAAGCCAACATGAGCAAATGCTGGGTAACTTTCGGTGTTGGACCCCGGACTCATTTCACCGGCATTATCACCTTCATCTCATTCAGACGCTAAATAACCTTAGGTATTGATAAAGCGTCGTAAAATAACCTACTAAAATAAAAAAATAAAAACGAAAATTAATAAAAACTTTCAATAAATTGACACATACTTTCTAATTATTTTATATCTTATGCATTTCACAATTCACTTCCTTGTCATGTTGACAATGGAACTACAGTTTATATTTTCTTGAACTATTCTTCGAAAGACAAATGAATGAAACTATTCAATATGTACTCAGATAAGATGAACGCTCTTTTCTGAACTGCACACCAAAAGGCATTAACTACCAAGAGATCCAAAGAGCGGTGGAGTTCCTAGCCGTCCACACAAGGTCACGAATGCTATGGGAAAGTGTGACGGGGAATCCCCCCTGCAGTTCATAGCTTCGTTCTGTGGGGTAGGGATGTATTGGATTAGTGTTGTGTTCACTGTGTCATTATTTGTGACTATTATGCATTACTGTTTTTGTTAAAACATAAATTGTTTCAGCAACTGTTTTACTGAAAACCACAGGTAGGAAGTTCGTATCAAAACAGTAGACTTCAGTTGAGTTCAGCGAGGAGTAGGCCTATAGATGTCACCCGCGCCTCGCCCTGATCTCGCTCGCTACAGACGATAAGCAGTTCACATAAACAACGCATAGTATCATTCTGTGGAGCTGTGTACAGTCGTGAATAGTTTGAAGAATATTGTTAATTTATATTAAGAGTTTAGATTTTGAACAAAGTGAGCTATTCTGTTATTATTGTATTATTTACGTAATGTTAATATTATGCACGATTAAAAAAAAGTAAACTCATCTGTTATTAAATAATTATGCAAACACGAAAGTGTAACACGTTTATTTTTTCCCGGATTATTCTTCGTTAAATGTTGGTTCAGAGACAAGTTTATATACCAGCCGTCAATACTTGTTTGTTTTGCTGGGCTGTTGACGTCTCGTGCTACTATGCATTCGGTTACATTACAGCCCAAGTTCATTCAACATCAGAATTACGATACGAATTCCTAGCTGTCGTTACAATAGAAATGAAAAATTTTCTTAAAAACAATTATGGCTTTAATATTATGTGCCACATATGAGATACACTATTAGATTCACCAAGTTGTTGTTCACATGATGATAGTAAGAAATACTGTATCATATTTCAGACTTGCTCCAGTAACTTCTTGTGACGTAGAACGAATATTTTCAGAGTACAAATATTGTTCTTTTTCTGAACATAAAAGGAGTATTTATTTTAATAAAATGAAAATGTTCATTGTTGTTTGTTATAATGAGGCTAGAATCATAATTGTAAACATTATATGATATTTTTATATGTATGGGTAAATTATTTTAGATTGGGAGTTACGAAGTTTGTAATTACAAATTATTGATTTTTAATCCGTTTATTGTTTTCTTGTTCTAAGGCCGTGGACGATTGGAGCATAAGTTTGGTTATCACTCGGATGTATATGTTTGTCGTTCTGGTTCACTGACATTGAGATCTGCGCTACTATATTTTCATTCGATAGAGATATAGTCCAAGTTCATACAACTTAATAGTTTCGTTACTAACTTCCTAGCTCTGCTGATAACTATAGAATGAAATAAGAATTAAATAAAATTATAAAAAATAGGAGATACCAGTGTACAAACCGGGCATCTCTGAAAGTGAATTCCTATGCTCTATTACTGAGCTACGCTTCTGTTTGCTTTTAATTTGATAGAAGTTTGACTATTAGAATTAGGAGGAATACAGCATTGAAGAATCCGAGAAAATTCTCTCTATATTGTCGGACCATCGGATCTGTGCCCCTTCAGCGCTGTCGTCGTTCTTGGAAAAGTTAACGCCTGTACTCACTCCATTACACCCGCTTTCCTCCCACCACGTTAAACAGCAGGCCACGAACCTTGCCGAATAGGGATGTTGCCAAACTTCCGTCAAACGGTGTCATAAATAACTAGTCTTCCATGCTACAATGTTATTTCTTTCAATCAAAATACATCTTGTATTTCTACATTTTTTAAACCTAAATCCCATGTCTCGAATCACTTTCCGTAGTTTTTCTGTCCAACCTTGGAAATTATTACTTTTCAGTAATTTATTCAATGTTGAAACTTCTTTCTGAACGGCATAAAATTCTTGTATCTTTCTTCTTAAAATACATCAGTTCATATCACCTACAACAATTAAAAGTTCCCTCGGTCTGTTCTTCTCTGGTGATTCTAGCTTTTCATCTCCTGCACAGACTCCATCTCTCCTGATTTTCTTTATTAGGAGTTCTGACCTGTCTATATAAATTACATAAAATGTTGTATTATTAGTATTAGTTAAGTAAATAATTTTAATACATAATCATTTGAAATAAAATAAGCCTCACCTGTGATATCAGTTGCTCTTTTCGTTGCCTGATTTATAGGAAACAGATATTGACCTGTTTGTTTCTCTTCATCGCAAAATGCTATTACGTACTTAATATTTCTTTCGCCACTCCGTGCTACAGTATTCATGTTGAGTTGACAATACTGGACTGCAAGTGCAGATATTGTAAACTGTCCCGCAAGAAGGCCAAAATTGTGAGTAGTGGGGGACAGAAAGGGAGAGAGGTAGAAAAGAGAGAGATAGGAATGCAGGGAGAGAAATGAATTACCGAGGCTGAGAAGGAATTAGAGTTCAGTTCGCATATCTGACGGGGGCACAGATCCGATGGTCCGACTATAGTAGCTACCAACAAGGATCGGTTATCCATATTCAAAAAATAAAATTCTATTTTCAAAACTTGTATCGCAAAATAGACCTACTATTTTGTACTAAAATACCGGTATTGTACACATCATTTCCGGTTAAATTGACTCTATGGTACTGAATATGAACGAAATCTGTCCAGTAGTTAAGGAGGAATTCCGTTCCCACGCGAAAATAAATATGCAGGCAATAAGTTATTTCTCGATGAGGGCGAAATCCTTGAATCCAATTTTATATACTACGAGTGATTATAAGGTAAGAAACGAATAAAATATGTAAAATATATTATTTCCGTATTTTGAGTAAACTCAAATTAGAAAAGATAATACCAACTGAAAGATTAAACTTACGTTTGAATAACAATACTTACCTCATTATCTATTATCAGTTAATAAGATCATCGTCATTATTACTTCTGCAGATATCACTACCGGTATCATAACACTTGATATTTTGTACAAACAGCTTTATGGCGCAGTGCATATTCATGAGAAGGAATTCACAACTTGGCTATAAAGTCCTTGCACATTTCATTTACTAGAGTCGTCGGTTACGTAATAGGAGGGAAATCCTCGACGTCTGTGGACATAAAATAAATAGCAGCCAATTGATTAGCATATAATTGCTGAAAAGTTTCCCAAAGAGCGTAAGAAAAGTCTTCGAAGGCGAAGAAAAGAAAAGCAACAAATAGCCAGTAGGAATGCCGTTCAGTTAATGTTACAGTGGCTGCATTCACATGGTGTTTGTTTCAGAAAGGAAATCGAAAGTTCAACTCGCAATCGGCAGTGATGCACTTTGACACCACATGAACACTTTGGTGCATTATATTCTGAGAGGCAACGCATGACGTCGGAAGAGGTCGCAGCGTGGGTCAGTGGTTAACTTATCGGATGTCTCCTTCTACCTCTTAGAAGGAACGTTCTGTCTTATTTGTGCGAAATGTAGTCTGATTTGCAGCACTTTGGTCATAATGTCTGCTATGTGAAGTAAATCTTAGTTGATAAGTCTGCAGAGTAAATCAAAGAAAGACACGATGTCATTTCACACTCGTTAATTTGAAGCTCTTGTCTTCGAGACGGATAGAATATCATTAGTCTACAGTGCAGATAAATCATGATATTATATATTGTATTCAAAAGTCCATTTGCTTGTGTATAAAATAACTAAACACTAACGGTCCTACTAATAAAGCGTGTATATGTGTCTCAGTGAAACGTACAGCAGAGTTCGTATAGGTCAGTTTCTGTCAGATGCATTTCCAATTCACTGTGGGCTAAAGCAAGGAGATGCACTATCACCTTTACTTTTTAACTTTGCTCTAGAGTATGCCATTAGGAAAGTTCAGGATAACAGAGAGGGTTTGGAATTGAACGGGTTACATCAGCTGCTTGTCTATGCGGATGACGTGAATATGTTAGGAGAAAATCCACAGACGATTAGGGAAAACACGGGAATTTTACTGGAAGTAAGTAAAGAGATAGGTTTGGAAGTAAATCCCGAAAAGACTAAGTAAATGATTATGTCCCGTGACGAGAATATTGTACGAAATGGAAATATAAAAATCGGAAATTTATCTTTTGAAGAGGTGGAGAAGTTCAAATATCTGGGGGCAACAGTAACAAATATAAATGATACTCGGGAGGAAACTAAACACAGAATAAATATGGGAAATGCCTGTTATTATTCGGTTGAGAAACTTTTATCATCCAGTCTGCTGTCGAAAAATCTGAAAGTTAGAATTTATAAAACAGTTACATTACCGGTTGTTTTTTATGGTTGTGAAATTTGGACTCTCACTTTGAGAGAGGAACAGAGATTAAGGGTGTTTGAGAATAAGGTTCTTAGGAAAATATTTGGGGCTAAGAGGGATGAAGTTACAGGAGAATGGAGAAAGTTACACAACACAGAACTGCACGCATTGTATTCTTCACCTGACGTAATTAGGAACATTAAATCCAGACGTTTGAGATGGGTAGGGCATGTAGCACGTATGGGCGAATCCAGAAATGCATACAGAGTGTTAGTTGGGAGGCCGGAGGGAAAAAGACCTTTAGGGAGGCCGAGACGTAGATGGGAAGATAATATTAAAATGGATTTCAGGGAGGTGGGATATGATGATAGAGAATGGATTAATTTTGCTCAGGATAGGGACCAATGGCGGGCTTATGTGAGGGCGGCAATGAACCTCCGAGTTCCTTAAAAGCCAGTAAGTAAGTATAGTTTTTATATGACACTTAGGCAGAGTTGGGACAGAAAACGTTATTAAGAAACCATGCATAAGCGATGGATGTATAAACAGCGTGTAACTATACACTTGTAGTTATAATACACGAAATCCCCTGTTTAAGCGTTGTATACAGAAAAATGGCCGCCCTTCTAACAGCTGTTGTTTCTCAATGATGGACTCTCACGACATTGCGTAATACTTCAAAAGGCACGTGTCAAATGTGTAAGTAAGGCTGGATTCAAAATGACCAGTATCCTTCCTGGACCCTTCATCTCCAGATAATGAATGGCAATATATCTCAGTGTGTTCCATACGTGACGACCAAAAACACATTTGGCAAGTAACTGGCAACTAGCAATTAGACGGAGTAACGCAACAATAGATCAACCGACAATTTGAAAAAAAAAAATGAGTTCTTTACACAGATCTGTTGTTGACTGTACAGTGGAGTCACTTCGTTTTTTATAAATGGGTGTAAAAACTATTAGCCAATCAAAGGTAATTTGATATGTTTGTACGTACTGTACATTATTGGTCTTCTGTGCCCGCCCCTACCTAGTCGATGTAACCAATGCCGAACGATGAACTTGGTGACTGGTAGACAGAGAGCGTGGTGTACACAATATGGTGAGTACAAACACTGTACATACTTGTCTCTGAGCGTTGGATGCAACACGCAGTAGATGCCCTACAAGTTTCAACTTAATTTTTTGTCTGAGTAAATGTATTATGAAGTGGTATCAGTCTAAATAACTTAAAAATATTTTTATCGTTAACCTTAAAACAATTATTTTATTTAGAGGAGTTACCACTGTAATTATTTACTCTTATATTTGTATGTGTTACTAAAAAACCCTCTCCTTATATTTGTATGTGTACATATTTAGATGCTAAAGTAATTCTTTTTTAAGTTTCTAATGTTTTCATGTATAAGTTTAAATACATTTCTTTCTTCTTCTTTACTGTATGTTTTGATGTCAACGTCGAGCATGGGCAAAGCGATCGTCTTATCAGTAATGTTTTGAGTGGTATTCCTGTAGTGGTCGGAGTCAGCTAGCTTTCCAAATTAGAAGTTTCCATAACAGAGGTTTCCAACGGAGGGACTCCACTGTATTATTTAACTCGAAAAAAATCAAGAATGGGATATATGCATTTTGCTGCTATTTATAATCAAAATTCGTTTATTGCATAACATTTATTTCTTTATTTATTTATTTCTTTATTTATTTATTTATTTATTTATTTATTTATTTATTTATTTATTTATTTATTTATTTATTTATTTTGCAATATTAAATGAACTGCTGGATAGTTATTAAAAATCAGTCAGTTTTTTTTAGTATTATTTGTGCTTTTTTTTGTAATTGTATGAACGTTACAATACTTCTTGCATAAAATGTTTAATAAAAACCAAATTAATATCATCGGTCAGTATCTCGAAAACAGGACTTTGGCTGCTGGTCTCGTATTGCGTAACTCCGACCAAAAATAGGCTTAAGGACTTTACTAGTAGACGGTAGTATATTATACACACTATTTAAAGGGTGTAATTGATTGATATTTGTTATTGAAGTGTCGTATCAATGAAGAAATGTGTTGTGTCAGTGAAGTGTGTTGTGTAAGTGAAGTGTGTTGCTGTCAGTGAAGCTTTATAGTTTATAGTGGCAGTGCAAAGTATTTAAACAGTAATATGTTTTTGAAGTGTTAGTGAAATCACGATAGAATCAGTAAAATGTATCGTAGTTCCAGAGCAGTGAGTGAGTTGCCAACGAAATGAGTGTAGTGCTGAAAGGTACTTGTGCAGGTATGAACATATCGTACTCGTGGGTTTTAGTTCCAGGTTTAAGATACAAATTAGATTTACTTTAAATGTTATTTGAAGTGATCGTGCTTCATTTAATGTAGGATGCTCCCTGTTATTATTATTATTATTATTACATTATTATTACTAATTATTATTAGTATTATTATTAATTTATTGTTAATTGTGTTTATTATTGTCATTATTGAGTGCAATTAGTTACTACTGCCACCGGGTAGGCCTATATACCCATTTGCAGTGTGAATAAATGCATACACATACACAATTGACAAAGGCGGGCGATGTTCCTCGAACAGGGAAGCGGACGGCGTTGCGAGAAAGTCCGGGTTCAAATCCAGACGGTTGTTTAGGGGTACTAGCGTCTTCCCTACCAAAATTTCGTAATTTATCTATCCATCGTCAAACCACAAAATTAAACAGATGAACAAAGCCATTCTATAATTGTAATTTCTCCACAGATGGATAGCTGATCGGAATGGCAAGAATTAATAAACTGTATCCGTTAGAGGTCGTGAACTTGATAATTCACTCACATGCCCACATTTAGTGTATGAGGTTTGATAAAGAACAGTAATTCTACCAGCTCAGCGTACTGAAATAGTAATTTACGTTACAAGAGCGGTATGTTGACGTTTTCATGGTCCAGGAAAAGATTGAAAAAGCGAAACGTAGTTGAGCTTTTTTAATTTCCGAGAACATGAAAACAAACATACCGCTCGTGTATCGTACATTATTTTGTTCGAAGATCGTTTATTACATACCTGAAAGACGAATTTATAATTAGTTGCAATGAAATCTCCATGTTGGTTTCTGTTTAATGACGCCAACTTCGGAACACCAAAATATCTTTCTTCAACATTGTTGCTGTAAAATGTTTTCTGTGTTTACTATACTCCAGCAGGCCGTGATATACGTCTGTCTTTTTTTTCCCCCAGTCTATAAATGCGAACTTAAAACAAACGGTAAGGTTATGTAATGATTTATTTTTCATTTTAATATTTTAACAATATTATTTATATAACATATTGCAGTAATAACATCGGCATCTGGAATCTCGTTGATTTTTTCACGGCTTCCTTAATGTTACTTGTATCAGGAATGCAATAAGTTTCGTGGAGTAGTAGACTTTACTTAATTTTTGCAAATATTTAAAAACAATAATTAACATTGCAATTTAGGTGAAATTGCAGTGGTAAGTTTTCAATTTATAATTATTACTATGTTAAACGTCTCTAAAAATGATATGTTAAAAGCCTAAAGCAGTAAAATGAATGTCGCGCTTAAGCGGTAAGAAGAGGGAAATTGTTATGTGTGTTACGTTGGGAATACTGAATGTGGTATTTCACACTTACCGCGTATTGGTTCTGTGCGGAAAACAAGCAAATACGCACGATCTCGCACAAAATAAGTTACATAATTTCAACCACTACCAATAAGATAAACTTTACCTACGTTACAATGACGTTTTCTTTATTGTACTGAAGTGTCTCAGTAATTTAATAGACGAGTTGGAAAGGTGCTAGAATGCATTTTAATCCAGTTACTGTAGACATATCTTCAAATTTAATTGACGAAAGTATAAAAATCGACGTTTTGAATGAATTTACTAAAACGATAATTTAAAATTCAGGAAATACAAATACAATATATGTCATTAAGCAAATATTTCCTTTCTAATTCTTCAAGGTAACTTCTTGTACCGCTCACAATTTACTTTTTCCCATGGTAATAGTGAAAAGACCAGAAACTTGTTTGAAGTGGCAAGACGGGACGGGCTTGGCAACCAATTAGCATGTCAGCTAGTCGAAGATTGGAAGATAGGCGCTCGGCCGAGTCCACAGAAATCCACTTCTTCGCGTCACTAAAGAAACTCCTGAAATATTTGCTTCGGTAATCAAAATTCCAATGCTCTCTCTTTTCTAGGTTATGTTTTGCTGTGACTTGTAGCGTAGTCTGAATGCCTCATAATGGCACGGATATATTTAGTTGTTTTTTTTTTTCAATCATTTGTAAGGTAGCTTTTCGTTTACATTGGTTATATTAGATGTAAACTCCTAGGAATTTGTTGAATGACGATAGTGAATCGTAGTATTAATGGAAACGAAATATGGTGAAGATTTGGGTCATTTAGAGATCTTGCAGCGTCTGTGTTTTCTCCCACTAAAATTTGGTTCCTTAATATTGAGAATTGAAAAAGTCTCTCCTGAATGCACAGAAATGTCTGACAATATCCTATAGTTACTCTTAAATCAATCGTGTCAATCTCGGAGTAGAGACATAAACTTTGCAGTTGCTTTTTTCCATTACTTTTCACATGGAATATACAATTTATAAATTCGCTTTATTCGACAAATTGTGAATTTGATCAAATTACATAAAAAATCTTTATCATTAACCCTTTCTTACCTATAGATACCATATGGCAATAATTAACTTTATAGCATTTATATACTTGTGTGTTACATATGAAGGTAAATTTTGCTGGATAACTTCTATTTCAATACATTTTCATCAATATAGTTTTGTTTCAAATGTTGCCACTCCCGTAACTTGTTCCTAATGCAGCTATTTGTTTCAACATGGATTGTTTGTAAATTTAATTTGGGTTAGAAAGGGTTAAGTGCTTTAACTGCCTAATTAATAGAGCTCGGAATTTTTTTTGTGCTAAAAGTTAAGAGTGATACTAAGTGTAGATGAATAGATGTAGTGCCCATGAGGAGAGTTTTAAGCCTAGTTCACAAGAATACGATTTGTAATAATAGACAAAAAAAAAGTAGCAAGGACTGGACAATGGAGCTTGTAAATGGTGCGCTAGTTTATAAATGGTGGTTAAGAGGATTAAAGACCTTTAACGATACCAAGGAAAAATACTGAATGACAGGAATGACATCTCAAAGAAGTGGGAGCTGGCTTCTTTATTTATAAACTATAGCGAGGAATAATACTAACATTTAGCGCCTGAAATTCCGGACCCTACTAATTAAGTTATTCTAACGGAGAATTAAGTGCATAGTGTCTCATATTTTGTAACACACGTTGGAAAAAATTAAGTTCATTCGGGAAATACAACAAATACGTGTTGCACATGCGCAGAGATAGTTATTCAATAAATATTTCAAACTTCGTAAACTAAAAATGAATATGATTATGTGATGGCGGAATAATGGCAAATGTATGAAAGATAGAAATCCCAAATGGTCTGACTGAATCCATCACGTCAAAAATCTGACATCATCTGGCGTGTACACAATTGAAGACCTCCCCCGAAAAAGGATGTAACATCAGATTCTTGAAACATGTTATGTAGATGGAGCAATTTAATATTAAAGCATTTATTTATAACAATAAATGTTTGCGTTCAATGGCTGAATAAAGTTGTATCCTTGTTTAGTCATATGGTTGTGATAGTAAATATAGACCTATGCCCCTAAAATTGTACAAACTGAGGTTTTTTATTTAGCCAACTCGTTCAAGAAGTGAAGTATCCTTATCAAAGAAATTAAGAAACAACACAATCTGAGGGTATTATTTTCCTAACTCGTTCAATAAATTAAGTATCCTAACCAAATGAATTAAGAAAAAGGTACGTACGGTTCAGAATAATACTATCGTAACTACTACTATTGGTACTGCTAGTTACGATATTATTGTTCTGAACCATCGATATATACTGAGGGTTAAATTTGCTAACTTGTTGTTCATACGTTCAGGTATCCTAATCAAAAAAAAAAAAATAAGAAAATGATACAAACTGAGAGTTTCATTTAGCTAAATCGTTCAAGAAGTGAAGAAATTTCAAAGAAATTTGAAAAATTACAATCTAAAGTTTTTATTTTCCTAACACGTTCAATAAATGAAGTATCCTAACCAAATGAATTAAGAAAATAATACCTACAGTTCAGAATAGTACTATCGTAACTACCACTATTGACGCTGCTAGTTACGATAGTATTGTTCTGAACCGTCGACACATACTGAGGGTTAAATTTGCTAACTTTTTCATAAATTCAAGCATCCTTGCCAAAGAAATTACGAAAATTGTGCAAACTGAGGCTTTTTTTTATTTAGCTAACTCGTTAAAAAAATTAAGTATCCTTACCAAATAAATTGAGAAAAGGTAAAAACTGAGCATTAAATTTTTCTACCCAACTCGAAAGATGAAACATTCCTACCAGAATGACATAAATTGAAGGTCAAGTTTAGTTAACTCTTTTCATTACCAAAGAAATGAAGAAAAGGACGCAAATTTATCTCAAAGGACGCAAATCCAATTACGAATGTAACTCGATGTTCTGAACCGTCGATACATACTGAGGGTTAAATTTGCTAACTTTTTCATAAATTCAAGCATCCTTGCCAAAGAAATTACGAAAATTGTACAAACTGAGGGTTTTTTATTTAGCTAACTCGTTAAAGAAATGAAGTATCCTTACCAAATAAATTGAGAAAAGGTAAAAACTGAGCATTAAATTTTTCTACCCCACTCGAAAGATCAAACATTCCTACCAAAATGACATAAATTGAAGGTCAAATTTAGTTAACTCTTTTCATTACCAAAGAAATGAAGAAAAGGACGCAAATTTATCTCAAATGACGCAAATCCAATTACGAATGTAACTCGATGTTCTGAACCGTCGATACAAACTGAGAGTTAAATTTGCTAACTTTTTCATAAATTCAAGCATCCTTGCCAAAGAAATTACGAAAATTGTACAAACTGAGGGTTTTTTTATTTAGCTAACTCGTTAAAGAAATGAAGTATCCTTACCAAATAAATTGAGAAAAGGTAAAAACTGAGCATTAAATTTTTCTTCCCCACTCGAAAGATCAAACATTCCTACCAAAATGACATAAATTGAAGGTCAAATTTAGCTAACTCTTTTCATTACCAAAGAAATGAAGAAAAGGACGCAAATTTATCTCAAAGGACGCAAATCAAATTACGAATATAACTCGAGCAATAAAAAATACAAAATGAGTGACGAGTATTGTCAGTTCTTTGTTCAGTTAACGCTGAGTTCCATCATCTGCAGACCCAACTAGCCCGTATGCCATGCTTAGATGAATGATAGAGTGAAAATAAAAGTGCGTTGCTATAACATATTTCGTCTGTCCGTCCAAGAAGCTGTGTAATTCGGTCAGTATGTCAGCTGGTGATTCTGTCATTTAGTCACGATTCTCTCTCTCTCCTCTAGGCGGCCAGAAGCGACGGGCGCGCGTTTTCATGAATGAAGTTCTAGTTGCACACGTGAGCACGCATTCCTCCATTCACCCTACAAATTGTGTGGGAAGAGGGACTAAATTTAGCCTGTGCGGAGCGGGCTCTCAACTCTCATAAACACAACAGAGGCCAGAGGCTCACACGCTCTACGTCTATTTATGACATTGTTCAGCATGTTCGATTCAGGAACGGTTCATGTAGATGTTCCACTAATCGTCTGCTTATACGGCTATCTTTAAAATAAAAATATGAAGAAACCATGAACTACTTAACATGAGAATGTTGCGCTCTGGCAGAAAACGTGATCGCATGTGAGTTCGTCACTTCGGAAAGCGTCAAAGAGTTCGTATTCACACGTACCTGAACACAATTATACGTGACAATTGAAAGCAAATACATCAATGCCGTTACAGAGAAATATCGTACAACGAGGAAAAAAAGAAACTAACACATGTAAAAATATTTAAGTACAGGAATTCTGCTATGTATGTGAAACATGGACTACTTTGTGACACAAATAATTTTCGTGACCGCAAGAATTTTAACAAGAGAACTGAAATCTCTATCAGGAAATAATTAAATTCTTTACAGACTAAAACCTCCCACGTAATAGTGTAGTCTTTATTGGGTAGTACACATAGGTTCAAAAGAAAAGTTCACAAGCAAAATATCTAGGCCTACAGTAATCTCACTAGAGGTTTTTTATTTATCTAGAGAAAATCAAAACTCGAGTGGGATTTAATTTACTATTACACGATTAGAAGAAAGTATATAAAGATTAGAAGTAACGAAGTACTCCAATACAATAAAATATTAATTGACTTAGGAAAATACAACTGTCTTCAAATGTATTATTGTACCATCTCAACATTACGCTAGATGGCAGTAGTGTTTTATGATTAGCTGTTTTCTTGTTATCAGTTGTGCTAACTATGGAATCTTCATTGAACTCTGTGGACGGTTAGTACTCAAGAAGGCTTTGTTGATTCAGTTTCATTTTTATTAAAACATTTGCATTCCACTTCAATCATCCGGATCCCAGTAATCAACGTCACTTGACAGATGATTTTCAATAAATCTCAGTATTAAACAATCTCTGATACGTGACTATCCATAATATCATATAGCAGAAGCTATAACTAACATAACCTAAATAATATAAACAAGTGTTAGATAAGTTTCAATTATGGATGATGATATAAACAAGAAAAGTTTTAATTAACGATGATGACATAAAAAATAAACATGAATAATTTTAAAAGAAACAATAATTATTGAAAGTACAATTTTTAAATTTGAATGTTTTAGTGGTTGGTGTTAGTGTTTTATATTAGACGTGTGCGTAAAAGAAGTGGAACTCGTTGATGTACATGGTGTATTCTTCAACTTATTCAGGATTTCCGAATGGTGCTCTTCATATATTTGTAAATAGGGTTTCAGGGAAGATGCATAGCTATGACCAGTGATCTTTATTAATTCTTGTTCTTGAATGCCAATGCGAGTCATATTTGAAACTGCTGTGCATCGACTGCAGTGGTTTGTAATTTTCTGTTGACGTCCAGACCAATGCAGTTTGAAATGTTGGCAAACAAAGAAACAAATGCTAGGGTAGCGATAAAAATAAACAAATGCTAGGGAAGCGATAAAATTAAACAAATGCTAGGGACGCGATAAAATTGTGCGATAAGCAGCCATGATTGGTTGAAAGACGTCCTTTCGTACCGTTTTATTGGTCAAAAGTAGTGTGACGGAGTAAAAGTGTAATAGTCATAGTATTACTACCACAAGCCCGATTTATTATGCGATGAATTCACGAGAAGTATAGCTACGAGTGGATTTACAAATAGTGAATGAGTAGCACGAGTAGTATTTGTTTCGACTATTTCATGAATATGATAAGCTAATATGCAGAATAGTATTAGAAAGCTAGCCAAATAAATAAGGATTGTCCTTTAAGACAATAGATTAAGATCAATAGCAAACCCACGAACTTTTTACTGCACATTTCAAAGCGGCTTGTTCTTCGCCGAGCCCGGGTTTGTTGACAGTCACATGCACATAGATGTAATAACCTACCTCACTATTTTGTCATCATCCGGGAGTTGAATTAACACTGTCACTTGTTATTTTAGGTACAGGTCTACTATTAAAAATTATATAAAAGATATTTACAGTAGATGAATCACTGTTTAGGCCCTAACAATGAGATTAAATTGTCACGGCACGCTCACGAATTGCAGCTAACCTGGAGACCTTGGTTACAACTGACCTACCTTATGCACAGAAAGAAATATTAATATTTAATTTGTATTACGCAACACTAATACTTTGACGTTATGAACTTAACGTAAGAAGCTATTGAAATACAGCTGCAGGAAAATCATTCATAAATAAACAACAAATTATTTTAAAACTCTCACAGGCTAAATAAATTAAAAAAAAAATCATTCAAACTCATAAGGTCTTGCGCCTTTAGTTATTGTAAAGTCTATACCTTCTTCCGATCGTTCAACATGTTCCATGAGGACTTGGTTACAACCGATTCCACAAAATAAAACTGCCGCGTAGGTGCGGTAATTTGTATGCGATACAATTTTGTGATGATTTTGCGTTGTTCTATATAGCTGTGATTGGTTGAAACTCAACGGATTCTTACAGAACATTCAGGAATGAATGTAAAAATGAAGTAGTCACCTCACTAGGTGCTACAATTTGCCTGAACAAAAACTAATAAAACTATATTTCTTTACTAAGATAAAGTTAAGTTCAATGGGCTGAAATGGATTTAGAAGATGACAATCCCAAGAATTCATGGAGTATACATTTTCTGTTATATTATTTGCTATTTTTATTCGTAGCTTTTTCTATGTACCGTAAACTGGGGTAAAGAGGATCACATGTGGTAAAGTGGATCATATGTGTATTGCTTAGATAAATCAGCGCCACATGGATCACACATGCAAAGAAAACCTTTCTTCTATAAATTCCACTAAAAATAGTTTTCTTTGCATGTGTGATCCATGTGGCGCTGACTTATCTAACAATACACATATGACCCACTTTACCACATGTGATCCTCTTTACCCCAGTTTACGGTAATAATAGCCTCACCCTTATCTCCAGTTACTAGTTTATTCCGAAATTATGTAGATATAAAGTGAATTTTAAGTTCCTAATTCCTGTTTATTGTTAGTTATTATTATTATTATTATTATTATTATTACTAGTATTATTTGCAATGGCCGAATCCAGAAATGCATATAGAGTGTTAGTTGGGAGGCCGGAGGGAAAAAGGCCTTTGGGGAGGCCGAGACGTAGATGGGAAGATAATATTAAAATGGATTTGAGGGTGGTGAGATATGATGAAAGAGACTGGATTAATCTTGCTCAGATAGGGACCAATGGCGGGCTTATGTGAGGGCGGCAATGAACCTCCGTGTTCCTTAAAAGTAAGTAAGTATTATTTGCATCTCAAAATCAATTAAGGACGATTTGATTTTTTTAAACTGCTCAACTTGTAAATATGGACAGACGGAATAAAAATGAAGCTGTACTAGAAAGAGTAGGTGAAGAAAGAACGATGCTGAAACTGATCAGGAGGAGAAAAATGAATTGGCTGGGTCACTGGTTGCAGAAGAATATATAAAATGATAGAGGACATTAAGATATATGGATCGTATGTGGGGACTAAAAGAATGATCTAAAATAAGAAAGACTGGAGATTGCTGGGTTTGCAGTGAAAGACCTGCCGTTGGGCAGAAAAGAATGAATGAATGAATGAATGAATGAATGAATGAATGTTTATATAACAACGGAGTTTGAAAAAAATTATCTACAATATAGTAATGATGTTTTAATATTAGAATAAAAATTACTATAATCTTATAGTAATATACTTTATTCAAATTGTGGTTAAGGTTCTAATTCAATTTTAATGTAGCCTAATCATTATTACCAGTATTACATTTTTGTGCTCAAAATTCCATGTCATTTCTGTTTTGCCGAAAGCTAAACGGTGTCAGGTATCTTATTTTTCGTCATGTCTTTATATTTGTAAGTTCTTTGATTTAGGCCTACCATTTCTATGGATGTTTTGAAAATAACATATTTGAAACGAAATCTAGCCAGCAATAAATGAATGATTTCTGCATTTCCCGTATGGAGCAGTTATGGCCTGGAAGCACTACGTCATTATATGATGACGTCGAGCACCAAATTCACTTGTTTTTTTCTTATATTTGGCTTTTTCAGCGGAAAGTTAAGTATCGTCTCTGAATACGGATCCAGCACTTTACTTTATATGACCTAACTTCTGACTTGAAGTCAAGACGAAGTGAAATTGAAGTGACGTTCTTGAATACGGCCTTAAGTCTAAGATTTTGGACTTCCCAAACGTGTATTAAGATTTAATCTCTCCAAACTCGTGTAATATTCTTCGTTTCCCATCGCTAAAGAAACTGTAAACATTGTATCAGTAATTTATTTACTGACCATTTCAATTGCAGAGTTTATTAAATGCCGAGATTGAACATGGGCAAGAAAAGGCCGATAAATTTTGCCAGGAGCCCTCTATCAGAGACAGGGTCCTCCTACGCGCCGTAAATCTACGACGCGGAACTCCCAAGCTTTACTTCCTTCCCTCTCGGAAGAAACTATGCTAAGGATTTTATCACCATTTGAAATCCATCGTCCTCGACCGGTTCTGAAGCCGCGAACCTAGGATGTAATAGCTACACCACCGAGGACGAATCGTAAGTGTTATGGGACACCAGGACTGAGTTTTTGGCCAAAACGACAAAAATATTTTTTTTTTTGTTTTTTTTTTTTTAAATATGTAAATAGTTACCTTATACATTTATTTAACATTTGTCCTATATTTACCCTTCGCCCGCCATTTTCAGAGATCTGGCGCCAATTTTTAAAATGCTACGCGCAGCTCTTTAAACCTAACACATACACTAACAATAGTGTTTTCTTTTTTTATTGGGTTATTTTACGTCGCTGTATCAACATCCCTGGTTATTTAGCGTCTGAATGAAATGAAGGTGATAATGCCAGTGAAATGAGTCTGGGGTCCAGCACCGAAAGTTACCCAGCATTTACTCGTATTGGGTTGAGGGAGAACCCCGGAAAAAGCCTCAACAAGGTAACTTGCCCCGACCGGGATTCGAACCCGGGCCACCTGGTTTCGCGGCCAGACGCGCTGACCGTTACTCCACAGGTGTGGACTTGTGTTTTCTCAAAACTACGTTTTTAGTCAATAAAAAGGTCGTATAAATTTTTAACTTTTGAAAATTAAATAAAATTATCAAGCAAAATTAGGATTTCTGTAAAAAAAAGATATCCCATTAACCAGTTCTCTAATATAAAAATCCATGCGTAGTTTTCTTAATCATGTGATGTAAGTCCTTTACAGAAAATTTTAATACGCAATACCAATTCTGAAGCCGTCAGGGATGTTTTGAATTCACGCATAATTTAATACCATTGAAATAACTGAAAATTATTATCTAAGGAACTAATGCATGAAATTTGATTACGTTTCATAAAAGGTAAAGGCAACCCCATGACAGGCAGAACGGCCCAGAGGCTGGGTCGGGAGGTTAAGTCTCCCTCCCACTTTTACAGACAATCGTCAAGTTAATGGCAATAGGGGTGTCAATCCTACTCTTTTTATTTTATTTGAGTAGGTTGCTATACGACGTTGTATCAACATCTAAGGTTATTTAGCGTCTGAATGAGGTGATAATTTCGGTGAAATGAGTCCGGGGTCCAACACTGAAAGTTACCCAGCGTTTGTTCAAGTTAGGTTGAGGGAAAACCCCGGAAAAACCAGGTAACTTTCCCCGGCCCGTATTCGAACCCGGGCCACCTGGTTTCGCGGTCAGACGCGCTAACCGTTACTCCACAGGTGTGGACTTGAATCCTACGTCCCCGCCATCTTTACCCCCAAGGAAATGCCCCTGGTACTCATTTCCGTTACAGGATGAGTAGACCTCAAGGCCATAGTGCGGCTGAAAGGATTAAGGCTGGTTCAGAATAAATCGGAAAAGAGAATCGGAACGAAAACGAAAACGGTAAAATTGTTAAAATGTATACATTTAAATGTGAGCATTCACAATTAACGAAAAGCTTGCCGGAGCCCAGGATCGGGAACGAAGAGTTGGCCAAGTTTCAACTTTGGCGTTCACGTTTCCGATCACAGCCCACTAGATTCATTCTATTGCAATCTAAAAGCTATTTTGTCGTCGTATATTTTGTAGCAAGAAGACCGTGACATAACCTATGCATTATTTTGTTCTGTGCTGTGCCTCATGGAGCAAGTTTTATTTGATGAGATTCTAATATTGAAATCCTCACATTTACGATTAGCGGCGCGCCTCGTATAAAGATGAGAAAATGAAGGAGAATACGTGGCTTTCAGTAGCTGCATCTTTGAACACCGATCGGAAGCGAATCATATTTTATTACTGTATTGGTTGTATTACACACTACATATTCACGCTTCAATTCAATAACAACTAGTGTTGTGTTCATTTTTGTTCTATTACAAATGTTTCTTCTCTAATTATTTTGCGTTATGGTAGGCTTAAAATAGGTTGTGATAATAAAAATGCATGGTCATATTTATAGTACCGTACCTAATGAAATGTTTCGGTTGAAATTTCGAAGGTAGTTAACCTGCGTTTATGTTGGCTGCCTTGTACTCATGAGAGAACGCCATTGGTCAATTATACACAAATAACAGCAGAATCCGTAATATCGACTTTACATATAGTTATTGACATACATATCGATGCGCATCTACGTTGGACAATAACTTCATTTAGGTCAAAATTACATAAATTCTTACTTAACAGATTAATTGCTGATTAATATTTGTTACTTATAATGAAACTAACATCTGTCCATTCTTATTATTATCATTAATTTCTCTAAATAGACTTACAAAACCTCTAATGGCAATTACATTAATATTCTCATTATAGAAATATGTTTTAGATATATATATATATTTTTTTTTTCTCCCTGTAACATAGTCCTAGTAAGGTTACTTACTTACTGGCTTTTAAGGAACCCGGAGGTTCATTGCCGCCCTCACATAAGCCCGCCATTGGTCCCTATCCTGAGCAAATTTAATCCATTCTCTACCATCATATCCCACCTCCCTCAAATCCATTTTAATATTATCTTCCCATCTACGTCTCGGCCTCCCTAAAGGTCTTTTCCCCTCCGGCCTCCCAACTAACACTCTATATGCATTTCTGGATTCGCCCATACGTGCTACATGCCCTGCCCATCTCAAACGTCTGGATTTAATGTTCCTAATTATGTCAGGTGAAGAATACAATGCGTGCAGTTCTGTGTTGTGTAACTTTCTCCATTCTCCTGTAACTTCATCCCTCTTAGCCCCAAATATTCTCCTAAGAATCTTATTCTCAAGCACCCGTAGTCTGTGTTCCTCTCTCAAAGTGAGAGTCCAGGTTTCACAACCATAAAGAACAACCGGTAATATAACTGTTTTATAAATTCTAACTTTCAGATTTTTCGACAGCAGACTGGATGATAAAAATTTCTCAACCGAATAATAACAGGCATTTCCCATATTAATTTTGTGTGTAATTTCCTCCCGAGTATCATTTATATTTGTTACTGTTGCTCCCAGAGGTAAGCTTATATTAAATTAATTTTCATCATTTTATTAGCTATCTCAAATATTAAATTAATTATAATTGATTGAATTAAATTAGCTCATAAATTAAGTTACTACTTTACCTTATAGGTTTATCTAAATTTAAATAAATATGTAGTCTACTAGTTTTTAAAACTGAGAACCTTTTAAGTGTAGTGTAAATATTTGTAAATTAAATATGCATTGTATTGATTAAGGCTGGTTGAGTGGAAGAGAAGGCCTTATGGCCTTAACTCTCCCAGCGAAAATAAAACATTATTATTATTATTATTATTATTATTATTATTATTATTATTATTATTATTACGTTCTCGGTTTATTGTGAATCAAAAATTTTCATATTCACGTCCTCTACTTCTCGTTTTCATTCTGGTTCTCGTTCCCGGTTTATTGTGAGCCAGCCTTTAGGATCCTTGGAAAAATCCATGACTCCGTCGGGAATCGATCCCGCGACCTTCTGGTTTTGTAGAGTTGCGACGCTATCCGCGCCCCATTAAATTTGGTACTGTTATTTAAATGTACAGATACAAAAATTCACCGAATTTGAAAGCAATTGATCAAAATCTTTAGCGGTCTTACTAATAAAAACTCTATATACAGACGTTTAACTGTCTTATACTTATACAATGAGTAGCTCGTTTATAAGTCGTATGTAAATTCCTTACTAATAATCACAACATACATCGTGTATAACAGTACAACTGTTAACGCAGCTACGTCATAGTTTCGTCATTACTTAATTACAAACGGTAATAGAATATCTGAGATTCTCTATTGCATCCGGTAGAGCGCTCTAGTGTGCCGTGTTAAGTATCGATAGTACAACTGGCTCTCATCGATTACACACTATATTTTGGTCAAAGAGTACAAGCTACAGCAATATTATTCTACTTATGCTGTGCTCTTTGGTATGTTCTTCTGTGGTTACAAGGCATCTATCATAAAATGACAGTCGATACGAACAGCTGTTAGAGAGGCGGCCATTTTTTTCTCTATATACAACCACAGTGTACTATATACAGTCGCGAAGCTTGAGGTGTTTTTTTGCAAATCTCGTGATAAAGCGCTCCAAGCGGTTAGCAACTAGAAACAATAGACTGTCCATGGTCGACTTTGGACTGTGTCGTATTTCTATCGAGTGCTAGCTCGTTGCGTATTTCACATTGATGCTTGTGAAATGTTCGTTATTGGTTGTAATGAAAATGTTAATGGCTAAAATATAATAATTGGACTAATAATATGGGACAAGGAGGAGATGTTTGTAGTGCTATAAATTGTAGCAACAGTAAGAGAAAGAGGCCAGAGTTATCCTTTGTCCGATTTCCGAAAGATTCAGAAAGGTTCCTGGGTTTCCACAAGAATGCTGTGCAGAAACAAAACTCTTAATTTTGAAGTTCTTTGTGACTGTTAGAATACATTATATCCTTAAATTTCACAATGAAATGTTTCAGTCTAACCGAAAGGACATTAGATACCGGTTAAAGTTCTGTCACTTAGGCTGCTAAATTTCCAGAGAAATAAAGGTTAGGTCTACTTTTTTTTTCAGAGGATATATTTTTAATTGTAGCTATTAATTTTGTTATTATTTTTATGTGTTATTTTATTAAAGACGTAGAAAAATTAAGTTCGTTTTAATGAAATTTATTGATCACGTTTTATTTTCAATTCTGGTGAGATTATTATTGCTTAGGCCTATTTTTTTCAAAGGATATGTTTTTAATTATAGCTGTTAATTTTGTTGTTATTTTTATTTGTTACTTTACTAGAGACGTACAAAAAGTCTGTTACAATAAAATTTATTAATCACGTTTTATTTCCAATTCTGGTGTGATTATTATTGCTTAACCTCATCCCACTTTGTTAACTACGTAAGCCTACACTACAAGTACCGGTACACATAAGTTACTCCATTAATTCATATTTCCATTATTATTGTTGTAAAGGGTAATGCAAATTAATATTTATTGGTTCCATAGTTAATTATCGCCATAATCTTGAATGAGTGAAGCGATTATTGTAAATTTCAGTTCGTTTTGCACAAACAAAAATTATATTAACTTATTTCTTGCAGGTATCTTCGAGTTTATGGTGGAATTTAATATACTTAATTAAAATAATAAATTAACTTTATGCATTTAATATTTCAATAATGGAAGGAAGGTGTTAATTTTTCCAAAAGAACACGACAACGAAAGTATAACATATTTTGTAGTCTGCTAGGAGAGAGATCTGCGATGATGAGGCGATAGTAGCCATCCTAGTGGTGGGCAACTACCCATGTTTGCATTTTTAGTACATATCGAGCTCGCAACTGTATATAGTAGACTGTGCATCTATCATAAAATGACAGTCGATACGAACAGCTGTTAGAGAGGCGGCCATTTTTTTCTCTATATACAACGTTTAAACAAGGGGTTTCATGTATACAACTACTGCAAAGCAATTCCCATTGTATAGTTGCAGACTGTTTATACATCCGTCGCTTATGCAAGGTTTATTAGTAACGTTTTCTGTCTCAACTCTGCAGAAGTCTCGTATAAAAACTGTACACGGTTTATTAGTAAGACCGTAGAAGTTTCAAAATTCAGTCCCTGTTGGGAGGCAGACTACGAAAGCAAGCGAGCGTGCTGGCGGGCGGAGCGCTGCACCGATACTCACCGTCGTGGGTGAAGCTATAGAACCTCTGCGCCGTGACGCCGAGGTGCTCGTGCTGCTGCTCCTTCTGGCGCCGGCGTCGATTCTCCTCCACACTGCGCAGGTACACGCCGTACATCCGCGCGTACTCCTCTTGGCTCACGTTCATCTGCACACATGCAGAGCGAAGTCAGTGAAACAAGGTCGGACTTCGACCCGAGCCACGCGTCAAATGTTCGAAACCACTTTTATACTATTGTGACGAAGCTGCTAATTGTGGAACCACTAAGCCGGTGTTGTTCGGTTATACAACTCTGAGTAATAGGCTATTGTAAACCCGTTGTGCGTATTTACTGACACACAAAGGATAAGATTGACAGATGTTTTAATAAGAAACTGAGCTCGAGTTTTAGGATGCAAAGAACTCAGGCTGGTTTTTCGAGGTGATTTTAGACTGCTTGAACACGATTAAATTTTTCTTCCAATTCAATACTTTATAAGAAAAGATTTGAAAAATATCTGTCAAAGACTATGTTTCGTATTGCTAAAGATTTGCCATTTTAAAACATGTATAGGGACATCAGTTTATTTTTACTAACATTTTTAACCCTTTCCAGCCCAATGATTCCATATGGCATCATACACTTTACCTGCTCTGAGAATGCATGTAAAATGCCAAATGACTCCATATGTTATCATAGCCATATTCTTAGTTATTTTTAAGATAGCTGGCACTCCTGAAATCCCGAAACAAAACACTATCGGGCAGCGATTCTCCTTCATGTCAAAATATTTATTTTAATTTTCAATTTAATTTGGGCTGGAAAGGGTTAATATTAACTTGGTTATACCTCTGGATCAACGCCGTTTGCTACCCCCTTCCACGACTAGAGTTCGATGATATTGGCGTAATGTACAAACAAATCACTTTACTAGGTATAGGAGGGAAGAAAAGTAGTTCATCCATTTACGTAAACTAGGAAATATCGCGCTTTTAAGTTTGATAATTTTCATTAGGCTTTTGTTTAATCAAAATACAGTGCAGTATTAATAATGAGTGTTTTTACTCACGATCTGAGCTGTCCATGTGGACGTATTCATTATGCAGTGTATATTATACTGTCTACAGCAGGGAATGAAGTTAAATTGAAAAATAATCATAATATGGATATTTAAACACATTTTGTTTTAAATGGTGGCCGTTCATTTCGATGCAGGCTTCAGTTATTTTCTGCATATTATCGCACTATAGACTATTGTACCTAATCCCAATTACCAGTTTCGTTCTTCGTACTAGTATCTCATGTTGAAATAATTCTGTACCTACCCTATAAAAGAGTTCCTTACGTACTGTAAATTCAATCTTCACTTCTGCCCGATCCGAAAAGATAAAATTACTCAGACATACTATCTACTGTCCGTCCAAGTGGTTATGTCATAGGGTCGTAGAAAGGGAGGAAATCACGTGACATTTAATTACTTAACGAGCCCATTTTATTTAAGCTATTTTAAACAGTTGTATAATATTATGTAGACGTCCAATTCCTAACAGAAATTAATGTTTTCAGAAAAGAGCTAAGCCACTAGCTGGCGAATAAAAGCTGGTGGGGAAAACCGGGATACGACCTAGGCAAATGGACGACAGTACCTGTGCGAAAATGATTCAATATTGAAAGCTCTTTCGTCATTGGAAAACGCGAACATATTTTTGGAACGTACTGCTTACTATAACCGTAAGGCTACTATGACTGTATATGCGGTCTTGGATCTGTGTGGAGGACGGTTGAACTTCATTAGTAGAAGGGGTGGGAGTGAAGTACATTAAAAAACTCAGGTAAAATAAAAATTGAAGTAAAAATAAAATGATGTCCCTGTACTTCAAGTTTATTTAACCTACCAAATATTACAATATACTTAAGTAAATCCTTTGGAGAGTAAATAGTCTATACAACACAATATTTGTATCAGGTCATTCCATGTAAACTTTGACATAACCATTAACATTTTAAGGTTTTTTTTGTGGATTTTGACAAGTAATAATTAATTTTACAGTTATTGTCATATAACAAACCAAATATTGATCTTGTGTCTTCAGTAGTATTCCAGATTTTTTAATTACGACAAATGGGTAAAGTTAAATGTTTTGAATTTATAATTTATGTTTTGAGTTCATTTTTGCAAAATTCCAGTAAGTCAAGTACCAAATCAAAAAGAAAAATGTTATAGTTATAAATTTACGCTCTATTTATTAAAACTGTTAATGATTTCGCCATGCAATATGGCATCTTCAGACATTGATTAGAAATATCTTATGAAAACAAATATTACAATACGATTGTGAAGACGATACATATCAAAGTATAGTTAATGAATGTCAAAGTTAAAAATATTAATATAGTGAAACACTTAAGCGCACAAATTACAATCAAAATTATTAACTATGCATATTTAATCAAAATAACAATGTCACATTACGTTAAAGTATATGTAATAAATACTACTTATCAAATGGGTGTATCACAAACAACTACCCTATGGAAAGGGTTTTTTTTAGCATTATGCAGTGATTTTTGTTAGAAAATATAAGTTTTTTAAGCTGGTATTTAAATATATAAATTTATTATATATGCATATTTTTATATAAGTTTATATATTTACTTATTAAGTATGATAATTATTATTTATGATATTTTGTAAAAATATGCATATTTAATAAGTTCATATATTGAAATACCAGCCTACAATAACACTTATATTTTCTAACAAAAATCACTGCATAATGTTAAAGAAACGAATTATACTTTGATGTTTATTGCAACATACAAACCTATCACATCACACTAAGTGATACAATATCCTGATTATATTACAGCAGTCATTCTCTTCAGATCACTTAATAATTCTTAAACCACAATGAAACACTTCCTAATGAACTGTGTACAACGTGACGTTCAGATTAATTTATTATTAAACATTTATTGAATGGTGTTGCAGAACAAAATACTTTCAGACATTTTCGGGAGTAAAACAGCTTCATTCAGAGACATATGCACAAAAACGGTATAACCTACATATTAAAAAGAGGGAAAAAAACAGCTTTGACAATGTTATAAGGCGAGAGCAAAAAACACGAGAAATTCGATGTGATATACTTAACCCCAGCGATGCTTCCTGATTCCAGAACACTCATAGTTATCCCTTGCAGCCAAGAGATGGCAGCACTAATCTGGAAATTTTCCATTTTGAGGATTAGACTGTTTTTTTGCACATATAGGCCTACTCTTAAAAATATAATTGATGGAATTAATAGCACATTTCTTAAATAAACAATACATAAAATGAATGTGTAAACAAACAAATAAATCACTGATTAAATGTTCAACTTCTTTGCTGTGTTAATATTTAGGATTTACCTTGGCTGACTAGTTTCGAAGTCTTGTTCTTCATTGTCCAAAGCCATAGTTACACAGTAAAGAAGTTGGAAGTTTAATCAGTGATATATGTGTTAAAAGTGTATATATATATATATATATATATATATATATAAATGAAGAAAAATAAATAAACAAATATAAATATTTATATAGCCAATAAAAAACGTAGCATACTTCTCATCTTTAGGCCGTAACAGTAAAATTATAAATTTTCATTCCTGCAGAAACGTTTCATATTTCTCTTGAAACGTAAAACACAGAAAGAAATTTCGAGACTAATAACCAGGCTTCGAGACTTGGGACCCGATACAATACGTTTACTGTGCTTGTACTATAGGTTGTTGACTCGCTGCATGTAGAGATGTGTTGAGGTAACAACGTTGCTATTTAGAATAGGGTACGGTAGTATGGGGAAACGCAAACATATGGACATTCTGAAAGTAAATATACATTACACAATGACAATGTCAAAAGAATGTCAAAAAGCATTTATTCTCCTGTCTTTTATAAGCATTTGTGTTTAATTATACACAGTGTTAATGGTGGAAATAAACGTGTAGCAATTTTAATTTCTTAATTTATCCTATTGGTCGTCTTTAGGAAGTGCAGTTACAGTACAGAATTGCAATGTACTACAAGATACATTTTCAGTGTCTCAAACGTAAATCTTTTTCAGTTGTCTAGCAAACACAGTTTGTACTGTGAAAAGATGCGCTCTACATCGCATGACTTTACAGGAGCAAAACAAAGAAACCTAACATCATTGCAATCTCTAAGAGACAGTCCTTTATTCTCGGGTGACTCTATGTCCACTAATTTGCTGTTTATATACACAGTGTTCCATATCCGTTATTTTTACATAAAATTGATTTCCACTTCTGTTTTACACGTTCAGTAACCGGTGTACTTGTGTCTCATTAATTCTCTGCATAATTTCCTCAACTAATTTGAGAGCTTCCGGCATCTCTTGCTCTGATTTTTCTAACCGTGTAATAGTTTCAGACACAGTTTGAAAATAGGTTTGTATGAAAACCAAACTATTCATCAGAACCTTCAAATCCAGAGCGTTTTCCTTTGCGTATTTGTTGTCATTCATTCTACAGTACCCCAACCCACTGTACGCTTTACCACTATACTCAGTACGCCGTTATGCGGATTTCCCACTGAACTGCTCTATCGGATCCGAAGTCTCGAAGCCTGCTAATAACGTAGAAACGAAATAACATGGATCCCACGCAGCCCGTGAACATTTGGACAACGAAGCCGATAAGGAGTAGGTATTCTCCGAGAGATGTCTAAATGAAATAATCAATAACCATACAACGAAAACATCTAAAAGTAAAGCAAAGATCATTCGGTTAAAAGCAAAATAGTAATCGATAATGAAAGTATAGAGAAAGTCGGCCTAAAATTAAATATTTGCGGTGATTAAGGTATATCACATGAAAATGAAAAAGATGCAACAGAAATAACATCAAAATTGATAAGGGTAACAGATTTTATTAACAGCAAATTTAAACTACCATATGTGCAAAAAAAATACAAGAATTAGGCCTACATTATATGGTATTTTAAATAATATTATGACTAAAACATATTATGGAAGTGAAAAATGGACTTATAAACAAAGGGAATTAAAAAGAATACAGATCGTAGAAATGCGACATATTATACTTGTTTTTTTGAAAGATGAGACATGACAGTTAAGCGGCCGATCTTGGAACTACAGTGCCATGTTGCCAATATGGACTGCCACGCTGCCAGCTGATGGAAGCTAGCAATTGTCGTTAAGATGGCTGACGTTAAAACATTCATTGACAATTGACGCGAAGGTAAGAAAACAATACAAAAATCGACAGAGAATCAAAGACGAAACGTGCCAATGCTAACATTATGTGCACAATAAATGTCGCCAAGAGAGCTATTAAGCACTCGCCACGTGGGAAGTGTAACTTTGGTAACCGTTGTTACCATAGCAACAGGTCTACCACGCTATGTAACATTCATTTGTTTTTCCGATCGCAACGCTCTTGTCATGTCCCATCTTTAAAAAAAAACAAATATAGTAATTCTGTAGATTTTACAGTAATGGACAGAAATCAATTTTGGAAGTGTTAAAAATAACCTCAATATTGCAACATGTAAAAAATTACAGATCAAATTGAATCAGTCACATTGAAAGAAAGACGAATTTTAGGGTACCAAAATTCATAAAAAATTGCCAGCTAATAGGAAAGAAACGGTTGGACAGACCAAAGAAGAGATTGCATGAGAGCAAAACAGGTCAGTTGGCCTAAATTCCATGAAAGGAAGACAACGACGACGAACATTTTCCGAGTAACATCTGTAGTTTGAATGTGGAAAGTTGCCAACTACGAAGCGAAACTAAATGTCTATGTAATGGAGCCCGTAATTAGGATTACATTTGCACAACCTGATCCAAAGTGTTTCGTGAGCCATCGTCACTGGGCTGCCAACGTGTGACTCACGGTAGCCACTAGTCTGAGTCAGACAAGCCGAACCTCAGACAATGCGGAGGTCGCAAGCCCAACTTGCCGCGTCGCGTCGGGCCAAATAATTACTCACAGCTGACGGCTCGTGGGGGGCTCCTCGCTGGAATGCGAAGAATTGACCGACTCTTGGAGTCGCAGGCAAAGGAAAACAAGGTGGGAGATGGCTGACGAAATGTGGGTCGTCTGGCTGAAAGACGGAAAGAAGCTCCGTGATCGGAACAGAAACGCCTCGTAAGTAAATGAAAGATCATTAAATTATTCAAATACGAAGATAAAGAGTACCAGAAGAGGGATTTTTCGATAATATTGCTGCACATGCATACTTCTACAGCCACTTTAACAATCTTTCTACATAACTTCTTCAATAGATGATAAGCAGGCTTCGAGACTTTGGACCCAATACAATAAGTTTACTGTGCTTGCATTATAGGTTGTTGATTCGCTGCAGGTAGTGAAAGGTAGAGATGTATTCAGGTAACAACGTTGCTATTTAGAATAGAGTACGGTGGTATGGGGAAACGCACACATATGGACATTCTGAAAGTAAATATACATTACACAATGACAATGTCAAAAGAATGTGAAAAGCATTTTATTCACCTGTCTTTTATAAGCATTTGTGTTTAATTTTACACAGTGTTAATGGTGGAAATAAACATGTAGCAATTTTAATTTCTTCATTTATCCTATTGGTTGTCTTTAGGAAGTGCAGTTACAGTACCGAATTGAAATGTACTACAAGATACATATTCAGTGTCTCAAACGTAAGTCTTTTTTATTTGTCTACCAAACACAGTTTGTACTGTGAAAAGATGCATCTACGTCGCATGACTTTATAGAATCAAAACGAAAAAACCTAACAATTGCAGTCTCTAAGAGACAGTCCTTCATTCTCGGGTGACTCTATGTCCACTTACTTGCTGTTTATATTACGAAATGCTCCATATCCGTTATTTTTACATAAATTTATTTCTATTTCTGTTTTACATGTTCATTAACCGGCGTACTTGGTGTCTCCATTAATTCTGTGTCATTTCCTCAACTAATTTGAGGGCTTCCGGTATCTCTTACTCTGACTTTTCTAACCGTGTAATAGTTTCAGACACAGTTTGAAAATAGCTTTGTATGAAAACCAAATTATTCATCAGAACCTTCAAATCCAGAGCATTTTCCTTTGCGTATTTGTTGTCATTCATTCTACAGTACCCCCACCCACAGTACGCTTTACCACTATACTCAGTACGCCGTTATGCAGATTTCCCACTGAACTGCTCTATCGGGTCCGAAGTCTCGAAGCCTAATGATAAGACACGCGTGGACTATGAAGAGAAAAGATAATCAATGAGACAGCTACAAAGATTTGATTTGACTAATTCTACGTGATATGGAATTTAGGCTGCATTTCATAGGTTTATCAATGACAAAGTTGGACCTATCTCCGAAATAGTTTGTTTACGAAAATGGAAATATTTTTGAGAAAAATTTCTCAATGGCAGACTGAGTCACAACTATTTAATACATTCTAATTCTATATATGTACAGACCTAGAAAAACGTTTTCTCTCACAGATACTTTATAAGTCCCAGAAAGGAGGCAATGCGCATGATCACACATACAACGAAACAAAACTAATTTTATTACCTCAACTAGCCCATTTCTTGTGAACCAGGTCGCTCGTCCTCTGATCATGCGTAATGCCTCCTTTCTGGGACTTGTAAAGATCTGTGCGACAAAATTTTTATTCTAAGACTGTACATTACGTAACTCTATCAATCCAGTTATCAGACTTGCGTGAGGAGGTGCGAACCTGACGTAAATGTTTTTGTAACATATTCGGGTTCTTGAACTTTACTTGAATTGACTACTGGTCTTACGCCCACATATTTTGACAGAGGTGAACGATCATCCAAGGAGTACGGCGGTAATGTGTGGTCATTACGATGACCCCGCAAGCGCTCTGTTACTGAGTGTGCAACAAGTGTAGGACATGATCCGACATATTGACTTTTACTTGCATTGCAACTTACGGAATTTTTTGTCTACGTAAGTAGAGAACTGTCTGTGATTTTTATTATAATAATAGCATTTCTTTATTTTTTTCTTTCTTCCTCTCTGTTTATGATTTACAATCTAGCAGTAGTATTAGTAGTTTTATTTTGCCTGGCAGAATTAAGGCCATAAGGCCTTCTCTTCCACTCAACCAGGTTTCAATAATACACATGAAATGCAAAGTTAAGTGATAGATTACAAAACAACGCAAAAGAAGGTACCTTAGAAATTATATAAAATATAGTAGAAAATTATAAATAGTCAGGATCAGTTACATAATATAAGGAGAATATAAAATAAAGTAGAAAATTACATATAATCAAAATCAGTTGAAAAGCAAAATCGTACTATATGGCAAACAGATACAAATGATTAAGTAATATATCAAGATAATAAAAACGGGAAAAAAAAGAAAAGAGAGGAGAAATAAATAACAACTTGATCATTAAGACTATTTAGAGACTTTCACAAAAGTCTAGTTCCTGTTCAATAAAACAATTTCTAAGTAGAATGTAGGCCTACTTAAAATCTAAGGGGAGAATACACTATATCTTTTGACCAACACTAGATAGATACACATTCCAGGTCTCCTTGACACAACACATAATCATCGCTGAGACAACACAGGACGCACATTACACCCAATCCCGTGGGCGGAAGATACATCCCTTTCATTGCACAAGCTTGGAATAGAAAGACGGACCGCTTGGATGGGAAGCTCAGAAGTCGAGACTATGGACTTAATAGTGGTCATAAAATTATACAATCATGTAACTTATTAACTCTTTTAAATCAGTAACACTATAACGTCGCCTTTTGTAAAACATCTACCGATCGACACTTTAAGTGACTTCCATAAAACGAAATATGAAGCTTTGCTGTTCATTGTTGAGAGTACAAGTTCAATGTATGTACTGCACATTTATGATTCTACTGGAATGCAAGATTAACGCACCCATAAAATAGAGAAATAATGTTCAAGTCTCGACGATGATCGGTGTAATACACGATACCTACGGTGAATAAGCTCATAACTTACTGTTACCACATTGTAGGATGTAGAAACTGTCGCAAGAGTTGCGTTACATCTCGTTTGTACTTATTGCGCAACATTGCGATTCGTTGCCTTAGTTTAATTCATCTGCATTCCTTTTCAATTTATTAACCTTGAAGCAGCAGCTTCGATCTGCTTGTCTGGTGGTGGAGATTCTTCGTTAATGGATGCTGATGTTGAGATTATATTGGGCCACACGTATTTCACCTTATATTTGAACTTTGGTTTGTGATATGAAACAAGTCACTATCAAGGACGTTCACTTCTCAAGAAATAAGCGCCGTTTCCTACTGCAGTCTGCTACACGTTTCAACATGCACGAGGTTTACCTCTCACAGGGGTAGATTCTGTGTATGCACATTAGAATAGATTATGTTAATCCTACAGCTTATAATATATGTAGTCCATGACTGCTCCGTGAAGTTATGCAGTCCACAAATTATTATTATTATTATTATTACTATTATTATTATTATTATTATTATTATTATTATTATTATTATTATTATTATTGTTATGATTATTATATCGTCACTGTTATCTTCCGCTGATTCCAATCAATATCTATATTCATTATATTCCATGTTGGTCTCGTTCATCCGGTGATTTCAATCAATTTCCATATTCATTACATTCTCGTTCATCCGGTGATTTCAACCAATATCCATATTCATTACATTCCATGTTGGTCTCGTTCTTCCGTTGATTTCAATCAATATCCACATTCATTACATTCCATGTTGGTCTCGTTCTTCCGGTGATTTCAACCAATGTCCACATTCATTACATTCCATGTTGGTCTCGTTCTTCCGGTGACTTCAATCAATACCCATATTCATTACATTCCATGTTGGTCTCGTTCTTGCGGTGATTTCAACCAATATTCATATTCATTACATTCCATGTTGGTCTCGTTCTTCCGGTGACTTCAATCAATACCCATATTCATTACATTCCATGTTGGTCTCGTTCTTCCGGTGATTTCAACCAATGTCCACATTCATTACATTCCATGTTGGTCTCGTTCTTCCGGTGACTTCAATCAATATCCATATTCATTACATTCCATGTTGGTCTCGTTCTTCCGGTGATTTCAACCAATGTCCACATTCATTACATTCCATGTTGGTCTCGTTCTTCCGGTGACTTCAATCAATATCCATATTCATTACATTCCATGTTGGTCTCGTTCTTCCGGTGATTTCAACCAATGTCCACATTCATTACATTCCATGTTGGTCTCGTTCTTCCGGTGACTTCAATCAATATCCATATTCATTACATTCCATGTTGGTCTCGTTCTTCCGGTGATTTCAATCAATATCCATATTCATTACATTCCATGTTGGTCTCGTTCTTCCGGTGACTTCAATCAATATCCATATTCATTACAATCCATGTTAGTCTCGTTCTTCCGGTGATTTCAACCAATATACATATTCATTACATTCCATGTTGGTCTCGTTCTTCCGTTGATTTCAATCAATATCCACATTCATTACATTCCATGTTGGTCTCGTTCTTCCGGTGATTTCAACCAATGTCCATATTCATTACATTCCATGTTGGTCTCGTTCTTCCGGTGACTTCAATCAATACCCATATTCATTACATTCCATGTTGGTCTCGTTCTTGCGGTGATTTCAACCAATGTACACATTCATTACATTCCATGTTGGTCTCGTTCTTCCGGTTACTTCAATCAATATCCATATTCATTACATTCCATGTTGGTCTCGTTCTTCCGGTGATTTCAACCAATGTCCACATTCATTACATTCCATGTTGGTCTCGTTCTTCCGGTGACTTCAATCAATATCCATATTCATTACATTCCATGTTGGTCTCGTTCTTCCGGTGATTTCAATCAATATCCACATTCATTACATTCCATGTTGGTCTCGTTCTTCCGGTGACTTCAATCAATATCCATATTCATTACATTCCATGTTGGTTCGTTCTTCCGGCGATTCCAATCAATATCCATATTCATTACATTCCATGTTGGTCTCGTTCTTCCGGTGATTCCAATCAATATCCATATTCATTACATTCCATGTTGGTCTCGTTCTTCCGGTGACTTCAATCAATATCCATATTCATTACATTCCATGTTGGTCTCGTTCTTCCGGTGATTTCAACCAATATCCATATTCATTACATTCCATGTTGGTCTCGTTCTTCCGGTGACTTCAATCAATATCCATATTCATTACATTCCATGTTGGTCTCGTTCTTCCGGTGATTTCAACCAATGTCCACATTCATTACATTCCATGTTGGTCTCGTTCTTCCGGTGACTTCAATCAATATCCATATTCATTACATTCCATGTTGGTCTCGTTCTTCCGGTGATTTCAACCAATGTCCACATTCATTACATTCCATGTTGGTCTCGTTCTTCCGGTGACTTCAATCAATATCCATATTCATTACATTCCATGTTGGTCTCGTTCTTCCGGTGATTTCAATCAATATCCATATTCATTACATTCCATGTTGGTCTCGTTCTTCCGGTGACTTCAATCAATATCCATATTCATTACAATCCATGTTAGTCTCGTTCTTCCGGTGATTTCAACCAATATACATATTCATTACATTCCATGTTGGTCTCGTTCTTCCGTTGATTTCAATCAATATCCACATTCATTACATTCCATGTTGGTCTCGTTCTTCCGGTGATTTCAACCAATGTCCATATTCATTACATTCCATGTTGGTCTCGTTCTTCCGGTGACTTCAATCAATACCCATATTCATTACATTCCATGTTGGTCTCGTTCTTGCGGTGATTTCAACCAATGTACACATTCATTACATTCCATGTTGGTCTCGTTCTTCCGGTGACTTCAATCAATATCCATATTCATTACATTCCATGTTGGTCTCGTTCTTCCGGTGATTTCAACCAATGTCCACATTCATTACATTCCATGTTGGTCTCGTTCTTCCGGTGACTTCAATCAATATCCATATTCATTACATTCCATGTTGGTCTCGTTCTTCCGGTGATTTCAATCAATATCCACATTCATTACATTCCATGTTGGTCTCGTTCTTCCGGTGACTTCAATCAATATCCATATTCATTACATTCCATGTTGGTTCGTTCTTCCGGCGATTCCAATCAATATCCATATTCATTACATTCCATGTTGGTCTCGTTCTTCCGGTGATTCCAATCAATATCCATATTCATTACATTCCATGTTGGTCTCGTTCTTCCGGTGACTTCAATCAATATCCATATTCATTACATTCCATGTTGGTCTCGTTCTTCCGGTGATTTCAACCAATATCCATATTCATTACATTCCATGTTGAGCTCGTTCTTCCGGCGATTTCAATCAATATCCACGTTCATTACATTCTACGCTTGTCCTGCTCTTCTGGCAGTTTCAAACCACTTACATTCGTCCAGCTTTTTCGGAGGTTTTCAATCACAACGATGTCCATTGGACTTCTGTGGTGGCTGAGTGGTAAGAACTTCAGCTTGACACGCAGGCGGTCTGGGCTCGAGTCCCGAGCAGTCGTGGAATTTTTCAATGAATAATCCATAGTGATACTTGTGGCGAACAAGATCGCAGTTGGGTTTTTTCTCGGAGTTCTCCCGTTTCCCCATAATAGGCACCTGCATTATTTCGTCTGTATTTCTCCATTTCGTCATCATTCCATAGCATTCCCAGAACGCCGCCTGGCGACACACAGTGGAAATGCGCCTAACTTGAGGGTTAGCGCAATAAATCTTTAAAGGTCGTAGAGCTGTGTCACAGTGCCCCCTTCCGAAATTCCATTCCATTCCATGTCCATTACATTCCACACTTGTCCTTTCTTTCGGTGATTTTCAACCATGTCCATGTACATGTTCTGTTTTAATTTTCATCATGACGTCAGCTTTGCCAACCTCTCTACAACGGATACGAATGATGCGCTGAAGAGCCAGACTGCGTAAATGTATCTTGCTTTTTCCTTCAACGTCCTGAAATAAAAATATAGGCCTACTTAAAGCCTTGGTTTTTCTGAACTGACGCATGCGAGTTGCGACGTGCGAGGCCCGCCTCGCACAAATCCGGACAACACGGAAGATAGTGAGTGGTTTCTATAGCTGCGAGGTGCGAGGTCTGCGTACCTTGGAGTTATAGAAACCACTCACTATCTCTCGTATAGACCGGATTTGTGCGAGACGGGCCTGGCACCTCGCAACTCGCATGCGTCGGTTCAGAAAAACTAAGGCTTCAGGGTACGAATTAACGTACGTCAGTTACTATAAGCTAAAGATAAACATACTATTTACGGTTAAGCGATTTGTGTAGATCGAAACATGACAATTAAGCATGTTATTAGGTTTTAGTGCGAACTTCACTTTTCTGTAGAAGGAGTTGTTAAGCCGTGGTTTTCCTGAACCGAGCATGCGACGTGCGAGGCCCGCATCGAACAAATCCGGACTACACGAGAGATAGTGAGTGGTTTCTATGGCTGCGAGGTGCGCAGACATCGCATCTCGCAGTTATAGGAACCACTCACTATCTCTCGTGTAGTCCGGATTTGTTCGAGGCCCCGACTCACACCCCGCATGTCGCATGCGTCGGTTCAGAACGTATGATCGGATCTCCAGAATCGTGGTCGGCTGTGATATTTTATACCCGCATACAAACACAACTCTCCGCTCTTTAATAGCCAGTGAATAACTAACTGTAGGGCGTTTTTGCTACAAAAATTGAAGACTAAGTTATGTGGTATCTACTTGCATCTTTTCCGTACATGCGGGTGTCCGATGTGACTGTTGCTCACAAGAAATGAAGTTAAACTCGTTTCCAAGTGCTTCAACTGATAATTACATTCATACTTCTTGCTCTTTGAAGGAGTGCTTGTCGCGTCGGTGGAGTTGGTGATAGCGAGGCTTTAATTAGCGGGACGAATCCGATAACTTTCCAAGGGATTACCCGATATTTACTTACTGTGGGGAACCCTCAGAGAAAACCAAAGGAATCAGGCCGAGCGAAAATCGAAACCAAGCTCAAGTGCAGCTTCAGCACGCTTTTACGCCGCTTCCGTGTCTTTAATACCTGGAGACAAGTCAACACGTTAACACTAGAAAGAAGGAGGAGTCCTTTTTCCTTATTTATGAGGACATTAATCCTATGCTACATGTCATATACAATTGTAGCTCTATGACATTTCTTAATTTTACCAATATATTGTTCACCTGAAATCTGGACGTTGAAACTTTTATAGAAGTGAAGATATTAAAAGAAATACCTACAAAGACTGAGGGGTCAAATTGATATCCGTCGATATTATCAGTATGTATGTAAAGTCAGCAGCCCGAAGACTGGTCTGAACGTGACACCAAGTGACACCAATAAGGCATCACTCATTAGGCAACTGAGCCATGAGATAATGGGGTGGGTTGGCCAGTTCCTTCCCCCCTCCATTGTATACATCGCTGACTAGATACATAATACACTAATCAGACTTGAGATGTAATTATCAGTAATGAAGTATAATGATATTGTCCACACCTGTGGAGTAACGGTCAGCGCGTCTGGCCGCGAAACCAGGTGGCCCGGGTTCGATTCCTGGTCGGGGCAAGTTACCTAGTTGAGGTTTTTTCCGGGGTTTTCCCTCAACCCAATATGAGCAAATGCTGGGTAACTTTCGGTGCTGGACCCCGGACTCATTTCACCGGCATTATCACCTTCATCTCATTCAGACGCTAAATAACCGAAGATGTTGATAAGGCGTCGTAAAATAACCTGCTAAGAATATATTATTCAATTAGTGACTAGTTATGGACTCAATTCTATGCTCTGAATTCAAACTGTGATGGTATGTGCAAAATGTCTGTAGAGAGTGTGAAAAGAAGCGAATTGTGTGGTGTGATATGTGAATAATATAAGTTGATAAGAGAATGTTCCAAAGCAAAATAAAATTCGTAAATACTATTATATTTTTAGTGACTGTAGTTCAGTGGTTTAGAATAGTTCTTATAACAGTTGGAAAATAACGAAAATAGTACTTACTAAAAAGACAATAACTTTAATCCTAAACACTATAATATTTAGAATCTTACTGCTTTGTGCTACCTATTGACTTTTATACTGACTGTACTTCTCTTATGAAGAGCCATCATTATGATACTTAAAAATATATTGCTAACGCATTACATTATATATTACACAACCAAATCATTTTTCCGTACATATTAAGGCAATATAAAACAAGGGGTCAAAATGACCCTCTCAGTCTCTCTAGGTATGTCACCATATCCAGTCTTCTTAGTGTTAAAATGTATGATGCGCAATTATTGGTTTCAATGTAACGGTCCTTTAGTTCGAATATAAAGTTTCAAGAGAATCACCAATCCGTCCTTAACATCTTCGTGCTCGCCAAGTGACATGTTGAATTTGCTTATCAGTTGGAAATGTCACTGAAAAATCGAAATATAAGGCGAAAAGGTTATTGCGGAATTCGAAACAAATCGGAACTTTCAAACGCTTCATTCAAATCGCATTAAATGGATGTAATAATCGCCCAGTTCGAAGCTATAAACATGGATGCCGAGAATCACGCGGACAGATAAAGGACAATTTATAGTTCAATAAATTCCAATCATTAATCAGTAGACATTAGACTTTCCAGTTAATTCACACTGATGTTGCTCGGCCCACATACGCGTATCGACGGTGACCCGAGATATCTTCAATGAAGCTCACTCCGAAATTGTCTCCGATAAAGCATTCATGTTACGATTTCTTGCTTATATAACAGATACTTATGTCAAGAACTATCACATCGCGTCTTGTTCTCTTAAAACTTTTCAAAATGTGACATTGATTTCAATTTATAATTGAAGACTATAGGGAGGCTATGGCTAAACTAAAAGGGCCGTAATGCCAATGATGATGATGATGATGATGATGATGATGATTGAAAACTATCTTAACACTAGAATATTAAAGATATTCTACACCCGTGCATACTAATCAGGAGTAAAATTTACTCATATATTTTTCAATCACCACTAACTAAAATCTTAAGAGAGTATTTTATGATTACCTTCATGTTTATTTTTTGTGGATAAGAAATTTTAGCATGATATATTATGTGAATTAAGATTCAAACATCAATTTATGCAGTATTTACTGCATTGCTGAACTACATGATTTTTATTTATTTATTTATTTATTTATTTATTTATTTATTTATTTATTTTTGATATTTATTTATTTATTTAAATTTAAATATACAGAATAAAGAATAAAGAATATAATTACATAAAAACAAGAGAAATAGAAATAAAATAATACAAACAATATAAAAAGGAGATACAGTAGTATTAACAAAATATGAGACCGAATGAGCAGCGCTCGTGTTCGGTCGCAGTTCAGATATAATATTAATAGGCCTATAAGAGAATATAAAATAAAATAAAATAGAAAATAGAATTAAAAGTACAGTTACAGAAATTATACAATACAATATTAATATAAGAGAAATATAGAAAATAAAATAATAATAATAATAATAATAATAATAATAAATAAGTAAAATAAAATAGGAACTAAAATTTAAATTTTTAAATTATAGCAGCAATGGAATTATATAATATAATATTAACACTAGAGAAGAATAATATCGCACGTGAAAAGTAGGACAATATATATATATATATATTTCAAAATTATAGAATACAAATATAACATAGGTTTTATATATATAATTATAATATTATTATATTATATTATCTATTATAATATTATAATATTATATTATAATATAATATTATCTCTGTAAATTTGAACATGAAATTAAAAAAAAGGAATATTACAATGGACATTCAAAGTAATCAGGGCTCTCGAGTAAAGAAGTGAAATCGTGCAGAGTGAGTAAAATTTACTCAGGTGTAGTGTTCTAGAGTTAAGGGAGTCCGGAAAGATTCTATCTTACCAATGTTAAAAATGCATACATAGCCTATAATATATAAAGATTACAATCCTGCAAAAAATATGATTTATATAATGTACCTTTCTGATTGCTTTAAAACAGGGATTTTTTAAAATATTAATTATTTCCAAAATCAAAATTAATAAAAAGTGGAAATTTTTAGAACATTTTTCAAGGCTTGTAAGAGCCTAACTTCTTTGAAATGCAAGAAATAAAAAATCTCCATGCCAAAATATACTCAAGGCCTCAATAATTTTATCCCTTAAGTTTGAACCAATTCAGATAAATACATCCTGAGAAAAAGAAAATTGTATATTAAAATTTACAACTTGCGGGAAACGGGCTTCAAAGTTTGTCAATGCATTCCAACACCATATGATGGATTGTCAGCAACCTCATCTTCATCTTCAGCACAGTAATATATGTGTATCATATATCATTGGAAAGGAGAAATTCTGTAGATTATGGATAAAAAATAATTGAAAATTTGGAGCTTTTCAACTTTCCGGTCCCCTATTTCTTGTTGGACATATATGAAATGTTGAATTAAGTGTAACGAATTTGATATTAATTTATTTGTTACGGTATGCCTATGTTAGGAGTCTTCTTGGAGTGAATATACAGTAGGCTACAGTACATTTTAGTTGAAAGTTTATTGAATTTTAAAAGTAATTTCTTTGAAAACAATCACTTCAAAGAATACATGCATACCTCAATAATCAATTGTCCAAATTACATCAAATTTTGCAAAGATTTTCGTTATTGTATATAAAAAAGTTTTCACAATTTCAATTTAATTTGAATTATAAATTTACTAATTATAAGGTAATGGTTTTGAAGTATTACTTTTTACAACAATGGAGACAACTATACTTACAGCTCTATGATTATTTATTTTAAATACATATGAAAATCGAATTAAAATTCCAATATTTGAAGAATGGACATAAAAGAAGCCTGTAAGTGCCAAAGAGATGAAACCCAGAAAACAAAGCATTCTTGTGCTAATAGTAACGTAATGTACATTCATACATTTTGTTCGTCTCCGGAAAAGCTACAATAGGATTTATCATTTTTCTTAGTGGATTGAGACAGGGTCATAAAAGCTTTATTTTCAGGAAAAACTAATTTTCAACGATATTGGCACTTACAGTTTTTATGGCCATTTTTAATATAATTTAAATTTATTTTCGGTACAGTGTTGAATAGAATATGTAGGTTAAGAATATTTGTAATGGTAAAGGTATCCCCTTTAGATTCATTACTGTTTCATAATTGAAAAAGTTTTCAGTGTCACTTTCTACAAAATTGTACAGTACTTGAGCAGCGCATGATTTTCTGTAGCGAGAACTTTCTGATCTTGCTTGAACAAGTTTAATTTTGATTGGTGTATATCAAAACCCACCATGTATGATGGGTCCCTATCACCACGCATGGCGCGTCCTCAGGTTGAGGATAGAGGAGACGGCCTTCAGATATGGAGGGTAGCTGCGAATATATTGAATAAGCAGTCGTGGACAGCCGATAAGGGGTGGTCCTCCAGCTTGGGGGTTGGGCGAAGGGCTAACAACAACCCATCACCGTAAAAAACAGCTTGTTACGAATCCCTACAATAAGATCTTGTCTATGCAGACGACGTGAATATGTTAGGAGAAAATACACAAACGATTAGGGAAAACACTGAAATTTTACTTGAAGCAAGTAAAGCGGTCGGTTTGGAAGTAAATCCCGAAAAGACGAAGTATATGATTATGTCTCGTGACCAGAATATTGTAAGAAATGGAAATATAAAAATTGGAGATTTATCCTTCGAAGAGGTGGAAAAATTCAAATACCTTGGAGCAACAGTAACAAATATAAATGACACTCGGGAGGAAATTAAACGCAGAATAAATATGGGAAATGCGTGTTATTATTCGGTTGAGAAGCTCTTATCATCCAGTCTGCTGTCCAAAAATCTGAAAGTTAGAATTTATAAAACAGTTATATTACCGGTTCTTCTGTATGGTTGTGAAACTTGGACTCTTACTCTGAGAGAGGAACATAAGTTAAGGGTGTTTGAGAATAAGGTGCTTAGGAAAATATTTGGGGCTAAGCGGGATGAAGTTACAGGAGAATGGAGAAAGTTACACAACACATAACTGCACGCATTGTATTCTTCACCTAACATAATTAGGAACTTAAAATCCAGACGTTTGAGATGGGCAGGGCATGTAGCACGTATGGGCGAATCCAGAAATGCATATAGAGTGTTAGTTGGGAGACCGGAGGGAAAAATACCTTTAGGGAGGCCGAGACGTAGATGGGAGGATAACATTAAAATGGATTTGGGGGAGGTGGGGTGTGATGATAGAGACTGGATTAATCTTGCACAGGATAGGGACCGATGGCGGGCTTATGTGAGGGCGGCAATGAACCTTCGGGTTCCTTAAAAGCCATTTGTAAGTAAGTATATCAAAACCCAGTACGCCTTATATTCGTTATTTGAACGAAATTACAAAATTATCGGATCCCGTCCAACCCTGAAAATAATCTTAAATGACACTTAAAAACCAGAAAAATTGAAATCGAAGACTTTGTATTTCGGAATTTTTCCTTTCGTCCACTTAATACTTGATAGTTCGTGTATGAATCGAGTTGAAGCGACATCGAAGTGACGCCTGGCTGCTCTTGGATTTGTTATTTTTAATTCACAAACAGAAAAAAAAGGGCGTTATCAGAACACGCTGCGACATTGAACTGTCCATGAAGTTCACAAAGATTACACAAGTGGAAGCTGTCATACATTCACACATCCTAATACTGTACAAAATGAAGACTATCCTTCATTGATGAAGATTTGAAAGTTTCGCAGGATAGGATAGGATAACTATTATTTTTATGTATAATGCTTTTCCAAAGACTTGTATGCTGGCAATTCCATCTCAAATCGACCGAAATATAGAGAAAATTGACCTTGCAATTTTTAAATACAATGAAACTTTTTCTGTCCGTAGACAACTATGATACAATGCTTTGTGCAAAGTTTGAGGCATCAGAACTTCATAGTGTTTAAATTAAAAATTATTTTAATTTGTCGTATTTTCATAAAATTAGCAAATTTAAACTGTTGTGGCTCCGAAACCCTTTCACCCAATGATCAAAATCATGGTTTATTTTGATGCAGAAAAGTTAAAGTTTATATTGACATGTAAACAGTTTTTCTTACTTTTTATGGAAATGGAGAAATTTAGATTTTTCTTAATTAAGACACCTTTTCCCACGAAAAAATATTTTTAAAATATATGGTTAGATTCCGCATTGAAAGTACAAATAAACACGTATTTTTTACTGGTGCAACGTTAATAAGAGAGTATTGAAAAATCAAATAAAGAAAATAAATAGTACGCGCGTGAGCTAACCAGCTGACTGTGAGGCGGGAGCTAGCCTAGGCAAGCAAGGCCAGGAGACATAAACACGTGATGTTTCGTCTAGTAGCGCATAGCTGGGCTAGCTTTATCACAGGTTTTCATAAACACAGGAGTAAAATGACGCCCAAAGCTCGCTTATCTTCATCTCTCGGCCAGTGCTTGCTGTGTTGCGCCTTTCAAGTCTAGGCGTGTGAATATAATTTAATTGATACCCCCGAAACTTATTGCCGTGACACTAAGCAAACAATGCCGAATCCCCCTTAATAATGCAAGGTTTTTTCTCAATATTTTTTCACATTTTTACAAATGGGCAAAAAGCCTAAAAGTAAGTAAAATCAGATTATCTGTCTCTCTGTATACAATAAAAATAAGGATTACTTCTTATCATAACCTACCAAATGTCAGCTTCAAAATGAGCTCTCGTTCAATGTTCTGCAGTAAATGGTTCGAGAGTTCTGAGCGCTGAAAGAGGCTTGTTTTTCTAAAATACGCTAAATTTGTCGCTTAACAATACGAAAACCGTTTGACTTTCGATAGTATATTTTTGCAAATGCACTCTCCTCAGCACCTTGTATAAATAAGGAAAAAATTAGAGTATAAAAAATGCGAGGTTTTTTACTGATCGATTTCATATGGAATAGCCCATGCGCGCACGTTCTCGACTCTCAACTGTTTCCAAGTGTCGTTATCTGCGCTCGAGCTATCAGTCGGGTGAAAGTAGTAGATCATTCCGAGCTTTCCATGACTGCTTCTGTATTCAGCAGTGGGCGGGCATCATGGGCCTCGCGTCAATTTGGTGCTTTCACTCGCCTGATGTATTTACCAATCACAATTCTTACTCGCTTAGAGTGACGACAAAACCCCAATCATATATGGTTCGTTCAGAACACAAGGGAATTAAGTCCCAAAAATAAGGTTTCAAGAAAATTACACCTGTTTTTGTGTATAATTAATTACATGGAAAAGATGCTAGTGATATTAAATATCTGAATTTCAGGGGAAACTTCAAATATTGTACTTTTACGTGAAATAATGTAGCTTCTGCTATACCTGGTAAGGTTTATCTTGTTTCAGTAGCACTAAAACAAAGTCCCTTCAAATGAGGGTGGAGATTATAGGAGGGTTGTAAATTTTCAGGATTCCTTTCAAATCTTGTTATTGTACAGGTTACCGGAACTCAGTTTCTTGAAAAACAAGCTCAGGAACGGAACTACACAGTACGAAGAGAGATATTTTGTTATTTTATTTTGCGCTACAGAATGTATCAACTAGTCCCTTCCGCCACTGGATGGATGGACGGCATCGCTCCACTCCCCCCATCACCACAACAATACAGACGAAGTAAGACATATCTTCTTTCTCTCTCTTTTCACAGTGAGACAAGATACATCACATAGCCTTTAACGTATCTACAGACAAAATATCTTCAAATTGACCAAAACTGGACTTCATTTCTTGTGCTCTGAACGCCCCATTACGGCTGTCACTACACTGAGATTTGCAGTAGCCAAATATGACTCGAAATGTTAAGTGTAATGTTGAATGTGTCTAAGGCGTCACTAGTTATTTAGACCACAATATGTGTGAAGATCGTAAAGCAGCTAATCATCGCTGGACAACGAGTAAGAAATATTTCCAGAATTATTTGACACAAGATATCACGAAATAAAAAGTAGCTAATTTTAAAATGATGAAAAAAGACAAGCGATTACTATGCATAATAATAATAATAATAATAATAATAATAATAATAATAATAATAATAATAATACATGATCTTGTCATTCATTACCAAATTCAAGTCTTCAAACGTGAAGGTCATATATTTGAAACTGGTTTATCTTTAAGTATTATTCATTGTTAATATTATTCTTTCTAAAAAATACTTTCAAGAAAGAACTGTTACGATATTTTCACAAACTCTGGCGGACGTCTGTGTACTCAACTGGACATACACAGATCTGAAGCCAATCTTTGTCTAATTGTATTCAGGAGAAAGATGCGAAAGTACCGGTAGTTAAATGTTGCGAACTTAGCAACGTATGCGATTTTAGGTTTGACCATGAATGTGGTTAAAATGACATTTGTTTATTTCACCGTGCCCTGAAACTTAACATTTCCAACGTTTCGGATCTACAGACAAGTTCCAACAACAGGACAGGTACGTATGAACAAAGAAATCGCCTACTCTGTTGGACTCATTACGTCGGGCTACGCCAAAGAACTGAGCAAGGAATGTTCTTCGATATTGCTTATATTTTATACTCGGTTATTTAACAACGCTCAAGGGATGCATTATATGGTGGGTGCATTTAGACGAAATTATCAACTTCTCTATCTAACAGATTTCTGTGGAACTTTGTACAGAAGTTACAGGTAGCATATATTTTTATGTACAAATTCTGATTACGTATGTATAAGAGGAACTACCCCTTTATAAGTGATGTATTTAGAAAAAAATTATTAATTCTGTCGTATCTAAGGGATATTTTAAAACTTTAAATAGAAATTACAGGTAGTGTACGAACATAATCGGAGTTTGTATAGGCTACAAAAAAATGTATGCTACTTGTAACTCCTTTACAAAACTTCATAAAAATCTGTTATAATCGTATAGAAGCCGTCCCACGGTGGTTGAAGCATGACCTTGCATGCGCAGTAGACGAAATTGCATCTACTTCGTAATATTTTCACGTGCTGCCGCCCACGTAACCTACACGAGACGACTAGGTCAAGGTTCAACTACAGTGGAACAGTTTCTAGGAGAGAAGTTACTAATTTCGTACAGCTACATTTGCGTTCTGACCCCAGTAGCGTCGTTCCTACGGTAACCAGCAGAAAGTTAGTGAAGTTGCGGCAATAGCGTCTTACCCATATCAATGTGAAAGAAACTAACTTCAGCGAAGGAAGATGAAATGTGCATGGAGTCATTGCTCAAATTAGATGTGACCTGCTACTATTAAGCCAATCTGAATTCCCTGACTTCATTCATGCCAATGAGAACTTTCTACTTTCTACGTGAAGGAACCGTCAGACGGTGGAGGTGGAGGTGGGGGTGGTTTGCTTTGTCATTCTGCGAAATCGTTAGCCGTTTACTCGACACATTACTCATCCACGTAGAGTTCGCGGAACCCTACCTACGCGCAGGACACAACCCCTTGCGGAACTCGTCGCGCAATGTGATTGATGACTGCCAGGTATTCGATCCCAATCTGTCGGAGCATAGCTGAGAGGGAGGCAGCAGGATACTCATTATACAGCCGTGGCCAACTTTTCTTGTCAGGGACCCACCTCTGTGATCCTCAAAGCTACTGGGACTTCCACTTCGTAGAAAATACATATTCAATATCAGTTATTGTTATTAAGAGGCGGATTTCTATGACATGTCATATTTTTTCCTATGGGATTGTTTCGGTTTTCAGACTGATTTAGACTAGATTCCAAGCATTCTGAAGAAAATGAAAGGGTTTTTATTGGGCATATAAGTGCATATTTGAACCGTTTTTAATTCTGTAGCATATTTAGTACGAAACTGCATAATAACCTTATATTTAGGGGATAAATGTAAGCATATTTAGGCATTTTTTAAGGTTTTATAGTAAAAATTCGCGTCATAATATTATGTTTGAACATTTCTCATATTTTATGCATTCATTTAAACCATAACGAGCCGTGGTAAAATGTAATACTATGAAAGATTTTTAGGCTAGATAAAAAAAATACCTATATTTTCGGAGAAATGTAATGCTATGAAAGTTTTTCAGAATAGTTCTAAAATACCTTCATTTTCGCAGAAATGCAATGATATTACTGTGGGGTTTCAAGTAGCAGGTAGGCTTCTATTGTTTTGCCCTGTGATCGAAAACATGGTGTACAAACAAAACAGGGTTTCCTTACAATTTTCAAGTGTTCGTAACCTTCTCCTACCTCTCGGTCACTCCTTGTTTCTTCAGCATCTTTCCAATATACTGTTCTAAAGACAGTTCATTTGAAGTAATTTGCTTAAATATAACATCCAACTGGTTAGACATTGTATTTTAATCAATGTATAATGTCGAGAATTAAAAGAAATCTAACATACACGTGTTACTGATAAAGTCATATAAATAAAATATGTATATTTTAGGAAGCTTACAGTCTAAGCAGTCTAGCTGACAACCGGACTTTTAAATTAGTAAATGTCTGACAGCCCCTGAAGGTGTGAGGTAGGGAGTTCCAATGACGAGAAATTGAAACGGTGAATGATGAAGAGTATCGGGAAGACAATTTTCCCAAAAGATCATAAGAATGTGAATAACGGGCAAGTATATCTGAAAGGAATATTTATTAATACATCTTCTGTTTGTCAAACATGGACGTTTTTTTTGACACAATTAAATGGCTAGTTTGACGACATTCAGCTATAGCTGGAAACAAAGAAACATTGGAATTGGCAGAACATACCAAGATTCCCTTCCAAAATTCAGTGAAGATCAGTTGCTTGATGAACGGTTAGAGTTAAAACAAGTGCCCAAAGACCTTTTGAAACATCGAACAAAAATGTTATGTCAGCTTCAGCATTTCACGTTTATTTGTGTACTTTTGACAATTGTTGCAACATTGCCAGTGTCTACAGCTGCGTGTGAACGTGGTACCTCTTGTATGAATGGAATAAAATCTACTCACAGAAGCATGCTAATATTTGAAACAACAACTAATTTAATGACCATTAGCATGAATGGGCCATCCGTTACCACCTTTGACCCAACAGAATGCATTCAAAACTGGTTTGTTACCAAATCACGCCGACCTGTCTTTAAGATCAGATACCTAAGAAAATGGACCTCTAGTTTTTTTGGTTGGCCCCTAAATATTCCGTGCTTATTTGCAGGGCTGGTTTAAGAATTCTGTTGTCAATGTAGTCTTCGAGGTAGGCGTCCTGGGAAACCCACGTACAGGGAGTCACGCTAAGGTTAGGCGCAGAAGATGAACTCAACAGTTTTGTTGCATGTTAAAAGCGTATGATGTTACATGGCAGAGTGCAGGCACTCCAAATTGATCACCAGCTCAACTTTTCGGTTGGGAATGAGACCAATTACAAGCGAACCAAACACTCTAATCAACTGTCGAACGTGATTCAAATATGCACATATTACAATATGAAAATGCACACACTGACAAATAAAAGCTGGACGTATATTCTCCCCTTCCCGACACCAGCTGACATTTTAGTTCAATCTGCAATGTCGTTGTCCAGATGGCCCACGATGTCAATAATAAAGATGATATCGAAGAGTTTATTAAAGAAATAGCAAAGACCCCAGTAATTTATGACAAACATTTAGCAGAGTACGGAAGTGAGAAAAAATTGTGCTGAGAAATGTCTCAATTCAGCAAATGTATTAAAGGCTGTGTAATGTATCTTGTCTCACTGTGAAAAGAGAGACAAAGGAGGTATGTCTTACTTCGTCTGTGTTGTTATGGGGATGGGGGAGTGGAGCGATGCCGTCCATCCATCCAGTGGCGGAAGGGACTAGTTGATACATTCTGTAGCGCAAAATAAAATAACAAAATATCTCTCTTCGTACTGTGTAGTTCCGTCACTGAGCTTGTCTTTCAAGAAACTGAGTTCCGGCAGCCTGTACAATAACAAGATTTTGAAAGGAATCCTGAAAATTTACAACCCTCCTACAATCTCCACCCTCTTTTGAAGGGACTTGGTTTTATTGCTACTGAGACAAGATAAACCTTACCAGGTATGTCAACTGTTCGAAGACAGGTTGGAATTTCATGACACCAATAAAGCAATACTCATGAGGCAACTAAGCCAGGAAGTAATGGGGTAGGGTGGGCAGTTCCTTCCCCCACCATTGCAAGTATCGCTGACTAGTAAACAGACTTCAGTTGTATACAAGCAATTGTTCTTCCTTTGACACATCGACAAGTGAGATGTACTGCCTGATAATAGATGTATTAGCCAGAACCTCAATCAGAGGTACAACTCAGCACAGAGAGTATAAAAATTTCCAAATAATCTTTCACTGTGTATAGGATGAACCAAATAGTACCGTTTGCCTGATTAATCCGTGGCGCAACAGCCCATGAAGGGCCGAGGCTGACCAGCCGACTTCTGGCATCACGTCAACATGTCTCAGCAGAGGTGAACGATAATCCAAGCAGAACGTAGATATCGTGTGGTTAGCACGGTGATTCTCCAGCATTTACAGCTGGCTTATGTAATCGGATTTCGCTACCTGTGCAGCTCCCTAAGTGCATCACGATGCTGGGTGGGTACCGGTCCCATACACTGGCCAAAATTTCAAGAGGACATACTTTCGCCCATGAGAAATCGAATTATCCCGCATTCTGTAACGCAAGACCCAGGCATGATGCCTTATACCACGACGTTTCGGCGCGAGACTCGTAATGCAATTAGCGAGCAGCAAATTATGACAGTCTCTATGACATTTATTGCAGTCGAAGTGTATGGTATTTGTACTTAATAGAAAATTTAGCAGCTGAGATGGCTGTGTGCGGTGTCTACTCATCTCAACTCTTTGGTCAACTTAAAGTTATTAGTGTGCGCATAAATCCAACAAAACAGTTTAGTTGAGTACAAATCATTTGTGTGCGCCCACTCTAAGTGTGCGTCCAAATATGCATACGATTTCCAGAAAGTTTACAATACACACTATTTAGGCCTAAGTTAATCATCGTCCAGTGAAAATAGGCCTAATCAAATCACTAATCACGAAAACACTAGTTTCGAAATTTGACAATGAAGGTATCGGGGGCATTTTTAGTTATGAAGGCGAGTTTAACGAGTTGTGTCCTCAAAAACCACAAGTTCTCGATTACTGTAGTAAAAAGCGAAATCTTTTCGAGTTGTCTTGCAAATAATTGTCGAACAATTTTCAACACAATAAAGGCTGGTTCACAATAAACCAGAAATGGAAACGACAACGAGAACGGAAATAATGTTAAAATAAATGTATTTAAATGTGAGCGTTCACAATAGTTAATTGTGAATGCTCACGTTTAAATACATTTAATTTAACAATATTTCCGTTCTCGTTCTCGTCATTTCCGTTCCCGGTTTATTGTGAACCAGCCTTAACATTAAAAATATTTGTGTTCACGTCCATTTCTATAATAATTTTAGGATTATTTTCTGTGTATTCGCAATTCCTAAGTTTAATAACGGAAACAGTACAGTTATTTTTATCATTAATGTCTATCAAGAAGATAACTTTTGATTCGAAAATGGAAGACATAGATGTAATTTCGCTATGAAATAAACTCTTTCTCTCTTATAGTAAATTCCGTTAAATCCAACGCTGAATTTCGCGATCCTTAAGACAAAAGCAATTGGACGTTCAATTATGAACCTGATTGTGAATTTTATTGGGTGACGTAATGAGAACTTACCGCGTAGGGTAGACGTATGGAGAAATTGGACTATGACAATGGAAATATATTCACAAACCGTCCTCGCTAACTCAGAGTATAATATCAGTGGCAAGAGGACGTCGGGACTCCAACGGCTCATGAGATGGGCTCTGCAGTGTATCCAGCTCATGGGCGGTGGTTATACAGTTTTAGCAAAACAAACAAAAAATTAATATTAGTAATCGCTTGTACGTTAACTATTGCTGAGCGAAAAGTATCTTACAAATAATAAAACCGAATATCTAATAATTACTAATGTAATTAGAAAACACTATGAAGAAATTGAAAAGATTTAAAACTTTGGAAATGCCTACAAATGTAAACTTATACGAAATTCGTTAGTAAAGCAACAATATACATCAATAATTAGAGCACCAGAACTACACGTAAGGAGATGTAAGGTGCTAAATGAAGACATCACGACAAATATTGCAGAAGAAAATGAATCAGACATCGAAAGTAACCAGTGAAGGAGGAGGCGTCTAATTTTGAACTACCAACAAAACCTTGTAAGAAATCAATGACATTCGTGGACAAGTGTAGCTATGTCCGCCCGAGACAATAGACCCACGTTCGTGACACCTACACCATTGTGATGTTGACAGAGGTGATATTTTGGTAAAATTTAATGAAATTTAGCGAATCGCTTAAGAAGACCAATTACACATTCACGAACACTTACGCGCGAAATGATGTAAGGGAAGATGAGCTCATTTTACACCCACACAATGGACCAATTAGTTAAGAAGAGCTGCGAAATTTATGTACCTCTCCGCCAGATCGTTCATTAAGGGCTGAAAATACGAGACTAGGTTACTTGATACTGGAGCATGTTTAGACCACGGGTGTGAGGTGGTGTTTGGGCTCAGGGCGATTTTTGCGTGTTCCAGTTTCGAGTTTTGTCAAGATGCAGTGAATGTTCATTGACTTGCATACGTATTGTTAATGTTCTTGGGATGGCTGCGCAGTCTAGATTATCAGCCTGTCACGCAGACGGTCGAGGTTCGAGTACAGGTTTGGCATTTTTATTGAAATATCTGTTGTGACACTAGTGGCGGACTAAATCGCAGTTGGGTTATTGAAAAATCTATTGTGACACTACTGGCGGACTAAATCGCAGTTGGGTTATTGAAAAATCTGTTGTGACACTGCTGGCGGACTAAATCGCAGTTGAGTTATTGAAAAATCTGTTGTGACACTACTGGCGGACTAAATCGCAGTTGGGTTATTGAAAAATCTATTGTGACACTACTGGCGGACTAAATCGCAGTTGGGTTATTGAAAAATCTGTTGTGACACTACTGGCGGACTAAATCGCAGTTGGGTTATTGGAAAATCTGTTGTGACACTAGTGGCGGACTAAATCGCAGTTGGATTATTGAAAAATCTGTTGTGACACTAATGGCGGACTAAATCGTACTTCGGTTTTTATTGAAAAATCTGTTGTGACACTAGTGGCGGACTAAATCGTACTTGGATATTTATTGAAAAATCTGTTGTGACACTAGTGGAGGACTAAATCGCAGTTGGGTTATTGAAAAATCTGTTGTGACACTAGTGGCGGACTAAATCGTACTTGGGTTTTTATTGAAAAATCTGTTGTGAGACCAGTAGCGGACTAAATCGCAGTTGTTTTTTTATCGAGTTTTGCCGTTTTCATACGAAGACATTAATATCAATCTGGCCATTCTCTATGTGAGGATGTCTTCATGAAAACTGGAGACGCAGCGAACTTAGCACAGACAACGGTGTTGAGAATGCGAAAATAGGGAGTAAAGCGTAATAGTTCACTATGATGGGCGTAACGCTAGGGGTTTACCTCCTTTTTCAGGATGATAAGGTACTCAACAGAATTACTGAATATTTTATAAGGCGTAATTTACGTAATCTTAGAGTTATATTGCCCACGACAGTATATATTTTATCAAAAACAGTAGCGAACATCAGTTTATCCGTTGATCTGGTATGACTTGTGTTACTAGAGAACAACAGATTGCTAATAGTCCTCGAATAATGCAGAAGAAATCGACAGGCGGCTTTTGTCAACACAAGGAGATACAATTTGCGGGGAACCGAGATCGAGGAACCAGAAAGCTTTATACTTGCGATAATTCAAAACATTTCACTCCAGAACGAGAAATCGAAGGAATGGTTTATGGTTGGACTTGACTCAGAACTCTGGAAGATAGCTCAACCATCATTCTCGTGGACTCTGAATGCTACTTCTTGCATTATATGAGAGAGTTAAAATCAAATAGGTCTAAATAAATTAAACTACCGGTACGAAGGAAATGTAGTCTGATGTAGAGCCAGTTAATTCGAGTCGACCTTCTGCACGACATTCATTCCAACATCAATATGGCTGTAGGCGCGTTTGCCTGCTGACCCGGAGCTGCGCTCCGTCGTGGGTTCGATTCCCGCTTGGGCTGATTACCTTAAGTATTTGAGATTTTTTCCGAGGTTTTCCCCAAATGTAAGGCGAATTTCAGCTAATCACATGGCGAATCCTCGGCCTCATCTATCGAATACCACCTCGCTATCATCAACTTATAGACGCTAAATAATCTAGCAGTTGATAAAACGTCGTTAAATAACCGAGTGAAAATTTCAATGTAAATGCAGCTGAGGCAGTCGAGTTATATTTCGTAATTTTCAAATGAGCTTTTTTTTTGCCTTGAGTGAAAAAGTGGAATTACTAAATACACTGTTGTACTAATTGAAAAATAATTACCAACCGCTTTAAGCCGTATGAATAAGCATCTTGCCAGAGCACTTTGTAATACATATTTCTGCCAGCGTTCCAAGTTCTAGTTTATCATTATACTGTCACAAATGTTTGTCGTCAATCTGTTCGATCTTACACTTGCTGGGACTCCCCTGCCATGAAGTCGGCATGGTGTCAGGTCTCCACCTGAGATACCCCATTGGATATCTCTGTATGCCGCGTACAGCATTCGGGTTTCCAAGCTGAGCTCTTGTCGTCATGCACACGACAGACTAGCTTGTATTTTTCCACACTTCTGATACCGAGACATATCACTGATAAAGCAGTACGCGTCGAAGTGGTCACAGAAGACGAAACACTTGTTAATATTAATTTGTTCACAAATCGTGTAAAACCTCAACAAGGCAGTTACAACAATGATTGCACTAAGGCCAGTCATCCACCAGATCTCGGAGACACCTCGACATCGCGTTGAAACAATAGTAAGTTTCATAACCTCAATCAGAGCGTTAAATTGTCATGATCGCCCGCCGGAGCGATGACTCAGCTGCTCCGAGCTTTAATCAGCGGTCAGCATTCCTCTTTCTTGTAAAGTCCCTGCTGCTTCACTTCTGTTTCTGCAGACGTTATTAGAAATGGACTTGCATCCACAGACCGAGGTGGTTACTTGTTCCTAGAGGCTCCTAGTCCTCAGATATCCGCGGTAAGATTCAATGTATCCAATAGCCGAAGCGAGCTGCATTCTTCAGCGAACGGAGCCGACTGTGGTAACTGGCACGGCAAGATCAGACAGATAATTTACGTGCCCGGGGCCCGGAGCACGGGAGCAGGTGTACGCTTACCTTGGACGCGTCGGGGACTCGGGTCATGCCCAGTCCTTCCAGGATCCTCTGCTTGAGTCTGGCGACCTCCTCCCTGTCGAGGTCGTAGGGCGCGGGCTCCGCGGGAACCGGCAGGGACAGCGCCGCTACACCGTGCTGGCCATCAATGTTCCACCCGAGGAAGAAGACGGACAGGACCACGGCGGCAAGAAGCAGTCGGGAGGCGGGAATGGGAACGGGAACGGGACCGGGGTCGGACACAGCTGCTGGGGTCAGTGGATGCCTGCCCATAGCCGTGCACTCGGAGCTCACTGGCTCATGACGACACACCGCACTCGCTAGTTCACTGCCATGTGGGCTCTTCGCAGCCGACTTGGCAAATAGTTATATATGAAGGATTCCGACTAGGCTGACTGGAAAGGCGGCGCTCGTGATTGGCTGGAAGGCGGGGCGAGTTCTCTGCGCTCAGAGACTGTTGCCGGAAGTAGATCCGCACTGACTTGCACTTGCCCACAAGATGCGAACCGCGAGTTTCCGTACTTAACGATTTTGGGGTAATTTCCAATTTTCCTAGAATACATTTTCACACCCCCCACTATGCCTCTTCCTCTAATTCTCCCTCGCCCCACGCGAGACAGAGCGGGCAGGAATTACCGCAAACAGTAGCATCCTCGACCGCCGATCAATCTAGAGCGGGCCTCGCACCTCCGCAATTACACCGAATGTGTCGAGTCCACGTTCCTAAGCTGCGCCCACACGTGTCAAGTGTTAACACCTGCCCGCCGAAGAGGTCTGATTAACGTGCTACGCCCCCTCGAGTCCGTGCGAGTTCTGAGTTCGATGCAATTAAAACGTTTTCAAATTTTATTTCAGATGTTTCTTGTTATTAGGCCCTTTAAACCTACGTGCAGAATTTCAAATTCATAGGGAAATTCAACGTAACTATACTCCGTGTCAGACCAGCAAGTTACTGCAGGCTTTATGGGAATAACAAACCCTCACACCACAGCCACAGACAAACAATCAGTAATAGTAATTGTCCAGGGGTGTGGGGGAAGGGAAGTACGGCAGAGCGTACTGGCTCCTTGTGTATACTATCCATCATAAAAATATGTTTTCTTTTACATTACGCACACAATTTAACTACTGTCAGTGACACAGTTCATCTGCCCTGGAAGGAATGCGGGGTTGGGGTAGTAGTTTCGCACTAATAGTGGATGGAGTGGATGGAGAGAAAGTTCGAAATACAATGTAGCATGCATTATAAAAACATTGATTTAGCAATTCCGTGCCACGTTACTATGGACTACACTACACATGAAAGTTATATTGCTACGTCTTAATTTTGAATATATATTTATACCAGCAATTCTAGCCACCGGCGTGGCTCAGTCGGTTAAGGCGCTTGCCTGCCGGCTGAAGTTGCGTTCGGGCGCGGGTTCAATCCCCGCTTGGGCTGATTACCTGGTTGGGTTTTTTCCGAGGTTTTCCCCAACCGTAATGTGAATGCAAGGTAATCTATGGCGAATCCTCGGCCTCATCTCGCCAAATATCGTCTCGCTATCACCAATCTCATCGACGCTAAATAACCTAGTAGTTGATACAGCGTCGTTAAATAACGAACTAAAATAAATAAAACCAGCAATTCTATTAAGCAAACGTTCACCTTCGTCTTCCAAGTACAAATGAAGAGAGAGAAATGTTTTTTTGAAGAAAATAGAAAGGGGATTAAGCAGAGGGTATTCACACCAAAAGTACCGTTAGCCAGCCGCTTGCTCCAAAGTTAGCCTCACACCCCTCTAAACAACACCCCTAACTTCCCCAAGGTTCAGGGCAGATGAGCTGTGTCATCGACAGTAATTGAATTAAAGAATAAAATTAGTGTAATACCACAAATCAGGAAGAGGAGTGACTTCTAAATTGGCAGTGTGTTTTTCCTGTAAAATGAATGCATACAGTAAGACGCCTTATTGCAATCTGAGTCATTGAGTCATATTTCTGCATTCTCGTCTTTTGAACGCCTGGGCTTTTTTCACGGGTGTTGGAAGTTTTCCCTTCAATTTAAACCCCTTTCTTATTGTTAGCACTAGTTTGTAAGGAAATGTTTGTGATTAACGCCGCATGTTTAGGAGCTTCAGTTACATTGAATAAAAAGGCAGTACGAAAGTAGCCCACAAATTACACGTTTAAAACCATAGTTCTTTCATCGGAACTCAATATTCTTTTCCGGGTTCGCAATTTTTTTAAGCATTCTGGCGACTTCTCCATTGTTTCAGTACGACAAGAAAGAACAAACTAATTGAAGGTACTACACTGACTTATTCTTACACAGCTATTTGAAGATGAACTAAAGTAAACTTAAAACTATTTGTATACAAAAAAACAAGCAATATTTACACAAAGTACAACAGCGGATAGATTAGCAATCGACACTTTCAAACAGGATAGTAATACGTTTGCACGAGCCCAGAGACAAGCGGTAACTGTCAATCAAGACGCGGTGGTGGTTTTAAGCTTACAGTTCTATACGTGCTGAGTTGCAAAATACAAAGGTCCTTTAAATATTTCTTCCAAGAGCTATTGTTAAATGAGCGAAATGGTTCCCTATTCCAAATGCACAGTAACTTGCTGGTCTGACACGGAGTGTAATAACCGACTACAATATCTAATTGCGGTTGCCATTATCACGATTATCGAAAATGTGTAGGGACACTATAGGATTATCAGGTTTTCAGAATGCCAATAAGGTACGGTTACCTGAATTTTTACCTGAAATCCGGGGACAATAGTCAGTTCGACAGTACGACATCCAAATGAGGCGTTCAGAAGTCAACATGATTAACTCCACATTTGGTTATTTACAGTTTCTAAGTTGGCAATGTATAAAATTGACCATATTTTTAGTGGTCAATGTGATTAACTCCATAGTTCAGTAAAAAGCCAACATAATGCAATATTCTTCTTGACTACTACACAGAATCAATTATGTGTATTCAACTTTAACCTTGAATATCTCAAATTCTTTGGAAAAGGAGTTAATCATGTTGACTTCTGAATGCCTCAAATTACTGTTGCTATTGTCGCCGTTGTTTCTGTTATTATTATTATTATTATTATCATTATTATTATTATTATTATTATTATTTACTTACTTACTACCTGGCTTTTAAGGAACTCGGAGGTTCATTGCCGCCCTCACATAAGCCCGCCATTGGTCCCTATCCTGAGCAAGATTAATCCATTCTCTATCATCATATCTCACCTCCCTCAAATCCATTTTAATATTATCTTCCCATCTACGTCTCGGCCTCCTTAAAGGTCTTTTTCCCTTCGGCCTCCCAACTAACACTCTATATGCATTTCTGGATTCGCCCATACGTGCTACATACCCATGCCCATCTCAAACATCTGGATTTAATGCTCCCAATTATGTCAGGTGAAGAATGCAATACGTGCAGTTCTGTGTTGTGTAACTTGCTCCATTCTCCTGTAACTTCATCCCTCTTAGCCCCAAATATTTTCCTAAGCACCTTATTCTCAAACACCCTTAATCTCTGTTCCTCTCTCAGCGTGAGAGTCCAAGTTTCACAACCATAAAGAACAACCGGTAATATAACTGTTTTATAAATTCTAACTTACAGATTTTTTGACAGCAGACTGGATGATAAAAGTTTCTCAACCGAATAATAACAGGCATTTCCTATATTTATTATGTTTTTAATTTCCTCCCGAGTATCATTTATATTTGTTATTGTTGCTCCAAGATATTTGAACTTCTCCACCTCTTCAAAAGATAAATTTCCAATTTTTATATTTCCATTTCGTACAATATTCTGGTCACGAGACATAATCATATACTTTGTCTTTTCGGGATTTACTTCCAAACCTATCTCTTTACTTGCTTCCAGTAAAATTCCCGTGTTTTCTCTAATCGTTTGTGGATTTTCTCCTAACATATTCATGTCATCCGCATAGACAAGCAGCTGATGTAACCCGTTCAATTCCAAACCCTCTCTGTTATCCTGAAATTTCCTAATGGCATACTCTAGAGCAAAGTTAAAAAGTAAAGGTGATAGTGCATCTCCTTGCTTTAGCCCATAATTATTATTATTATTATTATTATTATTATTATTACTATTATAAATTAAATTATTATGAGATTGAAACATGCACTATAATAGTTCTGACATAAAATCACACATATTTTTCTGAAGAGTGTTTTCTTTTAATAGGCGTAAGTATAGTCTGAAAGAATTCTCTGTTGCAAATTCTTGACATGCAATGGGAAAGTTTGTGGTGGGAATCAACATGGATTTGGCTGTTTTACACATAATCTTGAACACTGTGAAGTCAACATTATTTTCATAGCTGAGAAAACCAATTGGTTCCAGTGAAGAAAGAATGATGCTGAAACTGATGAGGAAGAGGAAAAGAAATAGGCTGGGTCACTGGCTGAGAAAAAAACTGCCTACTGAAGGATGCACCGGAAAGAATGGTGAACGGGAAAAGAGTTCAGGGCAGAAGAAGATATCAGATGATAGACGATATTAAGATACTGTATATGGATAATATTCAGAGACTAAGATAAAGGCATAAAATAGAAAAGACTGGAGAATGCTGGGTTTGTAGTGAAAGTCCTGCTCTTGGGCAGAACACTATGAATGAATGAATGAATGAATGAACAATTGAACAATTATGTCTATCATTTCTTTATTAACTTATAATGGGTTAAATATATAAACTAGGACCTAATAATCGCTGATGTCTCTTACGTTAGCGACTTAATAATAGGCCTAATAAATTAATTAACGTTTGAAAACAAGGACAATTTAGGAGTTTTGTTAAAAACCGGAGACATTTCGAGGACAGATTTTAGCCGGAGAAAAATGTATGAATCCGGTATCTGTCTCTGGGAAATGAGGACGCCTATTATTTACTTATTTACTGATTTATTTATTTACTTATCATATTTGTTTGTGTGTTCACTTATTAATTTATTTATTTATAATATTCATTCATTCATTCATTCATTCATTCATTCATTCATTCATTCAACCATTCATTTATTCACTTATTCATCCATTCGTCTACTCACTCATTTATTTATTAATTCACTTATTATTTTATTCATTTATTTATTCGTCCAATCTTTTATCCATTAATATATTTGTTTGTTCGTTCGCTCTTTCGTTCCTTCTTTCGTTTACTCGTTCATTCGCTCTTCAAAAGCACGAAGGGCCAATGGAATTATTTTTTTTTTAATTTCAGATCAATTTATGACAAGAGTAAAAAAAAATTAAATTAGAGAAATAACTTAATGTATAAAATCAATAAAAATATTTTGGACGCTGGTGGTCCAATATGTACAGTTCATTCGCTATACATTACAGAACAAATTTGGGGTCTCCAAAGATCCCACGTGCCCATCGGAGATTTAATTGAAACAGAGTCAGTTAGAGCTTTAAATTTATTTGCTTCGTTCTGAAGACATTGATAATAAAAATATGACTGTTTCTTATCACAATTCTACAACACTATATCCGTACAAACAGTGAGGCAAAGAATAAAAGAAAAAATCGTTGGCCGTTTATGACATAATGTCCGTAAATACGGGAGTTTTGGTGTCCATACGGGACATTTTTTTCTGACGTCAAATGGGGACATTCCTCACAATAAGGGACACCTGGCAAACCTAGTTTAGGAGTAAAGAATATACAGTACATTAATTAGAATGCTTAATAAAATCTATAATGATATCACTTGCAATTTATTACGGGATTTTGTAAAACAAATTACGAACGGTATAAGAATAAATAGGGTAGAGTAGGGCGGTATCGATCGAATTTGGAAAAACTGCCGCTACATTGAATGAATCACTGATTGGAATAAGGAAGAAAGTCAAATATTTTCAAAAATAAGCTGAGATACACATTTTTTTCTTGAGCCATCCACCCATCGATTAGTGGAAAAAGGAAGAATCTACCAGCAATAACAATGAAGTAACAGACCGTTAAAGTTTTCAATTGGTGGAATAAGGAAGAATGTCCGGACTTTCTTCCTTTTTCCAATCACTATTGTCAAGTAGGAAGTCTGTCTCTTGTTTAATTTGGTAATATTGTTGTCAGTGTGGTTGTAAGTTAGTTGTCTGTAAATCATCCATAGCAACATGAGTGAAAGTAATTCTGATAATGAACAAATACAACGGAGAAGAAAGGGAGTAAGAAATATTGATGAATGTGTAAAAGAAAAACACAAGATAGCTAGATCTTTAGGAAAACAATATGTAACTTCAAAAGGAGGAGTTGTGTCAGCAAAACGGCCTGGTCCATCATGAAGGTAAAGATCTGTTATGTGTTATGTGTAGACTTGGTGGAATTGCCACGAGAATCGTAAGGTTTACTACGCACGCGATATAGATTGTATGTGAAGAGGACGTGCAACGGATGGAGTATGCCACTTATGTAAACATTGAGCAGTATACTACGGTTACAATAAAACCTGTATCCTGCATTCAAGAAATATAATGAATGATCATTGAAGTAGAAAATGTCTAAACATGTAAATACACAATTATTTTGTAGTGAGATATATTAACTCTTAAAATTTAATGTAATATACTCCCATCATCCTTGAATATGTGCATTGCGGTGAAGAGTTACGTACATTTTGAGCGACTGCAAAGTAACCTCCTCCGATGGTCACTTAAACAGTTTTTATATTGGGAAAATGTACGTTCAACAACACACGATGTAATACGTGCATATTTGAAGAACGGAAAGTCACTACGTTTTAGTACACAAACTTCAGACGTCTTGTCGTGACCTGATAGTACATAATTTATAATACGAAGTTGTGAATAGGCAGAATTTCTAGCAATAATGTTTCTCAACTTACATTTCACTTTTTCTGAAATTAGTGAATTGTTATTTTAGATTACGGTTTGTGATACTTTATCCACTATATTAAGGACTTCTGAGAGTTGTAGTTTAGACGATTCTAACAAAATGATGCTTTTGGGCACGATTTTAAAATTAGAATCAATGAACAGAATATCTTCCAATAGCTGTTCAGAAGACAATGATTTTACAGCTGCAACAGCGGAACTGTCTGTCCTATCCAATGCATCAATGACCTCCATTATGATGACGTAATGTTATTATTACCACCATCCAACCACGTTCCCCAACGGGTCAAGAATGGCTGGGGGGTTAAGGGTATTCCAGGGGCAATTATTTGGAACAGCAACACTCTCATTGTAGTATGTTTGATTGAATTCTTGTCTACACTGAACAAATGTTAAGCTTCGACTATTCCAACCACAGTAATGCAAAAACAAGTGCTTACATAGGTATACATTAGCTGTAGCTGCTCTATCTATTTGGACCGGTCACAACTCTTAACATGAACTGCTTATACTACGAGACCGGGCGATCGCTTACCTCTTCTATGCTACATACATCGGCAACCTGATTGCATGCTGCGTGTGGCAATTCATCGAAGTCTAGTTATGTGTTATTTGGATATATTTCTACTGCTAAACACTAAATAATATAACATATTTTCACAAAAATATAATGTGAATTGAAAGGTTATTCCATTGTCTCTAATATGCAGATATGCAGTATGAAAATATTTCTTTAAAACATTATAATTTAGCTGCTTTGATATATTTTACGAGTTTTGTAAACGATCGAATTCACCCTCCAAGTTCGGGGGAATCCGATCGCATGTCGGGTGATTCTGTCCGTTGAAATTAAACACGTGAAAGACACACTAAAAGCAAGTAATATTATGGCAGTACAATAGTAAACATTTATCTATAATTAATAACACCTATAAACCTAAGCTAAAGAACAAGTGCATTCATTGCTCAGCCTTCCCTCAAATATTCAGTCACTCAACTTATAATCTACATCCATTTGCCACAAATAAACAGTTTTCTCCCTTTGACCCCACACACTGAATCCATTCCGCTTTCTTAACAGATCGTGGATAATCATAAGACAGGAAAAAAGAAACAGGCACACATTTTTCCTAATTCCTCATTAAACAGTAGCCGAAATCAGCTAGTTAGACAATTTGGTTTTTTAATTGAAGCTCATCACTAAAAACTTTAGAAGCCGTTGCCTTTTCTTGTCTTTTGGTGTTTCTAGGATCCATTCTTTCTCTGTTTGCATTCTGGTGCGTAATTGTATGTCATAAGTAGAGGATGTGACCGGGATACTTTAGCAATCAATGTACGCAAGCATTGACTATAACTTTTACACACTCGGTACTGGGCACACTGCGGACATAGGCTAAACAAAGGTAGTACAGTCTGGTTATGATTGAAAATAAAGTAAACGAGTACATATCTTGTACATGCAAGGTTCCGTCTTCTTCGATTTCGTTGCCGGCATTACAATGAACAACAAAATACATCCGAAGATTTGCGAACTGAAACGTCCCGCGGCGATCACTAAAACAGTTTTTATATTTTGAGAACGACCGTTCAACATCACAGGATGTCAATGGCGATTGCAAATAATACGACTAGTGTTTCGACATTGCACTTGTACACGTTACCAAATACAGTAGAGCGTCTCGTTTAGGCACAGTGAAAACGTAAAGAAAGTGCAGGTAACGTATGGGAGAGAATGAGCCGTACGATAAACACGAGGGATGCACAAGGTTTTAATTACAACATTTATGGCGGAGCATTAATTGAAATTATATTTTCCAAAAACACACAAAACAAAAGAACACAAATTTTATAACTTTATCATATACACATTTTAACAAACAAGCAATTGTAATGTTGAAATAATTCAATATAACAAATCAAATTTTGCTACTTATATGATGTTGCTTTCAAGCTGAATTTTTTACGATCATGAATTTCATTCTCTGTATGACTAACATAATATCACCGTCTTCTGTGGCTGAATTAACAAAACTACAGTATATTGGTCTGAAGTGACAACACTATTTATTTACACTGCAAGTGGGCATGCAGCCGGTGGCAGTGGTATACACAATATAAACAATACACAATAAAGAAATGATAAGCAATACACAATAAATTTACAATACACAATACAATTATACAATACACAATAGGCCTACAATTTTATACACAATACAATAAGAATACACAATATAATTTAACACAATAATAATAAAAACATTTCAACCTACATTATTATGTATAGGCCCTACATAAGTTTCAATAGTCTTTCACTTTACTCTCATCTCACTCACTGTAGTGGCACTATGACGCATTTCACTGACACTTTAGCGCTTTTGTAAAATATGTCAATTAATGATAATTTTTATTATAATTAATTGTAACTAAAACCTTGTGCATCCCTCGTGCTTATCGTACGGCTCGACCTCCCCCACACGTTACCTGCACTTTGTTTACGTTTTTACTGTGCCTAAACGAGACGTTGTACTGCACACAAAGAACCTCGACACTAACGTCAGGCAACTGTTCACTATGACTGCGCACAGTACTCTGCTGGCTTAGATTCGGTTCCTACAGCACGCAACGGGACGGCTGACAGGTCATTTTGCCTTCTTAACAAAATGTGCCTACGAGAGTAACGTCACATGTCTAAGCTCCGTTGTGCATCAACCTATTGCCGCCGTAAAGGTATCCCAAGCCCGCCGTCTAGTAATAAGGAATTTTAAACCGCCTCGCAGCTTATTTAATAGACATGAAACCTCTTAATGCAGCAAGAGCCTCTTCCATCTCCTTTTCTGTTAACGTTTTCTATTTTTACTTTTATATGCAACAGGAAAATAAAAAATATATAAACTACGTCGTTAAATAAACGTGAACAAACGATCCAAATCACCAGGTCCATTCATCCGTTTATTCATAGAATAATTCCTCCGTTTATTCATAGAATCATTCCTCCGTTTAATCATGGAATCATCCGTCCAACCATTCATAGAATCAGTCATCTATTCGTTCATAAAATCATTCATGCGTTTATTCATATAATCATTCATCCGTTAATTCATAAAGGGTGCGTCAGAAAGAACGGATGGATTTCAAACTATCGATACGCAACGAGGAGAGAGAGATATAGTGAGGGGGACCACGACTGTTGGGTCAGCCATAGAATGCAGTTTCAGTTGAGAATATGGTGTTGGTCTGGTGTACAACGTGCTTTCATCGTAGAGACATTTTTGAAAAATGAAGAGTCTGTGATCGCCACTCAGGACTCATTTCGACATCGGATGTCACGCTAGGATTCCAACTCGGAATACAATTTTGCGGTGGGTGGCTTCATTTCGTATCAAGGTTCAACATTAAAGAAGAAATCACCTGGACGAAATTCTATTGCACTGAGATTGTCCGAGGCTACGGTAAGATCTCGCGCCCTGCGACTTCTTTCTTTGGGACCATTTGAAGGCGTAAGTTTGTAAACATCGATCACATACACTGGACGAACTGAAGACAGCGATTCGTGAAGAAATCGTGGCAATTGCACCAGCTATGACTGTGAAAGTGATGGCGAACATCAGAAAACGCCTCGATGCCTGTATTGAAATCCAAGGACATCATATGGATAATGTTGTTTTACATAAATAAACTGAATGTATTGGTGAATATGTTGATAACAATAAATTTTTGATTTGATGAATCTTTACAATTTTCTTGCCATGTGAAATCCATCCGTTCTTTCTGACGCACCCTGTATAACCATTCATCCATTTCTTCACAGAATCATTCATTCGTCCATTTATATAACTATTCGACCATCTATTCATAGAATCATTCCTCCGTAAAGTCATTAAATCACTCGTCCTTCCATTAATTCATTGGTTAATTTATTCACATAAGTATTCATCTGTCCATTCACAAGAATCATTCACAGAATCGTTCATCAATCCATTCACAGAATCATTCATTCTTCCATTCCTTACATTCAATAAATTATTGATCCTCCCATTCACTAAAGCATTTATGCATTCACTGAGTCTATTAATGTATTGAATCATTTATCAATAAGTCCACTGCATCTTTCATCAATTCAATCACTGAATCAATCAATCATTCATTCATTCACAGTACGTACTTGTACGAACATTAAGCTATTTATTATCTATTTTTTATATGGGCACTCTACTCACAGTCGGTGAGTATTTGAAGTGAAGACGTTGGAATGCACGGTGAAGAGTGCTGGGATAAACATGAGAGAGCAAATTGAAATACTCCGCTAGACCTCTTCATCCACAAGAGGCCGTCTGGCCCTGCTGCACGATGCTGGGATGCCATGCTTTATGTTTATGTGGTGTTGCTGGATGGCACGCGATGCAATCCTCCAGCACATGAGTGAGTGAGTACGTGACGACATTTCGTGTCTGGTCTGCGATTCTACCACGCCGCCTTCATGCTGCTTCTCGTTACGCGAGACATAGAGGATTTTCATAACCGGAAAATTAGAAGGTAGCAGCCTTCAGAATGGATGGAGAAGAAGAAACTACTCGTATTTTGGTTCTTATGTCATTGTTTTTAATGTTGCTATTCTTGAAACGCCCTTCTTTCAGGTGAATTTACGACCATCCATTAGAAGAAGAGCAAGATGATGATGCTAAATGTGAGAATAGAGAAAACATCCGAAAATTAAAGAACGCATTGCAGGTAGTGAGCACTACGGCTTTCTGTACTTTGTCAGGATTCATTTCTACCATTTTGTTTATCCAAAGTTTCATTCGAATATTAAATACCAGTGCTTACAGTCGAGCCGTTCTTATTTCCGGCAGCAAATCACACGACAGTTTCTGATCAGCTGACACTCTGCTTCACTGGCAGTGGTTGTCGTCAAGGTTACGCAGACGACATACCGCTTCCCGCTCACGGTGGATGTTACTGTGTTGTCAAGTCTACCCTTGTACTCTTAACGAAGTTTTAGCACATGTCTAGTCTTAAACATCGAACGAAAAATTATTTCATACGATAAGTAATTAGTAATATATGAATACATAATATTGTATATTATTGTTATTGTTGATCTCAGCATCCCAGGACACAGAATACTTACCATGTTGTGCTATAATTGGTTTTTCCGACCATTTGAAATAACGATATTCGTAAATACAGAAACAATATAAGAAATTATTAAAATGGGAGAAAGCTGTAAAATATAATAAATAAACATTTTTATGTGAATGAATAACTAAAACTACATAACCTGTAAATTAAGTAAAATATGTTAGTATTAGAAATTTTGTCATGATAAGTTATTGCTACATAAAAAAAAATTACACGAAGAAACTTGCCTACCGGTATTGTTCAATTTAGAGGTGCTACGCCTAGATCGTTACAATCATTGTTGGTACCTGCCGCCGCCATAGTTCTCAGTTTATTTTCTTCTTTGCCGGATTGTCCGTATTTCTCTGTCGTTATTTGAGAAACCGTGCACTTGTACACATCACACGCATCAGCTGTTCTTTGCACCACTTGCATTAAAGGCAATAAACTACCCTGATTTTCACGTACATTTTCGAAATAATCTATAACGCTTAGAATCATTTCTCTGCTTTGCGAATTGATGGGATTCCGACTCCTCCACAGCATTATGATGCTCAAAACTCAGCGATAACACCGCACTAACAACAATAAAACTGCACTACCGACTGATTCTTCGACAACCTGCTATTAGAACTGCGTTCGTTCACTATTGGCTTGACAGAGATTTAGCAACACCGCTATTGCCTACCTTCGTCGCGCCAAAAGTCGAGAAGGCGTGGCCACGCCGGAAATAAGAACGGCTCGACTGTAGTATGGAGTGTTGCATTGTATGGGACAGAAAATTGGACAAATTATTCAAATCAACTTTACAGGGCGTTATACCCGAAAGCTTGATTTGCATACTACACGTCACTCTTCGTTAACAGAAAACCACAATTTAAGTCACACAGAGTTAGTGTACACTCAATGTTGGTTGCTTGACTGTTGTCAGCCCACTTTGAGGTCTGTGGATATAGAGGGAAAAATTGAATCGGTGTCTGGTAGAGTTCCCGGGTAGCTCAGTTGGTGGAGCGTTGTACGTTTTACAAAAGGCCCGGGTTCAATACCCGGCCCCGGAACAATTTTTCCCTCGAAATTATTCAGATCAACTTTACAGGGAATTATACCTGAAAGCTTGATTTGCAGAAAATTGGACGTTCGGCGAAGTGAAGAAAAACGACTAGAAGCATTTGAAATGCGGATAAGGAGAAGAATTAATTCAATCAGTGTTCTGCACAAGGGCAGGTCTTTCACTGCAAACCCAGCTTTCTCCAATCTTTCTTCTGTATTACTTAAGGATAAACTGCTACGTTCTTTCAAAGATAATTGACCATCATCATCATCATCATCATCATCTGGCTCATTTTAAGGTAATTATCTACTTTAAAGAACTCTAGTATTTTGTTTTTAATTTTTCAGAAATTAGATATTGTTTAAATTGTTGGAAAATGATATAATATCATAAAAGTAGTGAACCCCTTGTCATTTTGGGCACGAACCGTCACTGCGAAAATCACATATTACTTTCGTATTTAATTTCCAACGCTGTTTTACTGATTGGAGGTATGAAATTATAACAATAAAATAGTAAATTATCAAAGTTTTTGGTACCTATTTATTAAAATATTTTGTGCGAGATCGTGCGTATTTGCTTGGTTTCCGCACAAATCCAATCCGCGGAAAGTCTAAAATTCCACACTCAGTATTCCCAACCCAACACACATAACAATTTCCCTCTTCTTACCGCTTAAGTGACATATTGATTTTACTGCTTTAGGCTTTTAACATATTATTTTTAGAGACGTTCAATATAGTAATAATTATGAATTGGAAACTTACCACTGCAATTTCACCTAAATTGCACTGTTAATTATTCTTTTTAAATATTTGCAAAACTTAAGTAAACTCTACAACTCCACTAAAGTTACTGCATTCGTGATGCAAGTAACATTAAGGAAGCCGTGAAAAATCAACAAGATTCCAGACTCAACATAGACTGGGGGGAAAAAAAAGACAGACGTCTATCACGGCCTGCTGGAGTATAGTAACACAGAAAACATTTTAAAGCAACAGTGTTGAAGATAGATATTTTTGTTTTGCAAATTTGCCATCATTGAACAGAAATCAAGATGGAGATTTCATTGCAACTAATTAGAAATTCCTCTTTCAGGTATGTAATAAACGATCTTCGCACAAAATAATGTACGATACACGAGCGGTATGTTTTCTTTCATTTCTCGAAAATTAAAAAAGCTCAACTACGTTTCGCTTTTTCAAACTTTTCCTCGAACATGAAAACTTCAACATACCGCTCTTGTAACGCATATTACTATTACAACAGTATTTTACTAGGAAATATCGTATTTTTGCAATTAACAATTTTCGAGTTACGACACTATTTTCCTGAGAGTGCAATATCATTTATTTATTTATTTATTTACTTATTTATTTAATATTTTTTGTAAAGAGCTTCAAACTCAATAATGGAACCGACGAGCTTGAACAGCTCTAGTCCAGTCCAATTCGTCATTCCACGACACTAGAGCGTCTCTGAAAGCGTGGCGTGTTGTACAGTCACGCCATGATCCGGTTCGATCTGTGCAAGGTCGTCGTGATTGTTTGCCCCAGGCTGATTCGTGTTGCCGGCCACCCGCTATCTGAGATCAATGCTCAGCGAGTCTGTGTCATAGGCCTATTCAGGAAGGAGATCCGCACCGGAATGCGTACAGGTGGTATCAGGTACTGTACCTATAGCCTGGACGTCGCAACGCAAGTTAGATGCAAGAAATATTCCAGTTGTTTATGCTTGGATTGCTGCAATTCAACGGCCGCGTCTGTGCCTACAGTGCTAGCGCGGTGGCTTTCCATCCAGACGGCCCGGATTCGATCCCCGACCAGGTCGCGATGGAATTAGTGATGGACAAAGCAGACGTTCCTTGAAATAGGCTACTTCCGTTTCCCTCTATTATTCCATCAGCACTCTCCACCTCCCCTTTCGTTTCATCCATCATCCGCAATAGTAAAAATAGACTGGGGTGAAGTCTAGGGGTAGTACGGGTTATCGATGCTGATATAGGCCTACAAGTTCTACCAAAAGTTTAAGGACACTCCTTCGAAAGATATGTTGCTTTCCTGTCCTTATAAATCCGTGGCGCTACAGCCCGTGAAGGGCCTAGACCGACCAGCCGGCTGCTGGCCTCACGCCCACATGCCGAAGCAGAGGTGGACGATCATCCAACCAGACTGGAGGTATCGTGTGGTTAACCGTTATAGCTGGTATTCGCAACCGGATTTCGCTACCTATCTTAGCTCCCCAAGTGCATCACGATGCTGGGTGGGCACCGGTCCCATACACTGGCCGAAATTTCATGAGAAAATTTCTTCCCTCATGAGGACTCGAACCAGCGCGTATTCCGTAACGCGATTCCTAGGCAGGATGCCTTAGACCGCGACGCCACGGCGCGGAACTTTCCTGTCCTTATACGTATGTGAAATCCCTTGATGCTTATAAAGGGATGCCTGTGAAAAATGAAGTTTTTTACTGCAAACCCAATCTCTCCATCTTTCAAACAGCGGATTATATAACAATTTTTCTATATTACACATCTTGATTACACAACTTTTAACACTATATCACTTCGGAAAATGGATTGTGTGTCTTTCACGTGTTAAATTTTATATTACCTTGTTACATGTTTCGGCCTGCTATTGGCCAACTTCAGAACTGCTTGTTGTTGGTCTTGGCGCCTTTTGTTTTGTTTCCTGTGGGGGTGTGTTTGTGTAGTGTAATGTGTAGTCAAAGAGTGTGTGTGTTATGAAATTGAGTTTTGTGTTGAGAATTTCATTTGGATATGTTTTTGTGTGTCTGTATATTTCGTATTGTTCTAGTATGTTCAGTTTCTGGCTTGTTGGTTGGATGTGTAGAATTTCCATTTATTTATAAGTAAGTAGGTAATGACAGCATTACTACAAATGTTAAACAAGAGCAGTGATAAAAGGAAGTCCTGTCGTATCGCACAATTTATTGGTTTCCAATCAGAAATTTCTGCACCTATTTCTACTGCTATTACGTTAGAATTTATAGACTCTAATTGGAAAATTGTATGCATTATTTGATTTCGTGTTCCACAATCTGCTAAAATTTGTAGTAACTTCTTCCTATCAACACGATCAAATACTTTCTTATAATCAACAAATGCCATATGGGTTTCTTTATTAAATTCTTAATTTTTTTAATTAAATGATTCAAAGTTATATAGCCATCAACACAAATATTATTATTATTATTATTATTATTATTGCTATTAATATTATTATATCGTCATCATCATCATCATCATCATCATCATCATCATCATCATCATCACAATTCGCAAGCATGTTCCAAGACAATAAAAATACGACATTTTTTATTAAAAATATAAAGATGAATATTTTTAACTACTGCAGATTAATAAGATAACAATAAAATTCTTCAAATAAGTATTTTAACGGATTCAGTTATTTACAAAATAATGAAAAAAAGGTAAATTCTTATACCAAAATTTTACGTTCAGCAGCAAATTGAATAAAATACAGGGTTGTTCTTAAAGTTTAGTTCAAACTGTACTTTATATTACGCGAATTTAAATTTTAATCGGACCTTGTTCCAGACGGACGAACAGTGGAACTTTCGTGGCGTGGAATCAGCATAGAGTCTGGTCTCCACACGGAAGAACTCAGGACATAGCCTAGGCCCTGCTGTCCATTAACAAAAGAGAAGAATCTTTGCAGTGGGAAGATTAGAACCCAGGGCCTTAACATACCGAGAACCATGGTCGGGGCTGTGTTCATAGGTTCCGAAGTTAGCTACATTCTAGGTCACAGCGAGCGGCTGTGAATTATGAGTATTGCTTCCGAGTACTCCGCCCTGCACTGGAAGCTGTGTGTTTGCAGAAGCTTAAATATTTCTTTCCACTAAAATACTTATGGCTTTAGTAATCCTGGATTTAAAAGTTTATGACAATATTTTGGTTTTATCACTGGTAAGAATAGTTTCTGTTTACCTTCCACATTATACGAGGTGAGGTATAAACACAAAAATATAAATTTTGAGATTTTCAAGGAAAAACACGTTTTGAGCATATCGAAAAAAATGATTCAGCGTGCATAGATTCTAAGTTATGTTAGCATAACTTCAAATGAAGCTGGAGATCAACTGGCTCCTCAACGCGTAAAATCGGCTACTTAAAACTAACAGTAAGTACAACATAATATATTATAAATAGCTCAGGTTAAGAGAAACTGAAGAAAGAACTGCAGCCATCAACATGAAAAATGGAATTGTGCTGCTACTGATGATGATGATTATGATGAACAAGAGTTACTAATTATGATGCCTATGATGAGGATGATAATGATGTTAAGCAAGAGTCAGGTGAACCATTACTGAACATTTGTGGTAATAACTACAGTACTTACAATCTTAGAACAAGTTTTGTCGCACAGATAATTTATACAGGGTAATTTACGAGCATTAAATCTGTGACACGAGTCCAGAGATTTACTACTATTCTTGAGGAAGCCATGTTAAAGATATACAGTCTTACTAATAAACCGTGTATAGTTTTTATACGAGACTTATGCAGAGTTGAGAGAGAAAACTTTACTAATAAACCATGCATAAGCAATGGATATATAAACAGGCTGTAACTACACAATGGGAATTGCTTTGCAGTAGTTATATACACGAAACCCCTTGTTTAAGCGTTGTATATAGAGAAAAAATGGCCGCCCCTCTAACAGCTGTTCGTATCGACTGTCATTTTATGATGATGGTTGCCTTGTAACCACAGAAGAATAAACCAAAGAGCACAAAATAATAGAATAATATTGCTGTAGCTTGCACTCTTTGACCAAAATATAGTGTGGTAATCGATTAGAGCCAGTTTTACTATCGACACTTAACACGCCACACTAGAGCGTTCTACCGGATTCAATAGAGAAACTTAGATATTCTATTACCTTTCGTAACAAAGTAGTGACGAAACTATGACGTAACTGTGTAACAGTTATATTGTTATATACGACGTATGTAGTGATTATTAGTAAGGAATTTACACACGACGTATAAACGAGCTACTCATTGTATAAGTACAGGGCCATCACTTTATTTTTACCAACATTTTTAACATTAACCTGGCTATACTCGGAAACACTGTTGCCCCCTTCCATTACAGGAGTTTGATGTTACTAGTGCAATATGTAAACAAATCATTTACTAGGTATAGGAGGAGAGAAAAGTAGTGTATCCATTTATGTTGTAGGGAAATACGATATTACGATTTTAAGTTTGATCATCACTTTTAAGGAATTTATCAAAATACAGTAGAGTAGTAACATTTTTTTTTTCAAAAACTCAACTTTTCAGGCGGCTATGTTCGTTATGTAATGTCTACTTTATTTAGCATATTAATTATTGATGTTAACATACAATATAGAGAGTGCATTTAAGAGGGGCTCATAAGTAAAGGGCTGTAAGTGCACTTAAGTTACTTTTGAGAAAATGGGGTTTAAATATTTAAGCTTTCGTAAAATCGGTGAAATTTTTATTTAAATTTTAATGTGTGATGCGATTAAAATATCCCTTTGCCACTAAAATTTTAGATACTTTTGCTTACACTGGATGCACTTAACTCATGTTATTACAAATGTCACTAGCATTCCTTTGCTTCTAGCCACCTCAATTCAAAAAAGCTAATCTGAATTTTTAAACAAGTTGCTGAAAATGGTTGCCGTTCATTACAATGCAGGCTTCAATTCAGTACGCATATTATTAAAAACATTTTGAAGCATATTCTCTGAAATTGAATTTATCGTTTCTTGAATATAATTTTTAGTACGATATTATTAATATAGGTTCTTTCTTCTATAGAAAACGCAATCATATTTATGAAACACACTATACACTGCAGTGTTCACTTCACTGCTTGAAGACTTCGAATGCAACAGCGGCCGTAAGCTTGTGTGTCTGACGGGAGCAAGGACATTAGTGAAGGGGTGAGAGTGAAGTACATTCAGAAATGCAGGTACAATAAAAATGCAAGTAAAAATAAAATGATGTCCCTGTATAAGACAGTTAAACGTCTATATATAGAATTTTTATTAGTAAGACCGCTCATGTATTGGTACTCACCTTAACTCTGAAGTAGTCATTATCGCAGAGTATGTCACACCAACGCATTCCGCCGTAACTGCAGTTTGTTTCTTTGAAGTTTGATAATGTTGAATATTCTCCAGAAAACATATTTTTCCTCCCACCGACCTTCACTTATTTGGCACGGTTGCATTTAACATTGAAATTCACACAAGCTTCCGCCATGGTGTTAAACCGACAACTGGATACTAAAACTGCGTGGTGCTTAGAATAGGGCAAATGGGATTTCCCTTTTTCTTTGTTTAGGGCGACGACTTATTGTATGGAGGACTATAACTTCTTTACGCTCATTCCAAGAAATGAAGCTTGCCAACAATCATCTCATTTAAAAGTGGTGATCTTGCCCGCTTATTGTTTGCTATTCCCGTACTGCATTTTCAAAACATGGGGAAAAAGCATTAAACGCCTTCTTAAAAGTTTCTGTGCTACCACATTCCAGTTATTATTGTGCGCTTACAAGAAACAAACTTTAACAGTATGAAACATTAAGTCGTCTGCGGACGTCTAGTTATTCTGAATGCCGTGCCGACCCCTTTGATACGAGGTCTGTTGGTTCAAACTCTGCCAAAATCTTTGGAATGTATTTACGAAAAATACCCTTAGCATGGCTTCCTCCAACACGCAATTAAAGCTGTTAATATAATGTCATAGATTTACAGTAAGTAAAAAAAAAAAAAACCTTTCCCTTAAGGTACGGTGACACGTCGCTACTTTCGCAGCGCTGCAGTACAAAAAACTGCGCAACTCTTGTACTGCGACGTGTGAACAAGGGTGCAACCCGAAAAGTAGCGGCTGCCGAACCTGCTGCCCGCTACTTTTTCATGCTGCGCGCAGCTTAAAAGTACCGACGTGTGAACAGGGTGTTCAGGGTTGCAGCCGCAGTTTTGTTGAAACTTTTGCTGTGGTTGTGACCAGTGCTACCACCCAAATGTGCCAATGACACTTTCATTGTTTGGATATATTTTAATGTGAGAGGTGATGAAAATAAATGATTTGTAACAGTTACTAAATGTACAACACAGCCTGAGAATATTTGCTCACGATAAAATTATTATTATTTTTTTTTAATTTTCCATAGCGTAGTTTCAAACAGGAGGGTTGCCAACATTGATTACGTGAATATGCTGTTGGTTATCATTTAAGTATATAGGCGTTTTTAAAAGCTTTATAGTAAAAATAATGTCAATTTCTGAATACTAGATACGACAGAAGAGCAAATAATAGATAAGGAAGCTTTCGCATGGGTTTCTTAATAATGCGAACATAACCACAAAATGTATATTGAGAAGTCAACACGGAGATGGAAACCTGCAGCATGACTGCGGCTGCAAAAGTAGCGCCTTGCGTGTGAACAGACTCGCAACCTCCAGTTGCAACTTTTGCAGCACTTGGGTTGCGCAGCACGAAAAGTAGCGTGCAGCGCGCTACTTTTGGCTTACGTGTGAACACGACACGCAACTTTTGCAGCTGCAGTACAAAAGTTACGCAGCAAAAGTAGCGACGTGTGACCGTACCTTAATAGAGGATGCACCGAAAAGCGGCACATGACATATATGGCATAGTCATTTTTGATACATCGCACTCAGTAGGCCCACGTATATTGCACACACATATCGATGCCTTACTTACTTACAAATGGCTTTTAAGGAACCCGAAGGTTCATTGCCGCCCTCACATAAGCCCGCCATCGGTCCCTATCCTGTGCAAGATTAATCCAGTCTCTAACATCATATCCCGCCTCACCCAAATCCATTTTAATATTATCCTCCCATCTACGTCTCGGCCTCCCCAGAGGTCTTTTTCCCTCCGGTCTCCCAACTAACACTCTATATGCATTTCTGGATTCGCCCATACGTGCTACATGCCCTGCCCATCTCAAACGTCTGGATTTTAAGTTCCTAATTATGTCAGGTGAAGAATACAATGCGTGCAGTTCTGCGTTGTGTAACTTTCTCCATTCTCCTGTAACTTCATCCCTCTTAGCCCCAAATGTTTTCCTAAGAACCTTATTCTCAAACACCCTTAACCTATGTTCCTCTCTCAGAGTGAGGTCCAAGTTTCACAACCATACAGAACAACCGGTAATATAACTGCGTTATAAATTCTAACTTTCAGTTTTTTTGACAGCATACTAGATGATAAAAGCTTCTCAACCGAATAATAACACGCATTTCCCATATTTATTCTGCGTTTAATTTCCTCCCGAGTGTCATTTATATTCGTTACTGTTGCTCCCAGATATTTGAATTGTTCCACCCCTTCGAAGGATAAATCTCCAATTTTTATATTTCCATTTCGTACAATATTCTGGTCACGAGACATAATCATATACTTTGTCTTTTCGGGATTTACTTCCAAACCGATCGCTTTACTTGCTTGAAGTAAAATTTCCGTGTTTTCCCTAATCGTTTGTGGATTTTCTCCTAACATATTCACGTCATCCGTATAGACAAGAAGCTGATGTAATCCGTTCAATTCCAAACCCTGCCTGTTATCCTGAACTTTCCTAATGGCATATTCTAAAGCGATGCCTTAGAAGTGATATCTCTTATCTGTAAATTTGCAGGTGCATAAAAACGATTTAAAATTAATTTTTCTCAAAATATACAAATATTTTATATATGTTTATACTTTCTAAGATCTTCTACTGGAGTACAAAATATTAGTTAACTGTCAATTTTGTGAACGTAATAATGAAGTAGTGTCCCACGCCGTGGCGTCGTAGTCTGAGGCATCCTGCCTAGGACTCACGTTACGGAATGCGCATTGGTTCGAGTCCTCATGGGGGAAGAAATTTTCTAATGTAATTTCGGCCATTGTATGGGACCGGTGCCCACTCAGCACCGTGATGCACTTGGGGAGCTACGATAGGTAGCGAAATCCGGTTACGCAAACCAGCTATAACGGCTGGGGGGGATCATCGTGCTAACCACACGATACTTCCATTCTGATTGGATGATCGTCCACCTCTGCTTCGGCATGTGAGCTTGAGGCCAGCAGCCGACTGGTCGGTCTAGGCCCTTCACGGGCTGTAGCGCCACGGATTATTATTATTATTATTATTATTATTATTATTATCATTATTGTTATCTCTCCTCCTCTCCCGGAAATGTTTACATCTCCTGCCAGACATTATGGAACGAAGTATGGTAGCGCCAAAATGACAAATCTGAAAATGAGAGGTTTTCGTCACATAAAAAAATGTTTGTGCGAGATCGTGCGTATTTGCTTGGTTTCCGCACAAAACCAATCCGCGGAAAGTCTAAAATTCCACATTCAGTATTTCCAACCTAACACACATATCAATTTCCCTCTTATTACCGCTTAAGTGACATATTGATTTTACTGCTTTAGGCTTTTAACATATTATTTTTAGAGACGTTCAATGTAGGAATAATTATAAATTGGAAACTTACCACTGCAATTTCACCTAAATTGCACTGTTAATTATTCTTTTTAAATATTTGCAAAAATTAAGTAAACTCTACAACTCCACTAAAGTTACTGCATTCGTGATGCAAGTAACATTAAGGAAGCCGTGAAAAAATCAACAAGATTCCAGACTCGTCATGGACTGGGGGAAAAAAGACAGACGTATATCACGGCCTGCTGGAGTATAGTAAACACAGAACACTTTTTAAAGCAACAATTTTGAAGATAGATATTTTTGTTTTGCAAATTTGCCGTCATTGAACAGAAACCAAGATGGAGATTTCATTGCAACTAATTAGAAATTCGTCTTTCAAGTATGTAATAAACGATCTTCGCACAAAATAATGTACGATACACGAGCGGTATGTTTTCTTTCAATTCTCGGAAATTAAAAAAGCTCAACTACGTTTCGCTTTTTCAAACTTTTCCTCGAACATGAAAACTTCAACATACCGCTCTTGTAAAGCATATTACTATTGCAGTGATCGCCAAAAGCTGTGTCGCGACACATGCCCCTGCCTCCACTCAAGCGTAACCATGGCATCATACCCCCACCCTCTGTTTACAGCCTTCACTTCGATATAAGATAAGACATTTATCAGCAACGGACGTACACATGTAATGTTACAAGTGTGTAGGATAATATGTTTCGATGTCTTTTCCAAAACAGAAAACAGATAATATGTAAAAACTTAATTTCAAAGAGGATGAGAGCAAAAGTATTTCTTTTGTGTAGACGTCAAAAATATGAGATAGGCCTACATTATTTGTTGTAAAATATTAAATTAAGTATAAAAGAACAATGTACGTTGTGATTTTTCTTCTTGATATAAAGATTACCACGCCCTTACCTGTAAATTAAATATTTCATTACTAAACGAACAATAAAAAGTATCGGCTTCTATGTCTTTATCGAGGTAAAATACTAAGACTTTTTTAAAGTATGTAGTGTAATTTACAACTTCGTGACCAGCCTAGTACGTTTTTCTAATTTCAAATATCTGCTGATGCAAAGTACATTTCTTTTTATGGTAAATAAAAAAATATATTTTTTATTTTATTAATAATTCAAAAATAATGAATAGGAAGATAAAAGTTAACACGGGAAAAAGTTTGTGTAGTTAGTAAGTAGAAGAATATTATATTGTTTTTGTTTTTTGGTCACAGTCCGTCTCTGCACTGTCATTCACTGCATTACCTGAGGAGATACCAACTCCACCCCTCTCCCTGCGATAGAGGCATGCGGGTTGCATTTCTATGACGTCACAATTTCGTGGTGTTTGGCAACCACTGTACTATTGTGTTTGCCTCCTCTATTATCCCTGAAACATTGTACAGTAGCGTGCAAATTAATCCGAACAACGTAATTACTTATGCAAAAACACTCAAACGGGATAAAAAAAAGGATCTAAGACATACCTCAGTAATCTATGTGGCCTCCCTTGTTCCTAATAACAGCTCTGAGACGATTTGGCATGGATTCCACAAATTTCCCACAAATATTCTTCATTTCTTCATCGCGAAACCATACACCAATGAGGGCAGAAATCATCTTCTCCTTTGTAGAACAATCCATTTTTTGCATTCTTCTTTTGCAAATTGACCACAAGTTCTCAATGTGGTTGATGTCGGGTGAGTTGCCTGGCCAGGGGAGTACCTGAATATTCTTCTTGTTGAAGAATTCTGTAGTTTTTCGAGACGTATGGCATGGTGCCAGGTCTTGTTGGAACACACCTCTGCCATCCGGAAATGATTTTTGCAGCTGGGGTACGATTCTGGTTTCCAATAAGTGAATATATTTGTCAGAATTCATCATTCCCTTGATAGGTATTAATGCTCCAGGCCCTTCATGTGTAAAACAATCCCAAAACATTACTTTAGGGGGGTATTTGGGTGTTTGTTGGAGATGAGCTGCTGTTACTTTTTCGGATCCTTTCCGTACGTAAGAAACACGGTGGCCGTGGACCTCGAAATGAGACTCATCGGAAAAAAGTACATTCTTTCAGTCATTCACTGTCCAGTGTTGATGTAATTTTGTCCACATTAAGCGTTTTTTGCACATAACAGGGGTTAGCAGTTGCTTCTTAATAGGTTTACGAGCCCTTCGTCCAGCTTCCAGAAGCCTACACCGCACTGTTGTGACGTGAATATTCGCCCCAGTGGTAGCCATTAACTCGCGGGTTAAGTCGACAGCAGTTAGTCTAGGATTTAATTTACTTTTCCTGACAATTAAATGATCATCTGCAGGTGAAGTCTTCCTTTTCCGGCCACAGTTTCCTTTTTTCTGGGGTGTGATGGATCCAGTCTCCCTGTATCGTTTTATGATCGAATTAACAGTAGCCAAACCGATGTGACATTCTGCAGCAATTTGTCTCTGTGTCATAGAAGAATTCTCTGCTAATGTTATAATTTTAGATCGTTTTCGTGGAGTTGTATCCATTTGTGAAGACGACAGAATGTACACAGGATTGCAGTATTAAGTCTTCAACACAACTGAAATGCTTATAAGTACAAAACGACAGGCAAAATGTCACATATTATAAAAAAATAATGACAGACCTTCAACAATGGAATTACACGTACTACAGATGTCAATTAAAGCGGTATGAGTAGCTGTGAGGCCAACAATGACAGAAAATGTAAAAATATGTCGTGTTCGGATTAATTTGCACGCTACTGTAACTAATATTTTTGACACTTTTTATAGCATATAACAGAAATCAGTGAAGTTCGGTAATAGGGAAATTGCTGCGTATTGGTATAGCGAAATTGTTTACTCTGAATAAATGTTGGATAAAAGCAGTTGTGATGTTTGAAGATGAATGCGATAGATGTGATACAAATTCGCTGCAGGCTGAGTCTGCTCCAGTGCCCAGACTTCACTGTGACGCGACGTGGAAGAAGACCGGCAGCGGCATGGCAGTTTGAATGAAGGAATGCCAGAGATCGTCCGCCGCGGCACGCTGACCAGACTGCTTGGCCGAGATGGTCGAACCCGACCCTATGCAGCAGCTCTGCGTAGCCCGTGGCAATTGAGTGTTCCCAAACTGTGGTTCGCAAACTCCTTGCAGTACCTAAGTCGGAAGGTTTCAGAGAACTTCTCAAAGTTTTATAAAATGCATTTAAATTTTATTCCAGTTTCTAATTAAACTGATTGACAGCCATATTTTTGGTTGCAGAATCCGAATATGTCTTCGGAATTTTCTGTATCACGTAAGGTTTTTGGGCTATTTCAGATTTTATACAGGATTTTTTTTTCTCCCCCCCCCCAGAGAAATTATGCAATAAACAGGCAGCGCATTTCTGTTCTCAAACGTACAGCTGATCGAGTAGTTTCTTCTGGTACATCTATTACGTTGGACGGCCGGGTAGCTCAGTTGGTAGAGCAGCTGGCTACGGACTGGAAGGTCCAGGTGGTGACAGGATTTTTTCTCGTTGCCAATCTTTCAGAACGGCCCCGAGGTTCACTCAGCCTCCTATAAAACTGAGTATCGGGTCTTTCCCGGGGGTAAAAGGCGGTCAGAGCGTGGTGCCGACCACACCACCTCATTCTAGTGCCGAGGTCATGGAAAGCATGGGGCTCTACCTCCATGCCCCCCAAATGCCTTCATGGCATGTTACGGGGATACCTTTACCTTTTACATCTATTACGTTACGTGGATGTATAAGCAGGGTAGAATTTCAAGCAGGTACGCATGGGGTTACTAAATAACAATGATGTAATGTATTATAAATATGCCACTGTAACGTCATATGACGTAGGAAGAAAATTTTGAGTTATCACGTCGCCAGGAAAGCTTCAGTAGTTATTTCAACATACTCTTATTTTAAACAAATTTTGTGTGATTTTCGTAAAGATTTGCATTTCACAACCTCAGAATAGCCTATATGTTTTCGTTCACTGCAACAATAGGTTTTGATAAATGAATTATTTGTATATATTGTGTAAAATGTAAATATTGCTGATTTGTATATTGATTTTTGTTATTATTGTGTCCCTGTGACGTCATGTGATGTAGCAAGAACATTTTCTTATCTTAAACAATTTTTTACTGGTAAGAAACTAGTTCGATTAATTAAAATGTGTCTCAGTGAAACATACAGCAGAGTCCGTATAGGTCAGTTTCTATATGATGCTTTTCCAATTCACTGCGGGCTAAAGCAGGGAGATGCACTATCACCTTTACTTTTTAACTTCGCTTTAGAATATGCCATTAGGAAAGTCCAGGATAACAGAGAGGGTTTGGAATTGAACGGGTTACATCAGCTGCTTGTCTATGCGGATGACGTGAATATGTTAGGAGAAAATCCACAGACGATTAGGGAAAACACGGGAATTTTACTGGGAGCAAGTAAAGAGATAGGTTTGGAAATAAATCCCGAAAAGACAAAGTATACGATTATGTCTCTTGACGAGAATATTGTACGAAATGGAAATATAAAAGCTGGAAATTTATCTTTTGAAGAGGTGGAGAAGTTCAAATACATTGGAGCAACAATAACAAATATAAATGATACTCGGGAGGAAATTAAACACAGAATAAATATGGGAAATGCCTGTTATTATTCGGTTGAGAAACTTTTATCATCCAGTCTGCTGTCAAAAAATCTGAAAGTTAGAATTTATAAAACAGTTATATTACCGGTTGTTCTTTATGGTTGTGAAACTTAGACTCTCACTTTGAGAGAGGAACAGAGATTAAGGGTGTTTGAGAATAAGGTGCTTAGGAAAATATTTGGGGCTAAGAGGGATGAAGTTACAGGAGAATGGAGAAAGTTACACAACACAGAACTGCACGCATTGTATTCTTCACCTGACATAATTAGGAACATTAAATCCAGACGTTTGAGATGGGCAGGGCATGTAGCACGTATGGACGAATCCAGAAATGCATATAGAGTGTTAGTTGGGAGGTCGGAGGGGAAAAGACCTTTAGGGAGGCCGAGACGTAGATGGGAAAATAATATTAAAATGGATTTGAGGGAGGTGGGATATGATGATAGAGAATGGATTAATCTTGCTCAGGATAGGGACCAATGGCGGGCTTATGTGAGGGCGGCAATGAACCTCCGGGTTCCTTAAAAGCCAGTAAGTGAAATTATGCAATAAACAGGCAGCGCATTTCTGTTCTCAAACGTACAGCTGAACGAGTAGTTTCTTCCGGTACATCTATTACGTTACGTGGATGCATAAGCAGGGTAGAACAGCAAGCAGGTACGCCTGGGGTTATTAAATAACAATGATGTAATGTGTTATAAATGTGCCCCTTTAACGTCATTTGACGTAAGAAGAACATTCTCTTAGTTCAAACAAATTTTATGTGATGTTCGTAAAAGATTTGCATTTCATAACCTCAGAATAGCTTATATGTTTTCGTTCACTGCAATACGATAGGTTTTGATAAATGAATTATTTGTATATATTGTGTAAAATGTAAATATTGCTGATTTGTATATTGATTTTTGTTATTATTGTGTCCCTGTAACGTCATGTGATGTAGGAAGAACATTTTCTTACCTTAAATTTTTACTGGTAGTTACAGTAAAAGATATGAATTTCATAATCTCAGAATATATGTTCTTGTTCATCGTAACTTTCGACTGATAGACAATCATGTATGTTCAGTTTTAAGGATTGTAACTTCTAACGTAATATTACTTGACATTGAGAATGTTATTTCTAAAAAATGAACACCAAACGTCTGCAGCAAGTCTTTCAAGTGAGAAAAATGAGGTCTTAGCAATAGAGCAATAGATAAGCAATAGAATGAAAAGTTAGAAAATAATTACTTTTTTGTTTCAGGCTTTGTACGTATTTACGTACGAGTATTTGTTTTTTTTTTCTTTCAGCTCTTCATGACGCAATACATACAGTACATATTATTTTCTCTTAGAAGAATATACTATAGGCCTATTATTTAACGTGAAGTACTGTTAATTTATAAAAAAAATAGTCATAAAATCATAATTATATATCACAAACAAATTTAAACTTTCAAATCATGTTTGTGCCTTATACTTTGTCTCATGTATAAATTGTTATTTAAAATCATTAGAATTTATTTACTGCTGATTATTATTATTTTGCATGACGTATCTCAGACAATTATCACAAAAAGTGTCTCATTTGTATGATTGTGTTCTTCCCTACGACTGTAATTTCTTACCTTAACACTTTTCTACATCCTTGCCTGAATGTTGAAATGTCGTACAGTTATACGTCGTCTTTTACAGAGTGGCACGCCGCGAATCGAACAGTTTCAAAATCGTAAAGCCTTGGTTTTTCTGAAACGACGACGCATGCGACGTGCGAGATGCGAGGCCCGCCTCGCACAAATCTGGACTACGTGAGTGGTTTCTATAAATACGAGATGCGAGATCTGCGCACCTCGCAACTATAGAAACCACTATCTCTCGTTAGTCCGGATTTGTGCGAAGCGGGCTCTCACTTCGGATCTCGCATGCGTCGGTTCAGAAAAACCAAGGCTTAAGTTGCCGTGTTGATTTCGTGACACCAATGCCTTACTGCGTACCAGACTGCTGCATTGGAGTTAAATCGCTCGCTTAAACTCGGTCGAGTGTCGCACCCTCGAGTAAGATACGATCGGTCGTGATACGCTCGTAATAAATAGAAGCACAGTACAAGGTCATCTCACCGACATGTCTTATCTTGTATGGAAGGCGACAGATAAGATACACATATGTTTTGCTCACACGGTAAAAATAAGGCTTTATTTTCAGCGTTTATGACAAATGTCTAATGGGACGTACCAAAACAGTAACATGAAGTTATAAATAAAATAGTATGAAACACTTCGATATACAGTTATTATTGCTAATTAATAATTATTCAATATTTGATTTACTACACATATAATATAATAGGTCCATACATAGTGTTCCGCCTATATACTGCGACAATGTAGAAACGTTTTACAAAATATTATTGATATACCAGTAGATTAATAACAATATTAGTACAGAAATAACGTCACAGAAAATATAATAAAACGAATAATCATGCGCCACAACTGTTACAGACGCAAAAATTGATACACTAATTATTACGGATTATTATTATTATTATTAGTCTATTATTATTATTATTATGATTATTATTATACAGTTCTTGCATTATCGTGATTGTGTTCTCCGTTGATAATAATTACATTTACATCCAATAACATCTATCAGATGTGGCAAAAAGAAAATCACTCCTGTGTGGAAAAAAAAAAAACATTTACCTACAAGATTTATATTACATTTTAAAGCAAGTTTTGTAGTTGTACTATGGAGAGGTTAGTTAAACACTGCAAAGTTTTGAAATGATAAACATCTATTATGTTACTACACAGTTCATCACTGTAACAAGAACGAATGTCTAACGCTCGGCTTATACCGTTCGAGGATTTATCGCTCGTGACAATTTTACCCATCATGCATGTGCGCTACCTATCGGATTATGCTATGAACTACTTGGCGCTCGAGCGAAAACGTCCGATGCAGACCTCTGATGCGTACCCATCACGTGTGAACTCTCGAAGATGACTGTCTTCCGACAGCTAAAATCTGCTTCTCTCAAAGATAGAGGGAGGAAGCAGATATACAGGTTATGGTTCAAGTAAAGGCATAACGTCATCGAACAATATTTACCTTCAGTTCACCTCCACAGTACGTCTTGAAATAGAAAAGACCCAGTGCAGTCACCTTCACGTGATACAGGAAAAATACACTAAACAGCGAAACAGTCTTGCTGCAGATGCATTGTTCCTGGAAAGCAGTTAGCTGCAGTTGGGTTGGGTTCTCTGCGCCCTACGACCGGTGGTGGAAAGTCACTCATACATGCATAAACATATGTATACACACAAGCATTAAATATACATGTACATACATATATACTGTCACTGTACAAAGTCTTCATACACCAAAATATTTCAACTAAATAGACTTATATGCAGGGTTTAAATTACATAGTAAAAATAACAATCATTTTTTCGTGTACACCTAATAACATAACAGATTTATATGCACATGATGTATGTATGTATTTATTTATTCACACTGCAATGGGTATATACCCGGTGGCAGTGGCAGTGGTAACTAATTACACTCAATAATGACAATAATAAACACAATTAATAATAATATTAATAATCAATACTAACAATAATTTATAATAATAATAACAATAATAATAATAATAATAATAATAATAATAATAGGGAACATCCTAAATTAAATGAAGCACGATCACTTAAAATAACATTTAAAGTAAATCTAATTTGTATCTTAAATCTAAGTTCGAACTAAAACCCACGAGTATGATATGTTCATATCTGCACAAGTACCTTTCAACACTACACTCATTTCGCTGTCAACTCACTCACTGCAATGGAACTACGACACATTTCACTGATTCTATCCTGATTTCATTAACACTTAAAAAACATTTCACTGTTCAAATACTTTGTACTGCTACTATAAACTGTAAAGCTTCACTGACAGGAACACGTTTCACTTACACAACACACTTCACTGACATCACATAATTCTTCACTGATACAACACTTCAATAACAAAATATCATTTACATCATTTAAATACTGTGTATAATTACCGTCTATTAGTAAAGTCCTTAAGCCTATTTTTAAATACATTTTTGGTTGTTGGTAAAGCCTTTAGTAAGTCTGCAGGTAAAGCATTCCAGTCCCTAATAGTACGATTGAGAAAAGAAAACTTTCCAGTGTCCGTCCTCTGTCTTCTTTCCCTTAATTTATATGAGTGGTCGTTCCTTGAAGAATAATTTGGCGGCTGCAAACTATTTTTTATTTCTCTCCGGGCAGGCTCACCTCTGTATGTTTTGAACAGTGCGCATAATCGAATTCGCGTCCTCCTGTCCGTGAGTGTGTCCCAGGATCAGGACCAATTCTGTTAATACAAAATAACTGTTTTCTCTAAAAGCAAACTAAAAGCAACAAACAAAAAGTGTTCATCCAGTTACAAATTAATGTCCCATTCTTCATAAAATTAACAGAAATTAATACTTGGTGGGATTTGCTCTTGTTTCCAAAACTCTTGTGAGACGTCTTGGCATTGATGCCACCAAACTTCTAGTCTCGGAAGGCGGAATTTTATTCCATACAACATAAGAGTAAAGAAAAGTGAAGAAACATGCCTAAAAATATTTCCCTCCCGATTTCCTGCGATACTTTGCCTCTCTTCTTAAGGTTCAGCAGTAGTCGGATAACATCGCTGCACTCTAATTGCCTTCATGAGGCTTTTCCATTTGAGAAATGTCCTGGTGGAACCGTTCGCCGTATTCGTCACTAAGGACGTCAAGGTTATCCGGGAAGATGTCCAAATGATCGTTCAAGAAATGTAGTTTAAGTGACATGTTACATCCCATACGGTGGTATGATCTCAGTGCTTCATGTACAATATCGCGATAGTTCTCTGCCTTATGGTTGCCTAAAAGCTCTTACAGACACTTGTGAGATACAGCCATGCCATTTTTTCAACATCACTCAACAATGAATCAAGGAAATGCTCATCAGCCATTAATTCCCTAATTTGCGGTCCTAAAAATATCCCTTCCTTTATTTTTGCTTCACTGATCCTTGGAACTTCTGTCGCAAGTACATGAATTCATGTGATGTTTTGCCCAAGGCTTTCATAAAGTTTTTTACGGAGACCAAATTTAATGTGCAACGGAGATAGATACACATTTCTGGGGTCAACAAGAGGAGTGTTCACACATTCTTCTGTCCAGGCAGTAGCTCATTCAGAACAGGCCATTTATTCCCAAAATAGTGGTTTTTTCTGTTTCTTGGCAATGTTGCCAAATCTCCTTCATTTCCTGGAGGTAGATTCCTTAACTGAGGGATTTCCTTGTACATATTTAGATTGTTTTTCAAGAGTTACATGTGCAGAATAATTAAATTAAGTCTCAGTAGAATAACCAATATGCAGCGTTTTCAAGAATTTCGATAGATAGAGGGAAGTGTCACAAGAAAACTGAGCCCGATAGGCAAAAACTGATTTCATTTTCGAATTCAGCACTATTCACATTCTTTGTGATAAAAATGCTGTTGACCAGTGTTATTGGTTTTAATTTGTCTTGAATAAATTTGTTTAAAATTTTATTTTCATGCGTTTTATCTTTTTCCCCCTTTCAAAAGTGGGGTGCGCGGCTTATTCGAGGGCGCGGGGTATTCGAAAAAATACGGTAAATAGTAATCCTTACATACATTTCTATATAGGCATACACATATACATACTTAAACATGCATAAACACATGTATATAAGTTCATTAATGCAAGGACACTATTAATTACAATTCTTCGCCGTAGGTTAAAAGCAGAATGATGACTAGATATCAAACTACTGAACTGAGAAGTGGAAAATCCAAATGCGAAGGAAACTCGTGAAAACATCCAACAAAGGGCGGGATCGACGCCTCATGCATTAGCTAGCATCACCTCAATTCATGAATATGAAGATATGAAGTCCGGCCGGAGGCGAGACAACCTTGGCATGGAATCCAGCTTGGGCGTGGTGTATACAACACTTGGGTCCTATTGTGCATGACTATTCCAGGAACCGTCGCGGTCGCGAGGCGAGCGCAAAAGAGTCACTTGTTGAGTAATTAGGAATTGTGATCTAGATCAGGCGGTCCAGGTTCGAGCCTTGGTCAGAACTTTTCCTCCAAACAAAATCCAAGACACCTGTGGCGCGCAAGGCAGCAACTGGTTTCCCTCGGAGTTCTCCCTTTCTACCAATGTAGATATCGACGTAACTCCGTCAACATTTCCTCATTCAATTACCATATTCATCAGCAGGCTTAGGATCCGGGACACTTCAGCAACCAATGTACGCACAACTTGACTATAGAGTTTCTTGAACATAATGTGAATGTAAACAACGACGTCAATGTGCTGCGTTATATTCTACTGTTAATAGTACAATCTAGTGACGGTGGAAAATGAAGAAGGATGGAATTGTCAGACTTGTTTGTGTAGGAAGTCATAAATCTGTAAGTGGATGTTCAAAGGAGCCACCGAACTGCACTCCTTGAAATAAAATAAGGTATACACTACTTTTCTCTCCTCCTGTAGCTAGTAAAATTATTTGTTTACATATTGCACTAGTAACACCAAATTCCTGTAATGGAAGGGGGTATAACAGTGTTTCCAAGTATAGCCAGGTTAATGTTAAAAATGTTGGTAAAAATAAAGTGATGTCCCTGTACATACTTGTAAATAGTTCGAAAAATCTGGTCACTGTGAATTGAAAATGCACTGTGATGGCCTGAGTTCGTTTCGCAGGGAGAGACGGAAGAATACTGTGCCTCTGATCACGAAATGGATTGTACACTAAAGCACAGGTAAACAACACCATGCACCACCTCACTCATCAGTGTTATCAATTTCTCATCAAATGAATCTATTTTAGCGCATCTGTCTTTTATTTCGGTGCAGTGTTTTTTCTCGAATCACGTCAATGCGAACATGAAAGCTTGGAGTTTGCAAACTCTCGCGTTAGCGTCCAACGTTATTTTTAATGCTTACGTTTATTCAAATCAATGTGAATAGATCCATTAAGAGCCTGGCCGCAAGTTTTTGTCTCCCCTTTTCGTTTGTGTTTACATTTCATTATTGTTATTATTATCATTATTATTATTATTATTATTATTATTATTATTATTATTATCAAAGCACGGGACTTCAGCAGATAAACAATGCTTACAGTGGCGGCTCCTGCATATTTCTTAAGAGGAGGAAAGAAGTTAACAGCGCAAAATGACACATTCTTGAGAGAAACATGCTACAAATTAGCCTACATGCATACATGTAAGACCAGGTAGTGTTGGGGTTGGCCTTCCCTTTTGTATAGAAATAATCTGTTCTTGTAAACTGAGTTTCCTAAATTGTCCAAAATATATTTTCACTTACATTCGTTGTTGGATAATTGCACAAATTAACAATTACAAGGAAATTCACAAACTCGCAGCATTTTTCGCGCACACTACAACATCAAACGTGTTGGAAGAGACTAGCTACTAACACACAACCACAACCGTTTTACGGAAGTGGGAATGGGAAATAATCTGTTAGGAAAGCGAGAACACTGCACCCACTCACGTGGTCTGTGTTGCAACATGTACATTTTACAAGTTCAGTATCACATGCTTTTGAAGAAGAAGAATGTCAGTTCTTGTAAAGTCATACCGCTCTGGTCATACTACCATTATTGTTCAAAGCTGCAGGTGACTGATTAATTTTTTATGTTAAAAATAATGTAGTTTGGAGTACTTTCAATTTCAAATATATTTGTACAAAACTGACAACTTGGCTATTGTCCTGTCTAGTACACAATGAATGGAAGTGAATTTCAGGGGCCAAAAAGATCTGCGATACTTAGAACTACTTCCTCTTTGTTTTATATAAATCTAACTTCAACTTTCAGATATCCTCGAAAGTTTCAAACCATGAATAGTACCTTATATAAAGTGCAATGAATATTATATTTTGTTTTGTAATTAAGAAAACAAGTTTATATGGTGTCTTTCATAGCTTTGTGTTAAAACTGTTTTTATTGTGCCTCCTCCTAGATGTGTTATAGTCTGATTGAATGCAGCATCGTTAGATGGCAGCGGTAGCGAGCTTGCTGCACGACCAGGCGGTTTCTATATTTCCCGCCCATACGCTGATTCAGAGGAGGATCTCCTCCCTCTCCGTTCATTTACTTGCTTTAAAACTCTACTCCTGTGTCTCGCCGTTAGTGCGCTGTTGTATATGAGTGTTAACTGCAGTAAAGGAGGAATAGATTGAATTCCTCCACAAACAATCTCGCATCTTTCTCACAGTTTTCTAGGAGCACTTGATTGCGCGTCGTTTAAAACTCGATCAACCGAGGTTTTCTTATAGCTGTGAACTTAAAAATTATCGAATCTTCCTCGAATTTCAAGGCATATATTTCATTTGGTATTTACTTTCAAAAGAAGAAAAATGTGAGGAGGACGTTCCTCCCTTCCCTCCCCCGAGAAACCGCCACTGAATGCTTACAAGTTAAGTATGAAAGGAGATTTATTGAACCCTGACGCTCGTTACACACAGTGAGTATTCGATACGTACACGGGTGTTTTAGTACAGACTACGACAAAAGTAACTCCTCGCCCAAACTTTAGCGTAAAACAAAAGGATTACGTTACGTTTGACAAAGTGAACTGCAAAATAGTACAGGAATAAACTTTTCCTCGTGTTATGTGGACTGAGTATGCCAACAACAATATTTATTATCACTGGTTTCATCTACAGAAACCCAAATGTTATCAAGTATTTCTTCTCGAATGCTATGCAGAACATTTTCGTAATATGACATTAAATATCCTTTACGTAGAGTTGTTTTAGACAGGGCAATTCTACCTGTACAATTCTCTATAACTTGTTAAAAGGAATGTTGGCACTCACCATCATTTCACATAAATCCTGAAAAAATCATCAGAATTTGAAACAAGGCGCGCTTGCTTCCTTCTCGTTACGTATGAATAATTGTAAATGAGCCTCATGTCTTTGAGTTTTGATATGCTGTTCTATGTATTTGGAACTCTCGCCCCTTATTACAGTGTGGCACACGTTACATTCCATATTAATATTATCTGTACAAAAGTACTTACTTCCGTATAGTTCCACAAGTTACTTTAATTTATCGTCTTTTTCAGTGAAACTTTCAATTGTGAACAGTAGACTTGTACTCGCCTGTACTCTTGGAATGCTAGCTATCAACTACCAGACAACCGATCACTAGTATGAAGTCGAATGGGTAGTCCTTCGGGACAAGGTGGAGGACGTTTCTTTACAAACACAACCAGCAATACATACTTTGTGTATTATTAACCTGTCTTTAAACTGCTGAACTTCCTAGGCTTGATTATTATTATTATTATTATTATTATTATTATTATTATTATTATTATTATTATTAATTGTATGCTGTTCCTGTATTCCTGTCATTTTTATATACGCTATGGTTTTTATACTGGTTGAGTGGAAGGGAAGTTCATATGGCCTTTATTCTGCCAGTATAAATAAATAAATGAATAAATAAATAAATAATAGTACATTATGCAACGAGCCTATAATGAAGGTAATTAAGAAGTGAGTATGGATATTTATGAAACGAGCGCAAGCGAGTTTCATAATTTTCATACGAGCTTCTTAATTACCATTATAGGCGAGTTTCATACGACTTTTTATGCTCGACCATATTTCTAACTTGATATTATTAATTTTATTGTATCTGACCTCGAGCAATGTCCCGTATGTTGTGAGATGTGCGCAGACGCGAAAGTATTGATTTTTTCCGAGTAACAGATGTGCACATTGACCTTGCTAGGCCATAAGAACCTACAGAGATAACATTGAAATAAAATTAGACATTGAAAAACGAGATGACAAATCGAATTTAATTGAATATTATTTACAATTAACGCTAATTATTATAGTAACAGAACATAACCTTCTGCGACAGTATTGGATTTCCAGCCTCTGTGACTTTTCGCTAATTCTCTTTCGATTGCATATCCGAGAATAATCGATACTTGCGGTTTTCTAACGGTAGAAAGCTGACCTGTCATTGGCTGAACAGTTGTAACTTGAGTCGTCATTGGCTGAAAGACCTGACCTTTAATGAGTAGGTGTACTTTAATGATATGCATTAAAGGTCTGCTACCAGGTGTATAATTACTACATTTCGGCATGGTCGAGCATAAATAAATTTATTAATTACTTAAAATAAAATAAAATAAAATGAATAAGCGAATGAACGAATAAATAAATAAATAAATAAATTAATTAATTAATTAATTAAGTAAATAAGTAGCTAAATAAATAATTAAATAAACAAACAAACAAATAAATAAATAAATAAATAAATAAATAAATAAATAAATAAATAAATAAATAAATAAATAAATAAGCGGGTTTGGCGAAAGTGGGAATATCACTTCTTAATCTGCCGTGGCATACATGGGAAGAAACATAAAATGTATTGAAGATCAGTATGAATCTGAAAACGTCTTTGAAATGGTGATAATATGTTGCTATATCTGTTCAGTACTGGTAAAAATATGGTGTTAGAAAATCGTCCAATAACTTTTGCGCACCTGGTATATGGGCTACCTTTCTTTTTCTCTATTGTTCTTAAAGTTAAGTAGTAACTTCAATTACTCAGCCACACTGAGGCGAGATGTTCTTTCTCTCTCGTTTGTGTTTACATTTCATTGTGATTATTATTATTATTATTATTATTATTATTATTATTATTATTAATTGTATGCTGTTCCTGTATTCCTGTTATTATTATATATGCTATGATTTTTATACTGGTTGAGTGGAAGAGAAGGTCTTATGGCCTTTACTCTGCCAGTATAAATAAATAAATTAATAAATAAATTAAATAATTAATTAAAATAAAATAAAATAAAATGGAATAAATGAATAAATAAATAAATAAATAAATAAATAAATAAATAAATAAATAAATAAATAAATAAATAAATAAGTGGATTTGGCGAAAGTGGGAATATCACTTGTTAATCTGCCGTGTCATACGTGGGGAGAAACATCAAATCTATTGAAGATCAGTATGAATCTGAAAGTTCTTTGAAATGGTGATAATATGTTGCTATATCTGTTCAGTACTGGTAAAAATATGGTGTTACAAAATCGTCCGATAATTTATGCGCACCTGGTATATGGGCTACCTTTCTTTTTCTCTATTGTTCTTAAAGTTAAGTAGTAACTTCAATTACTCAGCCACACTGAGGCGAGATGTTCTTTCTCTTGGCGGCCACATAAAATAAAATTACAGTAAAGCAAGTTTAAAACACAGTAGGTATATAAAAAACGATGACTGAATCACAAAATTACAGGGGGTTGAGTAACCTGCTGCTGAGAGGAACGGCTGTTTCGTCATCACTGACAATCTCGAGCTTGGAAATGAAATAACAACAACACCTTAAGAGGAATCCCCTTTTTTTATGTTGCGCACTCGGAGCACGTCCATCATAGGAATTATCATGTCCGCTTGACATGTACAGCGCGATCGTGGTAGTACAGTAATTATGGCTTATACAGATCATTTTTAATTTCTGTCGTCCAAGTTACAATAATTTTCATTCGATGCATCTCACATTACAGCTTGACAGACGCTGCATTTATTAATGTTATCGTTCCATAAAGAGCTTCGGTACTATTCATGCAGGCCTTTGCGATTTCTTTTCTCTCATAAGGGTAAAGGTTGGTAATATTGTGATAGTTATTTTTGAGAATTTATTACAATTCGACTGAGCAAGAGGAAGATCGGTTTTCTTGCGTCAACATATTAAGGCAGTGATGTCAAAGCAAGCGCATTTTTTCTGACCTTGACGTAGTGCGCGGGCATCAAGCGCTAAGTATAGAAAGAGGAAGGGTTGTGTATATGAATAAGCAGCCTGTTTGATTAAGAAAACAGTGGTGCACAAACTTCAGGCGGAACGTGAAATGTTATGTCGTTATTTTCATATGGCTTCTTTCTGTTTGATATTATCTATATTGTCTGTAAAACAAAAGTACTAATATCAATTTCTTAATATTGCAGTTGTGTTTTAAATGTTAATAACACAATAAAGAGTTAAGAAGGAATATTCACATAAATTCCATAGTAGTACAACTATACTGTACTAAATGGATGAAACACATCATTCATAAAGAAAGTGATATCCCAAAAAAAAAAAAAGACTGGAATTGATATTGGTGGTACCTTCAGCCTTATAAAAGTAATCAATAAACTAATCAAAATAATATTACAGTACAAAGTAAAGTTATCTAGGTGCTGTATATGTATTAAGTGTAACTAATATTCCATAACAAACTCTTATCGCATTATGCTTTTAAGGTGATATTGGTGAGCAACTTCCTATCATCAGAATATTAAATATTTTCTCGAAATGTGCTGAAGCAATAGAGCTGACATTTTTAGAACACATGGGCACGTATCTTTTGCTTATGATGTAACAGTAGCTGCTGTGTTCATTCATTTCCTTACAAACAATTTCCATGCGAATATTTTCAAAATTTTCAATACGCTATCTTCAGTAATACGTATTTACGGTATATTAGATTTACGAAAATATTCTGTAAGGCTACTAAATAAATAGGCCTATATCCGAAAATTTCACTTTTCTATAAAACGAAGTTGAGAAAATATTTCTTTCGAATATAACACTCAAACTTGTAAAAAATGATCATTAAACTTAAAACTTACATTCTTATATTGCACTTATACTTCTCAGACAAATCTAAAAATTAACATGGATACAGTTTTAATAAGTTCTCTTCCCTTTATCTACTGAATCAGTGCTGGCCATCCCTGAATATAGTTCGACCAAGCGGCATATATTACCTCTTTCGTCTGTCTCTTTCCTTTCCGTTGTAAAGCGCTCAGGCTCTCCTGAGCTCTAAAGCGCGCGCTTGCTCCTATGGGCATCAATTGACATGCCTGTATTAAGGGAATGTTCTTGGACAAGTTGCTGCACAAAACTGGTCCTTCTCTCGCTCAGTAAAATTGTAATGAATTCTCAAAAATAACTATCACAATATTACTCGTATCATAACATTACCAAACTTTACCCTATAGGCCTATAGGATCTCATTTCTGATTGGCACACCCATCTCCTCATATTCCTTTTTCCATTATTTTAGGATACTTTCTAAATAGATCTTAAATAATGTACGTGATGATGAACAGCTTTGTAGAAGCCCCTTAGATGTGATACCCCGAGGGTCTCTGGCTTACTTTAATGAAGATCTTGTTATCCGAATAGAACTGCTGTACAGTTTTCATTAATCTGCTTTTTATGTTCGAAATATTTCATTGCTACCCAATTTCGGTCCTGGGTAAGCCTATTAGGCCTACATCATAAGCCGTTTTAAGGTATATGTACACCCACAAAACGCAAAAAATGATGAAAAATTAGAATTTTCAAAATATAACTATTTCAATAGAGAATTTTCTCCCCTTTAATTTGATATCAGAATTGTAGGTTTATGCCTTATGGTTTTTCAGATAAGTCCCATTTTCCAAAATGCTGCGTCATCAGCCACGGTCACTTAGGCTACTTTTGGAGTGATCTTCGTAGCAGTCAATCCCCTCGTCCAGCATTGCTTGTAAAATAAACTTTTTCTAGTCCCTAAATAGATGCGGTCACTCAATTAGTCGCAATTTGAAAGGACAGGGACCTCTCAAATTGCAGATTTAGATTTCACGGCGCTTCTTCCGACGGCCTTCACATGCTTTGTCATCGAACAACAGATGACAGCGTCTCGCCATTCTAACGGCAAACACCAGCCATCTCCTCCTCGCCCCGTTGCGTGATCACTTGATCAAATCTCAGTCCCCCTCGCGTATGTGGTACCTAAGAGGTTACATCCAATTTCGGCTTCCCCTTCAAAATTTTCTAGAGCTCCTTCAGTGGAGCAGCGTAACCCGGATTGAGACTAGTGGCCAACAGGCTTGGAGCTCACATACTTAGTTTTGTACAGCCCCCAACCCCTTGCAAGGACGCGTTTTGAGTACCTTTTAAATTTGTCCTCCCAATTCTGTTTCGATTTTTCGATTTTCGAAATAGATGCATAGATATCTGGGCATGATCATTAGATTGAAAAAACTTTTTTACATAATGAAGTAATTTACAATCTTTTACTGTAAGTCATGAAACTGTAAATTTGTGTGTAAATTATGTTGTACGTCATTTTAGTAAGAGTCCAAAAGTATAAATTACAATTCTGAGGAGGATGGGCATAAACCCTGGGACAAACACCATCGCAGGATTTGTTGCATCAATGGAAATAGGGACAAAAATGCGAAAAAAAAAATTCAACACCTGAAGTTAAAACAAGGCGGAGGTATTTGAGAGGCAGAAAGAAGCTGAAACTGGACCGACATGAAGCTGCTTAAGGGGTGACATATGATGATGGAGTCTTCTAGGCTCTGAAAGTTTGTGGCTCATTTCCTGTAAATTGTAATTTTAGAATATTTAATTATTTCAAACATGATATCTCAGGCAAATATGGTGATACTAAGAAGATATTGGTGTCATTTTGAAGCTTGAAATGTCCCCCAGTGCCTGACAATGAGTAAAATAACATTAATGTAATTAATAATTATCAACGGATTTTTACATGATTTATGCAACATAAAATATTATTGTAAGTTACATATATGGTAATATTTAATTAATGTAAATAAAAATAAAAAATAGCTCTATGTCAGGCACTAAAGAATAGTTTTAGCTATAAAACAGTGAAAAAACTGTGGCTCTATCTTAAAAACTGCATGAGCTATCATGTTTAAAGTTGCATGTCAAAATTATAAACAAAATGATGTTTAAAAACAATTTAGACATAATTTCAAGGGATCTGTTCACTTCATTCTCTTTCTGGTACCATTCTCAATTGTATAAAAATTTTACAGAGCAAAATTATACAAAACAAAATCTTTTGTATGTAAAGGTGTACATATACCTTAAGGTGTACAAATGCTAGATGTATAGATCTATTTTTTGTGCTTTTTTGTTCTCTACGCTGCAGACTATATTATGTAGTCTATACAAGATCTTCCTGCAGTAAAACCAGCTTTATCCTCGCCTGATGATGAACTTTTCTTACTGTTTATAGTCTAAGTACATGTAGCTTTAAATCGAAAGGTAACAAGCATGGACCTGGTAATAGTAATGACATATAAACCTTTACAACTGAACTCCAATAAAAACTATGAATTTCATGTCGTCCTTAATCCATTGTATGACACACACAGAGGGACTAATCATTCTTTTATACTAAGAATGAATAATCGTGATCTTGTTAAGTTGTTAATGGTCCGTTATCATCAGAAATAAGAAGATCGTCTATGATTATTCCGTCATAAGAAATATTACTATTTATTCAGTGTGGAAGTCGTCTTTCTAGCTTCTTTTAATCTTTCAACTTGTCTCATTCCAACAGGTTTATAGCGTAGGTGTTCCGAAAGCCTTTCATAAGTCATTCCACTTACATGTCCTAACTAATCACTCTTTTTTGTTTTTCATTTGTTCTACTGAATTGTATATTATTGATTATCCAGATGTATATCTATGCGTGCAATCTGCAACTGTCATTAGAAAGTTCACGGTTAGTTTTATTGGATTTCTTAAGTGTTCTAATTTCACATATGTGTGACGGACATACGATGTACACAAAGTTACGAAGAAAGTTTGTAACCACTCATATACGCGCTCACATATTCATTCATTCATTCATTCATTCATTCATTCATTCATTCATTCATTCATTCATTCATTCATTCATTCATTCATTCATTCATTCATTCATTTATTTAGTTATTTATCTATTTATAATTTACTTATTTACTAACTTATTTAATGACTTATTTATTTATTTATTTACTTATTTATTCAGTTAGTTATTTACTTATTTATTTACTTACTTATTTACTTATTTAATTATTTATTTACTTATTTACTTAAATATTTAATTATTTACTTACTTATTTTCTTACTTATTCACTTACTTATTTAATTAACTTATTTAATTATTTATTTATTTATTTACTTATTTATTCAGTTATTTATTTATTTATTTAATTACTTATTTACTTACTTATTTATTTATTTATTTATTTTCTTACTTATTCACTTACTTATTTAATCAAATTATTTAATTATTTATTTATTTACTTATATTTTTAAGTATTTATTTACTTATTTTCTTACTTATTCACCTACTTATTTAATTAATTAATTAATTTATTTATTTATTTATTTATTTTCTTATTTATTTACTTACTTATTCAGTTACTTATTTACTTATTTATTTACTTACTTATTTAATTGTTTATTTATTTACTTATTTTCTTACTTATTCACTTAATTATTTTATTTATTTATTTATTTATTTTTTATACCTTTATTTATTTATTTATTTACTTATTCAGTTAGTTATTTAATTATTTATTTACTTATTTATTTGCTTATTTATTTACTTATTTACTTATTTTCTTACTTACTTACATACTTACTTACTTATTTACTTACTTACTTATTTACTTATTTATTTATTTATTTATTTATTTATTTAATCTGATAGGATTAAGGCCATAAGGCCTTGTCTTCCATCCTACCACTTCATTGCTACAAATAGGACTTTATTTTAATATCAACATGTTCCTTCTCACTGATTGATAACTGAGTAGATAGCTCAAGGTTTCTTTTGAAAAAAATTGCATGTGATTTGAAACAAAACGTTTATACATCTTCCTAAATAGAGTTTCTTCTGCGGCTCGACCAACATATGTCTCAAACTTACCAATAACCCATACTCAATGGAATAATGCAAGCCAATTTTGCAGTAGGCATACCAACTATGAAAAATTCACGACAGCACTGTTACTCGACCGCGCACACTTACCCTCCTTTACCTTACACTAACGTAACCAAGTGACCCCGAAGGAAAAAGTTCAGATTGAAGTCTGGTGATCTTGGTGACCAAAGAACAGGCCCATCACAGCCAATCCGCCTTGTGAAAAATTTTTTTGCAGGAACTCACGAATGAAGCACGTGAAATGTGCTCGGAGACCATTATGTTGAAACCAAATGCGTTTCCTTACTTCGGAGGAAGCACCTCGAGGTGCGGCAACGATGCGAAATTTACCCCATGTTTTCTGACAGTAAATATTCGTTCTCCTCCAAACTGCCACCTCTCAATTTTTTTGCACAGACCTCTGAATCACTCATTGTAATGAGGTATTAACTTAAAAATATAATTTGCAAATGAATGAAATAAATTTTTAAGTTCATTGTAAAACGGAGGTTCTCGGACGTCAAATAGGCGTACTTGAGAGTCAGTTGGTAAATCACGTGTGCATTACACAAAGATTATTTCTTTATTGTCTACAATATGGACCGCAAATATTACATTATTTCGGTCTTATTAAACCTTGTTGCAAATTTCTCGATACGAGGTACTCTTTACGGTTGTACGATTGTAAGGACTTTGGAATTATTACTTCTCTTGAGTAACAAACATCTTATTGATCCGAAGTAGGCACATTCTAGTCACAATTCAGAGTTTTGCAGAAGGGATTATTAAAATAATGACTTTCAGAGAAGCGTGAAATTAAATAATATAATGTATGATACATATTTAATGAATATTAACAAAAAACTTGTCCAGAAAGTCATGGTCCCTCGGGACATAGCGTAGGACAGAGACAGCTTTAAAACACAACAAATCAAAAAAGTCAAAATATTCGAGGCTGTTTAAAAGTTAAACGAGAAAATTTAAAATTTTCATCTTTAATCGAATTATTTTCTCTGCACTGTACATGAACTAAATTCTACGAAAACACGTGACGTTTGTTTCGAAGTAGCTGCTCTGGAAAAACCCACTGAAGACGTACGTATATCGGAATGACAACCAGGTACCGAACCCGGATATGCTGCCAGGGAGGTCCGTGTCCTACAACGACCTTGATGCTCTGCTCCACTCCGCAAATTATGAGATTGAGGATTTCACGTGATCCACTGTATTCAGTTCTGAATACATTTTGTACTCAACTTAAGCGTCTGGTCAAATATGAAACCCATTATGGACAAGAATTTGCTTCGTGCTGTCTAAGATAAGATGTTGGAGCGTTGAAAGATAATTACACTAAGGGCCAGTTGCATAAATAACCTCAGATTAAGGCACCAAATTAATCTTCAGTTATATTTAACTCAGAATTTTTGGTTGAATGAATATTAATTAACTTTGGTTTATTTAGGGCCGAATTCATAGTCAACACTTATCGTAAGGAAACACTTAAGCGTTGCTTATAATAATTTCCAATTCATAAATCCCACTAAAGTGAACACTTATTCAAATAAGGTAGTTTGTCAGTTTACTCAAGTGTTTCCTCATATGCATTGTAATCAGCTGATTCGGTATACAATAGATGATGATTATGATTTAATTTAATTTATTGAGTTCTGTAATTAAAATGAAAATCAGTTTCGGCAAGCAAAAGATATATCAGAGATATGGAAAACTCTTTCGAGATGTATAATGATCAACAATTTAAGAGCAGATACCGTTTCGACAAAAACACTGTTGTGGATATTCTGGTGTCTTTCATTAAAATTCACAATACACCATGAGGCTTACCGATTTCGCCAATGCTGAAAGTACTGGTTGCTTTGAGATTTTATGATACACCAGCATTTCAGGTAGATTTAAGTGTCTTTTTTTTTTTTTTTTTTTTAGAAAAGTATTCACGTCCCAACAAAGTGTTATTTGCATTTTTGTTTGTATTCTACCCAAGGAATAAGCTGTTAAAATTTGCGTAATTATATCATTTCCACTTTGTTTAGCATAAAAATAACTGAAAAATAAATTAAAATGATTTACTTACAGGAATATTTCCGGAGTTTGTATTAAACTCAACTGCAATTTTATTCCATGTCAATTTCTTCTTTTGGAGAGAACAATTATTATCAATTTTTTTTTTCGACGATATCTCCATATTTATTAACTAGTTATCTTAGCTCACTTCTTTCTTTTCTATAAAATGCTTTCTGGACATCTTGTATAATTTTTAGCTCTATAATATTTACTTGTGTATTTGTGTATGACAATAATGCCCACTTAACAATTTGAAGGCGCTGGGAAACAATTGAATGTAGGAAAGCGCTCATGTCCAGCCATGTTGCCATATTTATTTCGATGTCAAGGGAATGCTCATGGCATATGAATGAGTAGCGTCTCTGCAATACGATCTGAAATAAGTGCTAAGGAAATGCTCATTACTTAATAGTTTCCTCATTTTATAAGTGTTCGACCTGGTTGGCAAGTTGGTATAGCGCTGGCCTTCTATGCCCAAGGTTGCGGTTCGATCCCGGGCCAGGTCGATGGCATTTAAGTGTGCTTAAATGCGACATGCTCATGTCAGTAGATTTACTGGCATGTAAAAGAACTCCTGCGGGACAAAATTCCGGCACATCCGGCGACGCTGATATAACCTCTGCAGTTGCGAGCGTCGTTAAATAAAACATAACTTTAACTTTTTATAAGTGACGACTATGAATTCGACCCTAAGTCTTAACGTTAAGTGAAAAATAACTTGATTAGGCCTATACATCTTGATTACACAACTTTTAACACTGTATCACTTCGGAATATGTATTAGGCCTATATGTCTTCCTCGTGTTAAAATCTATCGTACCTGGTTAACATGTTTCGGTCTGTTATCGACCTTCTTCAGAACTGGCTGTTGCTGGTTTGGCGCCTTTTGTTTTGTTTCCTGTGGGGGTGTGTTTGTGTAGTGTAATGTGGAGTCAAAGAGTGTGTGTGTTCTGAAATTGAGTTGTGTGTAGAGAATTTCATTTGGGTGTGTTTTTGTATGTCTCTATATTTCGTATTGTTCTAGTGTGTTTAGTTTCTGGCTTTTTGTTTGGATGTGTAGAATTTCCATGTCTGTGTTGATGTCTCTGTATGTGTGGTTAGCATTTGTGATGTTTTCTGCATATGTGGAAGTGTTTTGTAATTTTGTTATGGCTGTGATGTGTTCTTTGTAACATGTTTGAAATAATCTGCCTGTCTGTCCTATGTAGAAGTTGTTCCAGGTGTTACATTTTAGTTTGTATACGCCTGTGTAGTTGTATTTGTTTGTGTTGTTTGTGTGTTGAGATGTTTTTGTAGAGTATTATTTCTTCTGTATGCGATGTTGTAATTTAATTTCTTGAATGAGGTTGCAAACGTGTGTGTTTTTGTTTTCGTATGTTAGTGTGATGTATTTTCTGTGTTCTTGTGTCTGTGTTGTATTCTTATGTTTTTGTTATTATGTTTTGTCTTTCGTATTATGTTATCCATTATATTGGGGTTGTATCCGTTTTCTTGTGCTATGTATTTGATTGTGATTGCCTCTTCTTTGTAATCATGTTGATTCATTGGTATGTTGGGTAGTCTGTGTACCATTGTTCGGAATGCAGCTTGTTTGTGTTGTGTTGGGTTGTTGGATGTGTTGTATATGTGTGTTGTTGTTGGTTTTCTGTAGACTTTGAATGTGTGTTTGTTGTCGAAGGTTAATTATGAACAATATGTTTGTTAAAGAAAAAGCCAATAGTTTCTGTAACTTACTTACGTCGCATGCTTAGAATTACAACATGTGTTCAAAGTAATGACCTTGAGCATTGATATATGATGCAAAGCGATTCTGAGCGGAAAACATTTCACTTTGAATTTCATCAAAGCTTATCGCCGAGCATGCTCGTGTTATACGGTCTTTCATGTCTTCGGGGCACGTCGATATTTCTTGGTACACTGCTTGTTTTAATTTTCTCCATAAATAAAAGTCCATTGGTGTTAAGTCTGGTGAACGTGATGGGCATATTGTATCTTCATGCACACATACACGTAAAGGAAACAGTACAACGAGTTGAAAGTTTGTTTACATTCGATTTGTAAGGTTCAAACTGTATAATGGGGCAACCCACTAGTTCATCGTGTCATTGAAGTAAACTAATTTTTCTTAATCTTTGACCTTCAACTATGATCAATGGCCACCAAAATACAGTTGTTGTATGCGTCTTCACTATTAAGGGGTAAATAAATAATGAAGTTCCTTCCATATTTTCTCTACACCTGCACCTATTAAAGAAATATCTATAACACAATATGTCTCCACGCCAAACAACTTTTGTCTGAAGATTTGTCTTCAATCACTACAAATGTCCGTGCTATTCAAGTGGCCTTTTTTAATACCGCACTATGTACAGACACTCTAATCCCGAATGTCTTGAAGAGTGAATGCGAATTAGCACTGATGTACTAGAAAAGAAATTTGCCAGAAATATTTTTTCTGGTAAAATTGTTGTTCTTGAGTACCGTACTTTAAAATCTTATGGGAAATTAATGAATGATTCTTACTTAGATGGCTGAAGAATGTTAACTAACAACTTGTTAATAATTGAAGAGTCCACTGCAAGAATGATGGATGTCATTTGGAATACATTTTCCAGGAGAAGCAATTGAAAGTATGAAATGCTTAGCGCTCAAAGCTTAACTGTGATTTTCCGATCATTACTGGACAATGACTATCAGTGTTAATGCCATGTAACTCTGTATGCACTTTAAAATCTTATGGGAAATTAATGAATGATTCTTACTTAGATGGCTGAAGAATGTTAACTAACAACTTGTTAATAATTGAAGAGTCCACTGCAAGAATGATGGATGTCATTTGGAATACATTTTCCAGGAGAAGCGATTGAAAGTTTGAAATGCTTAGCGTTCAAAGCTTAACTGTGATTTTCCGATCATTACTGGACAATGACCATCAGTGTTAATGCCATGTAACTCTGTATGTACTTTAAAATCTTATGGGAAGTTAATGAATGATTCTTACTTAGATGGCTGAAGAATGTTAACTAACAACTTGTTAATAATTGAAGAGTCCACTGCAAGAATGATGGATGTCAATTGGAATACATTTTCCAGGAGAAGCGATTGAAAGTTTGAAATGCTTAGCGTTCAAAGCTTAACTGTGATTTTCCGATCATTACTGGACAATGACCATCAGTGTTAATGCCATGTAACTCTGTATGTACTTTAAAATCTTATGGGAAGTTAATGAATGATTCTTACTTAGATGGCTGAAGAATGTTAACTAACAACTTGTTAATAATTGAAGAGTCCACTGCAAGAATGATGGATGTCAATTGGAATACATTTTCCAGGAGAAGCGATTGAAAGTTTGAAATGCTTAGCGTTCAAAGCTTAACTGTGATTTTCCGATCATTACTGGACAATGACCATCAGTGTTAATGCCATGTAACTCTGTATGTACTTTAAAATCTTATGGGAAGTTAATGAATGATTCTTACTTAGATGGCTGAAGAATGTTAACTAACAACTTGTTAATAATTGAAGAGTCCACTGCAAGAATGATGGATGTCAATTGGAATACATTTTCCAGGAGAAGCGATTGAAAGTTTGAAATGCTTAGCGTTCAAAGCTTAACTGTGATTTTCCGATCATTACTGGACAATGACCATCAGTGTTAATGCCATGTAACTCTGTATGTACTTTAAAATCTTATGGGAAGTTAATGAATGATTCTTACTTAGATGGCTGAAGAATGTTAACTAACAACTTGTTAATAATTGAAGAGTCCACTGCAAGAATGATGGATGTCAATTGGAATACATTTTCCAGGAGAAGCGATTGAAAGTTTGAAATGCTTAGCGTTCAAAGCTTAACTGTGATTTTCCGATCATTACTGGACAATGACCATCAGTGTTAATGCCATGTAACTCTGTATGTACTTTAAAATCTTATGGGAAGTTAATGAATGATTCTTACTTAGATGGCTGAAGAATGTTAACTAACAACTTGTTAATAATTGAAGAGTCCACTGCAAGAATGATGGATGTCAATTGGAATACATTTTCCAGGAGAAGCGATTGAAAGTATGAAATGCTTAGCGTTCAAAGCTTAACTGTGATTTTCCGATCATTACTGGACAATGACTATCAGTGTTAATGCCATATAACTCTCTATGTACATTCTACATGTCTTAAGCTATGCACTGACAGTCTTGGGTTCATATTCGACAAGAAAGTGACATCCATCATTCTTGCAGTGGACTCTTCAATTTTAACACTCCCTCAAGAGCAGCTATGTTCGTTAGAATTTTGTGAAGTAACTATTACGAATGTTAATTCATTATTATTATGGCGGAGGCCTTGGCAATAGTACCGCTTTGAGAATTCAGTATCCGTATCACTTTGCAGTAAGTTAATGTTTTAATTAGCCATTATCTCCTAGAGATTTCTACCAGAAATTCCTGCAGTTTCTAATCGCACTTTATGGCGGGAATTATTAAGGAATGTACTGTCATTATAGCTTCAAGGCAACAAGCATATAAGGCACTCATTATTATATTTGCATTACATAAGGAAAAACATCCTTTTCCATTACGATATACTCCGTTAAAGTTTGCTTCAAAAGGCGGGGCTTCAATATAAAAAAAAAATGTACGCAATTGCACCTAAAATCAATACATTGTGAGTGATTTAAAAGTAACAAAAGCAGCAGGAACACAAGTCTAAAACATTGACTCGTAGGTAGTCTAAATATTACTGATGGAAGCAAACATTCTTAAGTTATAAATTCAGAGCCCGGAAATTTAGGTGCTGAAAGTTAATATTGTTCCTCGCTATGATTTATAAATATAGAAGCCATGCCCCCAATTCTTTGAGATTTCATTCAGTATTTTCTTTTTGGTAGGCACCGTTAAAGGTCTTTAATTATATTAACCGCCGTTTAAAATTAGCGCACTGTTTACAACATCCATTGCCAAGTTCTTGTGATTCTGTTGTCTATTATTACATATCGGGCTCTTGTGAACTAGGCTTAAGACCTTTCTCACGGGCACCACTTCTATTCATCTACACTCTGTGTCATTCTTAACTTTTAGAACCTAAAATTCCGAGTTTTATATAATCAATTAATGCAGTTGAGTTACTGAGGATCGATCCTCAGGCATTTTGTTCCAATACTGCAGCCGTGACGAGAATGCAACTCGCGAGTACATTGTGGCTCGCAGTGAGAGCTATGCATTTCTCTTGCTTCTAACCTTCTCCAACCCCACCCTCTCACTCACTGGAGTCAAATTCCGTTCCATTTGTATTTGTCTCTGACCTGCGAGTGGCATATGTCTGTCTCGAAACCATGTACCTCTACAAAAACGAAAGTTTCAAATAGGATGGGAGGACGCTTTTTATGCTGTCAATATGATGAGAATATTAAATGTATGATTTGTTCAAGAGTATTACGAGGGAAACGGTTGTATAACATAAAACGGCATTATACTACATGTTACTGATGAAACATTAAAATTTAGGTGTTAATAATAATAATAATAATAATAATAATAATAATAATAATAATAGTAATAATATCATCATCATCATTTCTGTACGTCGAAACTTTTTCAGCAGATGTACGAATAATGCGGTTAGGTCTTCAATTTGAACTCACAGATTTACTATGTGATGTCAAATGAAAGCTAGATGTAAAGACTTGACAAATGTTGAACTTTCAAATCTTTGCCAAAAAATAAATATCCGAAGCTTCGTTCTTTCGCTTGCTCTGTTGAACTCATGTTCGCTACAACTTACGTTTGTGAAAATTTATTTTCAACAATTAAAATAGTAAAAACCAAGTTTAGATCACGACTGACAGACAAATACCTTCGTGATCAACTACAACTGGCAGTAAGTGACATAATTCCTGATTTTGAAACTTTATCACAGAGACATTCTGAAGACAGTTAATTTTAGGTTGTGATATTGTTCATTTATTGTTCATTTCTTTCTTCGTTACACGTACTAAACATTAGTTTATAACCTTATACTCTATGAAATTATATTTAAGCGCTTGACGTAAGGAAAATGAAAATCCGTTAATAAGTCAGACAGTTGCTTCACTTCCCCTTCGGGTGTCCGCCTCCCTCCATAAGTGCTATGCACGTTGCAGATTACACAGTGGTTCGGCGCACAATTACATATTCGCCACCGCTGCAATACTGTTATATCTAAATTTGAATTTCGTTTACATTCAACTATTCGGTGAAGAAAATAATATACTACAAGAATGTTGTATCAAATAAAGGCAGTTAATTTGTGTCTTACAACATAAAAATAAAACTAATTCAATATTTGGTACATAGAAGATTTTAATTAATTAATTAATTAAATATTTTACTATTGGAATGAAATTATGTTAACTGCAACAGTAAAGTAATATAGATTAACAGTCTTCAGGTCCCTCTGAACAGAAGAAGAAATGCACATTCCTGAGAACAATGACAGGACTTTGTTCCACAATTTTGTTTAAAAAAGTGTATAATAAATATATACTTTACTTATATTAAATTATTTTCAGTGTCATTCAATAAATACTAAATTAATAGCATAACACAATCAAAGCGGTTTCAGGCTGTCCAAGAAATAGGACGAGAAAAATTATACATTATAATGAGTAGTAACTTCCTACATAACGGACGGTTAGACGGACGAGCAGAGAGACGAACTGACAGAGAGACGGAAGGGCGGGCGGGAGGGCGAGCGGACAGACCGACGGACAGATACATACATGCATGCATATACATACCTACATACTTACATACATACAGGGAAATCATTTTATTTTTATTTAAATTTTTATTGTACCCCAGTTCTTTAATGTACTACACTCCTACCTCCTCTACTACTAAACTTCCAACCGTTCTCCACACAGAACCGAGGCCGCGTATGCAGTACTGAGTTACTGAGTATAGTACGTTCCAGAAATATGTTCGCGTTTTCCAGTGACGAAAGAGCTTTCAATATTGAATCGTATTTTCGCACAGGTACTGTCGTCCGTTTGCCTACGTCGCATCCCGGTTTCCCCCACCTGCTTCTGTTCGCCCCTCTGTAAAGTCTAGTAGCTGGGCTGTCTTAGCTCTTTTCTGAGAACATTAATTTCTGTTAGGAACTGGACGTCTACATAATATTATACAACTGTTTAAAATAACTTAAATAAAAGGGCCTCGTTAAGTAATTAACTGTCACGTGATTTCCCCCTGACCCTGCGACAAAACCACTAGAACGGGCAGTAGGTAGCATTTCTGAGTAATTTTATCTTTTCGGATAGGGCAGAAGTGAAGATTAAATTTACAGTACGTAAGATACTCTTTTATAGAGTAGGTATAGAATTATTTCAACATGAGTTACTCGTACGAAGGACGAAACTGCTAATTGGGATTAGGTACAATAGTCTATAGTGCGATAATATGCACATTAGAACTGAAGCCTGTATCGAAGTGAACGGCCACCATTTTAAAAAATGTGTTTAAATATCCATATTATGATTATTTTTCAATTTAACTTCATTCTATATATTGTACGCTAATGTACTGTAGACAGTATAATACACCGCATAATGAATACGTCCACATGGACAGCTCAGTTCGTGAGTAAAAACACTCATTGTTAATACTGTACTGTATTTTGATTAAACAAAAGCCTAATGAAAATTATCAAACTCAAAAGCGCAATATTTCCTAGTTTATGTAAATGGATGAACTACTTTTTTTCCCTCCTATACCTAGTAAAGTGATTTGTTTGTACATTACGCCAGTATCATCGAACTCCAGTCGTGGAAGAGGGTAGCAAACGGCGTTGATCCAGAGGTATAGGCAAGTTAATATTAAAAATGTTAGTAAAAATAAAATGATGTCCCTGTACATACATACATGCATGCATGCATGCATAAATACATCCATACATACATGCATACATACATACATACACACATACATACATACATACATACATACATACATACATACACACATACATACATACATACATACATACATACATACATACATAAATAGGCAAATAAGCAAATAAAACGGTCAAATAATTGAAAAATAAATAGATTCATAATATTCCGTATTTTGCATACAACTATAGTTTAATTTGCAATTTTATATAAACCTACAGTACTAGAAATATTTTAAATAGTTTACACCATTCTTCTTCAGTACACTGCTCCGTCGATATAGGAGTAATTCAATGTTCACCTACTTAATTTAACACGAAGAGCAAGTCTCCTGCATTCGGCAAGCGGTAAGTTAGAGCATGAAAGTGGAGGTAACAACAACAATAATAATAATAATAATAATAATAATAATAATGTAATTACAACATTATTTATTATTATTATTATTATTATTATTATTATTATTATTATTATCATTTCAATTCACACCAAACGTTTCTAAACTGAGCACGTTTACCTACTGGTTTTGTTGTTGAAATGTGACCATGATTTCTTTACACGACATTGGGCCCAAAGTCAGACATTTTAAAATCTAGGTTAGGAAAGCTGTAGTTGGGTGTTTCGTGATGTAAGGTCAACAAGATGAAGGACCTCACAAGACATTACAAATACAAACAAACACTCTTGTTTTACTCTGGGTTCAGAGTGTGTGTAAGCGAGCGCACGTGCGTCTATATGTGGAAGGAAGTGTATACAGAAGTGATCCCCTCCGACCACGCTGCCGTGACAGAAGTTCGTTCATGTATGTATGTACATGTGCTGTTGGACTAGGTTAGCTTGTTGTTAGGTGAATTCAGATATTCACTCTTGTGTTCAATGTGACTATGAAACTAGAAATCGGGAGGCTGTAGCACTCCAGTTCGAGAGATTCAGTACGTTAGAGCAAATTTCATCAGTTCTCCATTGCTATTACATCATAAACTTGGGACTACATTTCACAATCGTCGTGTACAAAGAAGTACAGGGACATCATTTTATTTTTACTAATATTTTTAATATTAACTTGCCTATACCTCTGGATCAACGCAGTTTGCTACCCCCTTCCACGACTGGAGTTCGATGATACTGGCGTAATATACAAACAAATCATTTTACTAGGTATAGGAGGGAAGAAAAGTAGTTCATCCATTTACGTAAACTAGGAAATATCGCGCTTTTGAGTTTGATCATTTTCATTAGGTTTTTGTTTAATCAAAATATAGTACAGTATTAACAATGATGCCCACGTGCATCAACGTCGGTTAGTGTAACCACTGGTTAAAATTGTCACCTAACCGTGTTTAAGCATTTTTACAGTGGATCGACCTCGGTTATGACTTAAATTGGAGGTTAACCACAGTAATCTCTAACCGGCCATATTCGAGCGGTTAAAGGATATAACCAGTGATTAGTAGACCAAGTAAAGCAAAATGGCGGCCAGAGCCACAGATGTTTATTTCGAAGACGATTATTATTACATAGTACTTGAATTACTTGGATAGAGCGTGAGCGTGAAGTTTCTTTAGTGGAAAGAGAGAATTCTTGCGAGGAATTAGGTGACAGAAAATTTCAGGAGGGATTTCGTTTATCAAAATCTACAAATGGATCACTTGATATGACACAAGAACAGTCATATTTCTCCTATGGATCGGCTGCTTATGTTACGATTCTATGTAACTATTATTTTCTGTATTTTAAGAGGGAATACTCGAATATCTCTTTCTCTATGTCACTGCCTGAAGAAAGAGAGATTATGGATGGATCTTAGGATAATGAACAGTTCCCTGGTGTAAATGGGATCCTGGATCGTACACACATTCCTACTCATCTTCTGCATCCTTTTCCTTTATGGATATTACTTATTTTTAATATAATATATTTACATCTAGTAAGTAAGTCTATCAATACTTCAACCTCACATTGGGATATAATCATTTTTGCATCTAATTTTCCACTTTGTACGATTTTAACCTAACAACACTGAAAAACAAAGAAATGCAACTCGTAAATATAACAGTGCCGAAAGGCAAACAAATGCAACGCGAAAATGTAGGACACGTTCATTTTGATGTAGAACAGAGTGAGCACAGTCGTTTTTAGACGTTGACTATTATCTTTGCAGTGGTGTGGATGCTTTCCTTTAGCCATTTTGTAGAAACAGTGTACCATCATAGACTTTACTCTGGTTAAATGAGGTGTCAGCTAGCCATGTTTAAGTAATCGGTGATTGTAAATGGTGCACAGAAATTACATTTTAACCACAGTTACTGTTTAACCGTCTTTTCGTAATCTATGATTACTGCGTTTTTAACCGATGTTGATGCACTTTGCCATGAGTGTTTTTACTCACGAACTGAGATGTCCGTGTGGACGTATTCATTATGCAGTGCATATTATACAGCCTAAACGGAGCGGAGCTCTCCACTACAACTCGCTGCGTGCTCTGGTGCTTCCACAGACATAAGCAAGTTCATGCTCCGACTGGACGTCTCTAGCACCACAACCGGTTTCGGAGCTTACAACTCTGACACTACTGGTCTACAGCATATTAGCGTAAAATGTAGAGAATGAAGTTAAATTGAAAAATAATCATAATAGGGATATTTTAACAATTTTTTTAAAATGGTGGCCGTTCATTTCGATACAGGCTTCAGTTCTAATGTGCATATTATCGCACTATAGACTACTGTACCTAATCCCATTTACCAGTTTCGTTCTTCGTACTAGTAACTCATGTATGTCGTAGGGTCGAAGAAAGGGAGGAAATCAAGTGACAGTTAATTACTTAACGAGGCCCTTTTATTTAAATTATTTTAAACAGTTGTATAATATTACGTAGACGTCCAATTCCTAACAGGAATTAATGTTCTCAGAAAAGACAGCCCAGCCACTAGCTGGCGAATAAAACCTGGTGGGGGAAACCCGGATACGACGTAGGCAAATGGCCGATAGTACCTGTGCGAAAATGATTCAATATTGAAAGCTCTTTCGTTACTGGAAAACGCGAACATATTTTTGGAACGTACTGTTTACTATGACCGTAATAGGCTACTATGACTGTATATGCGGTCTTGGATCTGTGTGGAGGACGGTTGAACTTCGTTAGTAGAAGGGGTGGGAGTGAAGTACATTCAGAAACTCAGGTACAATGAAAACTGAAGTAAAAATAAAATGATGTCCCTGTAGTATACCGCTTGAGTAGTTTGTTTTGAAAGAGAGTTAAGTCATACAAACACAAATTTCCAGGAGATTAAAAAACTGTCTAGGGTCTACTTTAACCACAGTCTAGTATATACAGTCACAAAGCTTGGGATGATGTTTTGCATTTCTCGCGATAGTTGCTAGCCGCTTGGAGCGCTGTGAGCACTAGGAACAATAGACTGTGCCACTTCCACCGTGATCTAATACAGGCCGTAAGGCAGACCATGTGACTCGCTTAACCGATCACGAAGAGCGGCGTTTCAACCATATAAATTAATCAAAATCAGACTTTCCTTCTCCCGTTTCACAGGTAGAGCCTATTGTTATTATTATTTATTATTAGTAGTAGTATTAATTATTATTATTAGTAATATTATTATTAATTTAATATTAATTGTATTTACTATTAATTGTGTTTATTACTAATTGTCATTATTGAGTGTAATTATTTACCACCGCCACCGGGTATTTAACCATTTGCAGTGTGAATAAATACATACTACAGGGACATCACTTTATTTTACCAACATTTTTAACATTAACCTGGCTATACTCGGAAACACTGTTGCCCTCTTCCATTACAGGAGTGTGATGTTGCTAGTGCAATTTGTAAACAAATCATTTTACTAGCTATAGGAGGAGAGAAAAGTAGTGTATCCATTTATGTTGTAGGGAAATACGATATTACGATTTTCAGTTTGATCATCACTTTTATGCAATTTATCAAAATACAGTGGAGTAGTAACATTTTTTTTTTCAAAAACTCAACTTTTCAGGCGGCTATGTTCGTTATGTAATGTCTACTTTATTTAGCATATTAATTATTGGTGTTAACATACAATATACAGAGTGCATTTAAATTGAGGGCTCATAAGTAAAGGGCTGTAAGTGCACTTAAGTTACATTTGAGAAAATGAGGTTTAAATATTTAAGCTTTCGTAAAATCGGTGAAATTTTTATTTAAATTTTAATGTGTGATGAGATTAAAATATCTCTTTGCCACTAAAATTTTAGATACTTTAGCTTACAATGGATGCACTTAACTCATGTTATTACAAATGTCACTAGCATTCCTTTGCTTCTAGCCACCTCAATTCAAAATAAGCTAATCTGAACTTTTAAACAAGTTGCTGAAAATGGTTGCCGTTCATTACAATGCAGGCTTCAATTCAGTACGCATATTATTAAAAACATTTTGAAGCATATTCTCTGAAATTGAATTTATCGTTTCTTGAATATAATTTTTAGTACGATATTATTAATATAGGTTCTTTCTTCTATAGAAAACGCAACCATATTTCTGAAACACACTATGCACTGCAGTGTTTACTTCACTGCTTGAAGACTTCGAATGCAACAGCGGCAGTACGTTTGTGTGTCTGACGGGAGCAAGGACGTTAGTGAAGGGGTGAGAGTGAAGTACATTCAGAAATGCAGGTACAATAAAAATGCAAGTAAAAATAAAATGATGTCCCTGTACAATATCGGGCTTAAGAAATAGATCAAAAGTGGAATAAGGCACATAAACATATGGTGAATATAGGGCTAGATTGTTAGTTGCATGTTTTGAAGGGGGTAGAATGTTGTCTACTTATGAACTCAAAGACTGCACATCGTGTTTATATTGAGAAGCAACGAACGTCTTCACAGAATTCGATATCATTTTTGACGTTAGCAGACGACATTAAAATTCTTTCGGTTTCATGCATCGAACGCCTGATATTTATGAGGAAAGAATATTCATTGCCAAATAAATGTTTTTTTTTTTTTCGATAGCATGAAAACTACATGCGACGTATATTGATAATGCGCTCCCATTAAGATATTTATAAACTGAACACATAAGAAGTAAACAGTACGGTCCAGACCTGAAGATACAGGGAAGAAAAAGAAATACGAGGACTGGAGCATAAGTCATGGCAATTGTTTTTTTTTTTTTCGTGACTATTACACTCTTACTACGTCATACTACTTTTGACCAATAAAACGGTACGAAAGGACGTATTTCAACCAATCATGGCTGCTTATCGCACAATTTTATCGCGTCCCTAGCATTTGTTTAATTTTATCGCGTCCCTAGCATTTGTTTAATTTTATCGCGTCCCTAGCATTTGTTTCTTTGTTTGCCAACATTTGAAACTGCACTGGTCTGGACGTCAAAAAAAAAAAATATATATATAAAATTACAAACCACTCCAGTCGATGCACAGCAGTTTCAAATATGATTCGCACTGGCATTCAAGAACAAGAATTAATAAAAATCACTGATCATACCTATGCATCTTCTGAAATCCGATTTACAAATAAATGAAGAGCACCATTCGGAAATCCTGAATAGGTTGAATACACAATGTAGGCCTAAATCAACGACTTCCACTTCTATTACGCACACGTCCAATATAACATCAATTGAACCACCAACCACATTCAAATTTGAAAATTGTACATTTAATAATTATTCCTTTTAAAATTATTCATTCGGAAATCCTGAATAAGTTGAATACACCATGTAGGCCTAAATCAACGAGTTCCACTTCTATTACGCACACGTCCAATATAATATCAATTGAATCACCAACCACATTCAAATTTGAAAATTGTACATTCAATAATTATTCCTTTTAAAATTATTCATGTTTATTTTTTATGTCGCCGTCGTTAATTAAAACTTTTCTAACACTTGTGTATATTAGTTAGGTTATGTTATAGCTTCTGCTATATGATATTATGGATAGTCACGTTTCAGAGATTGTTTAATATTAAGATTTACTGAAAATCATCTGTCAAGTGACGTTAATTACTGGGATTCGGATAATTGAAGTGGAATGCAACTGTCTTAATAAAAATGAAGTTGAATCAACAAAGCCTTCTTGACTAGTAATTGTCTACAGAGTTCAATGAAGATTCCATAGTTGGCACAACTGCCATCTAGCGTAATGGTGCAATAATACATTTGAAGACAGGTTTATTTTCGTAAGTCAATTAGTATTTTATTGTACTTTGTTACTTATAATCTTTATATACTTTCTTCTAATCGTGTAATAGTCAATTAAATCCCACTCGAGTTTTGATTTTCTCTAGATAAATCTGCTCGTGTTCCACTCGCAGATTTATCGATAAAATCAAAACCTCTAGTGAGATTACTGTTTAGAATGCGGGCGCTTTCAAAATTTTGAAACATGCAAATGAATGAGCAGGGTATGCGTAGGTACTAGTATGGAATCAAATATCCATAAACGACACATCATGCTACTTGAAGGGGCTGGACAGGGCGTATGTATATTACGGTTATGACTTTTTTACTTTTTGCAAAATAATTGATTTCCTGTATCATAAATCGATGAACTTTATTAAAAAATAATGAAAAAGATTTTAATTCTGTTTAGTTATTTAAAAAAGTCACCCCAACACGAATTTTCTAAAATCGTATTTAGAATTATAAGCAAGTAGTAGCACTATGACTTTCTGGAGCTTCTAGAACTTTCTTGAACATAATGGAACTTTCTGGAACATTCAGGATGTTTCTACAAGTTTCTGGATTGTAAAACCTTCTACAGCCTTGAGAAACATTCTGGAACTTTCTACAACTTAGTAGTAGATGGCGTGATGATATGAAATTTCTACATATTTAATTTAACTCGAGTTTTCCGCTTTTTTTTTTGAAGAAATTGGAAATAAATGTGTTACACTCCTGTTTGCATAATTATGTAATAAGAGATAAGTTTACTTTTTTGAAATCATGCATAATATTAATATTACGTAAATAATACAAAATAGCAGAATAGCTCCCTTTTTTCAAAATCTAAACTATCAATATAAAATTAACGATATTCTTCGAACTATTCACGACTGCAAATCTAGTCTTTCAGGTGAAGCTCCCTGTAAAGCAGATTTGAATAATTTCAAGGGAAAAATTGTTCCGGGGCCGGGTATCGATCCCGGGACCTCTGGTTGAACGTACCAGCGCTCTCCCAACTGAGCTACCCGGGAACTCCACCCGACACCGTCTCAACTTTTCCCTTTATATCCACACAACTCGCGTGGGCTGACGAAACAGGGAGCTTCACCTGAAAGACTAGATTTGCATAATAAATACGTCAATGTGTACGTTAACAGAAAACCACAATTCCAAGTCACACAGAGTTTGTGTGCACTCGATGTGGGTCTCTGGCGTTTCATCAGCCCACGCGAGTTGTGTGGATATAAAGGGAAAAGTTGAGACATTGTCGGGTGGAGTTCCCGGGTAGCTCAGTTGGGAGAGCGCTGGTACGTTCAACCAGAGGTCCTGGGATCGATACCCGGCCCCGGAACAATTTTTCCCTTGAAATTATTCACGACTGTACACAGCTCCACAGAATGATACTATGCGTTGTTTATGTGAACTGCTTATCGTCTCTCGTCTATAGCTAGCGGGAGCAGGGTGAGGCGTAAGTGACATCTATACTACTCGCTGTACTCAATTGCAATCTACTGTTTTGGCGCGAACTTCCTACCTATGGTTACAACGTGGCTCGATTACTACTCTGCATGCTAGCGTTATAATAGGAAAGTTCTTCGTTTGATTTTGCTTATTTTGTTTTGAGTTCCTCTTTTACTTTTTACAGATTTTATTGCCATTCCATTTATTTGATTGGTCCTCACATGTTTGAACACATTTGTCGCTTATATTAAACAATAACAGAATCGTAGTTTGATGTACACGGGACAAATTTAAATATGTGAATAATAGATAAATATAATGTTAATACAATACTACTCAACGCTAAAAAAGTTGATTGTGTGGAAATAAGAGGATTTTATCTAAAGACCTCAAATGTTCCACTCTTGACATAAATCACCCTCTAAACGCGTTGAAAAATACGAGCTACAACTTACACATAATCAAGAAGTTAAGTGTGTTGGAATTTCATTGAAATGTCGAGTTGTAAGATTTAGTGGAAGCAGTAATAGTATTTTATTTAACGACGCTATAAAGTGCCAAGAGGTTATACAGCATCGAAGTTCAACTGGGCTAAAAAATAAAGATTTCTATTGGATGAGTATATTGTAAGTTGTTTTTCCCTATTCATTCTTGAGTTGGGACTGTGTATAAAAATAAAATAATCATCATACGAACTAGAGATTTCTATGTGAAACTCGGTGTGTCTCTTGCTTCAGGCACTCTACGACACCATTATAATTGAAGAACTAACATTCTAAATGTGCTAAGTGCCAATTTTTCAAATTTAATTTTATTCAATCTAAGTGAGTAATATGTAGATGTCGACCTGGTTTGGCGAGTTGGTATAGCGCTGGCCTTCTATGCCCAAGGTTGCGGGTTCGATCCCGGGCCAGGTCGATGACATTTAAGTGTGCTTAAATACGACAGGCTCATGTCAGTAGATTTACTGGCACGTAAAAGAGCTCCTGCGGGACAAAATTCCGGCACATCCGGTGACGCTGATATAACCTCTGCAGTTGCGAGCATCGTTAAATAAAACATTACATTTAAAACAATATCTAGATGAGAATATCATACTAAATTGTCTTTGTTGTAGCTCAACTATAAGGGACTCATTTGTGCGCCAAAAGACGGTGTTGTATGTACCTCAACATGCAATTCGCAGTGTGTTTTTCATCAATATCTCAGAAAGTTATTTTGGCACTTAGCACATTTAGAATGTTAGGTCCTCAATTAGAGTCCAGATTTTTATGTAATATTGATCCTAATATATATATATATATATATATATATATATATATATATATATATATATATACTTAAATATGTAACTAAAAACCACAAAATATGTACAAAATAATATGTAACATCAAAATTGCACAGGGAGTTACAAATTGAAGGGTACACGTAAAGAAACATATATGTACAGGTTGTCATATTGCTTGAGCAAGTAAGAATTCATTGTTTTAATTTATCTACATTGAGATAAAGAAAGATGTATTTCGGGATGTGTCTGTGTTATTTGAGAGGGTGCGCTAGAATTTTCTTCGACGAATTGTATAATTGGTTAATTAGAACTCTATTCTCTTTTTTTAAATGAATTTTTAAACTTTAAATTATGTTATTGTATTTTAACTGTGATCTGTGAACAATGTACTGTGTATATATTCCAATGCGAAATGCCAATATCTTGTACACTTTCAGAAGAAATAAATGGGCCGCCTAATTTTACTAAGTTCCAGATACAACGCACTGCGCATGTGCAGTAAACAAGAGCGCTTGCAAAACTTGTGTCTACATACTGGTACAGTATCGGTACCAAAGGATTGTAATTATAGTGTATTAAATAAATATCTTCATCTCTCACCCGATTGCGTCGTTTCCAACTACAGTATTAGTTTTTCTGCCACCATTGTTCTATCTCCCTATCTCCATCTCACCTCTCTGCAGTCATCTGTGCGTCTTCGTGTCTCCATCTGTCCCTCTTTCTCTCTAATTGCGCCTATATGCCGCCATCTGTACGCATTACTGTCTCCATCTGTATGTCTTTCTGACTCCATCTGTGTGCCTTTCTGACTCCATCTGTGTGCCTTTCTTACTCCATCTGTGTGTCTTTCTGACTCCATCTGTGTGCCTTTCTGACTCCATCTGTGTGCCTTTCTTACTCCATCTGTGTGTCTTTCTGACTCCATCTGTGTGCCTTTCTGACTCCATCTGTGTGCCTTTATGACTCCATCTGTGTGCCTTTCTTACTCCATCTGTGTGTCTTTCTGACTCCATCTGTGTGCCTTTCTGACTCCATCTGTGTGCCTTTCTGACTCCATCTGTGTGCCTTTCTTACTCCATCTGTGTGTCTTTCTGACTCCATCTGTGTGCCTTTCTGACTCCATCTGTGTGCCTTTCTGACTCCATCTGTGTGCCTTTCTGACTCCATCTGTGTGCCTTTATGACTCCATCTGTGTGCCTTTCTTACTCCATCTGTGTGTCTTTCTGACTCCATCTGTGTGCCTTTCTGACTCCATCTGTGTGCCTTTCTGACTCCATCTGTGTGCCTTTCTTACTCCATCTGTGTGTCTTTCTGACTCCATCTGTGTGTCTTTCTGACTCCATCTGTGTGTCTTTCGACTCCATTTGTGTGTCTTTCTGACTCCATCTGTATACCTTTCTGACTTCATCTGTGTGTCTTCCGACTCCATCTGTGTGTCTTTCTGACTCCATCTGTGTGTCTTTCTGACTTCATCTGTGTGTCTTCCGACTCCATCTGTGTGTCTTTCGACTCCATCTGTATACCTTTCTGACTTCATCTGTGTCTTCCGACTCAATCTGTGTGTCTTTCTGACTCCATCTGTGTGTCTTCCGACTCCATCTATGTGTCTTTCTGACTCCATCTGTATATCTTTCTGACTTCATCTGTGTGTCTTTCTGACTTCATCTGTGTGTCTTTCTGACTCCATCTGTATACCTTTCTGACTTCATCTGTGTCTTCCGACTTCATCTGTGTGTCTTTATGACTCCATCTGTGTCTTCCGACTCCATCTATGTGTCTTTCTGACTCCATCTGTATATCTTTCTGACTTCATCTGTGTGTCTTCCGACTCCATCTGTGTGTCTTTCTGACTCCATCTGTGTGTCTTTCTGACTCCATTTGTGTCTTTCGACTTTATCTATGTGTCTTTCCGACTCCATCTGTATGCCTTTCTGACTTCATCTGTGTGTCTTCCGACTCCATCTGTGTGTCTTTCGACTCCATCTGTATACCTTTCTGACTTCATCTGTGTCTTCCGACTCCATCTATGTGTCTTTCTGACTCCATCTGTATATCTTTCTGACTTCATCTGTGTGTCTTTCTGACTTCATCTGTGTGTCTTTCTGACTCCATCTGTATACCTTTCTGACTTCATCTGTGTCTTCCGACTTCATCTGTGTGTCTTTCTGACTCCATTTGTGTCTTCCGACTCCATCTATGTGTCTTTCTGACTCCATCTGTATATCTTTCTGACTTCATCTGTGTGTCTTCCGACTCCATCTGTGTGTCTTTCTGACTCCATTTATATGTCTTCTTAAATCCATTTCTACGTCTTCTTGGTTCCATCTCTTCATCTACCTGCCTTCATTTGTCAATCCTTCTCCCTCTTATCTGTTTTTTGTCATACCTTCACCTCTTCGTCTTCTTTCTCCAATTTTTGTCTCCTTGTCTTCCAATATGTTTATTTTTATATCCTACATTTTTTTTTTGTAATACAAGTTTTGAGAATTTATCGTTGATTTACGTTCAGATATGTTTACTTTAATATGCTACTTTTTTCTGTTATACGACAAATTTTGAGAATTTATCGTTGATTTACGCACAGAATTGGAATTTCGGGGTACTTTATTGTCAGGTATTACCCTGGTCTTATCTCAATATTGCTACGAGTAACACACTAAATGTCCTAATTTCACATACACAGACACACATTTATATTATATATATATATATATATACTTGCATACTTACATGTAGAAATATATAATAGGCCTACAAGGTCGGGTAGAGGAACGGGCGATTTTAAGGATTTTATATATCTGACAGCACAGTTGAAGAACGATAAACTGCAAGCATTTTTTTTTTACCAATCCAATACCATTTAGTCAACATGGAAAGATGGAGCGATGCACAATATCGTTTTACAATTTAGAGCTTTTACAAGGACAACAGCAGTTTTGAGGAAACTAGGCGAAAATTTCGTCATTTGAATTTATGCTTATGGCACCAACATCCCATTAATCTGCTCATGCGAATAAAACTTTCAACCACATAGAATTCAGATGGTACATCAATTAAAATATCGCGATATTCTTAACCAAAGGGCATTTTGTGAGAAGAATTTAAATCGCATGGATAAAGATGAAAACTTTATTGACATTTAGTGGATGTCTGAAGAAACACATTTCCATCTAAGTGTGAGTCACTTAAAGGTCGTCCTATTAAAGAAATAAATGGCAGAATATGTATGTACTTTATGACTGCACGTACGTCATTTTGAAAAAAAAAATACATTTTTGAGTCAATAACCAACTAGGCTATTTATAATAGTCCGTCCTCTGTCAGAATCTTTTCATGTAATTAGAAGGGTTACGTAATATTATAGGTATTATACCTATTCACAAAGCTTGGACATTTTCCGAATAAGTTATCTTAAGATATCTTTCTTGCTCATTTCGCCTTTATCTGGAAATTCGTTTTGTGGGTGAACACGCATTGATTATAGACAGTCACCCCATTAATCGAATTGGAGGTTTTATAGAGGAAGTTCAAGGAAGTGTTTTTAAGATCAGTTTCTTGTTTCCGGAATGAAAGTCCATTCGTCAGAGCGCCACCTGGCCACGCCAGCGGGCGATTCTCAGCACGGTGTGAACAAGAGCTTCATGCGGAAAAAACAATAAATTACCGGTGATACGCAGAGATCATCATCATCAATAGCAGCAGCAGCAGCATCCAGGATTAGGTCACGTGTCCTATTGGAACTTTAAGGAAGTGCATCTGCCCATCTTCATTTTGGTCTTGTCACATGTCGTTTAGCTATCAGTTTATAGTTCAGTGGAACCTAGTTTCATCCATTCTTACTATCTAGCACAACAGGCAAATACAAAATGCAAAATTGAAGAAATTCTTTAGCTTTTATAATTCCTTCAACTATGAATACAGTGTCCGAGGATTTATAAATTTGCAGCGAAAATTAGTCTGCTACGATTTTCAGCAGCACATACGTACCAGGGGTAGCCTTAGTCCTCAGTTGTTTAAAATTAGGTTGTTTAGATATATTTTAAAAAATTGGCTAGTCTCTTATATGAGACAACTCATCCTGCCTAAGGTATTCCGTGGTTTTCCTAAGGCGTAAGACAAATGTCGGGATGAGCCCTAAAGGAAATGGGCCATGGACCTATATGCCCTTCCCCATATATATTCCCCTTTTCTTGTAAACGACGTATGCCCTAGTTCAGAACCTATAAATTGTCTATTAAATGTACGAGGTCACTCAATTAGTTGCAATTTGAAAGGACAGGGAACCTCTCACATTGCAGATTTAGATTTCACGGCGCTTCTTCTGACGGCCTTCACTTGCCTTGTCATCGAACAACAGATGACAGAGTCTTCACGACTCCACTTGCACTGCGAAATGGCTAAGCCCCTTTCAATGTGCAAGATAACACCTGCCATCCTAACGGCAAACACCAGCCATCTCCTCCTCGCCCCGTCCCGTGATCACTTGATCACATTTCCGTCCCCCTCGCGTATGTGGTACCTACTGTAAGAGGTTACGTCCATTTTCGGTTTTCCCCTTCAAAATTTTCTAGAGCTCCTTCAGTGGAGCAGCGTAACCCGGAGTGAGACTAGTGGCCAACAGGCTTGGAGCTCACATATTTAGTTTCGTACAGCCCCCAACCCCTTGCAAGGACGCGTTTTGCTTACCTTAAATTTTTCCTCCCAATTCTCCTCTTTCGATTTTCGATTTTCGATATATTTTAAATGCAAAGAATTAGTTTTTTAGGTATATTTTTTATTTATTATTTATTATTATTATTATTATTATTATTATTTTACACAGTCATTACTTTATTTTTCCATTAACACTTATATCTAGGTAATTGTCATTGTCTCAATGTAACACGTGCTGTGCTGATCATACTAATTCTACTATTCCTTTAGTTGTGAGATTATATCCATATGTATTAATTCTTTTTTTTTTAAGTTACTACTGTATACTAGATGTATTTTCCTGTTTGTAATTATGTATTCAGTCTTTTTTATCATATATATATTTTTTATTATTGTTATTTTAAAGTTAATACTGATTGTGTATATGTATTCAATCTCTCTTTTTTACTTAATTATGTTATTTTTAAGTTAATATTTGTATACCGGTATGTATTTTTTGTATGTGATTTGATCCTGGTTGAGTGGAAGAGAAGGCCTGATCGCCTTAACTCTGCCAGGGAAAATAAAACTATTATTATTATTACCAGGAGGTTTCAACGAACAAGAGTGAAGGCCAAACCATTCGATTACGATAAGCGCCCTATCCTTAGACTTGCTTCTTTAAATAATATTTTGAGAAATTATAGCCTAATAAGGCTGGTGTGAGGCGAAAATCGAATAAAACGTTATTGCGAAATTTTTATCTCAAAAAAATTATTTTCGCATAACAGTATTGCTATTATGACCACAAGTATGTAATACTGCAGCAGAGCAGTTTCGAAAGTTGTATATTTGAACGCAGTTATTTTTATATTATTCAATCCGTATTGTAATCTACAAGGAACGTGTTGTTCGTTATTCAAAATCATGCACATATAACATCTTCTGCTGTAAAATAATTGTATTGCATTTATTCAAAATGGGTAAACAAAAGTATAAAGAGTTACTGCATCTTGACTTCATAGTGTTTATTTTATTCACCTTGTCTTTTCGTCGCTCCTATTTGTAAAGCATCCAGGGTGAGTCGGGAGGAAAGGTACATAGTGTGAGAGGTGATAATATTGGTGATTCTGAACAAAAAAGTTTATGTGAACATAAGCCCTGTTCTTAACAGTATCCAACATACAGCTGTTTGAAGATCACGGGCATCAGTCTCATGTCCTTCATCAGAACTCACATACGGACGCAACCAAAGCGACATTAGTTTGTAGTAGAATCAATGAAACGTATTCTGTGCTTTGTATCCGTCGCGATGGAGTCATTTATTGGCCACCGAGGTCACCCGACCTTACTCCATTGGATTACTGTGTGTGGGGTTGGCTTACAAGTGATCAGCAACACAACAGCTGTCTACAACAGCTGCATTGAAGTTGACGGCGGACTTTCTAAACATGTTGTGTAAAGAAAAGTACACAATTAATTATTAAACAGAACATAAGGTAACAATTATGCAAATCTAGTCTTTCAGGTGAAGCTTCCTATAAAGCAGATTTGAATAATTTCAAGGGAAAAATTGTTCCGGGGCCGGGTATCGATCCCGGGACCTCTGGTTGAACGTACCAGCGCTCTCCCAACTGAGCTACCCGGGAACTCCACCCGACACCGTCTCAACTTTTTTTCCCTTGAAATTATTCAAATCTGCTTTATAGGAAGCTTCACCTGAAAGACTAGATTTGCATAATATATACGTCACTGTGTACATTAACAGAAAACCACAATTCCAAGCCACACAGAGTTTGTGTGCACTCGATGTGGGTCTCTGGCGTTTCGTCAGCCCACGCGAGTTGTGTGGATATAAAGGGAAAAGTTGAGACGGTGTCGGGTGGAGTTCCCGGGTAGCTCAGTTGGGAGAGCGCTGGTACGTTCAACCAGAGGTCCCGGGATCGATACCCGGCCCCGGAACAATTTTTCCCTTGAAATTATTCATAAGGTAACAATGTTTTAATTTACTATCACCTGCACTTTTCTCGTACCTCATTGTTTCCATTAGTTTTCTACGAAACCGTTAAGAATAGGATATATGTTCATATAAACTTTTCTGTACAGAATCACCAATATTATCACTTCTCAAACCATGTACCTTTCCTCCTGACTCACCCTGTATATACCGCAGCCAAGTAGAATGCGAAAGAATCTGAGGTCGTTCGCACGCTATTTCTTATACATCCCTGCAGTTGGGTAATGAAATCAGAGCTATAGAGATACTATTTAGAGAAGATAAGAATGAATATTAGCCATGGATTACCTGATATTCACCTTACAATTGGAGAAAACCCTATGAAAGTACAGCCAGGTAATCAACCCAAGCGGGAATAGAACCCAAACCCGAGCGCAATTTTGTATCAGAATATCAACTTCTTAGTTCCTGAGATATGCCGGTGTCTTCCACCAATGTGCGCAACATTATGGATACGATACAGTGGAGCAGCATTGCTAAAAGTGAAGATACGAAAACAAAAACACACATAAAATTGCAACCTCATTCAAGAAATTAAACTACAACATCGCATATAGAACAAACAACACTCTACAAAAACATCTCAACACACAAACAACACAAACAAACAAATACAACCACACAGGCGTATACAAACTCAAGTGTAACACCTACAACAACTTCTACATAGGACAGACAGGCAGATCATTTCAAACACGTTACAAAGAACACATCAAAGCCATAACAAAATTACAAAACACCTCCACATATGCAGAACACATCACAAATGCCAACCACACCTACAGAGACATCAACACAGACATGGAAATACTGCACATCCAACCAAAAAGCCAGAAACTCAACACACTAGAACAATATGAAATATACAGACACACGAAAACACACCCCAATGATATTCTCAACACACAACTCAATTTCAAAACACATACACTCTTTGACTCTAGACTTCGAACACACCTACACAGGAAACAAGAGGCGCCAAGACCAACAACGACCAGTTCCGAAGATGACCGAAAATAGGTCGAAACATGTTAACAAGGTACGTCAATAATATTTAACACAAGAAAGTTCTTATCATACATATTCCGAAGTGATACAGTGTTAAAAGTTGTGTAATCAAGATGTATATATTATTTTAATTTAGGTGATCCTTATATTTCATCCTTATATTTATGTGTTAGGTCCAGTATTTGGAAATTAGTCACATTTACTTCTCACACTTAAGCACTTTCAACGTACAATCATTCGATAGATTTGAAACCAGTTCAATATGGACAAAACCAGGGATCTAGTGAGTGTTCCGGATGCTTAAGCCTTGGTTTTTCAGAACCGACGCATGCGACGTGCGAGGTGCGAGGCGGACTACACGATAGATAGTGAGTGCTTTCTATAGCTGCGAGATGCGAGGTCTGCGCACCCCGCAGTTATAGAAACCACTCACTATCTCTCGTGTAGTCCGGATTTGTGCGAGGCGGGCCTCGCACCTCGCACGCGTTGGTTCAGAAAAACCAAGGCTTTACTGTATACTTCTACTCAAGAAATCTCAGTGACACCCAGCATGTTGACTCCTTGCGGGACAAGGGCGTTCCGCTCTGGGAAGCGTGTGATTGCGGGACACGTCATCTACCGGTTCCTGGACAAGCAGACTTTTCCCAAATTTTATGACGAATACAGAAACTTTTATGACAGCTCAAAACACGTATCACACTTTTAACAACCCGATGTAAAATTCTCAGGCTGCTTTTCAACTTTCGGAGACTCAGTTATTTCCAAATCCCGAGTACGTATGTATGCCACTATCACACTCATAAGAAACACCTGCCCAGTTGATCTTTTATGTCTAACCGCTAGATTTCTTGATACGGACTATTTATTCCTGCCACTCCTCATTATCCGAGTGTTCCTCGTGGTAAAGAATTATGTTGGCATACACGAATTACAACGTGGAACATTTCACGGCACAACTCTGTTTCGACACATGCTGAGAAGTGAGTGAATATCAATACAAGAACCGCTCGTTCATTCTCTAAGTGTGGTCTGTAGGAAAACCTATGACATCATCCAATAACACGCAATTACTCTGTACTGATTGGACGCACAACACAAAAGTAGTTTTCTCTTAGTTGCGAAGCACGTGCAGCTACTATAACAAGAACAACAAAAGACAGTGGCTCTCATTCCTGAAAACAACATTCGTAAACTAATGAATATTATAAATATGTACTGTACAAGAGAAATATAAATGTCGCATCATCCAGTGCCTAACATGCTTCATACACGAGAGTTTGAGCTATGTAAATGTAAATGGTTTCTATAGCTGTGAGATGCGAGGTCTGCGCAGACCTCGCAGCTATAGAAACCAATCATTATCTCTCGTGTAGTTCGTATTTGTGCGAGGCAGGCCTCGCACCTCGCACGTCGCATGCGTCGGTTCAGAAAAACCAAGGCATAAGTAATCCACCGTTTTGGAATAACGGTTAGCACTTCTGACCGTAAAACGAGCGGCCCCGGGTTCAAATCCTGGTTAGGGCAAGCTCTAGTTGAGGTTTCCTCCGAGGTTTTCCCCTCAACCAAACAAAGCAGAATTGCTGAATGACATTCCGCATGGGACATCGAATTTATTTCGCCTCCTTTATCATCATCATCATCATCATCATCATCATCTCCGTTCCTTTCTTGGTTTTCGAGCTTGCTCCTATGTAGAATTGGCTGCGGGCCACCACCGAACTTGGACCCCGTGGATATGTGGTCACCCGTTGTTAGTGGTTGCGCTATGCACCGTGGGTTCTCTACTGAGCTCATGGTAACTCGTTGGGCCGAGGTTGAGGGACCACGTGGACAGGTAAAGGGGTCATGTAGGCTATAGGGGAGTTCAGAGGTGGCGAGCGGGGGGCCTCAATGCACGCACACAATTACATTCTGGATAATACAATGGGTCCACCCGAGCGGCCTGCGTGCTAGGACAATCCGTGCCCTCCCCTGAAGTGGGGCTAATAGATAATAGATACACTCCATAAGCAGCGTAAACAATGTAAACTCCATAAATTCCATAAAATCCATAATGACGTATAGCAATTCTTTGGAGTATTTTGCACTTAATACTAGAGATTTTTTGTCGTATCGAAATTCTAAATATCTTAAAAATGATGTTAGGTGTATGTGCATTAGCATACATGTTATACTAAGCTTTTAGTGGAATATTTCAGTTACCCCATATGTGCTCAATAGGGCAGCATACCCCTCTCTCCCTAGCCGCGATTCATTCGGCCATAGAATCTTACAACGCCAGGAAGAGGACGATCTACCGCGAAGAGCATCGTTTCAAATCCCAAGATGCGTAAACTCTCTAATTACCCAGGCGCCTAAACACTCTAATTACCACAAGGTGCGTAAACGTCTTAAATACCCTAAAGTGTAAATCTCCTAATCTCCCATAAATAACACAAGGTTCATAAATACGCTTAGGTGCGTAAATTCCATAAAGCAAGGTGCGTAAGCTCCAGAAATAACACAACGCACGTAAACTCTGCTAATTCTGAAGGGAAGTTCACTCCTTAAATTCCCCAATAATAATTGTAAACACTATAAATTTCCGAATGAGTGTATTCGTCCCAGATACAGAAAGCTGCTTAAAATTTGTAAATTGTCCAAGTATTCAAAATTTCTTTCACCTTTTCCTGTACACTGTAACGCGTAATAGTATAGCTCCAAGTTATTTTCAACTATTCAAAATATCAAAATAGGTTAGTATTCAGAATTTTCATTGATCTTCATCTTTAAAATTAACCAAAAATACTGTAAATTTTCCTTTGAATTAATATGTACACGTGAACAATTTCCACACTTAAATTTGAGTGGCGTTGTGATTGAAATTTGACATATTTTTACAAAAAAAAAATATATATATATATATATATATATTTTTTTTTTTTTTTAGTCCTCCCCTCATGAGAAAAAAGTTAAATTCTCCCTCTATCAGATAATGTTGTTACCTTATCTGCTCCGTCATTTTTTTAAGCCACCAACGGATTTTTTAAAGGAGCGAGCACTGCATTTAAGGTTCTGGACCACACCATTTACTCGCTTTTAAATTTTCAGCATTCTTCAGTGCCTGAAATGTTCCTTGAGAATAATATTTGTCAGACTGGGTTGAAACTTGGTGAGCATGTAATATGTACAAGAAACCAATGTCATATTCGGTTTTCATATGTGGTGATTTTCATATGACTTTTGACCTTAAAATTAAGTAAATAACATTAATTTTTAAATCATAAAAAGTAAATATTCCGGTGTTTCCGAATTGGCTCCCAGATTAAAATACGTCATCCGAATTGGCTCCGAAATATTATGGGATGTTACTTGCAAAGATAAGCAATTCGCGTCCGAATAGGTTCCCACAAGTTGATCATTTTTGTGATTATGTGTTAGAGTATTATATATCTCCGTCCTCGAGTTTCCCGCCTAAAATTTGGGCTGAATTTTCGGATTCTATTTGCCGTACGACTAATTGCTGTAAGTCTTTCCATTTCAAATTTAATTCACAGTTCTATTCCGCTCATTCCATTATTTTTAATTTTATTGATGTTTTAATTAGTATTTAAAGTGACACATATATTAAAATGAACAGCAAGAATAAAATACAGAAGTAAATCACAACATGAGAAAGAAAACGTCCTTAAAACTACTGTATTACGGAAGAATACAGACGACGTGATATTACACGGGTGCTGTTTAAAAAAAAAGTGAGCTATAAGTTTTTACCACAAATTTAAAACAAACGAAGCTATTGGTTGAAGTACTGACTTACCGCAACAACATTTTTAACCAAACGTACGTAATGTAGACAGTCCTAAGTCTGGGAAGGAAGTTGCTGATGCACTTTAGTACCTTTGGAGCCAATTCTGATCTAACCGGGAGCCAATTCAGATTTCAGGGGCCATATTCATAGATATTCTTAGCGCGGGCTTCCGGTGGATGATCAGCGAACTAACGTTTTTCATATTCATAAACCAGTGTTAGCGATATGATATGATATGGTATGATATGATATATGATATGATATGATATGATATGATATGATATGATATGATATGATATGATATTATATGATATGATATGATATTATATGATATGAATCCTGTACAAGTAATCACTCGATAGCCGGGGCTAGTTTAGCACGCTCTTAGCGCGGGCTAGCAAAATGTCTATGCACAGTACCCTAGAATTTTATTATCTAGGAGCCAATCCTGAAAATGGGAGCCAATTCGGATGCATCCAAATATTAAAACATTTTTATTTTCTACAATATTCACCACACTAAAAAATCTAGGGTGATCTTGGTTTCTGTAAATGTTTTGTGTATTTTTTTTTTTCAATTTTTCAAGTTGATTAGGTAAAAACTATTATACAAGGGACTTATCAAGGGCAATTATTTATTAAATAATGTAATCTGGAATATCTTGAGAATTAAGTGACCAATACTATTGAAAATTGATACAGCATACTGTGAGTTAGGGGTCTACACGGGCCGAAATTCTTAGGCCCGGTCCAGTCCGATCTGAACCAGTTCCGATCCCGACCCGAAACCCTAAATTAGCTCATATTTATCACCCGAATGCAGCCAGAAATCCGAAGATTAGCAGATAAAGCAGAGGCCAGAGGCCACAAGGGTCAGGAACAATTGCGAGTAGTTACTGTGTGGTAGTAGTAGTAGTATTAGAAGTAGTAGTTATAGTGGTAGAAGCAGTAGTAGTAGTTTAAGTAGTAATGTTAGCATGAGTAGTGGCGGTAGTAATAGAAGTAGTTTTGGTTGCAGTAGTAGTTGTTGTAGTTTTAAGAGAATTAGTTTGTAGTTGTGTTAGTAGTAGTAGTAATTATGATAGTAGCAGTAGTGGTAGTAATGGTAGTAGTGATAGTAGTTGTGGTATTAGCACAAGCACTGATGCCGGCACAATGTCAGCATATGTACAGAGCTTAAGCAACTTCGTGCATTTAGGTAAGAACCGAATAATTCTAGTTTCATTTTCAGCGCTCAGTCACGTCTAAATCAATCGTACGAGAATAGATTACGAGTATAAACTGGACGAGCGAATGGAAGTATTTTGGTTTGAGTAGGGCCAGATATATTCTTGAGCTCTGCAGTTTTATAGCGTCTTTGTGAAACTGAAAGAAAAAAACTCTAAATGTGTACGCCTACTGGAGGAAGCGGCCACCGTGTTAGGAATTCTGAAATATTATATTTCCTTCAATATCTCCAAATATATTACTTTACAAGACATTAGTATTCTCGACAAGCGCTGGCGTCATCATGCGATGGGTCAGCGATGTTATTCGATATGTTCTTGCTTCTTTCTATCAGACGACAACGTTTTCGTTATTCTGGTGACATCCATTACTAAAAAGCCAAGAATTTTATAATTTTGGCCTCAAAAATAACTTTCTTTCCTTCACCTTAATTGCTGCAGTTAAGTTCACTATATGGGGCGAACGACTTACTTCCTCATGTGATGAAAACCGCATCCTATACAGGGTGTTCCGTGTTCCGTGATTATAATACAAACTTTCAGGGATGATGGTGGAGGGGAAATTTATCAATTTGAGATAAGAAACCCCGGTCCGGAAATGACTCCATCACAAGTTATAAGCCAAAATTATTTTGGGATACCTATGAAAGTGGAATAACTTACGACTCTCTGTTTGAAGATGTAATAATTTTATTTATCTCACCACTTCCACAAGTTGCGAATACACTGATAGCAGTTGTTCACAATGGCGTCCACCAGCTTTGATGCAGGCATGACAATGTCGGACGAAGTTCTGTCGTACTCGGTCGAACAACCCCGGAGTCGTTCTAACGATGTCCCCAGGCAGCGAGAATTCGTGCTAAGAGCTCCTCTACAGATATCTCACATTCAAGACTTTTCACATGACCGCTCAAGAAAAAATCAAGTGGGGTCAGATCAGGCGAACGAGCTGGACACGGATCAGGACCTCCTCTTCCTGCGTTTTCAGACCGAGGTTCCTTATCTCAAATTGATGCATTTGCCCTTCTCCATCATCCCATTTTCTATCACCATGCAAAATGTTCCAAGTGCTTCAGTTATTATTAAAAAATTTACATATAGGCCTACACACGTATGTATTGCATAAACTATACTATAGCTATAAAAAAATATGCATTATGTTAAAAAATATTTCGTATCGAAGTCTGTAAAAACGGAAAAGAATAATTTTAGAAAGTTCATATCGTATATACAGAGTGGCAGTCAAATAACTATACAGATTTCCAGAGCGAAAGCTCATGTTTAAGTTATATAAAAAAACTATAATATCATATTGGTGGAAGGTTCGTAGTTTTTTTTTTCAGAAAAAAAAATGTTTTTCCCAAATATTTAACAATCACTTACTTGGTAACTATTACGAGTAGGATCGTGATTTTGTCCATATCGATAAGAAATCTGATAAAGAATAATTCTATGTTGTTTGGGTAAAGGGGGATAAGTCATAAAAATGAGTTTGGAGATAAAAGAAAATTAAACTTCGGATCTTTATTGCAAATAATTTTCCACACAAATTAAAACATATCAAATGCTAGTATTTTTTTGCCTACCCACTTGCATAATTTAACTTGTGTGTTCATCTGAGGAACAAAATTCCATCTGCACAAAAAAATGACTTATCCCCCTTTACCAGAACACCACAGAATTTACCCCTCTGGCGTACTTCAATAGCGTGTACGGTTTCCGTGTAAATTTAATTTAAAAAAATTCTAAATTCAAGCCATTGCACGATGCGACCAAGTGGCAACGTCTTGGCCGACAGCAGCTCACCTACGAAGACACACCGAGTTCGTTGATCTCTTACATCTGTATCACGAGTAGAGTGTGTTAGAGGCGATGTTTTCGGACTGCTGAAACTTCAAACTTAATTTTATAATTAACAGTGCATTTAATCACAAAACGTAATATAGGTTTTCTATTCATTTACGTGTACTCTATCGTTCCTTTCAATCTGCACAGTTATTTCACTTCCACTCTGTATATACTTTATTCTACATTAAAACTGTACAAAAAGACAACCTACAGTACATAGAACTCATTTATATATGTCGCAGGGGCGGCCGGTACTTATGTGCTCATGTGCTACAGCACATAATAAAAGTAAGAGAGAAAAATATGTTTTGTTTTAAAAACCTCAAAAATATATCTTTAATTTGAATAGTTACCGTATGTTTCCATTCCATATTGTTAAAGCATTTGAATCGTCCGCCTTGACAAGTTTCATCATTTACCTTCCACTGTAGTGCGAGATGTGCCAAGCACAGGAAAGATGTCGACATGGAGAAATGCGCGTGCTTCAGTTGCCCTTTTCACTTCCCTGCAAGCACCGAAAACCTCTTCAAACTGTTGTCCCTTCTGTGCTCACCAAAGAGTAGCCAGAACAGAATAGCCAACTTATGTATTTAGTACCTAAAACTTCATTTATTAAAAATGTATTTAAATATGAAACATTCGTTTTTTGTATTAGAAATGTGGTTTTTAGCCATCGTTTTCAATTCTTCTAGTTCATAAAATTAGACATATATCCAGGTTGATGGCATTTAAGTGTGCTTAAATGCGACAGGCTCATGTTAGTAAATTTACTGGAATGTAAAAGAACTCCTGCGGGACAAAATTCCGGCATACCGGCGACGCTGATATAACCTCGGCAGTTGCTAGCGTCGTTAAATAAAACATAACATTTTTCAATACTAAGGTAATAGACAAGTTAGCCAACAGGAAGGAGAATGGACTTTAATTTTAGTTATTAGGATGAATGCTATTATTATTATTATTATTATTATTATTATTATTATTATTATTATTATTAGTAGTAGTAGTAGTAGTAGTAGTAGTAGTAGTAGTAGTAGTAGTATTTATTTAACCTGGTAGAGATAAGGCCGTCAGGCCTTCTCTGCCCCTCTACCAGGAGATTCCAACTATAATATGAAGAATAAAATTACAATTAGTATTAAAATTACAATTACAATTACAATTACAAATAAAATTACAATCAGTATTAAAATTTACAATTACAATTACAATAAAAAAAATACGAAAAGATTACCTGACTAATTAAAGCTAGCTAATTTATCATAGAAAAACAAAGAATATTTTATATTTACTGAATTACAAATTAAACCCAGAATAACAAAATTGTATAGTGATGAAATTACCGGATATTGAAATGTTTTGTGATAGATTAAGGAAACTACTTACAAGAAATCAATTACTGACCAAGTGCCTAGTAAGTTTGCGTTTGAATTCAATTTTATTTCGACAGTCCCTGATGCTAGCAAGTAGCGAATTCCAGAGTCTTGGCAGGGCTATTGTGAAAGAGGATGAGTATGAGGAGGTGCGATGGGATGGTATTGTTAGTATTGTTTCATGACGAGAGCGTGTGTTCAGATTATGGTGGGAAGAAAGGTAAGTGAAGCGAGGCGACAGGTTCATATACTTTATTCTACATTAAAACTGTACAAAAAAAAAACAACCTACAGTACATCGAACTCATGTATATATTTCGTATGTATATCCTAAAAAGTTTCAGTGTGATAAGTGCAAATTTAGGACGCCTGGGAATTTCAATATTATACAAATATTTTTTTTTCATTTGCAGTAAATGCAAAATTACGTATCCAAATCAGTTCAAATTTGGTGAGTGTATTTCTTTTAACCATACTGATTAACATAAGAAATATGGTGAAAATCGGTTAGAAATAAAAAAAAACAAGTCAGCAGGTTCCCCTTAAGTGCAAAGAGTGTGCCATTATTAACGCCCCATGCTGACCTCGCAGCACAGAGGCCGGAAGAGGCGAAGTAGAACACTGTATAACTACAACATGTACAGTATCTCTGGCTGTCTGGGTTAAGATCCAGTGGATGTCGTGTCTGCTGCAGTGGCAGCGCGTGGAGTCTGTGAGATCATGGAATTGTTTGGGAATTTCCAAGGAAATCCACGAAGCGTGTAAAAATGTGGTCACCCGGTGGGACAAGACACGCGAAGTAGATCAGCGGCCGACGATCTCGCGATGCCATGTCTGGACCCGCCGCCGAGCCGTTCAGCGAAGAATGCGCATTGGCGTTAACAGATACAGGAGTATCGCAAAGACGAGACATGGGCCTACTTTAGGCCAGTGGCGGCTGATTGACTGAGGCAAGTGAGGCCGGGCCTCAGTCACTTGGCTTAACTGAAATCAAATTTTGTGTTTTTATATAATGTATTAGTTATTTGAATGAAGCATATATCGCTGTAGAAGCATTTGAAAACTTTGATGTATATAGACCTGTTTTGCAGTAAAATTTGTTCCTGAGGCCAGAATCGTTCGTGCCGGGTCTGGCTAATGCATTTCATGTCCTTTCGCGGGCTTTGAGTTTACGCTTAAAACGTTGTAGCTGAGGCACAATTCGGCTGGCCTGGTCAGGTTTCACTCGTCCCATCCATGGGCCGGCCTCAAGGGTAGAGTGAGGTGGGAATAGCAGTGTTGACTTGTCTTCATAACTAGGCCATAAATAACAAAATTCCAGCTCTTTAGCAGGCAGAAACCCACTCGATTCTCTCCCCTGTCTCAGTTTATGACATAAGCGAGGGTGTTCTACTATTGTACTTCGTAGTACAGTAGTGAATCTGGGCCAATGTTGTTATGTATTTTGGGAAAATATAAACAGAAACAAATGAGAGAAATAATGCTGGTGCAGTTAATTCATTGTTAGAATGTCCTTTTCGAGAAGAAGTAATACTAAAAGAAAGGAAGTTTTAAATAAAGAGAGAGACTACCGAGATACCTACGACATCGCTGATAATTTTTCTGACACGTAATCTTAAGACGCGAGTTTCTATTGCATCCTGGTATGGGCAACATAAATGGTTATGTGGTAATGTGATGCAAAATAAACTTCTCTTGGCCTTGTTTGTTGCTGTCAAAGGAAAAAAAATAAAAAGAAAAGAAAGAAAGGGGAATTTCAACACATCATATGGGATGCTTCATCACACTGAAACAATCACTGAAACTCACAGCACAACAGCTTATTTGGTGAATGAAATTATTATTTTTCATTGATAGTAATAAGAATAGACTAATAATAGTAATAATAATAACAATAATAATACAGTAATAATGATATTAATAATATAATAACAATAATAATTAATATCATAAATAAACATTTCCTATCGGAGGCACTTAAACTAGTTGCATCTGGCCTCACCGAGGATTTTGATCAACGACCGCTACTGCTTAAGGCCCGTAACACACTTGCAGAGTTTTCGCCAGCGAGAAATGTGTTGCGAGAAAATTTAAAAATTGATAACATGGATTCAAATGGACGTCCATACACTGGATGGGATTCTCGCTCAAGGCAAAACTTCGCGCGAGTTTCTCGCTGGAATCGGTAGCTCAGTGAATTTTCTTAACACATTTATCAAAGATGTTTGACATTTATACTCTTTATGACGATTGAATGTAGAAAAAGATATCACAGGTGGCGATGAATTGTATTGTTTTTATTTGAAAATGAGGAAAGATGGCTGATAATTGCAGTCAGAAACTTATCGAACTTTTATGATGTCACCCATAGGCCTATTTATATGATACACGGGATGAAAACTATAAAAACACGAAACTTAAAGAAGAAATCTGGAGACAAATATCAGATTATATGAAAATAAATAGGGCTATATTTTATTTTGAGAAGATTTAATAGTATTGATTAAACATTTGAAATAATGTATCTATATGTCTTAACAGTTTACGTAATTTTATCAGAATTTTAATCAGCAAAGAATTCTCTATCATATCATGAATGACACTTTTGTCATCTAGTCTTCTGTCAAAAAATCTGAAAGTTAGAATTTATAAAACAGTTATATTACCGGTTGTTCTGTATGGTTGTGAAACTTGAACTCTCACTTTGAGAGAGGAACAGAGATTAAGGGTGTTTGAGAATAAGGTTCTTAGAAAATATTTGGGGCTAAGAGGGATGAAGTTACAGGAGAATGGAGAAAGTTACACAACTTGTATACTTCACCTGACATAATTAGGACCATAAAATCCAGACGTTTGAGATGGGCAGGACATGTAGCACGTATGGGCGAATCCAGAAATGCATATAGAGTGTTAGTTGGAAGGCCGGAGGGCAAAAGACCTTTGGGGAGGCCGAGACGTAGATGGGAAGATAATATTAAAATGGATTTCAGGGAGGTAGGATATGATGGTAGAGACTGCATTAATCTTGCTCAGGATAGGGACCAATGGCGGGCTTATGTGAGGGCGGCAATGAACCTCCGGGTTCCTTAAAAGCCAGTAAGTAAGTAGGTAAGTAAGTAAGTAAGTATCATGAATGGCAAAAAAACCTGTGGTCCATTGAACCTGAAATAACGCCTAAACGTATCATCATTCAAATCGAAACCAGTGACCAAAACTCGCCCTTATTTTCGTAAGATACAATGTGATTTTCAGATATTTCTGGCTTTAATTTTAGGCCTACTTCTTCTTTTCATGAACAAAATATGTTCATGTAACTCCATTTCCTCATCATCTGAATACTCAAATTCAGCAAAGCGTTCGTACGTAATTTGTAAAGTACGACAATATACTTACAGGTTATATATTTAAGTACGACAATATACGTAAATACATAACCTATAATATTTCCCCCAACGAGTCATTACTATAATCAGAAAAATGCTTTCTGCATAAAGGCAGTGCATAGATGATCATAGCGAGGTGTGATCTGTGATAGCGAGAACTCGCGAAATGTGTGGAGGAAGGCTCTTCGCCTCTTTCTCGCAACACATTTCTCGCTAGCGAAAACTCTTCAAGTGTGTTACGGGCCTTACCAGTACACGACTATGTATTCAGGAAAACAGAAAGTTTCAGTGGTAAAAGAAGACAAAGTACAAGTTTCTTTACCATAAAAAGACCGACAATTTGCATAAAAATAGATCTTTTTTATTAATTCGTCATAGTTACTAAGTATTCGTGAGTTATCCTTGCTTTTCGAACGAAGAATAATCAAATAAGAGCAATTTTATTCTGCACATTTTGCATATTTCAACTGTTTCTGTGAAAATGCATATTTTAATCTTATATAGCATACCTGCACAAACAGCGCTCAACGAGCGCGCGCGCTCCTTCGCAGCGGGAGAGCCGTGTTTACCGCTCGCCGAAATGGAGAGGAAGATACGTCAGAATGACATAAACTTGCAATAGGTAGAGGAGAGGGAAACGACTACTCAGTTATCTAGTGCAATGCAGTGTGTAGGCCTATTGTTAGTAACTGTTGCTTACCTACTGCTATAGTACAGTATGGAGGAATCTAAAAGACGGAACATAACATTTAACGATTTACAGTTCGAACTTATTGATTTTCAATGTGACCTAAGGGCTAAAGATCGTTTGAATAATACTACTAGCCTGGTTGAGTTTTACAAGACTAAACATTAGCAATAATAACTACGACTACACAGGCTGGCTGTGAAAATGATTGCTATGTTTGGCTCAACATTTATATTTGTGAGCAACTGTTTTCTATAATCAACTTTAATAAAGGCAGACATCGAATATCTGTAACTGATGTTTCATTGCGATCAGTAGGCTACTGTTCCTTTCAGCTGCCAACAGCATAAAACCTCGTTTTGATGTACTGATGAATAAAGGTATAACAAAATGATATTGTACATATAAGTAGCTATAGAATTTCTATTATTTCTGTAAAATAAATATTTCTTTATTAATTAATACTAGTCCAAGATAGTTTTGCAAACATCGAATGGGAATTCATTTCATGAACACTCGTACTAGTACTTCCTTTTGTGTACATTTTGTACGAGATCACCCCTTCTTCCAGTCCAGCTTATACAGAGCGCAGCTAATATCTTCATTCCGCTCATGGGCTGTGAGCCGGCTCGGAGAGCGCAAACCTTGTGCAGGCCTGTTATGTAGCATATCAATGCCTATTTTGCCTTCATTTTTCACAAATTTTTACAATGAAACTTTAAACAGTTTCTTGAAGTGAGACGGTTGATTGTCACAATCAAGTTCAAGGGTTTCGTGGCTGATTAGAATGGGCAAATATTCCTATATGTTTGGTTGTTTAAGCGCTTGGTTTGAGCTAGCCCCTAAGAAGAAAAGAAACAGCTTATTCACAGTTCAGAAACGGACGACCACTCCACAGCGGTGGACTTCATACATATCAAGAAATGATTGACTTGGTTCTGAATCTGGATGTGAGAATTACATTTCATTTTATTTTATTTTCGCTTTCTTAAACATCTACAGCGTATCTGTCAAACTCGAGACCCCAAGGCGCGAACGAATACGGAGGGGTAGTTACTAGTCTCCTGACTGCTTCATGTACCTTGCAATGACTCAATATAGATAAAAGGTAGGGCCGGGCACTTGAACGTAAACAGAGAGGTTGTACTAGTAACAGTGGCGGCTGGTACTGTTCATATACTTTGCATCCATATTTTGGTATATGCTTAATACTGTAATAACCAAAGCTCGGAACTTGGGGACTTGTGTCTTTGAACGTGGCTAAGCGACCGAACTTCAATGTCAACAAACTCCCGCTTCCGGCACGGAGGTATTTTCAGGTCTGCTACAAAAGTGGTTTCTGGCTGCAACAACATATTGATAATATTATGGTAGGTTGAAACACGTAATTTCATAGCATATATATAATAAAAATAAACATGAGAAATATATCAAATTTACTGTTCTGCTGTGTATATTTTATTACAGTGTATGACTATGTACATTCGAAGATTTTTCGGTAGCAGACTTAAAATGCTAAATGTTTTCACTGTTACTGTTTCCTGTTCGATTTTCAGCAGTTGCTAGCTGATCTCGTATCTGAGAAAGATAAGTATATCCTAAATTTTTCTCGAAAATAGTTTTCAATTAGTGTGTCACTAGTAGGGCAAGCCCCTCTACGTTTCGATCCATGGCTATGGACAGACTTTTCTACAATTTGAGGGACTGCAATGCCTTTCAATGAATTTCGTTTCCAGCCTCTAGTTTGTGTGTGGCACAACTTACAAAATATAAACTCTCCATTCGAAAAAAATAATGTATCTCCTCCGAATTCTCCACGAAATTCTGTAACTTAAATTTAAAACAGAATGTATTTTCAAACTTCTATAATACCCATTCGAAATAACACGTATTTTCTATTTCCTCAAACAGACCGTTTACCTTTAATTCTCTGAATGTCATTGGCTTCGACATAACAGTTTCTTCGTCCGTCTTCCTGGCATTAGTTGTGGCCACTTTCTTAGTACACACGACTGTCCCTGAGCACTTGCAGCGTGAGCTTTGTGCACGTTGTACCTGTAACCTTACTCATGCACACGACACAAGTCCCCAAGTTCCGAGCTTTGGTAATAACTTTATAATCTTCGTCTTTCTCAGTATGTTTATTGGTTCGTAAAATGTATATAATAGCAATTACTGCTGTGCTGCCACTTTGGAACACGATAGTAATTACTAGAGCCCGGATGTTTAGGCGTTTATTTTGGTTAAAATAGGCAGGCATATAGGTACTAAAAATAGTAAAAGTAGGCAGTGAAATAGGTCATTTATTATTCATGGAATCAGACAAAAAAATAGACAAATATTTAATAAACTATCCCATAAGGTACTCACTTTCCTTGGTTACATATCACGGAAAGATGTTTTTTCAGCTGTCAACTGTCAAAGTGAGTCGCCTGTCAGAGAGAACGTTTTACATGGTGGAAAAAGATCTTTCTACTTCTGTTGAAGCGATTGGAGCAAGCTTAAAACAACTTATTTCAGAAGGACTGTCTCTACTTTCTTTCAGAGATCGGGGAAAACCGACTGTGTATTGTCTCAAAAAGAGAGGTGTGAGAAGGGCTTAGAGACTTCAAAGTACGCGTGACTTGTGCGTGCAAGCTACAACAGTAACGAGACCTGGAGACTTGCTTTAAATACTTCTCTCATTCCCTTTCTTTCGTTGGTAAACCTCGAAGTGACCTGAGCACTGAGGGTTATACTGTTCAAACATCTTTGTTAAGTGACATAAAAGATGGAATCGGTAGGAGAGAAAAGTTTACGACTTCTTGAAAACATATGTATTGCTGGAGAATAAGATTCTCAGCAAATATTTTGTTTTGAAGTGAATATATATTTTCAATTTGTACAACCGTTCTTTTTTGTTTTTAGATATAATTTATGTGCGGTTTATTTCAAATACATTAAAATATAGAAAATGTACAACAACGACGTAAAAAGGCTAAAAAAGGCATTTAATCTTAAAATAGGCAACCAGAGCTAAAATAGGCAAAAAAAGGCAAAATAAAAATTGAGCCTGTCATCCCCAAATATGTGGAAACGTGTTTATCTTTAATAGGTCTTTCATACATACACTCAGTTTAAAAAAGGCATTTTGTCTAACATCCGGGCTCTAGCAATTACAAAGTAGGTTGCAGGATCCAGTGTTGAGGATCACAAACTAAGCTGAGCCTCAAGTTTTTAGCACAGTGTGTCACCGAAACATTATCTGAAGATAGCCCATTTTGTCTTAACCTTCCCACAAAACCGGACTCATGGCCAAACATAGACGGCGCGCCATCTGTTGCTACAGAAACCAAGTTTTGGAAAGGAAGTTTAAATTTAGCAATTTCTGTCATTATAGCATCAAAAATATTTTCTCCACATGAGCGATCTTTGAGTGAAACAACATCGAGGAGACCATCGAAAACAATAAAATGAATGTCCACATAAATATATAAATACCGCTAGTTGTGCAGTAACTCTATCAGTGCTCTCGTCTAGGGCTAAAGAGTAGAAAATAAAATCCTTAACTTTACCTGACTCTTGCTGTTCCAAATTGTCGCCCATTTCAAATATTCTTTGTGCAACAGTGTTGCGAGACAAGCTCATAGATCTGAACGTGGATATCAGTTCAGGACAGATTTCCTCCACTGCTGCTAATATACAATCTCTAACAAATTCTTCCTCAGCGAATGGTTTTGACGAAGATTTTATTTATTTATTTTAGTAGGTTATTTTACGACGCTTTATCAACATCTTAGGTCATTTAGCGTCTGAATGAGATGAAGGTGATAATGCCGGTGAAATGAGTCCGGGGTCCAGCACCGAAAGTTACCCAGCATTTGCTCATATTGGGCTGAGGGAAACCCCGGAAAAAACCTCAACCAGGTAACTTGCCCCGACCGGGAATCGAACCCGGGCCACCTGGTTTCGCAGCCAGAAGCGCTAACCGTTATTCCACAGGTGTGGACTTTGACGAAGATGAAATAAGTTTACACATCTTATAACTCGCACGAACCGTGGCTTTCGTAGCGTAAGATGAAGGATTATTCTCAAATTTTGACTTATGTCCATCAATGGCTTTCTTTCGAGCGGTTCCTGATGATTTTATCACTTCCGTAGGCTTCTGCATGCGAATGAGTAAAATGTCGTTTAATATTATGACGCAATTCCGTGGAGCAAATCAACCGCCGCGCTTTTCCAATATGTAATACACAGAAATACTGGTCTTCCCACTCGGGATTGAAATACACATTACACGCCATCATACCTAAACGCCACTGCACAGTTAACAGAGCCGTCCAGGGTGAACAACGCAGAGACGTACGAACTGCATTCACCACTGCACAAGCACAGAGTGGCGGAGTTGTCTGTATATTTCAGTAAGTACAGTGCATATCCCTTTCAGTTCTTCAATAAAAAATCTTGGCATTCACATGGATAATAATCTCAACTGGGACTTGCAAATCACAGAAACCAGCAGAAAAGTATATTCTATTATCCATGTGCTAAAAAGGATAAATATTCATCTCCCCTCTTGCTTAAAAAAGTCCCTTGTGCAGACACTTGTATTTCCATATTTCGACTATGCGGACATTTTACTGACTGACCTCTCCAGCGACAACAAAATGAAACTTCAACGTGCTCATAATTTGTATGTACGTTTTGTAAGCAATGTTCGTAAATATTATCATATTACCCCATCCCTGGAAGCAATAGGTTGGCTTAAACTAGATAAGAAAAGAAATCTACATTCACTTCTCTTTCTCTTCGAAATCTTGAACTCTTCTATTCCTTCGTACCTGTCGTCTCGCTTCACTTACCTTTCTTCCCACCACAATCTGAACACACGCTCTCGTCATGAAACAATACTAACAATACCATCCCATCGCACCTCTTCATACTCATCTTCTTTCACAATAGCCCTGCCAAGACTCTGGAATTCGCTACCTGCTAGCATCAGGGACTGTCGAAATAAAATGGAATTCAAACGCAAACTTACTAGGTACTTGGTCAGTAATTGATTTCTTGTAAATAGTTTCCTCAATCTATCACAAAATATTTCAATATCCAGTAATTTAATCGCTATACAATTCTGTTATTCTAGATTTAATTTGTAATTCAGTAAATATAAAATATTCTTTGTTTCTCTATGATAAATTATCTAGCTTTAATTAGTCAGGTAATCTTTTTGTACTTTGATTTTATTGTAATTGTAATTGTAAATTTAATACTAATTGTAATGTTATTTGTAATTGTAATTATAAATTTAATACTAATTGTAATTTTATTGTTCATATTACAGTTGGAATATCCTGGTAGAGGGGCAGAGAAGGCCTGACGCCCTTATCTCTACCAGGTTAAATAAATAAATAAATACTAATACTAATACTATATTTCCTATTAGGTACACAATCAATCCTTCACACTTTCGGTGCACGAGTTTGACGGGCATTATCTAGAGAAACATAGTGTATACTAAAATAATTTAATCTATGAATTTCCCGTGGAATAGGGATATCTTATGCGAAGTTTTACCGTTAGATGGCAGGAGCGTTCCATGCGGCTCGTGGCTATATACTGTATGCTACAGTTCATTACGTTCTCCTGCTTGTTGGTTTTCTGTGCGTGTCACAATTATATTTATATTATTTTGTATAACCTAGTATAATTTAATATAATTCAGTATTTTCTTACCTCATAATCTAATTTAATTTGCAATAAATAATAGCGTAAACTTCTATAATACTAAGCTATTTCCCTTAAGAGATGGATGGGGAAATCTTCAGTATGCAGAATATAGATACGAGTAAATTGAATGTTCTTGGACCTAAACGAGAACTTTGAGAACGAGATGCACGAATAAAAAAAAGAAGGATCTTTGTTGAAGGTGTATATTGCCTCTTTAACCATAAGTATCGTAAGTAGGTACCGTAAGCAATAAACAGGATATGCAGCCACCAATTTCTTTTTTTTTAATAGGAAAAGGACTATCGGGATTCAATTCTCTTACTTTTTTCTCTAGTTGCAGAGAGATCAAATTAAATTTTTAATAGGATGATACAATATGATCGCAGTAATATCACAGTCTAGCATATACAGTCGCGAAGCTCAATACGTAGTAAATATGCAAACATTAGATAGTTGCTCACCACTAGGATCGCTAATATCGCCTTATTACAGACAATGCAAAATAGTACCGTCACAGTCTATTGTTTCTAGCACCCTCAAAACTCAAGCTTCGTGATTGTATATAGTAGACTGTGGTAGTATCATGATTATTCGTGCGTTTTGTAGGTTAAGGACATATAGTTTAGAATACAATGTATGGTGATTTTAAAAATTTGAAGTTAAAACATGGTTTCAATAGTTACATAGACTGTATTATTTTTAGGATTATATATATATATTTTTTTTTTCACTGCGGATCGTCCTAGATAATAAACATTCTAGTTCATCGAGAGTTTACTGTAGGCCAAGTATCGTTCCATTGTAAAATGCAGTCGTAAACTTCGGGAACTCCTATAAGTATTGCATACAATCTAAGCTAACATATATTATTTCAATGTACCGAAGTACATTACTCTTTCATCGTAAGCTAACATAGCTTGCTTCGAGGTTATATAGATTTTTATTAACATTTTTTTTGCACTCTTCCAAATTGAAACTATAACTAGCAATTCCTTATTTGAAGTAGTTCTTTTTGTTTAATAGGCCCAATTTAATTAGTTATATATTTTTTTAAGATTGAAAGCATATATTTCGAATCTTTCGGCACCTGATTGAAAGCAAAAAGTTTTTTTCTGGTTTTTACATATAGGAACACAACAAAAGTTTGGCATTTTGAGTTGTTTTTAACCGTATTTAATATACTAATATATTACGTAAGTCCTCAATGTTTATATATTGGAAAACAAATGCACACGCAAAGTGCATCCCTCAAAGTACACGCGCGCTATCTGTTGGTGCTAGTTCAGGGTATCCCTAATTTCGCGGACCGGTAGTGGTCTGCGGACCGGCGCGGCGGTTGAAAAGCGCTGGTATAGACCACGTCTTAATTAGTATTACGAAATACAAGTTGACCTTTGAAGAGGATGCGTAACAAGTTCCATAATTTTGGACTGTAGCCCAACTAGCATCCCTATCTCTAACATTCGTAAGTGTATAATAGCCATGCATGGCGAAATGCGTTTGGGAATGAGACGCTGGATTCCAAGAAATATTTTGCGCTTCCCAGTGCTGGAACAGTGCACACAGACGTGTGACAGTGAGTCGCTTTTCTTTCAGGGAATTGCTGAAGTGTTTCTAGGACGATGAGTAACGTTCCCAGTGTGTCAGCCAGCAATCAAACCGACACCAGGGCATCCTGCGCGCCATTAACCTGTAACGATGACTCTTTACACTAAACCTCTGAATGCAAGAGCTGTTTTTAACGCAATAGTTAGAAAGTAACATTTATTTGCTGTTTCACAATTCTACAGCAATTTCACAGCTTTAAGCAAGTACATTTATAGTTATGACTAAAGTCAGGTTTTCCATGCAAATGCATGTTTTTATACAGGGAGATTATTGTACTGCGGGACTCTACTCAACGGCTCGCGTGACATTCGCCGGTAGCTTATCAGTAGAGACCGGATTTTTATGTAATATCAAGTTATGAAATATGTACATATTTATGTAAGAAAAATAAGCTGAATATGTACACTCTTAGACAAAAAAAATGACCGGACTCTTGAAGCGTAAATTTGTCTAAGTTCCGTTCGGCTGTGCGCCTGATACACAAGACTAAAATCAGAGTAGTAAGGACGAAACCAGCGAGATCCAAGAACATACTCTTATATCGGCAAACAACGATATGAACTCTGTGTGTGTCATAGCTCCGTGGTAAAACTCTGACTTCACACGCAGAAAACCCTGGTTCGCATCCGCTTTCGTATAAGTATATGTATTTGTTTCGTTTTATTTTTTCTCTAGCTAGAAACAAATGATACATTTATTAACGTGTATAGGAGTTTAGATTAGTTCAAAAATTAAACAAAAACATTCAGTAATATCGGAGATTTCTTCCTAATTACCCTTGAATTAAAATAGATGCTCAGTCCTTGGATCTTCTCCCTTCTCCATAAGGAATATTGATCAGTTACTATAATTTTTGTATTAGTAGTAGTAGTAGCTGTAATAATAATAATAATAATAATAATAATAATAATAATAATAATAATAATAATAATAACGATAATAATAATAATAATAATAATAATAATAATATTGCAACACCAGAATAATAACAATAATAATATTCATAGTATTACAAACACAATAAAAAATAATAATAATAATCATCATCATAATATTGATAGTATTGCAAAAACTAGATGAATAATGTTAAAGACAAAACCAATGTGTTCCAGATATTGGCTACACTCGTAAATAGTGCCGTTACATATCTGCTTTGTAATAGGTCCATGGTAACAGGCTAGCGTCTTGTGTAGGCGAGTCAAGGTCTTGTACCCCGTAGGATGCAGGCGGTTATATAGATGCGGAGGGATTACATACCCGGTATTGAATTTTTTTGTCTATTTTGATTTTTGTTTATTGGTCTCCGAGATGTATTTCTTTATTTTGTTTAATGCAAAGAAAATGATTATGTTTGTTTATTCCTATCCGAGAAGGATTTCTTTTACTTAAGGTTTATTTTTTGTTTATTTCTATCCGAGAAGATTTCGTTTAGTCTCTTTAAATACAAGATAAAAGGGAAAGCATTGCTATTATGTATCTAACTTGCCCTTTGTAAATATTAACTTTCTGTTAAATATTTCACAATACTTGTTATTATCAGTATACAAGAAGTAAAAAATGAGAGTGAAAAAACAAAGTATAGACTGACATTCGAACTGGAAACCTTTCGGATACAAGACCACAATGCTACCGACTACGCTATGCGAGAGAAACGATGACTCTTCAAAAAACATGTTATATAATCATCACATAGTGGTGACAGTGGAGTGTTGGAAACATTTACGACAGAAGAAATTCGTCCGCGTGTGTATCATGCTCTGACGAATGCACCCGAAGTCTTCCGAATCGGACATAGAATCTGGAGCCCGGTCATTTTTTTTTTTGTCTAAGAATGTACCAAAACATGTAAAATAATGAAAATATTTAATATCAATATCCGGCAGGTATAGGATAGGCAAGACTCTCCAGTTGTGATTTCATAGAGCACCCGACTATTTACCGCACACTTGACACATTACTATTTTTCCATCTGTAGTGAAAGCTTCGTCCATCGCAATCCATGATTTTATTTTTGTCGCTAGGGTTGAAGATACAGGGGCCATTTTAGTTAGTTAAAGCGGTAGATAAACCCACTTGCACTTTATACTGTAAGTACTAAAACTAGAGAACTGAGTGAAGTGAATGACACAACAGTACTGCAAGCACTGTTTCGCTTTACTGGATTAGGAGAAAATAAGGAGATGTGGGACACATGCATTTTAGCTGCTCTCTGTAAGGAACAAAGTACCTACTAAAACCTCAAACTATAGGCATTTACAAACTGTTGTTTGAAAAGTGACATTCCTGTCTCATTCAGAAGGGTAGGATTATTCCAGCCGAGAACCATACTTTCTAATTCCTCGGAAAATCCCATTTCCGTATAGATCTACTAAATTTAAAGTAAAGAGGTCAAGCAATAACCTGAAAAGCCATTTATTTTAATCTTTCAACATCTTTCCAATTTGTTCCTTTACTCCAGCTTCTTTTCAAAAGTCGGCTACTTTATTGCGGCTCATGTCAGACTTGACACGGGTTCTCCCTGGAAGGATTAGGAAGAGGGAACGGCTTGTTAAGACGTGCATGGGAACGGCTTGTTAAGACGTGTGCAGAACAATTATACTTCCAGACAAATCATGTCGTCCTCGTCCCACTCCACCGCATGAAGTTAACGCTCCTTTCAAAGTGATTTTTACAATACTAGGTATTTGTATGAGAAAGATTGCCTTTTATTCACTCATATTTACAGTGGGCGGTATGGGATGAGTGCCTCTATTACTTCCTGGAACTAAGGACATTATGTTTCGTCCCGAAATATATCCTTTCTTGGGTAGATAAAAAAGGCTTTTTAAATCTGCGTATATTTCAAATTGTAAACTTCCCCAGCAGACGTTTTTTTCCTCTTAGAGAAGTAAAAATGAATAAAACACCTAAATATGTAGATTTATGTAATCCACACCTGTGGAGTAACGGTTAGCACGTCTGGCCGCGAAACCAGATGGCCCGGGTTCGATTTCCGGTCGGGACGAGTTACCTGGTTGAGGTTTTTCCGGGGTTTTCCCTCAACCCATTACGAGCAAATGCTGGGTAACTATAGGTGCTGGACCCCGGACTCATTTCACCGACATTATCACCTTCATCTCATTCAGACGCTAAATAACCTAAGCTGTTGATAAAGCGTCGTAAAATAACCTACCAAAAAAAATAGATTTATGTAATACCAAGCCATAATATGTAATGTGGGGTAAATATATATATATATATATAAATAAGTAGTATCAAATTTTTATATATTAATAGTAAATACAAGATTCGTAAAGATTTGTTATTTATATACGGTTAGGTTGAAAGAAATATAATATGTAATTACATAAAAATCCGCTCCCTACTTATCAGGGTCTGCCTTGTATTTCTTACGCACTCCGTTCCACAGCGTAATAACCTCCCGTTATAAGCTTGCTATAGTTAAACTGTGTAAATATTCGTTTCATGGCTTAGTGAGTCGAAATAAATACATGTTTTTTCCCGTACATATGTGCATGTTTTGGACCTTTTTGGGATAAATTCATGCACAGTACATTTTTTTATTTTAAAATTAATAAAGCATATTTAGAGGTTTATCCATGCATTTACGTCCACTTATTTACTTTTAGTATATATTTTATGTCAAACCGCATAATACTGCATTTTATAAACAATGTTGCCTCTTTTAGATTTCGGTATTTCTCAGCTTACAATTTTTGAGTGTATGTACTAAAAGTATACTTAAGTGAAAAGACTAATATTGTTTGCAGGGCTTTTACCTGAGAACTCTGGGCCTTACTAGCTAATCCTCTCTCATTATTAGAGTTCGAAGTTGAGGCACATTGACTCTGAAGTTAAGTACACACAGAATAATACAGTGTTGACAAAGCAGCTGGCTAGATAGTCCCTCCCCTCATACACACATCATGTTGGATGGAGCAATGTAGGCCAAGCAAGGAACAAATTAAATGTTCGCCTGAAGAACAAACGTAAATATTACGTTGGTTGGAATACGTCGCATTATCGTCTCTAGGTTGTAGAAATGTAATATTATTCTTAGGCCTATAAACAGTTATACAGGGCAATACTATTTACAAAGGCACTTTGTAACGATTTTAATAATGATGATGATGATGATGATAATGATAATAATAATAATAATAATACTTAATTATTAGAATATCAGACCACATACCATTTGTAACTATAGGCCTACATAAATTACAGAAGTCCACACCTGTGGAGTAACGGCTAGCGCGTCTGGCCGCGATTCCCGATTGGGTCAAGTTACCTGGTTGAGGTTTTTTCCGGGGTTTTCCCTCAACTCAATATGAGCAAATGCTGAGCAACTTTCGGTGCTGGACCCCGGACTCATTTCACCGGCATTATCACCTTCATCTCATTCAGACGCTAAATAACCTAAGATGTTGATAAAGCGTCGTAAATTAAGCTACTAAAAAAATATATTACAAAATAAGGAAAAGAGCGACATAAACACAGTAATAATTAGCCTACTATAATTATTATAAAACATAGGTCACAGAAATAGACTTGTCTGAAACTAATTAGATTACTACAAAAGAAACAATATTTAGATAATACATTTATAAAACAATGTGTTCTATTTAATATAAACCTAACCCCCGTATGAGTAAAACCCGTTACAAAGAAACGAAGATAATATTATACTTAAAATGAAAATAAGTAAAGCATTCTATTTAGTAAGAATTTAATATTAGTAAGACGTCAAAATGAAAGTTTTGTAGGTTAACTTGATAACAAAGTAGAGTAAATTAAGAATAAAATGAAGTAAAATGAAGTAGGCCTACCGATATCAAAATTAACAAGACACTTATTTAAAATATACTGTTTTTAAATAGTGTATTAATACTAATTTAAATTACGTATTCTAAATATTTATTTTTATACATCTTGATTAGGCCTACACAACTTTTAACACTGTATCACTGTATTACAAAATTACAAAACACCTCCACATATGCAGAACACATCACAAATGCTAACCACACCCACAGAGACATCAACACAGACATGGAAATACTACGCATCCAACCAAAAAGCCAGAAACTAAACACACTAGAACAATGTGAAATATACAGACACACAAAAACACGCCCCAACGAAATTCTCAACACACAACTCAACTTCAAAACACACACACTCTTTGACTTTACACTATACCACAGGAACACACCCTCACAGGAAACAGAACAAGTGGCGCCAAGACCAACAACGAACAGTTCTGAAGATGACCCATAAATAGGTAGAAACATGTAAACGAGGTACGTTGAAATTTAACACAGGAAAGTCTTACCATACATATTCCGAAATCATATTTAATTTGAATTTATGCGGTACAAATTTAAATATAGATACAGGTACTTCAAAATCATGTCATTATACAGTTTAGTCCACAACTAAGGCTGTGTTTTTTTTTTCAGCAATTGTGACGCATTTTGCCATTTAAAATAATATTACTCATTTCTACTGATTTTTTTTTTTTTGGAAGGAATTTAATAATGTAGGCTACATTTAAAAAATTTGTTCCAATTGAATTTCGTTCTCGACATCGCGATGACTTCACATAGTCTCAACTGTCCCAGCTTCAGTACTAGTACGTACGAAACCTCCAACCAGACCGGAAAAAGTGAACAAGCCCTAGCTGTTCCCCACCTCCGTCCAACATTCCGCCTTCAGCCAACCTGTATCTTCTCCATCGGAACCTGAACTTCGAAGTCTGCTTCTTATATTGTCGCACTGCAATTCCAAATCCCCGTCACTTGTCCTATACAATTAGCATTGCAGGTGATTCAAGCTGCATTTAAGCATAAGAATATCCAGCATGACTTAATTTACATTAAGACAATATTTGCAAAATTTCCTAACACAATAACTAACAAGCAAACATTCTCATGGTGGCAGATAAAAAGTTATTTTTTCTACCACCATGTTAATGTCAAAACAAGTACTTATAAAATTTTGTCCACTCGAGCGCAATTACGAAGGGCATCCAGTTTCCCTGGGGCTGTTTACAGAAAGAAAACACAATTTCATGAAAATATTTATTGGAACAGATACAGCAATTGTTTAACTATTTTTCAACGTATTCCCCACCGGAATTGAGACATTTGTCACACCGTGGTATCAACTTTTGTATTCCTGTGTCGTAGAAGTCTTTCGCCCGGGGATCGGAACCGGTGTGTGACAGCCGTCTGCACCTCTCTCTTGATGCTTGAGTTAATAGCTACACAATTATAGATTGACAAATCGAACTGAAACCCTGACCGCATTACTACGTGAGCGCTGGCTGTCTTGGGGAGGAGCAAGTGAGAAATCACGGTGGGAAGGGAGAGAGCACTATGCACTATGTACTTGCAGGTCCACTCACAGTTTGTCAAACCTGCTAACAAGAGCATTAAAAGGTTGACTAGTTGCCTGCAATGCTAGAGTAATGGAACCTTCCTAGCCGACAGTCGAGGCAAAAATGAAGAATCCGTTATTGTGGTAATACTGGAGAGTGGTTCTTCTATTGGTCGCGATGCCCACACACACCATCTCAGATATTTACGTGGTGATTGGTGACTGAATGACGAGGAGCGAGGGAAAGAGAAGAAAGAAAGACAGAGATTCCAGAAGTTGGCGTGTTTTACGGGGTTTCACTTGAAGTTGTCAAACTATACCATCATGTTAATGTCAAAACAAGTGCTTATACAAATTTTGTCCACTCGAGCGCAATTACGAGGGGCATCCAGAAATAAGTTTCCCTGGGGCTGTTTACAGAAAGAAAACACAATTTCATGGAAATATTTATTGGAACAGATACAGCAATTGTTAAACTATTTTCAACATATTCCTCACCAGAATTGAGACATTTTTCATACCATTTATCAACTTTTGTATTCCTGTGTCGTAGAAGTCTGCCGCCTGGGATGGGAACCGATGTGTGACAGCCGTCTGCACCTCTCTGTCGATGCTAGAGTTAATAGCTACACAATTAGAACAGATTTGCGATGTTTGCCAACATAACAAAGGTGCAGCGGCACGTCACTGCTCACAGGAATGGCTATGTGTATATCTGCTGTATACAACTTACTAGCAATGCCAGTGGAGGGGAATGAAGCACGGCTGTAAACAAACTTCAAAACGTGATGGCATTAATGGAATAGATGTACCGATAGTGGTTTGAACTGCTCAGAGCAGTGGTCGTCAGCACTCGCTGAAAATGGTTAGAGTGCATGAAGGGTAAGGAACTCTGCTCCGTCGTGCACAAGGGATAGAGAGACAGCATACTCGCCAGCAGCGACGATTACACTCTAGGGCTGTGTCTTGTCCGCGGGTAAGAGACGCTAGCACGAACGTGCAGTGTTTTGATGACAGCTGGCTTAGAGGTTCATGGCTCTTGCTCCGACTGACATGTAATCTATACTAATAATAAATCTGTAGCCGAAATTTTTCTGGCAATTTTCGATTTTCCAAAAATAATTGATCCTAACATATATAATTAACCGCCCTGAAACCGAATATCGCTCTTTTTGAAATTTTTGTTTGTATGTCTGTCTGTCTGGATGTTTGTTACCTTTTCACGTGATAATGGCTGAACCTATTTATATGAAAATTGGAATATAAATTAAGTTCGTTGTAACTTTGAATTTAGGCTATATGGCATTCAAAATATTTTATTTAAAAGGGGGGTTACAAGGGGGCCTGAATTAAATAAATCGAAATATCGCCCTTATTATTAATTTTCATGAAAAATATGACATCACGAAAGTTTCTTTAAAAATAATTTCCGATAAGTTTTATTGCATGCAAAATTTTGATAGGACTGATATTTAATGAGATAAATGAGTTTCAAAATTACAATAACAACACAATCTAAGGCGGTGTAATGAAATAAAAAACAATGACTTCGTCTATAAGGGGCCTTGGACAACAACAATCGAAAGCTATGAAACATAGCCTACACAGAATGTTTCTGTGTTTGTATGAAGTAATACCGGAAGCTAAATTAACCGATTTGTATAATTAATTATTGATTCACCATTGGAAAGTGTAGTTTCTCTAGATGGACATAATGCTATAATGTTATTACAGTAACTTCTGAGTGAATCGAGGACAGGTAAGATTAAAATAGCTTCTTATGCACATAAAACTTGGTAGGCATTCGTTTCCTGTATTTCCTAAAATAATTTTTATGACCAAATGAGTGGTCTCTGGATCAAAATGATCGCAATTTAATTTTTTTAATACAATTTAAATTAAATAACATAATAAACGATTTATCCTTCTATCAAACACGAATGTTCCCTGGATCAAACGTCCTATTTTAATTATGTAATTATATTTATTTCTAACGGGTGCAGCGGAGCGCACGGGTACGGCTAGTCTGAAATAAGAGTAGTGCATAGCGCACATCAATGTGAAAACCTGAATTTCGAAGAAATAGCACTTAGCATCTTTGATATTGCAAGACCTCAGTTGTGTCCCAATCTCTCTCTTGCTTTTCCTCACAGTCTCTATGTATGTCAGCCCCTGCTTTCAGAACTTCTCTACTAACTCGATAGAAGAAAACCAGTTATTAGCTTTAATGCTTCTATTTGTTTTCTGCGCTGGTTTCGAAAGATGAAGCACAGACTAGGTTGGTTTCGTAAACTTCCTTTCATCGCTGTTTAGCCCTACACCATCTGAAACTCTTCCACAACAAGTGCATTTCCTGCAGAAATAAAAATCACAAGCATCAATCATACACATTTTTACTTCATATTTTTCAGAATTAATTAGGATGTAGACCTTGAATGCATATTTCCCTTTGGCTGGAACCTGGAACCAGCATTTCAATACTTCATATGTAAGTCTATGTCCCTAAAATACTTTCTGATATTTTTTAAAGAAAAATATTCCTAATATAGGAGCCGCAGGCTCCTGGATTTATCAATATGATTGTCAAAATCCAATCAACTCTTCAATATTTCCAGTTGTATCTCTCAGACATCGTTGAATGAAACAGTATGTCACCGAAAATAATCTCAACAGAATTGTGAAAGTATACTTTCATTCCCCGATTTCAAAATAGATATTAACATGAGCAGACCTATCAATTTTCTCACTTTCTGTTGCAGCTATGGTTTTGTAATCGGATCATGGCATTGCTCTCCTTCCTCCTTAAAATAATTATATACAACACATTTTGAAATGATTTTAGCTGACTGTGTAAGTAAGGGTTTACCGCGTCCAAATCGTGACACACAACGTTAATTTTCATAATAACTATCAATATTATTTTCGAGAAACAGATTCACAGGGACGCCACATGATAACAACTGGTTCACACTTTAACTAATCCCGACACAAACATTAGTTTCATCTCGTAAGCGAAGAAAGTTAACTAGCCTCTTCTTAAAGTAACGTGTTGCGATAATGCTTGCATTATTCTAACTGACGTATGCCGATACGTTTCGCTTGCTCCAACCTGACAGGTACTACCCCTTCCCACTGGCTATACAGTGATGCCCAAGTTTGGATTCGCGATCTTGAGACTATGAGGTGAACCTACCTTCACATAGCGCGAGGAGTATCTATGGTATTTGGTCGTGTTCGAATGTCAACAACACAGCCTCAGTTTCGTATCATGCTACAGGTAGTATAGCTATTGCACCATGGCACTGCTCTGTCCAAAATATCAATTCTTCACGTAAATGTAGTTTAAAAAAGGAATGCGAAAGTGTTTTTTTATTACAGAATGGGAAGATAATGTGAGATGTTTATTATGAAATAAGAGACACTATTACTCGGTGTATAATGAATGAATAATTATTTAATAGTTAATACCATTTTAATTTTTTACTTTTTGTCTGCCTGCCTATTTATTTATTTTAGAAAACCCCCATTATATAACTAGAAAATGAAGAGTCCATAAGCGACCTCGGATTCCTTACCGAAATCTGTGAGCATCTTAATCAACTCAATTACAGATTTCAATGAAAATATAAACAAAATAACTGATACGATGAAAGAGTAATGGAACGGAGAAAAATTCTCTCCGGCGCCGGAGAGAATTTTTCTCCGTTCCATTACTCTTTCATCGTATGATGACGCAGAATATCTGCATGGAAATATCATATGTACTTCGGTACGTTAAAATAATATATATGATATGCGTAAATCACTTCGTGATTTAAGACGGCGCTTATTCCGTCGGATCCCGGCCAACTAGTCACTCATAACGAGTGCACCTCAGCACATGTGTGGACTTCGGTTCTACGTTCATAGACATCTATGACGTAGTGCAGAGGGCGGCCACTAGAGGGAACCCAAGAGTTGGAGCTTAATCTGAGACGATTCTATCCGACGCCGGGGTTGTATCCGGTGTGGCTTAGTGGATAAAGCATCAGCACGTAGAGCTGAAAACCCGGGTTCAAATCCCGGCGCCGGAGAGGATTTTTCTCCGTTCCATTACTCTTTCATCGTATGATGACGCAGAATATCTGCATGGAAATATATGTACTTCGGTACGTTAAAATAATATATAAAATAACTGATGCTTTTTAGCTGTAAAGGCATTCGTAATCTTGAGACTTATGGAAATCCTAGCTTCTATAATAAAAGCTTCACACTTTGAATGTAAAAATCGCTAAATAATATTTATCACAAGAGAGAACAATATCAATATTGTAACCTGTTGGAAGAATTTAAATAAGAGTTTACTAGCCATATTTTTACTTGATTATTTAACGACGCTGTATCAACTACGACGAGGTAATTTAGCATCGATGGGATTGGTGATAGTGAGATGATATTTTGCGAGATGAGGCCGAGGATTCACCATAGATAACCTGACATTCGCCTTACGGTTGGGGAAACTAGCCATTCATTTGAATACTTTCAGGGTACTGAGATAGTTTTTGTTTTATTATTTGCAAACCCCATGTCGATTAATGCTCGGAGAGCTAATTTAAATTACAGCAAGAGCCAATACAAGTGCGGAAAGATATATTTAAAAAAAACAGAGTTTTTTCGCGAAGAACATTTATTTAGAGCACTTGAAAAATTACATTATTATAATCTTCAGATATTTTCCTAGAAATAATTGCAATGTTACCCACGTCTGCGAACAATACAAAAAATGCGGCTTCTTAAGTCAAAAGGAATGTTGCGTTTATCTGACAAATAGGAGATTACTAAGTATTGCTGCCACAAACATTGAGCCACATTTCAATCAAATTGTAGAAAATCGGAAAGGAAACTGAATACACAATTTGGAGTGAATATTCCGTCACTGAAAAAAAGAAACGCTGTTATAGCCTAAACTCAAACACACAGAAATCGGCACTCCGCGCGCTGCGTTGACAGTAGTCTGTTTCAAGGTCGCGAATCCAATGTGAACATCACTGAGTTAAAACATAAGTGAGTGCACGGTATAAGGCTGCTTAACTATGTAATACGACGAATTGCTCGTCGCCTTCGATCTTGAGTTACACATACTTCAAAATTACTTTTTTTCCGCATGCTCCTGTTCAGTCGATAAAATACATGATGACTTCGATGATGAGGCGTAGAACATTTTTTGTAAAATTATAGCGATACGCGAATTATTATGGCTTTCTCCTAACAGGGCACATTTCACAACATCCACGAAGACTCTACTCCATTGCTCACACTTCCTCTATTGTTTGTCTGGCATACTGGATTTTACCGACTTCCAATGACTATGGATTTGCGCGTAAAAGTATATAGCCCTACTTTTGTTTACCATCATATCTGTATGTAACATGTGTGTGAATCAATGGTGACTAGGCTTACCCCTATATTTGGTCCTGCAATGGCTGAGTGATGAGACCTTACGCAGGCGGTTCCTGTTCGAGTCCCGGTCAGGCCTGGAATTTTAATTGAAAAATCCATAGTGACATTTGTGGCGGACAAGGTCGCAGTTGGGGTTTTCCTCTGGGTTCTCCCGTCTCCTTATATTAGGTAACTACACCATTATGTCAACATTTCTCCACTTCGCCATCATTCCATAGCATTCCTCGAACGCCAACTGACGATACATGGAGGGAGCTGACCTAGAGACCACCCGTAGTATTAGTACTAATACTAGCAGCACTAATAATAACAGTAGTAGCACTAGTAACAACAGCAGTGGTATTAATTCCTACAGATTAAATACGGTAGCAGTAGCAGTGGCAGTAGTAGTAGTAGTAGTAGTAGTAGTAGTAGTAGTAGTAGTAGTAGTAGTAGTAGTAGTAGTAGTAGTAGTACAGCTGAGGCAGAGTAATAACTAGGGAATGGATTTATAGTTCCGTGCATACACATTTTGTTTCCTACGTCCTAGACGCATGTTATTCAGATATCTCTATGTCTCATGTACACAGGATTGCCCTATTAAAATTCTATAGGACCCAAGGTACCTAAATTAACCATAAAGTCCTCTAAATGTCTAAAAGCTATGTTTGTGCCTGAAAAGCGCCTTTTTGTAGCATTTTTATTATATTTAAAATAAAAATACCGGTAGTAAAATGCAAGAAAATTTCCATAAAAATTGTTGCAAAACTTCTACTTAAAGTGTAAAAAATTATCTTACAGACAAACACTGGTCTGATAAGTCCGTTTCTTAGTTACTGGTCTTGGAAGGGGGAGGAAAAAGATTTTACCTAATTTCTTGGGACCGAAGTTCGTTTGAAAAAGGCTATTTTAGCATAAAAGGGGTGGTAGTTTGTTCAGGTTAGGCGAGAGCTTACAAATTAAGTTTTCGAGTCAATGCACCCCCGTTATGCGAAATGAAACTGACAAATCAGCAATCAGTCTCTTTCACTGATAGAATTAGAGTCTTCAGTTCAGTAGCATTCATTGTCACCATCAGTTATGAGAGAGGCAACCAAGACATTAGAAACTTAGTCTTGTTTCATTTGAAAAACTAATCGCAAGATAAACACTAAAACCTTAAGTGGTTAAAACATGAAGGGGTGGGAGTGGAGGACAGCGAATATTTGTATAGCAAGGTGGAACAAACACGACAGGCATCCTGTAGAGCGAACATCGGCGAATATCCAACTTCGTCATACTCGAAAAACTTGAACCGAACATTGCGCCTGTAATGCACGACACTAATGGGCAACACTTCTAGCAGGTACTGTGAGGAGGGTGAGTGTCAAATGTTATTAATATTATATATATATATATATATATATATATATATATATATATATATATATATATATATAGTAGACCTACACAAGTTTCAATCCAACGAACCACTCTGAGTTCGCGGATGCAAGCAGCGACCTAAGCGGGGGGTGATCAGTTGCTGATCGACCGAGATAAACACCGGAAAAGTTCGCTGGAACTCATTATAGTAGACGGACAATCTGGTGGCAAGACTCGCTACTGTATGATAGATTAGTCCAATAACAAATAGCTGTGTCCAGTTGGCGAGACCCGCTAACATTCGTGGATAGTTTGTGAATACTGCTGACCGTTATGGCGCTTTCTGATCCACTTCTTTGATGCCTTCTAGAATGAAAACCACTCTCACTCCTCTCTCCTGGGTTTTGACAGGCCTACAAGTTGGATTAGCAATGGTCTGAATGCAAAACGGTTTCATCACCTCTGTCCCCACACATCATACAATATCAGCAATTGCGATGCAAAAGCGCTCACGTCGTGGCGAAAGTCACAGAGCTCGAAGATCGTCAGCATACAATGACGTCTACAGAAGTTCGTTATTCCTGGACTTAAGCAAATCTCAACGTTCAAATGTATATTTACTAGAGAACGTGACTCAGTGCTCGTTTTTGTATGAATGACGCTTCATCACCATCGCCAACCTCTTTGGCCCGAGTCTCCTCGGTGGTCTAGTGGTTATCATGTATTTCAGTGGATTCCAGGTATGCGGATACGCGGGTTCAAGCCCGGTGGAGAGCAATGGATTTGAATAACCATGAACCCCTAGAACAATTTTCTTCGGAAGAAGCTAACAACTTGTGATCCCGTAACATATATCTGCAGTACCGGTATATAAAGAAACCTGTCCCACATTAATGCCTACAGGAAAAATTTTCTAGCCAGTGCTCATCGATATTAAATATCGACTCTGAATGATCTCTGCAGATGCAGGCGTCGTTTAATAAACATTACTACTGCCACTATGTTTATTACTAGGGAACTGATTTCTAGGCGCTAAAAAGAGTAATTTAGGACTTTATAAAATCCAATTTAAGACTTTCAGGAGTTTATATATAACTAATAATTTTAATTTTAGTAAATATTCCATTTTTGGTGTCGAACATTGCAGGACACTATTGCCCATCTTGTGTGATACACAATTCACAACAAATCATTGACTGAACCTGTTTCATTAAAGCTAATCACTCACTAAATGTAGTATTGTTTTCCTACACAGAACTGGACGGCCAGGGAATTTATTAATAAAGTTTTCCCTTGCTCTGACACACGATTTCATGTTCCGTATGTACGTTTTCAAAATTGGACATCTCTGTTTCATGACTAACCACTAAAGATGCCGATTCGACTATTCTCACGAATTTTTTCCCCTTATTTGCATAGCTGGTGAATTCCCTAATTATTAGCTTATTTCATCACTCCTGACTGTTGTTTATGTTATCCTTCAGGCGTCAGCTTTTATTGCGTATGTGCCAAGAGGAGGGGAATATGGGGAGGAGAGGTAAAGATGACCACGTGAAAGCTGCATGATACCCAGAGATTTAAACACTGGGGATTTTAAAAACTATAGCAAAAACTTTGCCAAGTACTCAGTCCCTATTGTAAGAAACATTTGTTGCTAATTTGTACAACTGGTAGCTCAGTTGGTAGAGCAGCTGGCTACGGACTGGAAGGTCCGGGGTTCGGTCCCAGGTGGTGACAGGATTTTTTCTCGTTGCCAAACTTTCAGAACGGCCCCGAGGTTCACTCAGCCTCCTATAAAATTGAGTACCGGGTCTTTCCCGGGGGTAAAAGGCGGTCAGAGCGTGGTGCCGACCACACCACCTCATTCTAGTGCCGAGGTCATGGAAAGCATGGGGCTCTACCTCCATGCCCCCCAAGTGCCTTCATGGCATGTTACGGGGATAACTTTACCTTTACCTTTTTTAAGATCTAATATCACATGTAAATAAATTTAGAAATTTAAACCAAATGGTCCATCGCATGACATAGTGGTCTGCATGTCAGACTGCGAAACTGAGGGCTCGGGTTCATATCCTGTATGGAGAAAATTACCTGGATGAGGTTTTTCCTGGGTTTTCCCTCAACCAATTAGGAACAAATGCCGGGTCACTTTCGGCGCTGGACTCTGAACTCATTTTACTGACATTATTACCTTCATTTAATTCAGACGCTAGTTAACCACCGCAGTTGACAAAACGTCGTAAAATAAACCAATTAAAAATAAATAAATAAAAGGTAAGCTTACGCAAGAGTGTAGTTCCAATTCGAGACGAAGGGACAGTGGAAAAATAATGTATACATTTTAAATAATATATAGTTTTAATATTTTTATGCTCGACCATGCCGAAATGTAGTAATTATACACCTGGTAGCAGTCCTTTAATGCATGTCCCTTGTTTTCCCTATTTTGACTATGCTGACATTTTACTGACTGACGTCTCCAGCGACAACAAAACGAAACTTCAACGTGCTCATAATTTGTGTGTACGTTTTGTAAGCAATGTTCGTAAATATGATCATATTACCCCATCCCTGGAAGCAATAGGTTGGCTTAAACTAGATAAGAAAAGAAATTTACATTCACTTCTCCTTCTCTTCGAAATCTTGAACTCTTCTATTCCTTCGTACCTGTCGTCTCGCTTCACTTACCTTTCTTCCCACCACAATCTGAACACACGCTCTCGCCATGAAACAATACTAACAATACCATCCCATTGCACCTCCTCATACTCATCCTCTTTCACAATAGCCCTGTCAAGACTCTGGAATTCGTTACCTGCTAGCATCAGGGACTGTCGAAATAAAATTCAATTCAAACGCAAACTTACTAGGCACTTGGTCAGTAATTGAGACTCGTTCAGACATGGTTTCCTGTAAATAGTTCTCTTAATCTATCACAAAATATTTCAATATCCGGTAATTTCATCACTATAGAATTTTGTTATTCTAGGTTTAATTTGTAATTCAGTAAATACAACAATATTCTTTGTTCTTAATTTCTATGATAAAATGTCTAGCTTTCATTAATCAGGTAGACTATTCTTGTCGTACTTTAATTTTTATTGTAATTGTAATTGTAAATTTGATATTAATTGTAATCTTATTATTCATTTTATAGTTGTAATCCCCTGGTAGAGGGGCAGAGAAGGCCTGACGGCCTTATCTCTACCAGGTTAAATAAATAAATACTAATACTAATGCTAATAAAGTACCCCTACTCATTAAAGTACAGGTGTTCAGCCAATGATAACTCAGCTTATAGGTGTTCAGCCAATGACAAGTCAGCTTTGTACCGTTATAAAACCGCAAATATCGATTAATCTCGGATATGCAATCGAAAGAGAATTAGCGAGAAGTCACGGAGGCTGGAAATCCAATACTGTCGCAGAAGGTTATGTTCTGTTACTATAATAATTAGCGTTAATTGTAAATAATATTCAAATAAATTCAATTTGTCATCTCGTTTTTCAATGTCGAATTCAATAATCAAGGTTATACCGAGTTTAACGGGATTACACAAGGTCAATGACATTATTGTTCCTCGGAAAAAATCAATACTTTCGCGTCTGCGCACATCTCACAATTCACGACCTAGAACAAGGTCACTTCCGATCTTATCAGATACAAATAAAATGTATACATCTGAATAATTTCAAGTTAGAAATATGGTCGAGCATAAAATGTCGTATGAAACTCACCTATAATGGCAATTAAGAAGCTCGTATGAAAATTATGAAACTCGCTTGCGCTCGTTTCATAAACATCCATACTCGCTTCTTAATTACTATCATTATAGGCTCGTTGCACAATGTACTATTATAGTATTGAATAATATAATATCTTGCGACAGAAGGCAAAAGGAAGGAAATGTGAAATATGCATTTTCAGGTTATGGTTAATTAATATATATATATATATATATATATATATATATATATATATATATATATATATTGCAATCTACCACAAATTGCAATCGGAATTTCATTTGTAAAACTAATTTTCAAGTACCTCTCCAACACCTAACATGCACTTTAAAACAGTTGTGAGATAAGTGAAGGTTCTACATTTTGAATGAACTGAGCTGCATTACTACTATTTGTTATCCGGTTTGTGTTTGTCACTGATACACGTTAGGGCGATCTTACGCAATCCAGAAGTCTTGAATATACTATGAAGAATACCGTAATGTTTGTTTTTCTTGCCTTTTATAACATCGGAATCTGCAAGCTCATCTAAATGGAGCCGTTTGAAGTCTATGTTTTCTTACTCTTGTCGTTTGAAATGTAAATTTAGGAAGTGGACGTCTTGTGTCATTGTTAAACTCCCGCATTCCGTCATCTCGGGAATCAACTGACGTTCGTTCGCTGAGCATGTAACGCAAAACCCATCTAAAATCGTCATCATCATCGTCATCATCAGGCTTCGAGACTTTGGACCCGATACAATAAGTTTACTGTGCATGCACTATAGGTTGTTGACTCGCTGCATGTAGATAGAGATGTGTTGAGGTAACAACGTTGCTATTTAGAATAGAGTACGGTAGTTTGGGGAAACACACATATGTACATTCTGAAAGTAAATATACATTACACAATGATAATGTCAAAAGAATGTGAAAAGTATTTATTCTCCTGTCTTTTATAAGCATTTGTGTTTAATTATACACAGTGATAATGGTGGAAATAAGCATGTAGCAATTTTAATTTTTTCATTTATCCTATTGGTCGTCTTTAGGAAGTGCAGTTACAGTACCGAATTGCAATGTACCTACTACAAGATACATTCTCAGTGTCTCAAACGTAAATCTTTTTCGGTTATCTGCCAAAGTTTGTACTGTAGAAAGCTGCGCTCTGCGTCGCATGACGTGATAGGAGCAAAACGAAAAAACCTAATATCATTGCAGATTCTAAGAGACAGTCCTTTATTCTCGGGTGACTCTATGTCCACTAATTTGCTGTTTATGTTACACAATGTTCCATATCCGTTATTTTTACATAAAATTGATTTCCACTTCTGTTTTACACGTTCAGTAACCGGTGTACTTGATGTCTCATTAATTCTCTTCATCATTTTCTAAATTAATTTGAGGGCTTCTGGCATCCCTTGCTCTGACTTCTCCAACCGTGTAATAGTTTCAGACACAGTTTGTATGAAAACCAAATTATTCGTCAGAACCTTCAAATCCAGAGCGTTTTCCTTTGCGTATTTGTTTGCATCCATTCTACAATACCCCCACCCACTGTACGCTTTACCACTATACTCAGTACGCCGTTATGCGGATTTCCCACTGATCTGCTCTATCGGGTCCGAAGTCTCGAAGCCTGGTCATCATCATCATAAGAATTTTTTTCTCAACTGTGTAACTCTACTGATACTAATAATACATTTCCTTAGAATAACAAACGTACATATGGCTGCAGAATGGAAAGCTGATCATTGTATACACACTAAAGCAGTGGTCATCAGCACAGTGCACCCTCGGGTTAGCGTCTCTTACCCGCGGATAAGAGACTGCACTATGGTGCATCCGTGGCTGCTGGCGGGTATGCTCTCTCCCTGTTCCTGTTGCACAACGGGGCATATTACGATGCACTAATTACCCGTTACCCATTTCAGCGAGTGCTGACGACCACTGATCTAGGTCATCGATATAAAACACGGAAACTATAAATTTGCCACTTGAAGGAGATAGATATTGTCCCTGGCAAGGACAAATTAATACCAATTCAGCATGGGACACCCAGTTGTCTAAGAGGGCGACGATCCCCAGCACCCCCGTCAATTCGCACCCTGTCTGGTTCTATCAGGGGCTGAGGCAGATGGCCCACATGTCACGCGACGATGACAGGAAGGGCTTTGGGCTCCGGGCCCCTAGGGCTTATCAGGCTCCATCAGGGTCTGAGGCAGGATGACCCACCTGTCAACATCGGAATCAGGAATGCCACCCAGACCATCTGTCGGACTTGGACAATCATGTCATACAGGACATCATTTTGTTTTTATTTCAACTTCTATTGTACCTGAGTTTTTTAATGTACTTCACTCCCACCCCTTCTAATAACGAAGTTCCAACTGTCCTCCACACAGAACCAAGGCCGCAGTACTGAGTTAGTGATTATAGTACGTTTCAGAAATATGTTCGCGTTTTCCAGTGACGAAAACTTCCAATATTGAATCATATTTTCGCACAGGTACTATCGTCCGTTTGCCTACATCGCATCCCGATTTCCCCCACCTGCTTCTGCTCGCTCCACTGTAAAGACTAGTGGCTGGACTTTCTTAGCTCTTTTCTGAAAACATTAATTTCTGTTAGGAATTAATTGGACGTCTACGTAATATTATGCATCTGTTTAAAGTAACTTAAATAAAAGGGCCTCGTTAAGTAACTATCACGTTATTCTCCCCCTTTCTACGATCCTGCGACATAACCACTTGGACGGACAGTAGATAGCATGTCTGAGTAATTTTATCTGTGCGGGTCGGGCAGAAGTGAAGACTGAATTTACAGTACGTAAGGTAATCTTTTATAGAGTAGGTACAGAATTAATTTAGCATGAGTTACTAAGTATGAAGGACGAAACTGCTAATTGGAATTAGATGCAATAGTCTATAGTGCGATAATAGGCACAAAATAACTGAAGCCTGTATCGAAATGAACGGCCACCTTTTCAAAAATGTGTTTAAATATCCATATTATGATTATTTTTCATTTTAACTTCATTCTCTATATCGTACGCTAATGTGCTGTAGACAGTATAATATACATTACATAATGAATCCGTTCGCATGGATAACTCAGTTCGTGAGTAAAAACAATTATTGTTAATACTGTACTGTATTTTGATTAAACAAAACCTAATTAAAATTATCACACTCAAAATCGCGATATTTCCTACTTTACGTAAATGGATGAACTAATTTTCTTCCTGTACCTAGTAAAGTGATTTGTTTGTATTTTACTCCAGTATCATCGAACTCCAGTCATGGAAGGAGGTAGCAAACGGTGTTTCCGCGTCTCAATCATTAATCCAAAAGTATAGCCAGGTTAATATTAAAAATGTTAGTAAAAATGAAATGATGTCCCTGTATATATAAAGGGCCAAAGCATGTCAAAGTGTACGGACTAGCCCTCGTAAAGTCAGGCCGAGCCAAAACATCTGACGCACATGCGCAGAAGGGAAAGAACTCCTTTCCGCTACCGGCTACCAAAGATGGGAATCAGCTGTGACAGAAAGGATAAGTGCTGCATTATCCGTGTATTTGTTCGTGTTATAGAGCGTTCAGAGTTTAGAAATAACACTGGGTATATACTGTATAGGCGTCTTCTTAGCGGGACATCCTCCCTCCCTATTTACATATTTTCTAACGTGTATAAAATAACAGAAGTAAATCTAATTACTAGGGAACGGAATTTGGAGTAGTAAAAGCTAGTATTGGCATCTACACAGTCATTTGTTTACAACCCTTTATACCAAGTCCTCCCCTCCATGACATACTCGCAGGTCTCTACACGTCAACAACAGGTGAACGGGACAGTTGTCGCATAAGAACTTCAACGTGCAGGTTCGCAGTTCAGAGTAGTGAAGTGCAGGTACAATGCCGAAAGTGAAACCAACTAACAATAACAGTATTGAAAGACTATATTTGAATCGGTCCATACAGAAAGGGCTTCAGTCACAAATTTTTAAAAACGAGATATAGATGGAAATCATATCTTTATGGGTGGCTCCATCGGCCTGTGCAGAAAGGTATTCAGTCCAATGTTTGGAAAGATAGAAACTGAAGCGTCAGGCTCAGAGTTCTATGCAGAAAGGAATACAGTAGGCATTTACAGAATGTTTTCTTTAGTTTTCTCAAAACTCGGTCTAATGGACTAAAGCCCTTTCTGTATGGATTGTAAAACCTCCAGATCAAGTATCAAAATTCAGGAAACAATTCCCTAAATTGTCGCTTCCCCCATGTCCAGTTCCTACGAGATGGGGGTCATGGTTAGAAGCTTGCAATTATTACGCACGTCACCTCCAATCTGTGAAGAAAGTGGTCCAGTCTTTCGATACCGATGACGCGGCTGCGATTCAAATACGCCAGGAACTGCTAAATGATGAAACAATCGAGAAAGAAGTCACGGATATTAAGTCAAATTTTGGATATTTACCGGATGCCATTATTCAATAAGGAAAGTCAGGAGTAGAACTAGTTGAGCAAATAAATATTATGAGGACTATTGTAAATAAACTGAGTGCAGTAGAATGTGAAATAGGAAAACGTGTTGGCGAAAAAATGAACAGGGTTTGATTAAAAATGATGGCTACTATATTCTTAGTCGGATTTCAGATTTACTAACAAAGACGTGTCCCAATGACGTCATTCAACATGTGAATTTAATTGACGTATCTTGTTTCAAGTACTCCCTAATTGTCTCTGCAGATGGAGAGTGGAGTTTTTCCATGTTACAAAATTTCCTTCCTTGCAACAGAGCAAAGTTGTATTTTGAAAATTTGAAAATAATATTTACAATTTATTATAACAAGGCGTAACAAGGCATAGCATTAATTGAAAATGCCATTTCGTTTGGATCTACATATTCAGAGGCGAGTTCCATACAGAAGACAACTGTCTATCAACATCAATATGTCCACTGACACGCGAAGATGCAGAGGTTCATATTTAATTATGTATATTTGTAATGTTGTTTATTGGTGTCTTGTGCGTTGCGAAGAAAAGCACATGTAGTTCAAAAAGAAATGCAGATTATGTATGTAGGTCACGTCATTAAACTATTCCATTTGTTTATTCCGAAATATATTTACAGACGTTGCGTGTAAGTTTGTATGAAGTGGACTGTACACTTCCTTGCGCCGTGACGCAGCTCGCTTGACAGTCACTGAGCTACGAATATCTATACTACGTTTCACCATTCTTTATAATACTCCAAATCCCTTTCCCTGCTAATTACTAAAGCTCGGAACTTGGGGACTTGTGTGTCGTGTGGATGAGTAACGTTACAGGTACAACGTACACAATGTTCACGCTGCAAGTGCTCAGTGGTCACATCGAATGACAGGAAGACCGACGACGAAACTGTGTCATGTCGAAGCCAATGACATTCAGAGAATTACAGGTAAACGGTCTGTTTGAGGAATTAGAAAATACGTGTTATTCGAATGGGTATTATAGAAGTTTCAAAATACATTTTTTTTAATTTTAGGTACAGAATTTCGTGGAGGACTTCGGAGATACATTACTTTCTTCGAATGGAAAGTTTATATTTTGTAAGTTGTGCTACACAAACTAGAGGTTGGAAACGGTGAAACACATTGCAGTCCCTTAAATCGGTGGAAAATTTATCCACAGCCATGGAACAAGTCGTAGAGGGACCTGCCCTAGTAGTGACACACAAATTGAAAACTATTTTCAAGAAAAATTTGGGAAATATTTATCTTTCTCAGATAGCTAGCAACTACTGAAAATCGAATAGAAAACAGTAACAGTGAAAAACATTCAGTATTTTAAGTTTGTTCCCGTCACTTCATGTGAAGTGGAAATAAGTTTCTCTCGTTTCAAATCATGTTTAACTAACAGGCGAAGAAGTTATGGGCTCGAAAATCTTCGAATGTAAGTAGTCATACACTGTAATAAAATGTACAGAGCAGAACAGTAAATTTGATATATTTCTCGTGTTTATTTTCATTACACATATGCTGCGAAATTACGTGTTTCAACCTACAATAATATTATCAATACATTGTTACAGCCAGAAACCACTTTTATAGCAGACCTGACAGTACCTCCGTGCTGGAAGCGGGAGTTGTTGACATGGAAGTCCAGTCGCTTAGCCACGTGCAAAGGCACAAGTCCCCAAGTTCCGAGCTTTGCTAATTACTGAAATTAAACATTTCTTCAACTAGGCCTATACTGGAATCCTGCGAAAAGAAATTGTGTTTACAGGTTTTAAGGAAACAAGAACAATATAATCGATGGAATTAAAGTTCAAGAAATATAACGATGAACGACTCTTCCCGAAAGAACGTACGGTGGGTCAGGATCCAAATCTAGCTGGACAAAATAAATTTTCGCCTATCCAACATATATTTATGAAACTCTGTACAGGAGTTACAGGTAGCATATATTTTTTGCGTACAGGTTCTGATTACATTTGTATAAGACGAACTACCGTTTTGTAGTGGGTGTATTTGAACAAAACTAATAACTTCTCTCGTATCTAATAGATTTTTATGAAACTATGCACAGGAGTTACATATAGCATACGTTCAGTGTACAAACTCTGATTATATTTGTATAAGATAAACTACCGAATTGTAAGGGATTCATTTAAACAAAATTAATATCTCATCTCCTATCTAACAGAGATTTATGAAATTTTATAGCAGAAGTGCCGGTATCGGTAGCACATATATTTTTTGTGCACAATAATGTCTGATTATTGTTTGTACGTATCTGAAGTCTGATTATTGTAACATGTGGCTAATCGGCGATGTATGCAATGCAGGAGGAAAGGAACTGGCTACCATGCCCCATTATCTCCTGGCATAGTTGCTTCATAAGTGGTGCCTTGTTGGTATCACTTGTGAGGTTCAGACCTGTATTCGGACAGTTGACTACACAACAACGTCTGATTACTTTTGTATAAGAGTAACTACTATTTTATAATGAGTGTATTTAAACAAAATCAATAACTTCCCTTCTATCTAAGAGATTCTTTTTTAAATTTTTACAGGAGTTACAGGTAAAATATATTTCTCTACAAACTCTGATTGTATAGGAGAAACCCCCCCATTTATAGAGATTGCATTTACACAAAATGAATAACTTAACTCTTCTTCACAGATTTTTATGAAAATTTCTACAGAAGTTACAGGTAACATACAAACGTAATCACAGTTGGTACAAAAATATAAACTTACTACCTGAAAGCTTCATAAAAATCTATTAGATAGGAGAGAAGTTATTAATGTTGTCGATTTAGAATTGGGTTCTGATCCACCGTACTCCACGCGCTGTTGTCATTTAAATCGCCTGAAGAATGTAGAGGCATATGGAAATTGTACAGGGACATAATTTTATTTTTACTAACATTTATAATATTAAGCTGGCTATACCTTTGGATCAACGATTAAGAACCGGAAACACCGTTTTCTACTCCTTTCCACGACTGGAATTCGATGATACTGTGATCCAAACAAATCACTTTACTAGGTATAGGAGGGAAGAAAAGTAGTTCATCCATTTACGTAAACTAGGAAATATCGCAATTTTGAGTTTGATCATTTTCATTGGCTTTTTGTTTAATCAAAATACAGTACAGTATTAACAATGAGTGTTTTTACTCACGAACTGAGCTTTCCATGCAGACGTATTCATTATGCAGTGTATATTATACTGTCTACAGCACATTAGCGTACACTATAGAGAATGAAGTTAAATTGAAAAATAATCATAATATGGATATTTAAACACATGTTTGAAAATGGTGGCCGTTCATTTCGATACAGGCTTCAGTTCTAATGTGCATATTATCGCACTATAGACTATTGTATGTAATTCCAATTACCAGGCTCGTACTTCGTATCAGTAACTCATGTTGAAATAATTCTGTACCTACTCTATAAAAGAGACCTTACGTAGTGTAAATTCAATCTTCACTTCTGCCCGATCCCAGAAGATAAAATTACTCAGACATCCTATCTACTGTCCGTCCAAGTGGTTACGTCGCAGCGTCGTAGAAAGGGAGGAAATCACGTGACAGTTAATTACTTAACGAGGTCCTTTTCTTTAAGTTATTTTAAACAATTGTATTGGTATAATATTACGTAAACGTCCAATTCCTAACAGAAATAAATGTTCTCAGAAAAGAGCTAAGACAGCCCAGCCACTAGCATTTACAGAGAAGCGAATAGAAGCAGGTGAGGGAAACCGGGATGCGACGTAGGGAAATGGAAAACGCGAACATATTTTTGGAACGTACAGTTTACTATGACCGTAAGGCTACTATGACTATATATGCGGTCTTGGATCTGTATGGAGGACGGTTGAATTTCGTTAGTAGAAGGGGTGGGAGTGAAGTATATTCAAAAACTCAGGTACAATAAAAATTGAAGCAAAAATAAAATGATGTCCCTGTATAAACACAATCCCAAAACCTTCCTCTATACTATAAGTCTACTATACGAGCTATTATGGAATGGAATGAAATTTCGGGAGGGAGACACTACTATCCAGCACTGCGACCTTACACGATCTATTGTGCTAACCCTCAAGCTAGGCTCATTCCCAAATCCACACCGGCTGACTACACTAACGTTCGCTGTGTACCCAGGTTTCGAGCAGGCAACTCGCCTCGTCCCTAGATCAGCCCCCAACTTGCGTCGCCACACGAGCGTTCGGGAAATGGTATGGACTGATGACGAAGTGGAGAAATGTTGGCGGAATGTGGTTCTATAGCTGCGAGCGCACCTAGCAGCTATAGAACCACTCACTATCTCTGGTGTAGTCCGGATTTGTGCGACGCGGGCCTTGCACCTCGCATGCGTCGGTTCAGAAAAACCTAGAATTAAATATGATATATATATATATGCTTCAGAACATTACGTTGCCAACCAACCATGGTTGTAATTACGTTTTTTTTTTAGTTTTCATGATCAAATAGGAGTATACGTTAAATCTACATATTTGTAGTAATACAGGGACATCGTTTTATTTTTACTTCAACATTTATTGTACCTGAGTTTTTGAATGTACTTCACTCCCACCCCTTCTACTAACGAAATTCCAACTATCCTCCACATAGAACCAAGACCGCAGTACTGACTTAGTGATCATAGTACGTTTCAGAAATATGTTCGCGTTTTCCAGTGACGAAAACTTCCAATATTGAATCATATTTTCGCACAGATACTGTCGTCCGTTTGCCTACGTCGCATCCCGATTTCCCCCACCTGCTTCTGCTCGCTCCACTGTAAATACTAGTGGCTGGGCTTTCTTAGCTCTTTTCTGAAAACATTAATTTCTGTTAGGAATTAATTGGACGTCTACGTAATATAATGCAACTGTTTAAAATAACTTAAATAAAAGGGCCTCGTTAAGTAATTAACTATCACGTGATTCCCCCCCTTTCTACGATCCTGCGACATAACCACTTGGACGGACAGTAGATAGCATGTCTGAATAATTTTATCTGTGCGGGTCGGACAGAAGTGAAGACTGAATTAACAGTACGTAAGGTACTCTTATAGAGTAGGTATAGAATTATTTCAACATGAGTTACTAAGTATAAAGGACGAAACTGGTAATTACAATTAGATGCAATAGTCTATAGTGCGATAATAGGCACAAAATAACTGAAGCCTGTATCGAAATGAACGGCCACCATTTTCAAAAATATGTTTAAATATTCATATTATGATTATTTTTCATTTTAACTTCATTCTCTATATCGTATGCTAATGTGCTGTAGACAGTGTAATATACACTGCATAATGAATACGTTCGCATGGATTACTCAGTTCGTGAGTCAAAACACTTATTCTTAATACAGTACTGTATTTTGATTAAACAAAACCTAATGAAAATTATCACACTCAAAATCGCGAAATTTCCTACTCTACGTAAATGGATGAACTACTTTTCTTCCTTCCTGTACCTAATAAAGTGATTTGTTTGTATTTTACGCCAGTATCATCGAACTCCAGTCGTGGAAGGAGGTAGCAGACGGTGTTTCCGGGTCTCAATCATTAATCCAAAGGTATAGCCAGGTTAATATTAAAAATGTTAGTAAAAATAAAATGATGTCCCTGTACATATCTTTAAAAAAACTTGGACCTTTCAGACAACCTGTATTATTAATACAATGAAATAGTTCCTAGGGTACTGTTCCTCATTTGGAAGAAGGACGTAGAATGCTCATATTATTGCATGAATCTAAACTGCATTCGTTGCAGACAAGGAATGACGCCGAAGCATTTCGCAGAGTTTCAGGAAATAGGACCTGCAGGTATTGAATTAAAATCTATTTCGGAAAGTCGGACGGATAAGCAAGCTATAGTTAGCCAAGAATTTAATATAATGTTTAAATCGGGGATCATTTCCTCGAAATTCTTACCAATGTGGAATTTGCTTACATTGCAAACATTCATCCATTAATCTTCGATAAAATTATTTCTCGTCTGCCAACGCAGATACGAAAAATAATCATAACTTCTCTCCCTCCCCCCCCTCTCTCTCTCTCTCTCTCCTGCTGGCATTGGCGCGCTGCGCGTTCAGCTGGTTCTGTGTTCAATCCAACGCGAAAATAACGGACATCTATTATTACCATATCAGCTAGAGAGATATGCGTATGGTTCATTAACTACAAGAACTGTGTCGTACGGAGTCCTAGTTGTAACCTATGCTACACAGAGATTGACGGCGATGGGAGAAAGAAAACTGATCCCTGGCAAAAGCAACGTAAAATACAGCATTTTATTAGCCATTAGCTGATCCCGAAAAAGTCTTATTCTTCCTCTGCGCATAAAATTAGAATATAGAATTATTTATTAGGGTGAAGTTAAGGCCATCAGGCCTTCCCTTCCAATTTACCATAAGTCAAACTGATGTACGATGTCATTCGTACAATATAATTATGACACACAACAAATATTCTCCTTACGGTTGGGGAAAACCTCGGAAAAACTCAAACAGGTAATCAGCCCAAACGGAAATCGAACCCACGCCCGAGCGCAACTCCGGATCAGTAGGAAAACGCTTTAGCCGACTGAGCCAGGCCGGTGGATAATATTTGTTATTTAAAGACAACAGTGATTGTTCGTTTAAAAGCTGTACAATTATTTCCTTGCGCCAGAAAGGTCTATCTTCTTCTTATCCTTTCTTAATATCGTCGTTGTTCCTGCAATAACTCCTATGTGCAAAATATAAAATTTTTCAGTGGGAAGAAAAAACATATTTATTCATTCTATGACAGCCTTACATAGGAGACTGTGAATTCTTACATTTTCGAAACAAAGATATATAATTACATATAGGAATTGAACGGGTTACATCAGCTTCTTGTCTATGCGGATGACGTGAATATGTTAGGAGAAACTCCACAAACAATTAGGGAAAACGCGGAAATTCTACTTGAAGCAAGTAAAACAATAGGGTTGGAAGTAAATCCCGAAAAGACAAAGTATATGATTATGTCTCGTGACGAGAATATTGTACGAAAAATTGGATATTTATCCTTCGAAGAGGTGGAAAAATTCAAATATCTTGCAGCAACAGTAACAAATATAAATGACACTCGGGAGGAAATTAAACGCAGAACAAATATGGGAAATGACTGTCATTATTCGGTTGAGAAGCTTTTGTCATCTAGTCTGCTGTCAAAAAATCTGAAAGTTAGAATTTATGAAACAGTTATATTACCGGTTGTTCTGTATGGCTGTGAAATTTGGACTCTCACTTTGACAGAGGAACATAGGTTAAGGGTGTTTGAGAATAAGGTTCTTAGGAAAATATTTGGGGCTAAGAGGGATGAAGTTACAGGGGAATGGAGAAAGTTACACAACGCAGAGCTGCACGCATTGTATTCTTCACCTGACATAATTAGGAACATTAAATCCAGACGTTTGAGATGGGCAGGGCATGTAGCACGTATGGGCGAATCCAGAAATGCATACAGAGTGTTAGTTGGGAGGCCAGAGGGAAAAATACCTTTGGGGAGGCCGTGACGTAGATGGGAGGATAATATTAAAATAGATTCGAGGGAGGTGGGATATGATGGTAGAGAGTGGATTGATCTTGCTCAGGATAGGGACCAATGGCGGGCTTATGTGAGGGCGGCAATGGACCTCCAAGATCCTTAAAACCAAGTAAGTAAGTATAGGATATTTTATTATTTGCTGTATCGATATTGAAGCTATTTAATAGAGCAAATATCTGAAAATCGATAAATATGTCACACAGGAGTTATTGCAGGAACAACGACGATAGATCGATGCACTTGAGTTTGCATTGACCCATTGTGTGCCCTTTACATGCGATGGATGATCAAATCCGACAAGTGTCCTAGGTGGCATTCATGAACCCGGTGCTGCCAGATGGGCCATTACGTCTCAGCTCTGTCAGAACCAATTCCTATCTCCAGACGAGTGCCTGATACACCCCGAGCCCGATGTTTCAAGCCATTCCTATATCTGTCTCGGAAACCAGTACTACCCACAAGAATTCACCCAGACTATTTTTAAATATTGCAGATGATAGGTGAAATGAGGGGAAAATTATGTGCGTTAATTAATTAAAAGTGGAAAGCGGAAGTACCTCGATAAAAATTTTTCTGCAGTGTCTCCTTTGTCCGCTAGAACTTCCATCATGACATGGACGGAAATCGAACCTGGGCCACCAGTATAAAAGAAGAGCGTTCTAGCGCCGGGCCAAAGACACGGAAAGAATGGGCACAACCTATTGATCCCGAAACGATTCTTTTAAGGCACGTCAACTTCATGGAAATTTCACGTGAATTTAATCCGGAACTTTGTGAATGTTTTTTCAGGTAGTACATATCATGCATAAATATCCGTTGTTCTAAAGAATACTTTATACCAGCCATACTAAATCAATGAAGCAAAAACAATGATGGAACATGTGTATTTTCTTAGCATAGAAACGAGGTCAACTGTGTTTTTCAGGGAGAAGTGTGGGCATTGGGAGGCTGAGGAGAGAGTAATTCGTTCCCGTCAAATATATTAGCGAGAGGTTACTGTTTTACCTGCTCACCGGTAAGCCAGAATTTACTTATTTCCGATGAAAGTGACTTGTCTGGAGCCAATTACGAACGTAATATTCTACATCATCGTACACAGCGTGCTTTAAAGCTAAGGACACAAAAGACACATGCTCATTTCAATGAAACGTATCGCATAACACTCGCAGAGAGGAAGGCATTTCCTCATTTTCGCCGGCCGCTATAGAGAAAATGATGTCATCATGGTCTACTGAGAATACCAATGTTTGGCTCAGATCTTACCAAACACGCACAGAGAGGAAGACACTTCCTCCCTTCCGCCGGCCGCTATAGAGGAGTGATGTCATAGCTTGCGCATGCCTGTATTTGGCTCAAATCTTACCAAACACGCACAGAGAGGAAGACACTTCCTCCCTTCCGCCGGCCGCTATAGAGGAGTGATGTCATAGCTTGCGCATGCCTGTATTTGGCTCAAATCTTACCAAACACGCACAGAGAGGAAGACACTTCCTCCCTTCCGCCGGCCGCTATAGAGGAGTGATGTCATAGCTTGCGCATGCCTGTATTTGGCTCAAATCTTACCAAACACGCACAGAGAGGAAGACACTTCCTCCCTTCCGCCGGCCGCTATAGAGGAGTGATGTCATAGCTTGCGCATGCCTGTATTTGGCTCAAATCTTACCAAACACGCACAGAGAGGAAGACACTTCCTCCCTTCCGCCGGCCGCTATAGAGGAGTGATGTCATAGCTTGCGCATGCCTGTATTTGGCTCAAATCTTACCAAACACGCACAGAGAGGAAGACACTTCCTCCCTTCCGCCGGCCGCTATAGAGGAGTGATGTCATAGCTTGCGCATGCCTGTATTTGGCTCAAATCTTACCAAACACGCACAGAGAGGAAGACACTTCCTCCCTTCCGCCGGCCGCTATAGAGGAGTGATGTCATAGCTTGCGCATGCCTGTATTTGGCTCAAATCTTACCAAACACGCACAGAGAGGAAGACACTTCCTCCCTTCCGCCGGCCGCTATAGAGGAGTGATGTCATAGCTTGCGCATACCAGTATTTGGCTCAAATCTTACCAAACACGCACAGAGAGGAAGACACTTCCTCCCTTCCGCCGGCCGCTATAGAGGAGTGATGTCATAGCTTGCGCATGCCTGTATTTGGCTCAAATCTTACCAAACACGCACAGAGAGGAAGACACTTCCTCCCTTCCGCCGGCCGCTATAGAGGAGTGATGTTATAGCTTGCCCATACCAGTATTTGGCTCAAATATTACCAAACACGCACAGAGGGGAAGACATTTCCTCCCTTCTGCTTGCAGCTATAGATGAGATAATGTCATCATGGTCTATTGCGCATACCAATGTTTGGTCTTACCTTCCCAGCTGTTTATTCTCTTTCGAAAATATTCAGGATTCATGATCACTAGCAAAATTAGAGCTCGTCAACTTCTTTGTTGTCTAAAATTCCAGTTTTCATAGGCGTAGAGTCGTGGAGATTTTAAGATGACTACCGACGTTGTTCAGGATTAACGAGTTTAATTAGTCGGGCATGGGCTCCAATCCCCCTTAGGTTTATTAACTGGTCGAATTTTCTTTTAGACTTTTGACGTAGAATTACGTCTTATTTTTCAGGTTATATAGCGGGTATATCGGGGTACACACGGCAGGCAAGCGTGACGAAATTTTGTTACCGCTGTTTCATGGTCGAAACAAGAGAAAGTAAGAACAAATAATATATGGTTTGAAAGTTCTCCGCGAGTACTATATCGTGCGTCGGTTTCACGCGTTAAAGTTGCGCAATAACGAAATGGTGGATACCTCCAAAAATGGCTGTGGTGTTACATCCGAAAGGGCTATATATCCGAAACTAGTGACCAAAGCTCAACTAACTAAAACCGAAATCTTAGATAATAAATAACAGTCTTACTAATAAACCGTGTATAATTTTTATACGAGACTTATGCAGAGTTGAGACAGAAAACGTTACTAATAAACTGTGAATAAGCTATGGACGTATAAACAGGCTGTAACTATACAATGGGAATTGCTTTGCAGTAGTTATATACACGAAACCCCTTGTTTAAGCGTTGTATATAGGGAAAAAATGGCCGCCCCTATAACAGTTGTTCGTATCGGCTGTCATTTTATGATGATGGTTACCTTGTAACCACAGAAGTACAAACCAAAGGTCATAGAATTATTAGAATAATATTGCTGTAGCTTGTACTCTTTGACCAAAATGTAGTGTGGTAATCGATTAGAGCCAGTTGTACTATCGATATTTAACACGCCACACTAGAGCGCTCTACCGGATCCAGTAGAGAACCCTAGATATTCTATTACCTTTCGTAACGAAGTAATGACAAAACTATGACGTAGCTGTGTAACAGTTATACTGTTATACACGACGTACGTAGTGATTATTAGTAAGGAATTTACACATGACTTATAAACGAGCTACTCATTGTATAAGTATAAGACAGTTAAACGTCTGTATATAGAGTTTTTATTAGTAAGACCGTATGTATATAAATTATAAAATTAACATTTGTGTTTGCAAAATAATAATAATAATAATAATAATAATAATAATAATAATAATAATAATAATAATAATAATAATATGTATTTATTCACACTACAAATGGGTAAATATCCGGTGGCAGTGGTAACTAATTACACTCAATAATAAAATTACAATTAATAATAAATAAAATTAACAATAAATTATTTTTTTTATTTTAGTAGGTTATCTTACGACGCTTTATCAACAGCTTAGGTTATTTAGCGTCTGAATGAGATGAAGGTGATAATGCCGGTGAAATGAGTCCGGGGTCCAGCACCGAAAGTTACCCAGCATTTGCTCATATTGGGTTGAGGGAAAACCCCGGATAAAACCTCAACCAGGTAACTTGCCCCGACCGGGAATCGAACCCGGGCCACCTGGTTTCGCGGCCAGACGCGCTAACCGTTACTCCACAAGTGTGGACACAATAAATTAATAATGTTAATAATTATTATTAATATTAATAAATACTACTACTAGTACTACTACTACTACTACTACTACTACTACTACTAATAATAATAATAATAATAATAATATATTATAATATTAACGAAGAGCATCCTACATTAAAAAACCACAATCACTTAAAATAACATAAAATAACATTTAAAGCAAATCAAATTTGTATCTTAACCTCAAGTTCGAACTAAAACCTACGAGTATGATATATATATATATATATATATATATATATATATATATATAATATGGCTTTTCTTACTTCAGAATCAGTGTTAAATTAATTTAATAAATATAAGACTTTTAAGTTACATATATTTTAATGTTTCACATATTTATGCGCATAGCTTGCAAATATTGCCTACATATGAAGAGTCCACTGCAAAAAGAGGGAATGTCGTAAATTTGTGAAAAATGAGATGAAGGTTTAATACTATAGATCAAAGGGAGTAGAATAAAATACACTTTGTTGCACTGCAAGAAAGATGATAGTTCCAGATCTACGTCGTGTTGACGAATTCGTATAGGCCTACAACACAAAAAGGGGGAATGTCTAAGTTTAAATTTCATTCCCTGCAAAATGAAATAAATTCAACATTCCCCCTTTTTGCAGTGGACTTTTCATATTTATGTACATATTCCTCACTTTCATATTAATTAAAATCCGGGCCCTACAATGAGCAAATGGATCTGCAGTCAATCGCGAAAGGCTACAACAAATTTTGTTGGTTGGTGGTGCAGTGCCTGCACCAATGTGAGCGTTATTCAATTGAGTAATGGCCGGTAACAAAACGTTCTGAAGCATATTCAAATCAAGTTCAGCGTTCATTGTATCCCGTAGAAGAAGATAATCCTCCAAATTTGTGGACGTCACACCGCACAATACTGTTCTTACCTTAGGACGTGACTGCATTTTTTCAACAGTGCACCTGGATCAACATCCTCCCAGTAATGGCAGTTGCGTCTGCTAACAAAACCGCCCACATTAGAATCTGATTCATTCACTCGTAATGTTATCATACACGTTAACATTATCTTCTTTTTATCCTAACATGAATTCTATAAATTCCATACGGCTTTCACATTACTCTGGAAAGTTCTACAGTTTTTAGTATTTTTTTCAAAGGCGAGCACTTGAATATAACTTATATAGTGCAACTCAAATTAAAGGCGTTAGCAGAAAGGTCTGCTGCTATGGCTAGGGCTACCAGACGTGCGTATTAAGCAAACAAGTTCGTATTTGAAAACCTGTTCTGCCGTCCGTATTTATTGCTGCACATTTGTTAAATATCCGTATCTTTTATTAAAATGTCCTACTCATCACATTTTCAAGAAATAAATTTAAAAAAATTGCGAACGGCGAATGAATATTAGAAGTAATAGTAGTAGCAGTAGCAAAAACAGCAGTACGCTATCATAGTAATAACAGTAGTATTAATAGTGGTGGTAGTAGCAGCAGCAGTAGTAGTAGTAATAGTGGTAGAGGGTGTAGATTTACGAAGTGGTAATAGTAGTGCTAGCAGTAATAGTAGCTTTAGTAGTGGGTAGTAGTAATAGTGATGTTAGTATTAGTGGTGATGGTAGTAATAGTGGTGTTAGTAATAATGATGGCGGTAGTAGTAATGATTATGATAGTAGTAATAGTAGTGGTAGTAGTAATAGTGGTGACAGTAGTAGTGATGGTAGTAGCAATAGTGGTGGTAGTAGTAACAGTGGTTGTAGTAGTAATAGTGGTGATAGTAGTGATGATAGTAGTAATAGTGGTGATAGTAGTGATGGTAGTAGTGATAGTGATGGTAGTAATAATAGTGGTGATAGTAGTGATGGTAGTAGTAATATTAGTGATGGTAGTAGTAATAGTGGTGATAGTACGATGGTAGTAGTAACAGTGGTGATAGTAATAATGGTGGTAGTAATAGTGGTGACAGTAGTGATGATGGTGCTAGTTAGTGGTGGTAGTAGTGACGGTAGAAGTAATAATGGTGGTAATAATAATGGTGGTAGTAGTAATGAGTGACAGTAAGTGGTGGTAGTAGTGGTAATAGTATTATTAGTGGTAGTATATATACGTAGTGGTAGTAGTAATGCTAGCGGTAATAGTAGCGTTAGTGTAGTAGTGGTAGTAATAGTAGTAGTGATAGTAATTTGCTGTAGTAGTAGTTGAAATAGTAGTATTGGAAGTAGATATAGTAGTAGTAGTAGTAGTAGTATCATTAGTAGTGGAAGTAAGCTTAGTCGATTTTTAGTTGGTTATTTAATGATGTTATATCAACTCGTAGACATTTTGTTTTTACAGCATTAACTTCCCATGATTGTACGAGAAGATTCGAAGAGAACGGCAGTAACGTAGACATTCAGCTCCCCCCTACTACCAATAATGCACAACACAATGTCAATACGGCGGTTGCTGTCGTCTGCGATACAATGAACTTTTCTGTTGATTTTCGAGTTTGGCATTTTTTTCCGGTTATTAGGCTACATGCTTATTTAAGTTGTGTTAACTCTCGCTAGTGGTTTTATACTTTATTTTATCCGTCTTAGTATTTATTTTATTATTGTAAATATTTTTGTTTTATCACTATTATTATTATTATTATTAACTAATATTTTGTATTACAATCTTTGTATCATTTCTGTCACGATTATTCTATTATTATTATTATTATTATTATTATTATTATTATTATTATTGTTATTATTATTATTGTTACTATTATTTTATATCATCAGCATTATTATTTGAACCCTGTAAAATTTATGTAGACTACTGGACTGTACCCGAGCACGAGCATATGCTCATTTCGGGTATCTATCCAAATGTAAATTCAAATGTAAATTGTAAATAAATTTGAATTTGAATTTGAACTACTATGTTATTTAGCGTCGATGGGATTGACGATATCGTAATGGTATTTGGCGATATGAGATCGAGGACTCGCCATAGATTACCTGAAATTCGCCTTATGGACGGTGGAGACATCGGAAAACCTAACCAGGTCATCAGCCCATGCGGGAATCGAACCCGCGCCCGAGCGCAACTCTGGATCGGCAAGCAAGCGTCTTAGGGTACGTACACGTTGGAGCAACGATAAACGATAAGAGAAACGATCTAGCGACGCTTTGGTATTATCAAAGAATCAAGTGTTCATATCGGAGCAACGAGAACGCGGGAAGCGAACATTTTGATTTATCAGTAGAAGATATTCTATGCATCCACTTAATGAGAGAAGATACATAGAAAGTATCAGCTGCCAAGTTCAAGGTTAATATAACTTAAATACGTACAAAATTAAACCCGTTCCTCATCCCAAAGATAGTATAAATTCTTTGTGTTGTGATTGGTTCTTGTGATCGCATAACATATGACGAATAAATACACAACTGATCAATTTGTCAATATCTACAATAATTAATTTAATAAGCCGAAATAATAATAAATCGATTAATATTCGGATATATTGATAATCACCGGTATTTATACAGATTAGTATTATCTTAATCAGAGATCATATGAACGACAAGAGCGAAGAAAATGGAACTTTGCTTTTTCGTCGCTTTTATCGTTACTCCAATATGCACACCTCAATAACAATGCATGCCTCAATTCTCTCTGATATAGCATCGCTGCTTCTTTTATCGTTTATCGTCGCTCCAACGTGTACGTACCCTTAGCCGACTGAGCTACGCCGGTGGCTGGAAGCAACAATAGTAGTAGTAGTAGTAGTGGAAGTAGTTTTAGTAATATTAGTGGAAGTAGTAACAGTAGTGGTAGTCGTGTTAATAGCAGTAGTAGTAGTGGCCGTGGTAAGTGTTATGGTAGTGGTAATATTATATATATCAACGCTTTCAATGCACTGGCCTGCCAATCGGAGGAAGACATGGGCATAGTAAGGATTCGTCGACTTTCATAATTCACCACTTTCGTTTTTTTTTTTTTATTTTAGTTGGTTATTTAACGACGCTGTATCAACTACTAGGTTATTTAGCGTCGATGAGATTGGTGATAGCGAGATGATATTTGGCGAGATGAGGCCGAGGATTCGCCAGAGATTACCTTGTATTCACATTACGGTTGGGGAAAACCTCGGAAAAAACCCAACCAGGTAATCAGCCCAAGCGGGGATCGAACCCGCGCCCGAACGCAACTTCAGACCGGCAGGCAAGCGCCTTAACCGACTGAGCCACGCCGGTGGCTACCACTTTCGTTCGAGTTTGAACCCGCTAACCTCGGAGCATGGTAACTGCTAGAGCCGGCTAGATCACCGTAGACTAGTAGTGTAAATCGGTTGGGTGGATGTCGAAGAATAGACCTACAGTTCAAACCTGCATGACATTTGCTTTCTACGAATCACACAGGACCTAGAGGAAGGCTGGCCGCATAGGGAACCGAAGTGCAGTTACGAGATTGCTGCAGTCATTAGGAAATGGCGAGAGACTGCAGCAGCCGTTTCGTTTTGTTACACGAATTCTTCACGCCCGCACAAATTCCTTTCCTTAACATCTTTATATTGTGGCTCTATTTAGCCAGTGACGTCTGCCAGCCCGTCCCCACCCACGTCTCAAGAAAGTTTGCTGGGCCTCACGTTCGACGGATTACTTTACCATGTATCATTGATAATAAAATTGCGATTATTTTCGTGCTCTTGAGGGCGGCAGGCAGACTGGCATACCACCATGTGACTGACGCCTGGACGTCTGCGTAGTCACTGTTCTGCTACATTGTAGCATTCTAGTATTTGTAGCATTTGAAGAGTCCACTGCAAGAATGATGGATGTCATTTGGAATACATTTTGCAGGAGAAGCAATTGAAAGTTTGAAATGGTTAGCGCTCAAAGCTTAACTGTGATTTTCCGATCATTACTGGACAGTGACTATCAGTGTTAATGCCATATAACTCTCTATGTACATTCTCTATGTCTTAAGCTATGCATTGACAGTCTTGGTTCATTTTCGACAAGAAAGTGACATCCATCATTCTTGCAGTGGACTCTTCATTTATTAATTGTCTTTAGGCACTATACAGGTAACTGACAAAGTTAATATTAAAAAAAAAAAAAAGGAGCACACAGTACAATGTTATTACATGAATAAAAATTTAAAAATTTTTTAATTGAATAAAAGGGATGCTTTACTGGTCATGTGTATACTCTAGTCTTAAAAGCTTTACTTTTTAAATGTTTTAAATTTTCAGGCAATTTATTATAAAATTTAGGTCCAATTTACGAGTAGTCTGTTCTGGATCTTGTTTAATTTGAAATAAGGCATATTTACATTTGATTTTGACCTGGTATTGTAATGATATATGTCACATCTCAAATCAAAATTTGCCTAGGAATTATGTACAAAGACTAAACTATCTAAATATATAAATATTATAAAGTCAAAATACCTAAATCGACAAACAATGGTCTACATGGGGTTGTATAATGATTTTTATGCTCGACCATGCCGAAATGTAGTAATTATACCCCTGGTAGCAGCCCTTTAATGGACCTCATTAGAGTACACCTATTCATTAAAGTTCAGGTGTTCCACCAATCAGAAAATACCAATGTAGCAATATGAAAGCGCAAGTATCGATTATACTCGGATATGCAATCGAAAGACAACTAGCGCGAGATTAGACAATATTAAACTCAGTCGAAAAAAAAAAACACACAAATTAACATCAATTCACCGTCATCTTCCAGCCTTTCACAAAGCACATTCCCGCAAATTCATTTCACCAATTGCCGGAAAAAATCAATATGGTCGAGCATAAAAAGTCGTATGAAACTTGACTATAATGGTAATTAAGACGCTCGTATGAAAATTATGAAACGAGCGCAAGCGAGTTTCATAAACATACTCGCGTCTTAATTACTACCATTATAGGCTCGTTGCATAATGTACTATTTGTGATTATCCTCACAAGGGAATATTCTCGCTTGGGGGTCGCGTTCTCGAGAAGTGTGTCGTATTACATTAATCCTTGTATGATGAAGAACTCGTATGTAGAATACCAGCTGCTAATGGCCAATACAAGTCGTATAGGAGGGTAGTAACTGGTGGCGCATATCTTCAGCAGCTAGCCAGTTTTTAATATAAATAGAAGGTAACGAGAAGATTTCTCAGCCTGAAAAAGATGTGGCTCATCAAATTGTGACGACAGGGAACTAGTGGCATCAGATGAAGAAGAAGGGAGTGACAATAAAGCAAATGTGTAAAGAGATTCAAACAATTGTGACTATATGGGAGAACCTGGTACATGCAATTCGGAACCACTGCTCCTATCACCAGAAACGAGAAGGAAGGGAGAGTACATTCCCTTGGAAAAGTGTAACAAATAATAAACTACATGGAGCATCCAAACTATAGCAAGAAAAAAACAACGAGACGATTCCATATATAGAGTCTGGCTGGGCGGAAGAGAAGGCCAAGTAAGTGGCCTTAGCTCTGCCAGACTAAATAAATTATTATTATTATTATCATTATTTACTTACAAATGGCTTTTAAGGAACCCGAAGGTTCATTGCCGCCCTCACATAAGCCCGCCATCGGTCTCTATCCTATTATTATTATTATTATTATTATTATTATTATTATTATTATTATTACGTAGGCCTATAAGGAATTGAATGCCGCCCAGAACAAGGTTGTAACCAGCAAATACGAAATTCTTAACAAAGAAAAAAAATGGGAAAACACATTTTTTTAAGTAGGTTATTTTACGACGCTTTATGAACATCTTAGGTTATTTAGCGTCTGAATGAGATGAAGGTGATAATGCCAGTGAAATGAGTCCAGAGTCCAGCACCGAAAGTTACCCAGCATTTGCTCATATGGGTTGAGGGAAAACCCCGGAAAAAACCTCAACCAGGTAACTTGCCCCAACCGGGAATCGAACCCGGGCCACCTGGTTTCGCGGCCAGACGTGCCAACCGTTACTCCACAGGTGTGGACCACATAATATTGTACATACTTTTAATTTTTTAGAGCAAGGTTAACAATCAGACACGTGTGCTGACTTTAATAGGAGTACAAGTATTACACATAACGTATCATTAACAACCATTATTCACGAAAAAATCTACTTATGAGAAATGAGGGTTACGACCTTGTTCTGGGCAGCTATTCAATTCATCATGCCAGTACATAAATTAAACAACTGGAGCATATATTCCAAAAACATTTTCTTTTTCATTTCCCCATTACAAAAATTACTGTGATATTCCAAGAAACTGATTAAGAATTTCCGCAGAAATACACTTGTTTAAGCATCCCTATCCCCCATGGTTTTAAGTATGCTACCCGTCAGTCTGTGTAGAGAAATTTCTCTTAAATTACTGACCGAAATTCGTTGTCCATATTCAGTATCTGTAAGTCAATTTATCTGGAAACAATACACATGAAATATAAAAATGTATAGTGAAAAGTATCAGTTTTATACTTCGAAATCAAAAACACAAAATGATGTTGAACTCGAAATTGATTCTAACGATTTTTAAACGCTGTTTCTTAAATAAGAAAAGGAGAGAAATGAAAACAATTATCCAGTATGTCTCCAGAACCCAATGATAGAGAGAGAGAAATATATATATATATATATATATATATATATATATATATATATATATATATATATATATACACACACAAATATTTTACGAAAAGTTGTGAAAAAATAAGTGTGTGTGTCTACTTCAAGTGTGCAATATTAAAAAAAAAGTCAAATCTCTTAATTTTGTTATTACAGAGAATGATTTTTGTTTGCAAACCAGAGAGCATGTCTTTTTTTTTTAGTGCATATTACATTATGTCATTTATGTAGATTTTCGAGTAATGGTTCAAGAGAATAATTTATAAGGGGTAAAATTATTAGCACATGATACAGAAATTGAATCAGTATACAAATATGTGAAGTGTATGTTACCTTTAAGATATTTCTCATTTTTATTTTTCCTGTGTTGTATGCATAAAATATGGAACATTAGGTTCACCAAAGAAACCTTTTGGAACACTAAAATAGGATCCCCAAAATATGTATCAAATGTTGAATACGGGACTAGGCGACACCTGTACTATTTCTGTAAGACCTGTAAAATATGGAAGATTCAGTCGAATGCAAGTGCCTTAGCCGACAGAGCTCCGCCGGTGGCTTGGGACTGATAATCTGGTTGGGATTTTCCCGAGGTTTTCCCTAACCGTAAGGCAAATGTCAGGTAATCTATAGTGAATCCTCGGCCTCATCTCGCCAAATACCATCTTCCTATCACAAATTTCATCCACACTATATAAATAGTAGTTGATATAGTATAGTCAATAACTAAAAAGGAAAAAGAAAAACAGTAAATAGGTACAGCAGAAATTTACAACAAATATTGCATTTAACGGAATAAGAATAACACAGCACAGAACCTGCAAATAACCAGTCCAAGAATCTCATGCTGCTCAGATATCATGTGAATTTGTCTAGGAGAGACACAGACCATGTGCGGTCCTCCATTTCTCCACGTGAAGAAGTGCAGCTAGCTGGCTGACTTTGTCAGGGCTGGACTTGCAATGGGTCCATACACTTACGCACTAGGGCCGGGGACGGAGCGGTTTGGTTCGGAGCAGTTACTGTGACGTCATTACTCGGTTGATCCGAGTACAGTACCGAGTACAAATTTGTGGCGGCAGATTTAAAATTTAGATAGATTGAGTGTTTTACAAGCATTGTAGTAAAGCGCTTTTGCTTTGCCAATTGACGAGAAAAAAAAGTGCTTCTCTTCATTGCAAAATGGCGGTTACAAATTTTATTTGTGTGATTACAACTATTTGCGGAGTTATTTTATATGAAAGGCCTATCTAGCCTTCAGTGTTGGTGTATATGACAGACGAAATAAAATTGATAAAATAATTTATAATACTAACAGCTAATAAATTAACGTGTGAGGTAAACGTTAAACGCCGCAGCTAATAACGAAGAGGATAGAAAGAAACGAGCTCCATGAAGTACTGTCTAAAGCACTTAAAAATTAACACACAGAATTATTTACTATTACGGAAAAGCCCACACCTGTGGAGTAACGGTTAGCTCGTCTAGCCACGAAACCAGGTGGCCCGGGTTCAATTCCCGGTCGGGACAAGTTACCTGGTTGAGGTTTTTTCCGGGGTTTTCCCTCAACCTAATACGAGCAAATGCTGGGTAACTTTCGGTGTTGGACCACGGACTCATTTCACCGGCATTATCACCTTCATCTCATTCAGACGCTAAATAACCTAAGATGTTGATAAAGCGTCGTAAAATAACCTACTAAAATAAAAAAAAATTACGGAAAGTGGATAAAATAATCAATAAAATGTGGAATCATGAACTGAAGAACATAATGTTTATTTATTTTATAACATTACTAGCTTTCCATAAAATCATGTTCTCTTTGGTGAAGAGTAATATTATTGATAAATTAAAGTAATTAGGTAACATAATTCATAGAAATAAACAGTCTACCAATAAAATGATGACTGATGAAGTAACACAAATCCAATAAACACAAATGGAAAAAATATAATGCACTTCCTTTTTTAACATATTTCAATATTAATCTAACACTCTATTATTATTATTATTATTATTATTACTATTATTATTATTATTATTATTATTATTATTATTATTATGTATAGTAATATGTTCAGACTGGCAGTGTTCATTAGGCCCACTTGACAGATCATATAATAGGATGAACTCCTCTTCAATACTAGTTTCAACCCGAATTGAGGATAAGGAAATAATTTGTCCTGCAGCAGAAAATATTTAAATACAATAACTTAGTACCTACGTTATTGTCTGGTAGAACTAAGTGAAACACGTGAACTCTGTTTGAACTGACCAGTAACGGCTACGGTTAACCGAGTAACTTCGGTGCTCCGCTGCCAAGCACATAAACCGATAGAACCGAGTTTAAACAGTTCTACTCACTCCGTCCCCAGCTCTATTACGCACGCTTTGGCCCACTGTGCAACCTATTTATAAGAAGGTTGTCGAAGTCACACAGGTGGCCTGAGTGGCATTCGTGAAACTAACGCTGAAAGTGGGTCGTCCTGCCTCAGCCCCTGACAGCCAGGTCCCATCTGCCTACGAGTAGCCTGATAATGCCAGGGCCCAAAACCCCAAGCCCTTCCTATTTCAGCTTCAGAAACCCATACTATCCCCAAGACGTCACCCCACCCTATTTTTACTATTGCAGATAACAGAAGAAAACAGGAGTATCCTGAATAAAACCCTCTGCAACCTCTGTTTTATCCACTACAAATTACATCACAACTTGGATGGGATCGAACCTGGACCACCTGAACGAAAGACCAGCATGCTAGTACTCGAGCCACAGATGGGGCATATAGAAGTGCATGATATTATACCAGTGCTGTACATGCTTACTCATCATCAGTTAGCACTACAACCCGGGGTGGGTTTTGGCCTCCTTAACAACAGCCTTCCATCTTACTCTGTCCTTTACCATGTTAGTCCATCCTCTCACTCCCATAATTTCAAGATCTTTGGATACTCCATCCACCTTAACTTTGGTCTAACTTTCTCCTCCTGTTATATAGTCTATCCTTTAATATTTTAATAGGAGTGCGTGTTTCAGGCATCCTGTTTACATGTCCTAGCCATCTCAGTCTTTGAGCTTTCATAAATTTTACATCATCTTCACCTCCTATCAGGTTAAGAAGTTCAATGTTGGAGCGTATCCTCCATCCTTGATGACCATTGACTGGGCCAAAGATTCTACGCAGAATCTTCCGTTCAAAACTTCTTAAGGAGTTCTCGTCTTTCTTTGTAAATGTCCATGTCTCTGAACCAAAGGTAACTACAGGACGAACTAATGTTTTATAAACTTTAATCTTTGTCATCCTCGATAGCAACTGATTTTTAAACAGTGGAAGATTAGCGTAATAAGCCGGGTTTCCAGCCTGTATTCTGTCGTTGACACAACCACTCACATCAGTTGTTATTAATAATAACTCTAAGATATCTGAATTGGGATACACCTTCAAATGTGTACTCCTGGATGGTAATATTTGTACATGCTTACTTTTACAATGAAATTTTTTCAACTCAATACAAATACAGTATATACATTTATTATTTCTGTTAAGAACCGCAACTGGTGAAACTCATTAGTCAAGGAAATGCTGTGTTAACAGTGAAAACGTAGAAGAATTAGTGGGAAACAATGGTAAAACAATGAGAAATAGTATGTACCATAGGAGCCTGGTCTATGCTATACCCACGATGGGATGAGATGGGATGGGATGGGATGATTGAGAGTTGTTGGGACGCCACAGGGGAACAAGAGCACCAGGAGAAAAATACTGAAAAATCCTGTTATCTGGACCATAGGTTTGCCCAACACGAGTTATAAATCAGGGATATGCAGGCACTGAACATGGTTCTATAAATTACAAAGTCCGGCACTCTAGCCACTAGACTACTTGAAACCATTGCCATAAATTACAAGAGCCTATGTGAAGGAATAAGCACTGGCCTAATTCAGCCCATTACAAGTTGGGTGTAGGATGTGAGGCTGCACTCGGGAGTAGGTTCCAATGTGCTGGCCTGATTAGGTATCTGAATTTTTCCGAGGTTTTCCACAACTCTAAGGCTGACGTCAGGTAATCCCATGGCGAATACCTGGACTTCTTACCATCACTAATTTCGACAAGCACAACAAGCCTTCAGACTCCGGTACATTCGAAAACAGAAAACAATTTGATACACTACAAAATGTCACTGATAATGTGAAAGATAATTTTTTTTTTTAGATATTCTACAGATTTTTATTTTAGTAGCTTATTTTACGATGCTTTATCAACATCTTAGGTTATTTAGCGTCTGAATGAGATGAAGGTGATAATGCCGGTGAAATGAGTCCGGGGTACAACACCGAAAGTTACCCAGCATTTGCTCATATTGGGTTAAGAGAAAACCACCCCGGAAAAAACCTCAACCAGGTAACTTTCCCCAACCGGGAATCGAACCCGGGCCACCTGGTTTCGCGGCTAGACGCGCTGTTACTCCACAGATGTGGACGATATTCTATAGATATAAGTCGTTAATTGCCGATTGCTTTCCACGTTTGGATTTAGATACGTTGTTTCTGAATATAAGGGAAATGGCTATAATTCTCACTTCATCTACATATTCTTTAATTAAGGTTGTCCAACTACACATAAATAATCACGGTGTTTCATTTGGCCTGGACATAAGTCTAATAGCTCTAGGTGTAACAGCATTATGACTTAAGAACCACGATATGAGAAAAACACAAATCAAACATGTCGTAAAATTCAAAACAAGCGGCTCAGATTTATTATGAAATTGCATTCGCTATTAAAACATCATGTAACATGTTTCACAGTTCATAGTGACTGCCAAATGTACAGAAATTTTATTTCTCATATACAAAACTTTATATACATAATGTTAATATGATTAACAAATTTAAAGAATCAACATCATCTTAAAACATAAAGCTTACGGTACATGCATAAACACTTTAAACATATTTATAATGAAAATCATGTACAAAACCACTTTAGTGAAATATTTTATTTAACAAACCAATACGAAATATTTCATTAGCCAAAACAATAATATTAGTAATTCAAATGGTTAAGTATTCATGGAATAAAATCATATACGAGACAGTTTACTGACTGTAACATTCAGGTACAATAAAGCTAGGCAAAAACATTGTTCCAAATACATATCCAGGAATTCTGTGAACATTTATGTTATTCTATGGGAGGATTTAAAATTTTGCAATGCCTTTGTTGATTTGCAATAAAAACGGTTGCGAAATAACAGTTCATATAGCCAAACCAAATAAAGTACAATGTGCCAGAAATCGAACCTGGCATTTCCTGAAAGAAATAAACTAAATTTTCGCAATATGTATGTGTATAGTCATATCACAGTCTACTATATACAGTCGCGAAGCTTGAGGTGATTTTTTGCAAATCTCGTGATAAAGCGCTCCAAGCGGTTAGCAACTAGAAACAATAGACTGTCCACGGTCGACTTTGGACTGTGTCGTATTTCCATCGAGTGCTAGCTCGTTTCGTATTTCACATTGATGCTTGTGAAATGTTCGTTATTGGTTATAATGAAAATGTTAATGGCTAAAATACAATAATTGGAATAATAATATTTTACTAGAGGCATAGAAAAATTAAGTTTGTTTTAACGAAATTTATTGATCACGTTTTATTTTCAATTCTGGTGGGATTGTTATTGCTTAGGCCTACTTTTTTTTTTTCAAAGGATATATTTTTAATTATAGCTGTCAATTTTGTTGTTATTTTTATTTGTTACTTTACTAGAGACGTAGAAAAAGTCTGTTACAATAAAATTTATTGATCACGTTTTATTTCCAATTCTGGTGTGATTATTATTGCTTAACCTCATCCCACTTTAACTACGTAAGCCTACACTACAAGTACCGGTACACGTAAGTTACTCCATTAATTCATATTTCCATTATTATTGTTGTAAAGGGAAATGCAAATTAATATTTATTGGTTTCATAGTTAATTATCACTATAATCTTGAATGAGTGAAGCGATTATAGTAAATTTCAGTTCGTTTTGCACAAACAAAAATAATATTAACCTATTTCTTGCAGGTATCTTCGAGTTTATGGTGGAATTTAATATACTTCATTAAAATAATAAATTAACTTTATGCATTTAATATTTCAATAATGGAAGGAAGGTGTTAATTTTTCCAAAAGAACACAACGAAAGTGTAACATATTTTGTCGTCTACTAGGAGAGAGATCTGCGATGATGAGGCGATAGTAGCGATCCTAGTGGTGGGCAACTACCCATGTTTGCATTTTTAGTACATATTGAGCTTCGCGACTGTATATAGTAGACTGTGGTCATATTGAATTAATTCTGAAATTTCGTTACTGGTAACAAGTAACAAATAAAACTGCTTAAGATAAATTAGGTAGCAATTTAATAATAAATAAACAACCCACAAATGTGCATATACAGATTCAAAAAAACACATTATTACTCTTTGTATATGTCGTTGTCATTGTTTCTTTGCTATAGTCCATCAAGGATTTTGTTCTCTGTAGGCACTGGCTGAAGTGGTATCGATCGAAGTGTCTTATCACAGAGACTACATGCGCATTGAGAGGATTCATGGAAACCATTTTAATACATAGCTTGTAATGGAAACCATGTGATGCCAATCTTGTTAGGGCACTGCGCATGTTGTCGTTTGGGCTTGTGCATGTATAGATCAAAAGAACAAAGATTCTGTACTCTTTTTATGCACCGTTGCCATTCTTCTTTGCTGTATTTCATCAAGGATTTTGTTCTCTGTAAACATTGGCAGAAGTGGCATCGATCAAAGTGTCTGTCACAGAGAATTCATATGCATTGAGGGGGTTTGTGGAAGCCTTTTCTTGTACGAAGCCTGTGGTGATGCCAATTTTGTTACGGTACTGCGCATGGTATTTGCGCCTGTTCAGCTATATTCCACCATGGCATCTGTTATGTAGAAATCTGAAAGAATTTTATTCTCATTTCTTATCTTTTCCTGAGCCGTTCTATCTCTTGGAGGGGGGGAGATAGATGACAACTGTCTTTTTAACCTAAGGTTTTCAATTAGGAACAGTTCTCTAGCCAGCTTGTATATTAGTTTCGATGGTGTCCACTTAGAAACTCCGAGTATTCATTTTAGGAATCTTGCTTTGACTCTTTTCATGGAGGTTGGATCAGAGATCGTTACAGGTTTCCAGAATAGTTCTATGCTAAATTTTATAAGTCAGTTACAAATGAAAAGGAAAAATCTTCAGATACAATCAATAGCAACTGTTCAGATATAGGTAATAATTAAAAAAAAAAAAATACTGAAGAAGAGGCTAGACCTTCGAGTACAGCATCAGAAACATGCAGCAATCTCCAAAATCATTGCAGGATATACATATAAATCTCAGCCCAGCCTCTGATGCAAATACTGAAGATAATCACAAAGGTCAATGATACTGTTAAACAATCTGATACAGGAAAATGCCATAAGAATGTTTAGTAGATGTTACAGTTACTTGTTCTCAGATTCATCCAGTAGTGAAACAAAGTCTGAGCCATCAATCTGTGACAGTAACAAAATTGCACATTACAGAGAAGACCGAATTGTGTGCTCTAGCTGTCTCTACACCCGTACATGCTGCCAACCATCAGAGACCAAGTGCATCTTTGAACAAAGCAGAGTATAGTATAAATGAATACTATCTCGATCTTTCGATTGTGGCATCAGCTTGTCAAATAACATTCGAATATTGCAACTCTTTCGTAATAAAATCACGGAAGAGGAAAGAAGAGCAAGGTAGTTGAAACGACATGTTAACAGGAGAAACCAAGAAATGAATTCCAGGAGTAGTTCTAATCCAAACAGAAGTTCATTCAGAAGAAAAGCTAGAGATAGATTTCGTAACCATGATGACAGACATCGTAATCATAAATATCACAATGAAAGGCAGAGTTTCATGTATCTATCAGAGATTCTAGTCATACTTCTTCACCTTTACTGGAGGTGTTTGATTCTAGTAAAAGTTTAATTCTGCATGCTACTGAAGAGAAGCGATACACATCATACAGGGCAGAAGACAGCGCTCTGATGTAGAAAAAGAGATGAGATACCAATTTAATGCAGACCACAACTATTTCCATTCACGTAGTCAAATTTCATCTCACATGCAAACCTTCTGATGGGGACAGATAAAAAAGTTATTTTTTTTTTCCTTCCGCCATGTTAATAATGTCAAAAGAATATGCTTATACAAATTTTGACCACTCGACCGCAATTATGAGGCCGTACAGAAAGTGATTTTCCATGGAGCAGTTTGCAGAAAAAAACACAAGATTTATTGAAACAGATACAGCATTTGTTGCGTTATTTGTCAACATATTCCCACTGGAATTGAGACATGTGTCATACCATGGGATCAATTTTTGTATCCCTGTGTCGTAGAAGTCAGCCACCTGGGAATAGAACCAGCGTTCGACAGCCGTCTGCACCTCTCTGTCGATCTCATGGTATGACAAATGTCTCAATTCCGGTGGGGAATATGTTGAAAAATAGCTTAGCTCAACAATATTGCTGTGTCTGTTCCAATAATTTTTTCCAATGCAATTGTGTTTTCTTTCTGTTAACAGCCCCTGGGGAATTTCTTTTATGGCCCTCGTAATTGCGATCAAGTGGCCAAATTTTATATAAGCACTTCTTTTGACATTATTAACATGATGAAAGAAAAAAATTTAACTTTCTTCTCTGCCCCCATCAGAATGTTTGCTTGTCAGTCAATTGTATAGACTTGTTATAAATGTAACCTAATCCCTGGTGTGAATCTGTTTGTGTTTTAAAAAATTGCTACCATGTTGAAATGTTTTCCCACACACCTCACACACGTGCGGTTTTTCACCTGTATGTATTAGGGAATGAGTTTTCAAGTTATCTAGCCTAGAAAATTGTTTATTACACACAGTGCAAACATGTGGCTTCTCTCCTGTGTGGATCAAAGCATGCTTATTTAAATTACCAAGTTGGGCGAACTCCCGATTACATATCTTACAAGCATACGGTTTTTCACTGGTATGTATAAGTGTATGTGTCTTCAAATGTCGCGGCTGAGAAAATTCTTTCCCGCACACATTACACACGTATGGTTTTTCTCCAGTGTGAATTTTGCAGTGCGTCTTGAGATGGTATATCGACTTGAAACCTCTGTTACATACTTCACATTTAAATGGTTTCTCTCCTGTGTGCACTAACAAATGAGATTTCAACTTGCTTGGCTTCTTAAAAACTCTACCGCACTCCCCACACACATGAAACGTCTGCTTATTGGCGGGTGTAAATGTCGAATTGTCAGTATTCTTTGCAATTTTCGTTGATGGAAGTCCACTACCACCAGCTGCAGAAGTCTCGTGACGACTGCTTAGTTCTTCACAGCTGAAAATATTTCGACATAATGTCAAAGAATATAACCTGGGAAACATATATTCAATATAAAACAATGACATAACAAAAAACAACACTTCACATATGGATCGTCAAATATGAGCGCTTATGGGGGGGATCCTCTATGCAACATTCCTGAATTCCCAGTCTTCCACAATATCTCCGCCAGGATTCATTCCTTAAAAGCACTTCCAAGGGTGCTTCGACACCTTGGAAGGGCCGTTGGAATGGATCCTGTGCTGCTTAGTCACCTTGGCGGTATGAACTTAGGATGGTAAGAGTAGGAGGCCCCCATTGGGTGAGTGGTCACATGCAGCCGATGGGCTGGTACACCCTCATTCTCATTCATCCCATAAATTCGGGTGCACAATAGGCCTCAGTATGGCCGACGTCCAAAGGGCTGTCCTAATCCGTCCCTAGCCACCGTGACCTAACCTAATTGAAGAGTGTGATCCCAAAACTTGGTCAATCCATTTAGTAATTTTTATGTTTTATACTATATATGATTATATTTGAGATCTCTTATCATTATATGTTAAGTTCGTTTTCTTCCAAAACAACACCAATCTTTGTCTAAAAGTTTGTGTTATTGTGCATGCCACTTGAAATCTCGCTCAGTCCTTAGATGGATGGATAAAAAAACTAGCTCAGTCCTTTCATAAAAATGGACTTAACACATTTTGGGACCACATTCTTCAATTTATCTACCATCACCACTCAAAACCCAAAGCCAAACATGGAGACGGGAATGGTGGTCAGTCAATCAGTTTCTATTATTGTTTCCTCGTACTGTAATAGAATAAGTTGCTGGTATAATGTTAATTTGAGTCTTGTTAACATCCTGTGACATAATGTCCCCTGCAAGGCAGAGTATTGTAAACACCATTTTGCTAACTTTACAGGAGACATAATTACGATACTTGTCTAACATAATGGTGAATACGATAGTCGAATTTAAACCAACTACTCAATGGGGGGAAAAAAGGTCAGGGTAATGGCACTTCTACAGTTTCAAAGTTTAAACCTCCTTACCAGCGGGGAAAAACAGATCGGGGCTCATGGTACTTTCACAGTTTTTAACTTTAAACCAACTTAAAATGTTCGGATAAAATTTCTGCACATTAACAAAACTAAAATTCTTTTCATCACTTATTATCATAATACATTGCTCTCTTAAGCTGACTGATCATATTGAGAATTAAATTAATGAATTTCTCAAAATACTGTATGAAATACTTCATATAAAACAATTTTTATCCTGGAAAGGAAGCAAAAACGAGCAAAATTGTAATAAGGTTTTTTTGTTTGAACTATCCCAAACAATAATCCCTTAAAATTAATGATGACATTACTTACAGTTCACCCTGTAGGTATATATACAGGGTGTTTCAAAAATACGGGCATAATTTCAGGTATGTATTTCCCACATGTAGACAATCAAAATAGTTCATTACAACATGTGTCTGGAAATACTTCATCTCAGAGTTATGGCCTTCACAACATTGAAATTCACCGGAACGTTTTTCTTTCCGCAAGTCGTTGTCATTACGGAAGATGTTCAAAATGTCCACCTCCTGCTTGAATACAGACCTCACATCGATGTCTCATTGACCTGCGAACACGATCCCAAACTCCAGGAGTATTGCGTATGTCCTCAGAACATGCCACAATTCGATTCTGAAGGGATTTCAAATCAGGCACCGGAGACGAATAAACCAATGATTTTAAATGGCCCCACAGGTAGAAATCGAGAGGGTTCAGATCAGGTGAGCGTGGAGGCCAAGCAATTGGGCCACCTCTACCTATCCATCGATTAGGAAACCTTCGATCCAAGTACCGGCGAGCCGTACAACTGAAGTATGCAGGAGCGCCATCATGCAAGAAGTGAATGTGTTGACGATTGATCAGTGGAGTGTCTTCTAAAACATGAGGTATGATGTTTCCAGGAAGTTTGTGTACGCCTGCCCCGTAAGTCTGTTTACAAGTACATGGGGTCCAACTAATCGATCACCAATGATACCGGCCCACATGTTCAGGGAGAACCGCACCTGGTGATGAGATGGAACAGTTGCACATGGGTTTTCATACGCCCATACATGCTGATTGTGGAAATTTGTTATGCCATCTCGTGTGAACTGTGCTTCATCTGTAAATAATACTAAGGCAGGAAAGTTCGGATTTACACCACACTGCTGCAAGAACCACTGACAGAACCTAACTCGTGCAGGGTAATCTGCTGGTGACAGGGCCTGTACACGTTGCAAATGATAAGGATACAATTGATACTCTTTCAACAGTCTCCAGACAGTCGTATGAGGAACATTGACTTGCAACGCTACCCTTCGTGTGCTGATAGAAGGAGTCATGTTCACAGCCTCCAGAATCTCCTCCTGTACTTCTGGAGTTGTAGATCTTGGTCGTCCCCTTCCCAAATCAGGAGAGGAAAATTTTCCATACTCGCACAGACGGTAATGGAGATGTACAAATGTCTTCCGATCTGTCGCTGTGGGTACCTCTCCTGGTACAAACGACGAGCCAGCGCAGCATTGCCGTCCGCCTTACCGTACATGAAGTGTATCTCTGCCAGCTCTTGATTTGAATACATGTCGCACAGTCTAACGCCTACACAACACTGAATGTAACCTTCGCCTCGGAATGAACTGTCAGAGTGCCCTCTTAATGTCTCCTTTGACGGCAACGACCTGCGGAAAGAAAAACATTCTGGTGAATCTCAATGTTGTGAAGGCCATAACTCGGAAATAAATCATTTCCGGACACATGTTGTAATGAACTATTTTGATTGTCTACATGTGGGAAACACATACCGTCCACACCTGTGGAGTAACGGTCAGCGCGTCTGGCCGCGAAACCAGGTGGCCCGGGTTCGAATCCCGGTCGGGGCAAGTTACCTGGTTGAGGTTTTCCCTCAACCCAATACGAGCAAATGCTGGGTAACTTTCGGTGCTGGACCCCGGACTCATTTCACCGGCATTATCACCTTGATTTCATTCAGACGCTAAATAACCTAGATGTTGATACAGCGTCGTAAAATAACCCAATAAAAAAAAAAAGAAACACATACCTGAAATTATGCCCCGTATTTTTAAACACCCTGTATATATATATATATGATGAAGATTCTTACGTAAATCCAACAGATGACTTAATTTCTTACCATCCAGGATCCTATTTGGACTTTTGTATTTGGAAATTAACACATTAGTTCATAGGGACAGTGAATGACAAAATTTATCTTTGTAAATGATGCTCTCTTTCTAACAATATAAGTAGTTTTACAATGAAATAATTAACCAATTTTAACTGACCTTAGTGGAATGGGAAAGACTCCGAGAACAGGCAAAGCATCCCAATCATATCTGACCAGTGTGAAGAAATTTCAGTTAACTTCGTAATTGGTTCATTCTTACAGCGAATGTAAATTAGCACTTAAAGTCAGCATTACCAAAGTCATAAATCAAAGACTGTCTTGGGTGTGACATGAAATTACAGTTATATAATTAACTTCTCACTTCTTTACCTCGTTGAAATCTCTTTTCGGGGCACACTGTATCCTGGCTCATAACATGAATCATCCTGTAGTTCATCCTTCACCATTACGAATTCGAAGTCATCTCCACTAACAGCACCAGCACGTGAACTTACACACACATCTGGGTCAGCCTTAAACACATCACTCAAGTAAAAAAAAAATCACATGTTCATAATATATTCTGAATACAACCAACGCATTCATCTTTAAAATATACATCAATCTTCTTAATGTGTGTAATGTACGTAATTGTAAAACAAATCAAATGCTTATATTTGTGTTATTCAATATTATTGATCCCGAAGAAGTTGGCAATACTCTTTCTTCCAATTTTGGTGAAAATTTCCAAACACAATTTCTCCATCATCTACAGTATGTTGACTTAATATGTAAATGAAGGATGAAGATACCTTTGGGGTTATTTTATTTCATTTTAACTGGCTACACTACAAACACACTAATTAATATGGAACATACTCCCTTATATGAGCCGTTCAGAACAGAAGTGGTGTAAGTCAATTTTGACTTACAGCACTTTTGCTCTGAACGGCTCATATAAATTAGGCTAATGATTCGGCCGTTATTATACAAATTTAAATCACATGAATATATATTTTGCCTGTAAATGTATATACGAAGAACAGAGAGATTGAGAGAGAGAGGAAAAAAAACAAAGAGAAAGTAGGAATTGTATTTTGTATATTATTTATTTGAGCCGTTCAGAGCAGAAGTGGTGTAAGTCAAAATTGACTTACACTTCTCCTCTGAACGGGTCATATATAGTACTAATGAAACTACTATTTCACGTTAAGTAGTGCAAAATTGATTTTGTGCAGCCATCACCTGTTTTCAAGGGCTTCTACCTGTATAATAACATTTCTCTAAAAATTACTGAGAATCAATTCCCTGACCGTAACATGAATTAAAATTAGATTGGAAACAACCTCACTTTGAAAAATTCACTACGAACTATTTCAATCATTTCTTCAATTCAAGTAATATGTTTTTTCTTAACTCAGAGTAGTATCTTAAATGTATACACTAGTTTAAAGCTTAGACAGATAAAATATCTTACCTATTTCAGACTACCTAGTGCACTTCAGTAAATAAGAAATAAATGTAGATGAGAAAGTGTTTTTATTGACCCCTCTTCAATGGATATATGTCTTTCATTGGCTAGTGTGAGGTACGACAGCACAAATTCACCGCTTCCCTTAAATTAAATCAATGTGATAGTGTTAAGGGATGATATTTCCTGTAATACAAAACTTACAAGGTAAAAGTTCATACCGAATGTATCTCTTGCCCCTAGTCATCAGTTTGTAGGCAATATTGTATTTTAAAGATGACAACGGAATTAAGGTGTCTTTCATATAGGAATTGCTTCTATGCAAGCTGGAATAATAAATTGTAATAAACAGTGTGAGATGATACCTGTATTTTGTGGTCACTAATACTGAAGCAATAGGTTATTTTACGACGCTTTATCAACATCTTAGGTTATTTAGCGTCTGAATGAGATGAAGGTGATAATGCCGGTGAAATGAGTCCGGGGTCCAGCACCGAAAGTTACCCAGCATTTGCTCATACTGGGTTGAGGGAAAACCCCGGAAAAAACCTCAACCAGGCAACTTGCCCCGACCGGGAATCGAACCCGGGCCACCTGGTTTCGCGGCCAGATGCGCTGACTGTTACTCCACAGGTGTGGACAGCAATATGTTCCCAACCAAAAAGTATGGTTTGAATCTCACAGCAGGTCGATTTTTTTATAATGCCAGGCTCAGGAGTAAAATAAAGGGTAATAGCAACAGAATGTAATGTGGAAGGATGATGTTTGAGTAGTTTGAATTTGCGGCTGAATACTTTTGTGCTGTATTTCGTTATTTTATGTATTATTTGTTGTTTGTGCTTTGTTTGTAAATTACATTGTGGATATATTATACAGTAGGTAATTGTCTTTCTTTAATTTGCCTTTATTTGAAAAATGTTTTCTTCTACAGCAATCTCTACTCAAATAACTGGAATTAATATTGTTCTTATTTACATTATTATTATTATTATTATTATTATTATTATTATTATTATTATCAGGCTTCGAGACATAGGACCCAACAGAGCAGTTCAGTGGGAAATCCTCATAACGGCGCACTGAGTATAGTGGTAAAGTGTACAGTGGGTGGGGGTACTGTAGAATGAATGCAAACAAATACGCAAAGGAAAACGCTCTGCATTTGAAGGTTCTGATGAATAATTTGGTTTTCATACAAACTGTGTCTGAAACTATTACACGGTTAGTGAAGTCAGAGCAAGAGATGCCGGAAGCCCTCAAATTAATTTAGAAAATGATGCAGAGAATTAATGAGACATCAAGTACATGGGTACTGAACGTGTAAAACAGAAGTGGAAATCAATTTTATGTAAAAATAACAGAGAATAAAGGACTGTCTCTTAGAGACTGCAGTGATGTTATGTTTTTTCATTTTGCTCCTATCACATCATGCGATGTAGAGCGCAGCTTTCTACAGTACAAACTTTGGCAGATAACCGAAAAAGATTTACGTTTGAGACACTGAGAATGTATCTTGTAGTAGGTACATTGCAATTCGGTACTGTAACTGCACTTCCTAAAGACGACCAATAGAATAAATGAAAAAATTAAAATTGCTACATGCTTATTTCAACCATTAACACTGTGTATAATTAAACACAAATGCTTATAAAAGACAGGAGAATAAATGCTTTTCACATTCTTTTGACATTATCATTGTGTAATGTATATTTACTTTCAGGATGTACATATGTGTGTTTCCCCATACTACCATACTCTACTCTAAATAGCAACATTGTTACTCAACACATCTCTATCTACCTGCAGCGAGTCAACAACCTATAGTGCATGCACAGTAAACTTATTGCATCGGGTCCAAAGTCTCGAAGCCTGATTATTATTATTATTTTAATTTGCTTCTAGTGTTATCATTAACAGTTATTCTTTTAATTTCCACTGCAAAAATAAAATCACAAAAAAATGTGTCTTCTTGTGGAGTGATTATCTCACATCAGAGGAAAGGTGAAGATCACAATTACGGCATTCCCTGGAATGTGCGGGACATTATAAGTTCAAAACTACTAGGAACAAGAGATACACTCGGTATATGGCTAGGTTTTATTTTCCGGAAAGATTTGTTATAACACAAGTTTAAATATTTGATTAACATCATTTCGACAACTGTTGATGTTTCACAAAATTAATTAAGGACTATAATGGAAGCCCTACTGTACATGTGTCATATTCAGTAAACATTGTTATAATCTACATGAATAGCTCCTTGGACTGCCTAGTAGATACTGAAATAGATAAAAAAAAAATCCGTCCAAAGTTTCAGAAAAATTTCTCTACAAAGACAGGCAGTCAATGATAAAAAAAAATGCTTTTTTTCCCTGCAATTTTTCAGTGTCAGGTGTACTGAAAACTTGTCTCTCCGTGAAAATTCCTAAACTAATTTTAAGTAATGTTAGTCATTTTTGTACATTTTGTGCAATAAATTTCTTTCAACTAATGCAATTTAGTTTAGTGAGAAAAAATCAGATCAGAAATGTATATATAATTAACAGGACAATGAGATCTATTCTTAAAAAGATATGAATCTTATATTCATTACATCCCTTCAACTATTTTTCTTAATAAACACATGTAAAACTAAATTTTCGAAACAAGTTTATTTTAGGCTAAATGTGGAGAATATGTGGGAAAAAAGGGCAAGACACAGGCATGAAATAGATTTTATGCTCGACCATGCCGAAATGTAGTAATTATACACCTGGTAGCAGACTTTTAATGCATGTCATTAAAGTACACCTACTCATTAAAGGTCAGGTCTTTCAGCCAATGACGACTCAGGTTACAACTGTTCAGCCAATGACAGGTCAGCTTTCTACCGTTATAAAACCGCAAGTATCGATTATTCTCGGATATGCAATCGAAAGAGAATTAGCGAAAAGTCACGGAGGCTGGAAATCCAATACTGTCGCAGAAGGTTATGTTCTGTTACTATAATAATTAGCGTTAATTGTAAATAATATTCAAATAAATTCAATTTGTCATCTCGTTTTTCAAATTAGCGTTAATTGTAAATAATATTCAAATAAATTCAATTTGTCATCTCGTTTTTCAATGTCTAATTTTATTTCAATGTTATCTCTGTAGGTTCTTATGGCCTAGCAAGGTCACTGTGGACATCTGTTCCTCGGAAAAAATCAATACTTTCGCGTCTGCGCACATCTGACAACATACGGGACATTGCTCCAGGTCAGATACAATAAAATTAATAATATCAAGTTAGAAATATGGTCGAGCATAAAAAGTCGTATGAAACTCGCCTATAATGGTAATTAAGAAGCTCGTATAAAAATTATGAAACTCGCTTGCGCTCGTTTCATAAATATCCATACTGACTTCTTAATTACCTTCATTATAGGCTCGTTGCATAATGTACTATTACAGGCATGATGAAGCTTTAGACCACAGTTTACTTTATTTATTTCTTTAAACCAGATGACTAATTTGCACTTTCATTGAAAATTTTTTCTTCACTCCAAGCCATTCATCAAGGAAATAACAATATAACAAACCTGTGGAAGGAGGGGGACATGCAAAAATGGCATTTTAATTTGATCATTTATGACAAATTGGACAAATTAACGACCAGTACATGAAATGAAGTGAATAATAATGGGAGTTAAAAATTGCATTACCCAAAAGTATTGGCATATTTGAGACATTTCCAGGGGAAATGTAGAGAGGTACGGAAATTCTTCACTTAATTTCCTTTTCAAACTGTAAAAAAACTTTACAGGATTAGTGAGTAAAACATAATGGCAAGGGAAATCAAGCACTTGGATAAAATCTACCCTACATCAACTTTTTCCACAGAATCTGCTGTAGATCAAACCTAAACATACCATAATTTAAATAGCCTATATACAGTGAAACAATGAGTAACAGATTATTCATTTACTGAAATAAATTATACTTCTCATTTCGTTATTAATTACAGACGTAAGAGATCATGATTCCGAAATTTCTGCAATATGGTAAGTCCTATAAATAGCAATGAAAATCATATATGAAATCGATTAAAATACCTAAGTTCTCACCTTAGATTTGCTTTGTCTCCTTAATAATGGAAATATATGACCAGTTGTTATGGTACTGAATTGATCTCTTCTACATGATGAAAGATGCATTTCTTTGCTTGAACTAGTAGCTGCATTCACAACATTCACATCACGCTGTGAAGTAATGTCCTTATATCAGAGATGATTACCTGAACTTTAAATAAAGTAAATTCTACTGCAATAAGTTTACACGCAATTACATGTGTGTAAACACACACACACACACACACACACACACAAAGTATTTCAAACATGTACAATTCACTTCATGAATGGATTCTTTATCTTAAAATCAATAAAAAAAATAACATGAAATGATGCCCAAATTCATTTCAAACGTACAAGTTGCTTTTGGCTTTCAGCAATCTTTGCAATGGACTAAGCTAATGTCTACAGATCTAATGCTTGATAATATCAAGACATGAGTCATAGAGAACTTCCTTGATCATCACAACCACATGTCATTCTATAACTCTTTTCAGTTCTTCTGACAGGTTAATTACATACTACTGCAGCTTGTAGCTAAATTATGTAATATGGAAGAATTTACAAATGGAAAAATGGCAGTCACGTATCTCCTGTATGAGCATGGTGAAAACAATGTAGCTGAAGAAAGTCGTCTGTACGAGGTAAGATTGTGAAACTGCTTTCTGTCAAATTAAGAAACATTTGAAATAAAAACAGAAACATGTTTCAGGAAAACTGGTTTATTTAAAAACGAGTTTGACTTACAGTGAAACCTCTCTGAAAGACCACTCTTAATTAGAAACCACCCTTGTTTGAGACCGATTTTTCTTAGATCCGATATAAAAACCCATAAAGCAAATGTATTTTTTTACCTCCATTTAAGGACCACCCCTCTCCCTAACCACAAACCAGCCACTGAATAGCCGTTTTCTGAATTTTATCTCTTTTAAGAGACCAGATTTCAAAATTGAAGTATAGTATTAGGCCTATAATTTTAAAATGCACTAAATTAATTCAGAGAACTTCATAAGAGTACTGTATCTTCTAAAGTAAAAATGAAATTTGACAAAATTCTTAACTATTCGTGCTGACTGTCAAATCTTTAAGAAATGTGGGAATCTTCTAGCGAGAAAGGGGTTGTTATTAAGGGTTGTGACTACTGCACACGGGCTTCAGGGTCTGACCACGGATTACCTGTATGATATTTGATCCCTTATTTAACAGTTTCATTTCTTTTGGCATGTGTAAATTTGTTACAAGTAAAAACATGTTCAGTAAAATGAGAAGTTTACTATAATTGCGTGATTGAGTCAATGTGATTCGCGAAAGTAACAGTGGTTTATCTGACAGAAAATTAGTGGAGAAATTATAAATATGACAAAACTCAGATTAATTTAGTTTTAAAATCGAAGGAAAAATTATAACTGAGTGGAAATTCACTGAAACACTCTGAGACTGGATAACATATAAATGGACTTCTTAATATGTTGAAGGGTAGTTTAGAGAATGAAATAATGTAAAAATAAAAGCAACGAAATGGAGCAGTTCAATTTATGATTTTCCAAAGTGCAAGTAACGAGTTACAGGATTAAATTGTAAAAAAAAGTTCTGTACACAACTTATTTGTGAATACTTTTCTACTTCTTTTGTATCATATAAGTACAACAGTTTAACCTCCCGTAGGGTGGAATGTGTCTGAGAGGTCCCGTTCCCAGGTTTTTAAACGTAATATTATAATTGCAAAAGCAAAACAGCTGTGAATCATAGAGTGTCTTAAAATCCATTACCAGTATTGCATTATTTGGTTGATTATTGTCCAGCTATCATTAATCTCTAAATACAGCAATATCTGAGAGAAACATTGCGTGTTCCCATGTAACTCACTGTTTTAGCAGCTTACAGTGCTTAATGTTCTATCATATTATTGTGAATAGAATGTCACAGAAAAATGAAATAAAAGATGAGATTTATAATCTTATCAATCCCAAGAATGTACAATAAGTAGTGGATATACTGTGCAATAAAAATGATACTGATGATGAAAGTGATACAGATTGTGAAGCTGTCGTGAAAACTCGTGACAGCGATTCTGATATCACTCAAAACGGTACAGATCGGCATTTTTCATCCTTTTTCAACATGTGGCACACTAAAGGTGTAATTTAAAATCCCGTGGCAGACATATAATCCAAACAAGTAGTTCCCAACCAGGGAGGTTTTAGGAGGGACTTTAAAATACAACTGAATGAGATAAATGTGTATGTATTAATATATAAAATGAAATATTTTCAATTTTATATGCATTATTTTTTAGTTAGCATAGAGGGAAATGATAGTGTGTTGAATGGCGAAAGGGCGCATGTGACAAAAATGATTGAGAAGCACCGAAACGAAATACAAATTAATCACAAACAGAACAAACACATTTTTTTGTATTTTTATTTGAAGTTTTTGCTGGAAATGTAAAATGTAATGGCAGAAAATGAAATGTCCATGCAATGTTATTGTGAGAATTAAGTTATGTAATATGCATGCTTTTTAATTTTTTATTTAGGAAATATGAAAAAAAAACAATATTATTATTATTATTATTATTATTATTATTATTATTATTATTATTACTACATGTTTTGCCGAAGTATTTAATATACGATATATATTTCATAGACATGTAAAATACGATTTTTTTTTTTTTTTAAAGATTCATACGATATTCTAACTTTACTGATCTGGTAACTTTGGCTACATATCAGTCATTCTCTGTGAAAGCTGGAGGGACCTATAAAGGGATAGCTAAAGCTTTTAAGGTCACATTAATGACACAAGATATTGTGCAGGAAGTTAGGTGAACATAATACAAATATAAGTTACACACCAGACTTAAAAAACTCACAAGTTTTTACAAAGGAGGAGGAAGAAGAAGGAGAAGAAGAAGAAGAAGAAGAAGAAGAAGAACAGAATATTTATTGATGGCCTCACGTCTTTATTATGGTTTGACCAATAATAATACAAAAACACTTGCTTATTAATATGCAAAAATGAATAGAACTGTCCTAAAAATTGGTATAGAATTGAGACTCCAGGTTCTGATTGGCTAAGAGGATTTATGGAAAGAAATCCTGTATTGTCACTGAGAACACCAGAAGGAACTAGCTTTAGCAGGAGAACTAGCTTCAACAAACACACTGTTGGAGTGTTTTTTGATAAGTTGAAGGCGGTACTAGCACGAGAACAGTTTCCTCCAAGTTCCATTTGTAATATAGATGAAAGTGGCCCCACTACTGTTCATAAACCTGGAAAGATAATTGCAGAAAATGGTGTGAAAAGGTTGGTAAAGTGACATCTTGTGAAACGGGATCTCTGGTAACTATGTGGGGCAGTAAATGCCAGTGAAAATCACATCCCCCCTTTCCTTATCTTTCAGAGAGTGAACTGGCAAGACAGAATGCTCCATGGAGCTCCACTTGAAACAAGTGGGTGTAGTCACCCAAGTGGATGGATGGCAGCAGTAAATTTTCTCCTTTTTTTTTTTTTATATATTTTGTGGAACATACAAAGTGTTCCATAGAAAACAAGCAGCTCCTGATTATGGACAATCATGACAGCTACATTAGTGTTGACGCAGTGAACTATGCTAAAATGAATGGTATATGGTATAGACCTTCTAATCATACCCTCCCATACATCACACAAGCTGCAGCCGTTAGATATGTCACTCTTTAGTCCCCTGAAAAAGTATTATAATACTGCTGCTGCTGATTGGATGTTAATTAACCCTGGTAAAACCATAACAACCTATGAAGTCGCAGGGCTCTTAGGGATTGCATTCCCTCAGGCCGTAACTCCAAAGAACATAATGAGTGGCTTTAGCTCAAGTGGTATTTGGCCATTAAATGCTAATATTTTTACTGATGATGAGTTTTTGACGTCTTATGTCACAGAGAGACCAAACCCTGTTAAAGAACCACTTCCTCCTGTGGAAAATTCAGTAGTCTCGTCCTCTGAAATATCTAGACAAATAACCCCTTCTAAATTGTCTAAAGCAAAGGAACACTTTACGCCAGAAGAAATTCGACCATTTCCCAAGACTCCACCAAGAATAGCACAGTCTGCCAGGGGAAGGAAATGTGGTAGCAGTCGCATACTTACGTACACTCCTGAGAAAAATAAAATTGAGAAGAATGCCATAGCACGAACAAAAAAAAAAAACATAGGCCTATTAAAAAATATTGAAATGCCACCTATGTAAAAAAGTTTGCACTAAGTTAAATGTTGCTAACAGTTCTTTAGAAGAACTTGAGAAAAATAAGTCTTCATGACAGAAGTGATGACAATGACTTCTATGAATCATCAAGCAGCCCAGAAGACAGTGAGCCTAGTGAAAAACCTAAAGTGAATGATTTTGTGATAGCAAAATTCTCCACAAAAAAGAGAGTAAAACATTTAGTAGAAAAGTTGAAAAAATAATATGTCCCGACTCTTGAGGTAGAAGTAAATTTTTTAAAGGAAAGTTCTTACCAATTTTACTTCCCAGAATAAGTAGACAAAAGTGTTGTAAATGTAGAAAACTGTGTTACCAAGTTGCCACAGCCATCTTTTTTACCAGAAACATTGAGAACAGCAGGACTAATAACTTTTAAATTTGATTTGTCTTCTTTCTTTTTGTAGATGCTTGATCTAGACGTATATAGGCCTACTTAATTGAATTCTAAGAAGCCTGAATCCCATTTTATTTGTTATAACAATGTTCCATTTAGTAACAGAAGTCAACAATTATTAAAAAAAATGAACGAGTAATCAATCAAGGGCTAATTATTCAAAAAGGCGATCAAGTATCACTGGTCTCCCCTATTTAAAATTGAAATGAGTGGCATTGTTAGTTTAGTTGTTCAGTGTAATCGATAATAACTGTCTGTATTTAGATTTATAGTAGACCTACAGTGTTTAGCAAATTCAAATAGAGAACGGACAGTAGTGAAGATAGTAACAGTGAAAAGGAAAAAAATAGAATGTTCAGGAACAGCAGCATCAAAGATATTGAGATACTATAGGCTATAGCAAAATGATTTGTTTAGAAATGTAAGGGTCTGCCTAGAAGTACAATAGAGAACAATGCAGAAGTTGATTAAAATAAATTACTAATTTGTAGGTTACACTGTAGATTAAATTGAAATGTGTTGTTCGCATAGATCATGGATGTCAAAGCGTCTGTATTACATCCTCATACTACAAGCAATACAAATCCAACAAGATTCAGGTTTTAGTAAGATGAAATGCAATTATGAAGTAGCTATTGCTCTTAAAGAAATGTTCCAGAACCTTCTTGAGAGCATGCAGTGCGAAAGCACTGACACCTGATACAGATGATACTAAAATAGCATTAGGCCCTAAGGTAGTTATCGGCATTTCCTCACTCAAAAGTCAACCCCAATACACAAGCTGGGCAGAGGGTAAGACATGATCTCCCTCCCCTTAGCCATCACTTGTTCATTCACAGTTAGGCAGTATATAAATGTTCTGCTTATTCTCTGCAGATTTAATTCAACTTACAGTATATTTAATAGTTGCAAATATTCTATAATTTTCACAATTTATGTGCATTACCTGCCTTCCTCGGGAAAAGGTTAGGGGAAATTATGTAATCATCGCCAGGCCGTCTTCCCGCAATAGGGGTCCCGTTCAAATGTAAAGAGACTGATTTGTCAATCACAAAAAAAATGTTTAACATTCAATTAATTATAGACATGTATATTTCAATCTTTGGGGCTAAACTAGTGATGAAATAGTTCCCTTCGTACATACACCTTGCATATACGAATCTGTGACAGGTTGGGTTTGGCTAGTTTAGGCTTTTGTTATGTCTTGTATATACGGCCAACTGGATATCCATAAAAACCCCTTATAAATTTAACAGTTTTTACTTCCGAAATGACCGAAACTAATTCAGCGCTAGTTTCATCTACTCGGTAATGTATGTGCCCCTGGTCCCCTACTGCGGTAAAATGGCATGGCAGATGTCTACTACATAACCAATTTAGGTTAGGTATGTTTCTCCCTATGAAGCATATATTAGCGGTAAATGTGTTTAAATTTAGTAATCGTATTTCAATAGAATAATACTAGCGCATCATTACAGCCTGCTCTCTTATGATATCGTTATGAACAAGTTTATTTAAGTTGTTACATATTCACAAAGATGACAAGCTTCCAAATTACCACGGTAATTAAGTAAAGTCAGGTTATGTTTGCTTTTTTTTTTCTGCGAGAGCCTGAGGTAGATAGCTTCAAAAAGCCATCATATTTTTTTGTAAATTCAATTCCATTTCATATTATTTGCAAAATTATGTGCAATTTCCGGAAGGTGCAATGGCTGAAGTACATTACCGTGATATTCTGAAACTATGAATATTAACTAGTAATAATAACGTGCCCTTACCAAAAAAAGCGCTACTCCTGTCCACTAACCTTGAAGTCTTCGTTTTCCATTAAAATGACTTCCGGCTCCAACGAATTTACCCCAGTCTTTACATTGTCTACAAATTTCAGCCGACTTTCACAGTTCGACATGACGGTCAAATAACATCAAAATTATGGAATTCAACGAAAGTTGAAAGTAGAACCATTGAGTTTTAGTAATAGAGTTACCATTGATTGTTTCCTCACTAATCTATGACGGTATATCATTATTACAAATTGGGAAACGCTGCTTATCAAATACAAACTACTCTATTTTCACATATCAAATGTGTAAACCATGATAATATGACATTTCGTAAAACGAGCTTTCGATTGCGATATGTAATCGATACTATCATAAGACAGAGGTAGCCATGTATCTCTGCGAGGACCACTGCCGCCAATATATTCTTTTTCAGTATCGCCAACGGATGGAGATATACATAACAGTATTTTAATACAAAATTTCGTACATTGTTTTATTTTATTTAAATGTAATATTTATTTGACGTAAACTTAAATGTAATAAAAACTGAATTACAATGTACAACAATTACGTCGTAAGTAATATAAAAAAAACCTGGATTAAATATAAAATGTTTCCTTAGAAGAAAAATTCAGACGTTTTATTAGAAAAAAAATTATTATTGCTACCAAAATAACATGCGTATTGTTCCTTGTATGAAGGAAAAGAAATATATGAATTCTGTCTAATTTTTTTCCTTTTCTTTTTACGGAGGAGGGGTCAGAAGGCTTGCACCTCAATCTCAGGCTTATTGAGCTTACCACTAGTTCTGTGGATTAAGTTTATCCCCGAACTGTCACACTCTTGCGTGAATACAGCATCTGCACCATGAACTTAACCCAGGCTATTCTATTGACAATAATAATTATGTGAATGATGGCGAAATGAGTCCGAGGTCCAATGCTGAAAGTTACCTAGCAATTCTGCTTCAATTGGTTGAGGAAATGCCTCGGAAAAACCCAACCAGGATTTGAAACAGGGACTCTGTTTCATGGTCAGACATGCTAACCATTACTCCACAGTGGTGGACACATGTTTGGTTAATCAATACTCCTGGATAAGAGTGATGTGTTTAATATGACAAAAGAGTGTATGCCAACAGATGTTCCCTTGCACTCATATGAGTCAGTCTTGTATGCAATAATTTACGTGTACAGTACTCACGAGGCTTAAATTACAACTACTTTACAATAAAAGTCCCATCCATTCTTACAACTAATGTTATATTCTGTTAGAGAGTGTAACAAACAGAACAAGCATAAAATTCATCAATCATTTATCATTAATCAATCATATGATCCAGTACAACTAATATTAAACTAGCTGCAAGTTTAATAATTTTTCTTAATATACTAGTAATTGAGGTTTGCTGAGTTTTGTTTAGAGTATTATTTAGTATTGGGGGAAATTATAATTTAATTTTATTTACTGTATTTTAATTTGGATAGTCATAATTACGTTTCAAGCATCCCGCATAATTCATTCTTTGTACTGTGTCTGCCAATGGTTCCATGCAAGATTGCCTTTCTTACATGATAAATTTGTTCTGTAACATGTTTTATATATATATATATATATATATATATATATATATATATATATATATAAAAGAAGTTTTCGAAAATAGCTACACCAAACTTTCCTTACATCCTTTAAATTTGTTTATGCTCGACCATGCCGAAATGTAATAATTATACACCTGGTAGTAGCCCTTTAATGCACCTCATTAAAGTACACCTATTCATCAAAGTTCAGGTGTTCAGCCAATGACAAGTCACCTTTGTACCGTTATAAATCTGCAAGTATCGATTATTCTCGGATATGCAATCGAAAGACAATTAGCGAAATGTTACAGAGGCTGGAAATCCAATACTGTCGCAGAAGGTTATGTTCTGTTACTATAATAATTAGCGTTAATTGTAAATAATATTCAAATAAATTCAATTTGTCATCTCGTTTTTCAATTCTAAATCAATTTCCAAGTTATATCAGACTAATGTTCATCTTATTCTCTATCAAGGTCAATGACATTCGGCCTAGGAAAAAATCAATACTTTCGCGTCTGCGCACATCTCACAATTCAGGTCAGTTCGCACATAACCATAACATGACCTAATTTTGAATAATTTCAAGTTAGAGATATGGTCGAGCATAAAAAGTCGTATGAAACTTGCCTATAATGGTAATTAAGATGCTCGTATGAAAATTATGAAACTCGCACTCGTTTCATAAACAAACATACTTGCGTCTTAATTACTACCACTGTATGCTCGTTGCATAATGTACTATTTTCTTTCTGACCGAATGTAATTTTTGCACCAACCATTCAGCAATTTCTGCAAAATATAATGCACTTTCCCATATCAATTCTATTTCGCTTTTTGATGTCGGTATTTTTGAGAGTTCTGACTTATAGTCCTTGTTGCTTGACTTCCTTTCGAATTTTGCAAACACTTTCTTTATTTATCTTTACAATTCTGCTGCATATTCTGTTACATTTGAGAAGAAGAATAGCTAATACATGTTTCCCTTCAAAATCATGGAATTCAGTTACATTACATATAATACTCTCAACTGCGGAAAACTCGAGACTTCTTTAGCGGTAATATTTCACTATGTGACGCATCTTCCATCTGTACAGTCACTATATATGTGCACTTTGTGACTGACAAGAATGGCGTAGGGTACTCAGTACAGTATTTTGGCTGATATTATTGGATGCTGAACTAACTGCATTGTATTTCCAGACTTCTAATCTTCATCATTTTTTTGTTATTCAGTAATAAAAGGAAAATACCCTCTGAACCGTTTTTCTTGTGAAAGCCATATTGTAATTTCAAATTTTACAATATCATGCTGCATTTGCCTACAATGGCGTGTATCTACTGTTTTAAGAGCTTTGATTTCATGTTATTGTACACAGAAAAATTATCTGAATTCCTGAAAGTTCAAGTAGTGTGTAATCATAATTTACGCAACACTTCCTAAAAACTTCATGTGCAAACAAGCATAACAGCTTCAACTAAACAACAGTCATTTTCAGTACACAATTCTGACATTTCATGCAGCACTTCTAAGAAAAACAGACTCAGACTCCTAATTATCAAAGACAGAAAGGAAATGTATCGATGAAAATAATTTAATAATATATTCAGGGAAAAGGATGGTGAAAAATCAGCGTAATCTATGCAATTACAGATCACAATACTTTCTATGTAGGATTACTGATCGATTTTTCTAACAAGTGTCAGTATGTAGTCTTGTTTGGGTTCGAAACCTGCTTGGAATATTAACGTAGGTCCCCCCTTCCAAGGTTTTCCCCAACAATAAGACGAATGTCAGGTAATTCCATGACAAATTCTCAACTTCATCCCGCCAAATATCATTTCAACGTCTTTAATGCCACTGGCAGTAGATAAGTGTGTAGTTGAAACAGCATTGTTCAATAATGATAAAAGAACAAGTGTTTCAGAACTGATGAAGGCGTGGGAAAAATTGACGTGTGAAGTTAGAATGCCACCAATAAAACTAGGCACTAAACAAGAACGCAATTAAAAATAAACTTGATTATAAAAAACAAAAAGTCGGTGGTTAAATGCTCTGAAAGATTTGTACATGTACTGCATCAACACTGTCTTTGACAGCGGTAGTTCCTCTATATGAGCACAGGAGCACGTGAACACCTTAAAAACCAACAATAACCATACGTATTACTGTAAAAGGTAAAAAAGGTAAAGGTATCCCCGTAACATGCCATGAAGGCACTTGGGGGGCATGGAGGTAGAGCCCCATGCTTTCCATGACCTCGGCACTAGAATGAGGTGGTGTGGTCGGCACCACGCTCTGACCGCCTTTTACCCCCGGGAAAGACCCGGTACTCAATTTTATAGAAGGCTGAGTGAACCTTGGGGCCGTTCTGAAAGTTTGGCAACGAGAAAAAATCCTGTCACCACCTGGGATCGAACCCCGGACCTTCCAGTCCGTAGCCAGCTGCTCTACCAACTGAGCTATTACTGTATTAATATTATTACATTTATTACTTTCCAATACGCAATGACGTTCCTACATTTTGCGTCTCGCAAGAATGTCCCGTTCGTGTGTCTTTAAATTTCCATTGGACAGGTTGACAACAGCTTGCACAATTTTTCTCTAGCAGGGTGAAATAGCCTGAGGCGGGAATATTTTGTAGTTTGTTGCAATGGTTACAATAGCTCTGGCTCGCACAGGTCTTAACATGCTAATGACAGAGAAAGAGAGATGCTCCATCTCACTTGGGTCTGGCACTGTGTTCCTTTCTCCCTCTTTCCTCATTTTCTCTCTTTACTCTTTCTTTTCAAAATACCGTTACACACGGGGGCTGATTCTGTTGTCTTTTGTTCAGCGAAGTAAGGAAAATACAAGCTGCATCAGTGCGTATTGAAAGGTGAAACAGTAGTACTTCAAGTTTGGAGACGAACGTGTGTGAAATTGTGTGTTAAATTATTGTGGTTTCGTACAAAATTGTTTATAGACTGTAGTATAAGTGCGTTGAGCAGAATAAAGATTTAATTTAATTTCGTTAGAAGTTGTATAATAGTGTATAATACTGTGTTAGGCTGTGATTAATTATTTTTGTGATCACTGATTGGGAACTGTACATTCTGTACAGTTTTGCTTTAACAATGAACTCCGTTCAGTCACTATTAAGCAAAGACTCATTCTCTTATGATGATAAATTAGCAGCTAAAAGATTAGGTCCTGATCGGCCAGAATTAACAATAGAGCAAGTAACAAAATGTGAAAAACGGGAATATCGTAGAAAATTCAACATATCTACATATAATAACTATAAGTGGTTGTGCGGATGCTCTACTAGAAATGCTTTGTTTTGTTTTCCCTGCCTGATATTCAGTAAGGAATCAAACGCATGGACAAAAACAGGTTTTAGGGACATTAGTCATATAAGTTCTATGACAAAAAAACATGAAAGTACACACGCACATAAAAACGCATGCATTGAATTATCATTGTTAGGACGTTCGAATAACCAAGATCAATTAGATGGTGCTTACAGGCTATCAGTTAGAAAGCACAATGAACAGGTAGAGAAAAACAGACATATTCTTTCTAGATTGATCGATTGTATTAAGTTCTGTGGAGTGTTTGAAGTGGCTCTGAGAGGTCACGATGAAAGTGAAAGTTCAGATAATCCGGGGGTGTTCAGGGGACTTGTCAATTTTGTTAGTTCGATCGATGCAGCAATGAAGGAACATCTTGACAGTGCAACAGTGTTTAAAGGAACTTCCAAAACTGTTCAAAATGAGATTCTAGACTGCATGTTAGAAGTCTGTAGGGATTACATTTCTGAGGAAATAAAAAAAGCCAATTATTTGGCAGTAATGGCCGATGAAACGACTGATGTCACAACACTTCAACAAATGGTGGTAATTTACCGTTATGAAGTTGGTGGGCATCCAGTAGAAAGATTCTGGGGTTTTTTTAATCCCGATGGCCAAAGTGCAGAGGCTTTGTCAGAAGTTATCATCAGAGAGCTGACAAAACATATAGGTAACCAACCACACAAGCTGATAGCGCAGTGTTATGATGGTGCAGCAGTGATGAGTGGTGCAGCTAACAGCGTACAAGCCAGAGTAAAACTTATCTATCCTCAGGCATATTATATCCATTGTTACGCACATCAGTTTAATCTAGTCTTGCAGAAAGCTTCATCCATTAATAGTTCTGTCAGGATTTTCTTTTCAAATCTTTCCGGCTTTCCTGCATTTTTTTCCAGATACTCTTTGAGAATGAAAGTGCTTGACGATATTGTTCAACAGCGACTTCCGAGGCTTGCTCAAACGCACTGGATGTTCAATATCAGAACAGTAAATGCAATATATGAAAATAAGGAGGCTCTAATAGAATGTTTGGATGAAATTTCACACATACAAAATACTGACCGCACTTTTAGAAGATGGAAATTTTTTATTTTGGTTAGAATTTTTTTATCGCATTATGCCTCATGCGGATATTTTGTTTACGATGTTGCAACAACGAAACATCGATGCCATTAAGGCCAAACATTGTTTAACATCATTCCAAACGATGGTGGAAACTATTAGAAATGTTAGTGTTGATTCCATGGAAGAAAGAATTCTAGAATCATCCCATGTTCCACTACGAAAAAGAAGAAGAGAGGAGCATCGAACTTTGGAGGCAAAGGAGGTTTGCGATGCCATCATCTCTCACATAAATGACCGCTTTGCCTTCACTAACCACTTGGTTTCATCTAGGTTAGTGGATGTCAACTTGTTTCTTTCATTTTTAAAATCATTTCCTGATAAAGAACTGGAAGACGCCGTCAGAACGTACCCGCCTCTAGTAAAGTCTCAACTTAGGACTGAGCTGGAAGTCCTTTATGGGAGAAGTGACTTTCACAATGCTGATGGAGCAGTAGCCATGCTACAAATTTTAATAGAAAATAATTTACATGAAGATACTTTCCATCAGCTGAGTGAATTGCTTATGATAATTGTCACAACACCGATGACCTCATCTGAACCAGAGAGGTGTTTTTCGACCCTGAAGAGGATTAAAACATTCCTCCGTAACACCATGACAGAAGACCGATTAAGTGCATTGGCTATGTTGGCAGTGGAAAAAAAACTTGTTAACAACATTAGAGACTTCAATAATAAAGTTATTGATAAGTTTGCATCCCTCAAAACTAGGCACATGGAGTTTCTCTACAAATAAATCCAGATCTTCAACACTATCTACAACAGCAGTGACGGTGAGTCCTATGAATTAATTTCACTCTACTATTGATCTATAAACTTGTACTTGCAATTTAGGGAAAGGAAATTGTACCAGAACATTGGAAGGAGTCCATAATCGTACCTATTTTTAAGAAGGGGGACAAGACTAACTGTAGTAACTTTCGAGGAATATCACTTTTGTTGACGTCATACAAAATTTTGTCGAATATCCTTATGAGAAGATTAACTCCATATGTAGATGAAATTATTGGGGATCATCAGTGTGGTTTTAGGCGTAATAGATCGAATATTGATCAGATTTTTTGTATTCGACAGATATTGGAGAAAAAATGGGAGTATAAGGGTACAGTACATCAGTTATTCATAGATTTCAAAAAGGCGTATGACTCGGTTAAGAGAGATTTTATATAATATTCTCATTGAATTTGGTATTCCCAAGAAACTAGTTCGATTAATTAAAATGTGTCTTAGTGAAACTTACAGCAGAGTCCGTATAGGCCAGTTTCTATCTGATGGTTTTCCAATTCACTACGGGCTAAAGCAGGGAGATGCATTATCACTTTTACTTTTTAACTTCGCTCTAGAATATGCCATTAGGAAAGTTCAGGATAATAGACAGGGTTTGGAGTTGAATGGGTTACATCAGCTTCTTGTCTATGCAGATGACGTGAATATGCTAGGGGAAAATCCACAAACGATTAGGGAAAACGCGGAAATTCTAGTTGAAGCAAGTAAAGCGATAGGGTTGGAAGTAAATCCCGAAAAGACTAAGTATATGATTATGTCTCGTGACCAGAATATTGTACGAAATGGAACTATAAAAATTGGATATTTATCTTTCGAAGAGTTGGAAAAAATTCAAATATCTTGGAGCAACAGTAACAAATATAAATGACATTCGGGAGGAAATTAAACGCAGAATAAATATGGGAAATGCATGTTATTATTCGGTTGAGAAGCTTTTGTCATCTAGTCTTCTGTCAAAAAATCTGAAAGTTAGAATTTATAAAACAGTTATATTACCGGTTCTTCTGTATGGTTGTGAAACTTGAACTCTCACTTTGAGAGACGAACAGAGATTAAGGGTGTTTGAGAATAAGGTTGTTAGGAAAATATTTGGGGCTAAGAGGGATGAAGTTACAGGAGAATGGAGAAAGTTACACAACGCAGAGCTGCACGCATTGTATTCTTCACCTGACATAATTAGGAACATAAAATCCAGACGTTTGAGATGGGCAGGACATGTAGCACGTATGGGCGAATCCAAAAATGCATATAGAGTGTTAGTTGGGAGGCCAGAGGGAAAAAGACCTTTGGGGAGGCCGAGACGTAGATGGGAGGATAATATTAAAATGGATTTGAGGAAGGTGGGATATGATGGTAGAGACTAGATTAATCTTGCTCAGGATAGGGACCAATGGTGGGCTTATGTGAGGGCGGCAATGAACCTCCGGATTCCTTAAAAGCCAGTAAGTAAGTAAGTATTGTTTAATGGTTTTAATTTTTGGTTTGATATGCGTAGATTTGGTGCATGCATATTAGAAAACGTTTATCTCTGACGCGTGACTCAGCTATACGACAATATATCAGTGTGTTTATTAGTCATATTTTTTGTGAACATCCATCCAAGAAAGGCACGGGCCGCCACTGGTCTTTGATATGATGTAACTATCCCCAAGCCTTGCATCAACTTCATCACAAAATTTGAATTTCATAAATAACTACATGAAAGAAATAAAGAGGAGGTTTGCATCAAACAGATCACAGTAGTAAAAAATAAATTGTGTACATTAAAACTCTGGGGAAAGGAGAAACAGAAAACTGTACTGACATCCATAATGTGGCTTTCAGAAATAAACGATCTTAATCATAAAGGAAGTACTAAAATTAATGTTCAGTCAAAATCTTCAAGCATGAAGTGTTATAAACACTCTCACATTTATTTAAATATTTGTGTATAATCAGAAATAACGACATATTTGCATTGTTTTAACATCTTTACAAACACACAAAGTACAAAATGAGATTCTGTAAAATAAAATATGACAAAGAATAAAGAATATAAACAGACGTTCTGTCCTGAGTATACAAACATTATTTCAAAAGACAAATTAATTACAAAAATGAAAGTTATAAAAGTACAAATATAATTAGAAAATGAAATACACCATACAGGCAGTTTTAGACATTTACATGGAAAAATGAATTGCACAAAAAAGATGCTCGCTCGCCATGGATATCTCATGTGTACATAATAAGCAAGAGAGACTAGTTCCTGAATTGCAAAATTTTACTTTCAAATATTGATCAGTAGCAATAAACTAACTACAAGTCACTTGAAAACTGGTTATTGAGTCTTTTACTACCTGAATTCTATTAATAAATTTCTCAAAACAAAAATTAACATGTAACTACTTCCATAGAGACAATATAAAATTATAAATTTAATTTTACTTTCTGAAACTTCTCATACACTATGATAAATTTTCATATCTACTATTCATTACGCCATAATGAAAATAAAATAGGCATCAATGTGATGAATTTAAAAAATATTGAATGAAGACAAGGAAAAATGGGACACAGAATTGAGTAATACCGAGGTGTTCAAGAGTCATCTTGCTTAATATTTGTCAATGGGTGGCCTGAAACTAGAAAGTAATTATTATATGCTACTGAAAGTTCCTTACGGAGAATGAAAAGCAGCAAAGCGACAAGAATCTCAGTAGCTAATAAGAACACATACACGAAAAATTAAAAAGTAATATATGGCATTTTAGTAATTCAATCTTCAGTCAAGTACCATATCTACAAACTCAAGTATGTCACTGAATAGTAGATAGTAGAAAATATTCATGCATGTGAGGACAGTTTGAGCGAAAATTATACAGTTTTGTCTGTTAATAATATTGAAACAGGTAATGTAACTAGAATGACTTTAAAATAAAAGTGTATCAATGTAACCTACAATCTCACATTCTTATGCAACAAATAAATTATTCACCAAACAAGTTACAAACTTGAATAAAAAACTCTGCATCACATTCGCATTCCTCTCCCACACATTTTAAAAAAGAACTAGAAATTATTTGCGTAAATATGCATCATACATTTTTTTTTTCACTCTTCCTACTCTCCCCAACCCTCAACCACGAGATCTAGAACGAAATTAATATTCGACTTTTAAAAACTCTATCAATCACAAATATGTCAGCTTGAAAATTCTGGTACCACAAACGTATACATAAATTTATATGAACACTAAGAAATCCCTATTTGGATATCATTTTAACAAAATACTGATTTTAAGATCAACTAAATTCAGCTACATTTATAATTTCCTTCTAATCTAATTCTAAATTATCATAATTGTTTTATTCATATTATTACAAGCTCACATTACTTTCTCCTCGTTTCCTCAATTTCTACTTCAATTTTCAATCCAAAAATTAATTTTTATTCACCCATAGTTCCTTAGTTAATTTTATTCAGTTTTAAGTTTGATTAAATTCAAATTTGGAGACAGGAACAAGACTAACAAACAGATGCTGGTGCCTGGCAATCTTCAATTTGAGGAAATATACTTCTTTATTCACAAATTTCATTGTATGGCTGACAGCTAACTCAGAATGCCTACAAATTAATTTTTCCGCGTCTAAGCATTGTACTGTTGTGAAGAGAGTCATTTAGTGAGTAAAGTGCTCGTATGTATGTATGTATGTATGTATGTATAATGAGCTGTAATTGTTTGGGAACAATTTCTTTTCCAATTCAATGAATTACTTTAAATTGTCACAATATTCATTCTGAAAAAGTAAACACCAAAGTGATCAACAGCTGTTTATTCGATTGTTTGGAAAACGAACTTATTTCTTAATGCTTGCCTGACAGTTTTAATACAAATGTGCTAAATTCAACCCCAGATAAAATGTACTGTCGTTTTCCATGAGCATCCTTGTTGCTTCAATGAGATGAGCAATACATAGTTTCAGAAATTAACTATGCACTGAAAACATAGTTTTACAGAAAGATGTGTTTTATGTTAAATTTTGAATGGTGAAACTGTCATTTTCTGGCAATAATTCAGATATAAATTCTTAAGATAGCTGTAATTATTTAAACAAAGTAGAGTATGAAAAAACTGCCTGTACCTTCCATCCTGTGGGCTCTTAATTATCCTGTCCATCGTGTACATTAATTAAAAGTATTTGCTTTGTCTTATCACACAGTGCTTAATATAAATGATTCAATTCTAATGTGAAATATAATGAACTGTAAGACAAAGCAGTACATGTCCAAATGTTGGGACAAGATATACAATAAAAATATGCGAACCCAATAGTAGAAAGAATTAAAATTGTATACAAGCCAATATGAAATATTAAAACAATCAACTTCCAGGATGTGCTATAATTGACAATGCAGATACTCCTAGTTATACGAGCTCCTGGTACAATTAACTTTGTTAATTTGAATACCTAACTTTAGGATTAATGATCTACATTCGTAATAATCCAGTCTTTACGAATGATTTTACCTTGTGTAAAAACTAAAGAAATTACCTCCTATCTATATTCATCTCTCATTTTTAGAGGTAATGTTACAAATCAAGAGTTTTTCTTCTTTTAAACTCTAAGCAAAGATCTGGAAGCACGATACCCAATACAGTTTCATGGCACTCTACACACATTACTCTGTGTAGATTCAGAAATTTGTATCATGAAAGAAAAATATCTAAACATGTATTCACATTCTAGTTATCCTCTAAGTCTTATCCAAATTTTAAGTGTCTTTGCACTGTGACAATAAATTATACAACCTACAAATTCTGTTCATACAGAACTGTTAGAAATGTATATATATATACATTTTAAAATTATAACACAATTATAAAAATCTCAATACTCTGAGGAGGAAAGACAGAGAGGGAGGGAAAGAGAGACAGAGAGTGGGGAAGAGAAGGGTGGAGAGAAAAAGGGGTTGGGATATTTTGAAGTTGACAAAGCATAATATTTAAAAGATAATCGTGAATGCATGTAAATATGCAATTAACAAAGCAAGTCTCATTAAAATATATGAAAGAATGACTTAATAGACAACTTGTGGGAACTGATGGAAATTTAGAATGCAACAGATTTGTGTTAGTTGTGTTCGAAATATTTTTTGGTTTTAAATTAAAATAGAATAATTGCACGTGTGTGAACTTTCTATTCTAGACAAATTCTTATTTACAAACACTTTATATAGAGCTGCAGAAAAATTCGACTGACAAACCTCGTGAGGTAACAAATGGGCTTAAAAAAATATGTTTTTAGCAATAAACTCGTGTCCGGAATTGTCACTCTTTGTTGGTGTGCAGCCTACTCTATACTTTCAAAGGAAATTTTAGCTTAACACTTAAGTGCAAAAGGAGAATTTCACGTAGGCTGAGAGATATGTATATTGCTTGTATATGCTGGAAGTAGTTGCAATGGCAGAGAGACATATTCTGTAAGCAGCACAATACCAGGAAGTTATATCCCATTATATTAACTTCGCAGGATTCAACACGTAAATATGACAAATTCTCCCTTTTCCAGTAAGGTAATAAACACACTATAGTTGCTTGTGTTTTTCTGAAACTGAACCAAAATCAATTTTCAGGCTAACTAGAGCAGTGCTAGTGAATTCAAAGTGTGCAAACACTGAGGTTCGAATTTGCTGTGGAATCATTCACATTTGAGCATTTGTCAAAGCAGCAGCTGCATCTGTTCTACCAGGAGAAAGTTCAGCATGTACCTGAAATACTTTATATAACAGAACCTACAATTACTTCCCCGTGGTCATTCTTTGAGTAACATAGCCTTTTTTAGTTGGGAGTGGCTTTTAAACAGTCGCAACTCAGACTTCTGAGCAGAACAGCATCTCCATGAGACTTTCACTCAAGAATTCTAGCAGCAATTTGAGATAAATATGTGGGAAGATAGTGTTGGTGATAGTCTGACAAGACCCTACATATAGCCATCATGTCTGAATGCACGAACAAATTTTATTTTTTACGTTCTCATTATATGAAATGTAAGACGTATTGTAATGCTATAAATAATCAATTTCGAGATTTTCGCAAAAATTCATGTTGTTGGCATCAATGACACCAAAAAAGTGTTTTTGGGTATGCTGTTTGTGTACAGAAATTTCTCCTATCTAGTGGACGGATTCTGTTCATATTCAGTAATTTCAAGCCAATTCATCCAAAAATGATGCATATGTAATATAACAGATTTTAGTAAAAAAAGAAATCCAAAACAAAATGGTGATGAACTCAAAACCTATCTTAAATATGCAAATCTAGTCTTTCAGGTGAAGCTCCCTGTAAAGCAGATTTGAATAATTTCAAGGGAAAAATTGTTCCGGGGCCGGGTATCGATCCTGGGACCTCTGGTTGAACGTACCAGTGCTCTTACCAACTGAGCTACCCGGGAACTCCACCCGACACCGTCTCAACTTTTCCCTTTATATCCACACAACTCACGTGGGCTGACGAAATGCCAGAGACCCACATCGAGTGCACACAATCTCTGTGTGACTTGGAATTGTGGTTTTCTGTTAACGTACACAGTGACGTATATATTATGCAAATCTAGTCTTTCAGGTGAAGCTCCCTGTAAAGCAGATTTGAATAATTTCAAGGGAAAAATTGTTCCAGGGCCAGGTATCGATCCCAGGACCTCTGGTTGAACGTACCAGCACTCTTACCAACTGAGCTACCCAGGAACTCCACCCGACACTGTCTCAACTTTTCCCTTTATATCCACACAACTCGAGTGGGCTGACGAAACACCAGAGACCCACATCGAGTGCACACAATCTCTGTGTGACTTGAAATTGTGGTTTTCTGTTAACGTACATAGTGACGTATAGACAGAGTGTAACAAAAGTTTCTGATACAGTAAAAATTTTAGTTTTTTTTTTTTTTTTTCAAATATTTGACGGTAAATATCACATTTTCAGCCAAAATTTTAATAAAGGATTTCATCACACTACAATCAAGTAGTTCCAACTCCTACACCATAAAATTTGGTCATGGTTCCTGAGAAAATGGAAACTAAACAAGAGAATAATTTTAACATGCTGTTACAGAAACTTTTGTTACACTCTGTATTACGCAAATCTAGTCTTTCAGCTGAAGCTCCCTGTAAAGCAGATTTGAATAATTTCAAGGGAAAAATTGTTCCAGGGCCGGGTTCCACGTGAGTTGTGTGGATATAAAGGGAAAAGTTGAGACGGTGTAGGGTGGAGTTCTCGGGTAGCTCAGTTGGTAAGAGTGCTGGTATGTTCAACCAGAGGTCCCGGGATCGATACCCGGCCCTGGAACAATTTTTCCCTTGAAATTATTCAAATCTGCTTTATAGGGAGCTTCACCTGAAAGACTAGATTTGCATAATATATACATCACTGTGTACGTTAACAGAAAACCACAATTCCAAGTCACACAGAGATTGTGTGCACTCGATGTGGGTCTCTGGCGTTTCGTCAGCCCACGCGAGTTGTGTGGATATAAAGGGAAAAGTTGAGATGGTGTCGGGTGGAGTTCCTGGGTAGCTCAGTTGGTAAGAGCGCTGGTACGTTCAACCAGAGGTCCCGGGATCGATACCCAGCCCCGGAACAATCTGTCTTAAATAATTTCTTTTTGCATAAGATGAAGAGATAATAAAATGAGCTGGGCAGTATCTTCAAAACCCCAAAGTTTTGAAGATATAAAATATTATATGAAGGACTATTTCAATGTCCCATGGAATATTTTTCTTTTTTTTACGTTTAGTTTTATAAAGTATGTGACATTTCTTTTTCTTTTGTTATCGAAGTTTATTTAAAGCACCTTAAGTTAGCTTTCACATTTGATTCATTACAATGTCTATAGCACGCATGTTACCTTCAGACCTAAATCACAAGTCTACTTAAGAAGGTATTGTGTCATCAATCTGAACACAGGTTTATTGTTGAAGATAATTTATTTTTAACCCATTTATTAGCCCACAAAATGTTTGTTTTCCTCTCTCTCTGTGCGTGTGGAGGGGGCCTCACACCTCACACGTGTTTCTATATGTATGTAGTCTTATATAAGGCGAAATTTGAATATCAGTTTGAAATAAAATATTCTCACTTTTCCATTTTATCTGGTTATGTTAGTCAATTATATATATACTAGTATGTTAAATTTTATAAGAATATCATCAAACAATACTTCAGTACATACCATTGATGGAAATGTAATATCATGGCAACAAGCATAGAATATAACACCTTATTTGAAATCCCTTTTGTATATAAAGTACTCTTTACTGTTGAAAGGTGCTAAAGTCTTAAAAGTTCTAATTCCATTGTTTTACAATGGATAGTAGCATAACTTAATGAGTAAAAGATGATTAATGAAAGAGAGAAATATTTACTAAAATCAAGTACTCACATATTCCTATTAAACTGTCATCATGCCTGATAATACAGTTAATAGTGTACAATTAAATTGTAATAATATCTTCAAAAAGAAAGAATTATAAAAATTAACGATACAAAACTGAAGTACTTCACTGATGTAAGACATGTTGTTTCAAGACTGAGTCTGCTCCAATTCTGCAATGTATTGCTCATAATGGAAGCCAGCATACATTTCGAAGTTCAAGTGAATCTGTAAGAAGAGAAGCATAAGCAAAAATTACAGAACTGCAATCTCTGACAAAGATAATTTTGAATATAATTGATTTATTCTATGTTCATCTCATGTAGTATAATGTATGTCTGAAGAGAAACTACTAGGATTACTTTAAAAGTAATGCACCATATTTTTCAAATCACAATTAATTATACAACACTATTATTCTAACAGTGTGTTGCTACATACCGTAGAAGTGGGTAAAGTCAATCAGTGGGTGTAAAATCGATCATTTGCGATTTTTATTGAAAATTATATATTTTCTCAGTTACTTGTTAAAATTTTGTTATGATGACTTCATTGCCTTACATTGTAAATGTAAGCGAGAGGGACAACAAAAAGCCTGCGTATGCCAACAATGGGAACACTGTGTAATTACCTTTGAAGTGAAAATGGTTATTTTCAACTTTTTCTCTTAAATGAAAACAAAGTCTTACAAACTCTAAACTATAGTTAGCAGTGAAAGGAGACAGGAAGTATACGTAAGTACTTTTCGCTGAGATTGTATCCTGAAATAATAGTTTTGCAGTTCGTGAATGTTACTATTGAAACTTATTATTTTAAGAAAACTTGTACCTTTGTAGGGTTAAGTCGATCATGCCATCAACCTATTCGAAACAGCTAGGACCAGCAGGAAGAATAAGTTGTTCACCGAAATACCTCCAACTAACACTTATAAACAGAAAAGTGTCATAGTATAGCTTATATTGATGGGATAGTGGGGAAAGAGGAAGACGAAATTATGGTGAATTTCTTGCGTAAGAGAAGCACTGCCAAAGGAACATATTTTGTAAACCCCTCTGTACCTGACTATGGGAACAATGTAGTTTCTAAAGTGACATGAGGAGGGGAAGATTTCAAATAACATCTGATATAAACCAAAGCAATGTTGAATTGCATTTTAGATTATAATTGAAGGGTGGTATTTCTATGTAAATTTTGAATTCTTAAATCTTTGTTTGTAGGTATGTGAAGCATTAAAATGTGTTTTTAAGTTTTATAAGTTGACAATCATAGTCACGATAGTACAGTGGAGACCTATAGGACTAATTGTATCAAATAGTATGATCACAGTAACAAAAGATACACTAACTTATATAGTGCTATAGGCATATATTGAAGATTATTATTGTTTTTACACCCCTTATAACAAATAAAATATATGTAATACACTTAATTTGTTTTTTAAAAACATAAACAGTGATCGACTTTACTCCGCAATATTTTAAAATCGATCGTAAACTAAAAATTCAATGGTGGTCGACTTTACCCTATTTAAGCAGGTAACTTCCATCACAAGTAAAATAAAAAAAAAACAGTTTTTTTTTATAGATTGTAATTCAATTCATGTTATGTCTCTTCACAAGTGAAGGATATGACGGCAAAATGCTATTTTCTGAGGAACTTCACTCCATTGCATAACCCCAATATCATTAAAAAATTGCAAAATTTTGATCGACTTTACCTTCTTCTACGGTACTTTGAGAATAAAATGTTTGTTTGTTTTCCTTTTTTCCCCATAACCCCCATTGTTTTCAAAAGCCTTAGACCGTCTTGTAATCAGGGAATGTATGCCAGCAAAGTAAAACTCTGGAGGCATGCTCCTGAACCATGGTTCAACAGCCATCTCAAAGGAGTTCCACGAAGGAAGTCTCTCAGTTTACCATACAGGTGATAATCTTCCACATTCTAGACTGGTTCTGTAAGGTGTTTGTGGCAACACGTTTCACACAAGTTTTGTGATTGACTACTTGTGTGCTGACAGACAGGGTTTGTACACTGTCATGCACCAACAGGCTTCCTTCTACCAATGTCGTCGAACATAATGCATCTGAGAAACAAGTTGTTTCATGGTTCTCACGTATGTGTCACATTTAATGGCAGTCCCTTTCGACAAGATGTCCATGACTAACAATCATGAGTCACAGAAAATAATTTGTATAACTTTCCCCGCAGAGTCCGCAGACTTAGCTCTATGGTAGTGTGTCTGCCTTCAGAATAGCCAGACCGGGTTCGATTCCCAGCAGGGTAAAAAATTTTCATGTAAAATTTCTACCTTGGAACTAGGAGAGATAGCAGTGCACAATTTCACTAGGCTGTGTAAACAAAATTTTTAACACATACAATGAAAATGTCAGTGTTTCTCCCCAATGTAAAGATAAATGTGGTAGAAAAAGAAAAACGAAGAAAAATGTCTCTTTTGCTAAGAAAATCGAAAGATAATTGAAGGCTAACTACAGTGGGTCTCAAAGAACGTTCCCGGTGTTTCTGTCAGCTGACTAGCACCATGTCCCTCCTGCTACTGCCACTGCTTGCATTTACAAACTCACAGTGTCTTGCCAGATTAAGGCCCGATTGTATAAACCATTTAATCTTAGATCAGAGGTTAAATTGATCCTTGTTTCAGCTGAACTTGGAATTTTGTGTTGTATAAAGTCTAATCTGAGATTAATTTGTCTCAAACTAAAGTCAACTTTGACTGAAGAAATTTCTCCGATTAAGTTAGATGATCCAAGTTCAGTTATTTCTTTTCTGTTTGAAATATACGAGTGACAGATTGTGCAAATAAAATATCCATTATTATTAATATTAATAGATATGATAGGTACATTTATATATATTTCTTTCAATTTCTTGCCTCAATATACAAACAATCTTATATATAAGGCTCTATCGTGTTCAGCAGTATCAAATAACATAACCTATAATTATATTATGTTTATAACAACCATTAATTATTAATGGATATGATAGGTAAATTCATAAATTTTCAATTTACTGTATTACTAAACGAAAATTGTCGTTTTATAAAGCTTTATTATGTTTAGCTGTATCAAACACCATAACATGTTAACAACTTGGAGAACAGTCAACCTTCTTCTTATTGTCCGCCATTATTTACATTGCACAAAAAACCAGTGTCTCCAACAGAGTATACGGAAAGTCGCCAAAAAGTAGTTGTAAAGTCGCTAGATTTCTCATTATCAACAAAGAAAGATTAAATGTTGTCACTATGGGGTGCTAAAAGGTCACTAAATCCCTATTTAAGCAATATAAAAGTTAAAAGAAATTGTTGTTGAAAAAGAGTTAAAGTCGCTAGATTGGCAACACTGAACAAACCTGTATAACATGGTCCGCCCATCACGTATTTCACCTGTTTATGCGATGTTGCCAGATCCTTTTCACGTGAACTTAGATTGCATTTGAACCAAGGTAATTTGATCGCAGAAAAGTTTTATACAATAGAAGAAGTGTCTGAACTCGGTTCACTTTTCGATCTACGATCAAAGTTGATCTTTAGTCAGGGAGTTTTATACAATTGGGCCTAAAACTTATGTACTATGTTATATTAATACCATTCAGTATTCACTCTCCTCAGAGTAGCTGCTGGAAGTGTTGCCCATCTTGTGTAATACATAATTCACGTGACATCAATCACAGAACCTTTTTCATTCAGTCTATTTACTAAATTTAGTATTACTTTTCTATGCAGAACTGGGGGCTAGGAAATATATGCCTGAAGTTTTCCAATGTTCTGCCACATTTCTCTTTCCATGTGAGATTCTGTGTCTACTTTCGTAACAAAGCATTTTTGATACCAACACACAACGTGTAAAGTATGAAATAAAAAAAAAAATATAATAATTTCTTTTCTCAAATATTTTACTTTAACATTTCCAAGTGCAGTAAGAAATTAAAATGTTGTTAGAAAATCACAGGCATAGGCAACACAATATGAATTAATAAAACTTCAATTTTTCTGCTAATATTTCAATGAATAAAATATTATTAATGACAAATCATTACAATGAAAAACTATTTTATATATATTTTATACACTCTATATTTCAAACTAGCAGTACCCGTGCGCTCCGCTGCACACGTTAGAAATAAATATAAAGTAATTACATAATTAAAATAGGACATTTGATCCAGGGAATATTCGTGTTTGATAGAAGGATAAATCGTTTAATATGTTACTTAATTAAAATTATATTTAAATAGTTAAAATGGAATCATTTTGGTCCAGAGAGCACTCATTTGGTGCAATGACAATTCATTTAACATGTTTCTTAATTTTTATTACATGCATCCATAGTTCAATGAACATTGACATCATTTACATTTAATGTGTATACTTTATTTTACTTGTTACATGTTTCCATTGAATTATGGTAATAACTTAATTTTAACTCTTGTTTTTTGCATTGCATTTAATGCATATGTATTTTATGTATTTTAACTCGATTCAATTGAGCATAGTTAAAATTTGGATTATAAAATAATGAAATGCTAAGCTAACATATTATTACTGCATACTAAATCAATACACTCTCGTTGTTCGTTAATTCTCTGAGATAAACATTACTTTAAGAAATACAGGAAACGAATATACAGAATAGCCTATCAAGTTTTCTGTGCATAAGAAGCTATTTTAATCTTACCTGTCCTCAATTCACTCAGAAGTTACTGTAATAACATTATAGCATTATGTCCATACAGAGAAACTACACTTTCCAATGGTGAAATAATAATTAATTATACAAATCGATTAATTTAGTTTCCGATATTGCTTCATACAAACACAGAAACATTTTCTGTAGGCTATGATTCATAGCTTTCGATTGTTGTTGACCAAGGCCCCTTATAGACGAAGTCGTTTGTTTATTTCATTACACGGCCTTGGATGGCAGTTATTTTAATTTTAAAACTCATTTATCTCATTAAATATCAGTCCTATCAAAATTTTTCAAAGAATAAAACTTATTGGAAATGATTTTTAAAGAAATTTTTGTTATATAACATTTTTCATAAAAATCAATAATAAGCGAGATATTTCGATTTATTTAATTCAGGCCCCCTTATAACCCCCTTTTAAATAATGTATTTTGAATGCCATATAGCCTATAATCTAAGTTACAACGAACTTAATTTATATACCAATTTTCATCGAAATCCGTTCAGCCATTATCGCGTGAAAAGGTAACAAACATACAGACAGACATATAAACAAAAATTTCAAAAAAGCCAGTTTCGGTTTCAGGGTGGTTAATTATATATGTTAGGACCAATTATTTTTGGAAAATCGAAAATTACTAGAAAAATTTCGGCTACAGATGAAAACGCATCTTACCGCACTGTCTTCCAGCATGTTCTCGAGTATGTGTGTGATTTCTTGGAATGTAGGTCTTTCATCTAGATCCAACTGCCAACATTGGAGCATCAGTTGGTATAGATCATCATCAACAAATTGCAGTTGAGGAAGACGTTGCCCTCGCATCACCCGACTAGCCACCTCAGATGTAACTATGTCTGCATATGGTGTCCCACCTAACAGAATACACAACATATATTCCATCAGTATCTTTATAAAGTTGAAACCAAACAGAAATTACATATTTTAATGTGATAATGTGCAGATATAATGAGTCAAATTTGAGGTATTCCAATACACAAGCATTTTAGTTTACAGGACTATTTCGTTTATATGACGTCATTCCATTTTCCACCAATGAAGTGTAATGAAATTTTGAATTCCAACCAATCACAGTCAGACTTTGCAATAATTTTTGCAGCTAGATTTATCGCTCTCAATTTATCGCATGGTCTTATCTTTTGTTTAGTCGTTGTCGCCAACTGTTTCCCCATGAATTGATGATCATTAATACATTAAGATGCAACTACACGCTTAAACTTTTCTTTCAACTTTAAAGCAATGAATGCAAGATTGATATTTAATATTAATTAATATATTTATGCAGTGAAGACGACGTTCAAAACGGCGCACCATGCAGACACAAAATCTTCATGTATCTTAATTGAACGTACCTTTTAAACTTCAATCTTTCAATATTCTTCCCAGATTGCATGCATACGCGATTGGAATATTGAACTGTGTAGATGCAGCTTTAGTTCCATTACATACTACAGCGAGAATGCGTTTGTCGAGCTATAAAAAAATGCTTTCATGTAGCACTGATTGTAATGGTCGAAATAAGACACAGCTGACATTGGTCCTGCTCCCACAGGTAACATAACCTATAAGTAGCCTATAAAATTTGTATTTTGTGAATGAAATGGAACAATTAATAGAAAGTCAGATGTTCAAATTTATGTAACATCATCGCATAACAAACCCAATGACCTTGCATAGTAATAATAAGGTCTTTTCATGAAACTGCCTTTCGTATGACGAAATAAAATTCGTGTTTTAATTAGGCCTATCTATACAGAGATAGCTTCACTGTGTAGTAACATGTCTCGCTGTGAATACACAAGCATTGGTATATAGCTGTCCCCACTGTCACTGTTAAATTAAATTATGATTTCAGCAGATAATGAAAATATATTTATGTTATAATAATAGGAGAAAAGTGCAGTACATGTAATTAACATTGTTAAACCTGTATTTCGCAATTGGCATTACTGAATAATAACATCGAATTTCTTTATTGCAGTAATCGATATTCATCTACGAGTATTTCAACTTCACAATGTCTGAATAGGTTAAGTATTCGTTAATAAACAATTATTAACATTTTGTGATCGAATTTTAGGGATATATTATTTACATTTTTATTTTATTCACGAAATAGTCCTAATAGATGCCACTCGAGGTCTGAATTTCCCAGATAAATCTCAGACCTCTCATGACATTACTACAGATAAAATATTCTGATTAAAAAAGTCTATAGTGAAAACTAAAAATCTTCAAATCTTCAACATTGAACATTAAGATGTAAGATGTAATTTTTTTTTGTTTTGGAGAAGGAAAATCTAACGTCAATTTCATTTAGTATATAAATGAAGATAATATCATTTCGGCAATCTTTCTGCCTCAACTGATTGATTCCTGAAATGATTACATTAGATGCGTTTACAACCTGACAAATCTGTTTCATTTTCTAAACAAATCATTATATTATTTCTACAAAGACGTTCACAGTCAGTCTCATCTTGTTATTTCTCAGGAAAAACTTATCGAGTGTTGGCCAACAGCGGTACTTTCATGTTCGTAAACACGAAAATAATATTTGAAATGCTATATTACTTATTATCTACATGCTTTTCTCCACGAAATCTCCTAGTCCCACACACTTCTGCACACAATGGAAAAGATTCTAGAATATGTTTGCACTTCAATCGTATTAGCCATGCCCCGAATGCCCTTCAGTCCCAACTTTGTATCATGTAAGGATATCTATGTGAAGATTTGTGCGACAGAAATGAAGAGCTGGGAATTACTATCTCGACTTGGTTGAAATACTCATTTGGGAATTGTTGAGGTTATGCAGTAAAATAAAATTATTAAAATTTCTGAGTTCAAACAAAACCTGTACACTTGGAAGCACTATTTTTTTCAAACAATGCTAGTGTTACGTAATCTTGCTAGATAATTTGATAGTACTGATGTGGAAATCAATTCTTTCCAATGAATTATATTAAACTGATTTAGCAGAGTAAGTCAATTCCCTCTGTGATGTTCCTGAGGCAAATGGATATGACCTGGGGCCTGTTTCTCAAAAATACTAGTTTAGTAGTTCACTAGTTACTAGTTACCAGAGTATATTTCACCAGCTCTAGTAGATTCTGTTTCTCAAACTATTTCACCAGTCTAGTAACTTGTGACAATTTTTCACTAGTCACATGATCTCTTTCACTAGTCAGCTGATTGAGTTCATTTGTTTATAGTCATTGGTAGGTATTGTTATTTGAGTTTAGAAGGCTACGTTGTTTGTGCTTTGGTTCTTACTTCTCTCTTTTCTTGAAATTCCATCAATTGAAAGCAAATTAACTATACTCAATATGATTAATGAATCAAAGGATATATCATTCGGTGCTTTTTCAAGCATAATAACAAAAAATGATAAAGTAAACGAATGGACAAAAAAAATTGTAATATGTGAGGCTATGGAACTGATACCTCAGAACAAAGATTATGCATACGTTAGGGACATTTACTGGCCCAACATTAAGAAAGCAACTTTGACGAGTACCAATTCAAGTTCACAGTACCATAATATGAACACATTATGCAGCTAGTGGGTCTACTGGTGACATGAATGCCACTTATGACTTGAAAAATTCGCTGATTTCTTTTTTTTCAGTTTTACGTTTGATCTATTCATAAATTAGTGTCGTTTTGTATTTAATTTGTAGGCTAAAGTTGACAATGTCAGAAGAACTGGCAGTGGAGGAGGAAAGCCAACAAAAATTACTGCAGTTGATGAATTGGTATCAGATTATTAGGAAAAAAATTCTGCATGTGTTGCTGATCTAGGGCAGAAAAACCAGATGGCATTGGAAAATAATCAACATCCCGATTTGTAGAGCAATTTGTATTTGAAGCTTTGCTGATAATGCATGACTTCTATTTGTTTGTCTTGTTATGGCAGGTCCCACTATATTTAACAACTCTCAAAGCTTTTCAGCACTTTATTTAAACCATTGATTATATTTAAACAATGCTCCCGTAAAGGAATAATAATTGTTCCTTCTCGATATAGTTTTAGCTCTTCTCACAACAACTCCTTTACTACTTCAATCGGAATCACTAAACCACATATTAAAAAAATAACTACAATATTTTGTTTTGATTATCTGACAAAGATTGCCACTGGTAACTGATAATATAGAAATCACCAGTCTTTAGAGTCTTGTAGGAATATTCCTGTTGAATACTAGTATAATCAACTAGATTAGCATTTTGAGAAACAGAATCTCTTAGGAACTGGTGAAATCGACCAATATTACTAGTCTGTGAACTGGTAACTACTACTTCACCCTTGTAGTTTCTAGAAACACAGACTTGTAAAACAAACTATTATTACTACTGTACAGACTAGTATTACTAGTCCATGAGTTTTGAGAAACAGGCCCCTGGAGTGAATCATTTATAATTGCCAATAACAGGAGAATATATCCTTTATTATCTGATGAAACAAAATTCAACGCACTGTACTAGGTGACCATTTTGTATGTGGAACTTAAACAGCAGCGCTTCAGTTGTGTGTTGTGACTCTGCGAGAAAGAGAAAGGCATAGTCTAGTGGATAGCCCAGTGATTTTATTACAAGTAATAATGTTTCCGAGAAACAATTTCTTTGCTATTTATATTTCGTTACGTAAACTCATTACAAATACAGAGATTATTATAGCCCTTACAGAGAAAAAGTACACTGAAATTGAACTCTTATCACTCACTATTTTAACCTGATGGAAATCTGTGCAGAATTCCTTGCAGGTATAATAGAGATTTTATGGAGCACTTGATAGTAAACCTTTTTGATCCAAAGTGATATGAGCGTTACAATACACCAGTAGTATAATAAAACTCCTTCCTTTTATTTCCGATTCTCTAAAATTTTAATTAAAATGTTCACCTACATGTAAAAAATGGGTTTATCCTTGACAATTCCATTTTATCCTGTTAAGCTGGATTTGGGTGTAGATGTTGTAGCTTCTGGTGTCAAGACTGAAATATTTTGCAATGGGAAATGTTCGAGTAATTTCCCCCTTTTCATGAAAATTCGGAGACGAAAAATCGAAGAGGGGAAATTACATGAAGACTATAACATAGCAAGAAAAATCTGCTCATAAATAACATCAAACAATTCATGCACTAATCAAATCAAGCTATAGATAAATATGAGGGCTAATCAAGAAACACCGAGTCTGATATTTTTTCGCACTTCACTTCGTTTGGGTATACAGTAGCGTGCAAATTAATCCGAACACGATATATTTTTACATTTTCTGTCATTGTTGGCCTCACAGCTGCTCATACCGCTTTAATTGACATCTGTAGTACGTGTAATTCCATTGTTGAAGGTCTGTCATTATTTTTTTTATAATATGTGACATTTTGCCTGTCGTTTTGTACTTATAAGCATTTCAGTTGTGTTGAAGACTTAATACTGCAATCCTGTGTACATTCTGTTGTATTCACAAATAGATACAACTCCACGAAAACGGTCTAAAATTATAACATTTGCAGAGCATTCTTCTATGACAGAGGCAAATTGCTGCAGAATGTCACATCGGTTTGGCTACTGTTAATTCGATCATAAAACGATACAAGGAGACTGGATCCATCACACCCCAGAGAAAAGGAAACTGTGGCCGGAAAAGGAAGACTTCACCTGCAGATGATCATTTAATTATCAGGAAAAGTAAATTAAATCCTAGACTAACTGCTGTCGACTTAACCCACGAGTTAATGGCTACCACTGGGGCGAATATTCACGTCACAACAGTGCGGTGTAGGCTTTTGAAAGCTGGACGAAGGGCTCGTAAACCTATTAAGAAGCAACTGCTAACCACTGTTATGTGCAAAAAACGCTTAATGTGGGCAAAATTGCATCAACACTGGACAGTGAATGACTGGAACAATGTACTTTTTTCCGATGAGTCTCATTTCGAGGTCCACGGCCACCGTGTTTCTTACGTACGGAAAGGATCCGAAAAAGTAACAGCAGCTCATCTCCAACAAGCACCCAAATACCCCCCCCCCTAAAGTAATGTTTTGGGGTTGTTTTACACATGAAGGGCCTGGAGCATTAATACCTATCAAGGGAATGATGAATTCTGACAAATATATTCACTTATTGGAAACCAGAATCGTACCCCAGCTGCAAAAATCATTTCCGGATGGCAGAGGTGTGTTCCAACAAGACCTGGCACCATGCCATACGTCTCGAAAAACTACAGAATTCTTCAACAAGAAGAATATTCAGGTACTCCCCTGGCCAGGCAACTCACCCGACATCAACCCCATTGAGAACTTGTGGTCAATTTGCAAAAGAAGAATGCAAAAAATGGATTGTTCTACAAAGGAAAAGATGATTTCTGCCCTCATTGGTGTATGGTTTCGCGATGAATATTTGTGGGAAATTAGTGGAATCCATGCCAAATCGTCTCAGAACTGTTATTAGGAACAAGGGAGGCCACACAGATTACTGAGGTATGTCTTAGACCCTTTTTTATCCCGTTTGAGTGTTTTTGCATAAGTAATTACGTTGTTCGGATTAATTTGCATGCTACTGTATATCGAGTTCATGGCCATTTTATATTCTTGATTTCAAATAAAGACCTATTAGTTTTTACTACAATTTAATGTGCATCATTCCTGGATAAAATGACTTCCAGAAATTAAATATGAACAAAATTCATTCAATAGTTTACAGAAACTACTAAAGAGACAGACAGAATGCTCAAAACCACCTTTTCCGTTTCAATTATAATGAAATCATGTATCTTAGCAAAATGCTAGAAATTAAGTTTCTGCAGCATCAATACTTTCTATTTAAACTCCATACAATAAGAAAATAAAAAAAATCTCGAAATAAATTTTTTTACAATATCACAATTTTTTCTCTTTTTAAGTCCGTAAAATGAGGAAATGAAAAAATCTGAGAACAGTAGTAGGTATAGCTCACCAAGGGCACTTATCTCCCACAAAACACAGCCGAAAGACCACACATCACTCTTGCTCACAGGAGGTCGACCTCGGAAAATCTCCTGTGCTGTCCACCTGGTGTAGTCAGGATTCTAAAACAGAAGTGTGTCCACATACAACTTACAGCCAACATGATCGTAAAATGAAGTACTAAAGGCAAAATAATTTACCTCTCTGTGGTTAACATAGCGTGAGATTCCACAGCCTGTAACTTTGGGTACCACCCCATCTGCCATTAAAACATTTCTAGCTGCCAGTTGTGTATGAATAATTTTCTTGGTGGTTAAATAGTCCATTGCCCTGGCAATACCAACTGCAACTTCTAAAACATGACTCTCAGCAAGCGAGCATACGCGTCGTCTCGAATGGACAGATGTCTGGACGGAAAAAGGAGTAACAGAATGTTCCAAGGAACGACTTTCTAAGAGTACATCTTTCAAACTAGCAGGGTGATGTTCAACAACAACAAACAGTGTGTCAGGATTTTCACATGTTCCCACTAGACTTATTATGTTCGTATGCATGCCAACTCGTATCAAAGTCCCCAGATCTTGCAACATAGATCTCTTCTCTTCTGGTGGTAATTCCCCATCTGCAATTGTATGAATGGCAACTGGAACTGGAAAACCCTTTTGCTGAACTGTTCCTCTCATCACATTTCCATATTGTCCACGACCTAACACTTCTGACTTCACATCCAAAAAGTTACGAGGTATATTCCACACTTGTCGCTTCAAGTTTTCATAATGGTTCACTCTTTCATCTTCCTCTTCTGGTATGAAGCCATTATGAATATAACCATTTGGTTCCTGCAAGAGAAATGAAATTAATACGAAATATAACCAACAAGCAAGATATAAATGTCACATATTCCAGTTAGAACTCACGACTTCTATCATTGGTCCTTGCAAAGAAAGCTCCTGATGATCTGGATTGCGTCTCCTCCTACCCAAGTGTCTGCGAAGCATGCAGTAAGCAACCACAGATAAAAGCAAAAGGGATCCAAATACAAAAATAGCTACAGACAGTCCGATCACTAATCCAGATACTCCCACAGTTGCCACTGGAAGTAAATAAAAAATAAACATTACTCCCAATGTTACATCAACAGAAAAATTATTTTCAACACTACAACAAATTGTATAGATCTTTACATAGGAAATTCTAAATGAAGAAACAATCTTTTCTTTCAATGCTGTATGTAATGACGTATATTAACGATTATGATGAGGTTGAAGCACCCATTAGGTCGAATTCTGTTTACTCCATATGGTAGGATCACATGAGTACGGAAGTGTAGGCAAGGTGGATGAAGATGAAAGTGGTAATGACGACATGAGTTGAGGGAAAATGCTGGAAAAAACTCTTAACCAAGATTATTTGATCCCAGGTCTTTTAGTTTCACAGTCAGGCATGCTGGCCACTACTCCAAAGCAATAGATGAAAGTATTTTAACCCAAAAAAAAAAAAAAAAAAAAAAAAAAGAAAAGAAAAGCTGGAGCACATAGAATATCATATGTGGAATGTATGCAAAACAATAGTGGAACAATGTTTAGCAACATCTTTGTGTGCACAATTGTCACGTGTCAGTTGATAAATGACATAGAAAGAATAAGCTTTTAGGATGTGGAGAAGAAATGTTCGGTTACCCAGAAGAGAAAATTCTGTAAAGTTTTAGCCTACGTATTTTTGTAATCAGCCATTTAACGACGTTAAATCAACTTTGATGTTATGTAATATTGGTGAAATTAGTGTTAGCAAAATGGTATTTTGGCAAACTGAGACCGAGGCTTTTCTATGGATTACATGACATTTATTTGCATTACAACTGAGGGAACCCTCGGGGGGGGGGGGGGAGGACTTGGACAATTAGTCCAAGCAGAATTCGATCCCATGCCTTAGATCAAAAGACCAGCTACTCACTAGAGAGTCCTAGTAGTCATTTATGTGATATTACATCGTGTTCAGTTCTTGTTTGGTCAACTGTCTACAGACAGGTATGAACCTCACAAGTGATACCAACACGGCACCACTTATGAGGCAACTAGGCCAGGAGGTAATGGGGTAGGGTGGCCAGTTTCTTTCCCCCTTCATTGCATACATCACCAATTAGCTACATAGTACACTGATCAGAATTCAGATGCATACAAACAATTTGTTCTTCCTCTAACACATATTGTCAAGTGAGATATACTGCCTGATAATAGATGTACATATCAGCCAGAACCTCAATCAGAGTAATGTTCAGTTGAGATAACGAATTTGACATGAAGTAAATTAAGAATATAAAATATGTGACACTTTCAACCGCCATCACTGTGACAAGGCCACTTATTCCAAAAAGTAGAGTAGTCAAGAGTGCATATACAGTTTGTTTCCATGCTGAGATGAGAAAGCAATACCGATGAAGATGAGAATGAAGCAGACAATGACGTAAGTCATATAACTTACTGGTTTTGAGTAAATGTCTATTGTTGACATTTGTTTAGAGTTAGCAATAACTATTTTACAAATATCGACTCTCACAAGTATTAACATTGTAACTCACTCTCTTCCATTTTTCAGGAGAAGCAAATGAAGTTTTAAAATTATCATGTAAATCAGTGTATACAGATAGTAACAATAAGATTTTACATTCGATTGGGAAGGTTTAGAGCTACAATGATAGTACTGGAAGAAAAAGAAACATTTTAAGACTATATTAACTAGCATAACTCAAAACCATAAAAAATTGAGTTACAATGTTAGTATTTGGGAGGGTCGATATGTGCATGTTTGCTAGTTTAAAGTTTTTCCTAGCATAGAGAGCAAATAATTTGGAAACAGATTATGAAATTTTCGTAAAATTTTCATAGCTATATTTTTATTGCATATAATATTGGTGTATAATGTTAATTTGTGGGGTGGGATGTCAGTAAACTAAATATCATTCACACAATATCGAACACACTTGCACATTAAGAGCTGTTTTAATTCACATACAATAATATTAAAGACACCTTCACGTGAAGAGCTGTTGTTAACGCACTATAAGCTAAACATACACTGATTAACAAAGCTGACGTCGTGTGTACCATGACTTTGAGTGAGGAGATAACAGACCAAGAATTCCGGGAGTTGGGTCAATCGGGGAGTTGGGGCAATTGGCAACAGTTGCTCCTTGCGTGTGTGGGGCTCTCCAATACCTGACTGGGATTCTCTATATAAATGAACAATAATTAAAGTAATTAATAATTTCTTTGGAAGTGTCCTGAAACAAGTTTTACCTGCACTTTTAATATTTTTCTGACGTGAGGAAGAGGGGTACAGGTGGACAACAGTTAACATTGTATGGGCAATAAATCACCGGAAGTGGGGTGATTCTTGAATGGGTTGCCACAATGTTCAAATTTTTTCATATAACAATTTGAAGATTCTAAAAATTGCGAATTTGTTAGTAATTCATTTCCATCATTTAATTTCTTTGAAGAACTGCTTGCTTTCGGTCACCTGATACTCAGTAAAGATAAAAGCCAATTAAAAATTTGGACTGATCAGTTACCTATCATAAGAAGACAGTAATGACAGAATGCTCAGAGATAAACTAGAAAGGAGAAGTAAATAGAACATTTAAGTTCTATGCCCGTGTGCACCATTCTCGATTAAAATTTGACAATGGTTAAGTTGGCACTTAACCATCTTCAACACCAATTTGCGGAGTATCAATCTCGATCAAAGTTAAACAAGCGAGTTAATGACGGTCAAATTTGATCACGGCTGTGGGACCGATTATCTTGAATTGAACATGGTCAAGTCGAGAAAACCAAAATGGCAGCACGATTTGACGTACTTGATGGAATTGAAGATGAAATGATGTATCTTGAACACGCAAATCACTGCGGAAATAACAGAATTGGTGTTATTGTAGAAAGAGTAAGTTTGTAGATGAATAATAAAAATGTTTTTTTTTTTTTCCTCAAAATAGACTAATGTTTTATATATGTTTCTACTTTGGAAGATCGGGACTTTACTTGAGGACAAAATATTATTTAGGCCTAACTGTCCAAATTTTGTTAACATAATAATAAAGTAGTTATTCTATCCCGGTAATAATATAGTAAAACTAAATAACCATTTTGTAGAATGCAAGATTATCACTTATTAGCTATAGATTTGCCGTTTGAAACTATTAGGACCTACATGACATTTTGGACAATTAGGCTATTTACGCTTGAATTAAAAGAAATTGCACAGATATCTTCCTTTCCCTCTTATTCCAAAATTCCAACCTTATGAACACAAAATAAATGGATACATTTCAGAACAAGGATACTTTCCTTTCCCTCTTACTCCAAAATTCCAACCTTGTGCATACAAAATAAATTGGCACTAAAAACTTCCTTTTCGTATGCATGATAATGTGTATTCGACATACACAGACGAATTGCAGTTTTTTTTTTTTTTAATTATTGTTAGCGAGGTATCCGTATACTGAAATTTTCCCAAATAAATTATTGGCATTGAAATGTGTCTCTTCGTAAGCAAGATGATGAGCATTGGACAAACACATATAAATCTGGTCTTTTTAGTAGCCTATTTCAAGATAATTGTCAGTGAGGAATCCGTATACTGAAATTTTCCCAATTATTATCAATAATATGAAATAACCATTGTATAAATTACATTACAAATTATGTGGACTTATGTAAACACGTATAACTCATGTTGAATTGTGAGGTTAAATCCAACCAGGTAGCCTGCTTTTTCTTAGAGAACATCCGTCAGTACTTTTATTCTCCAATGTGGATGCAGAATTGCTGACGAGTTCTAAAAGAATTCCCACTTCGAACTGTGAGAAGTTCGGTGCTCTTTTCTTTTTTTTTTTCCATGATTATTGAAACTTGTTATTTGAAAACTACGAGGATGTTTGAAACAGTCCGACAAACAAAAACGAAGCGATTATTGACAGAGTGCGTTCGTTCGCTGTTTTATACGCGGTAACCTAGCGCTCAGATGATTATTCTCAAGCGAGCGTACCATCAGCTGACATTACTGAGTTGATCGAGGGAAAATGTTGGTGCACCGCACCTGTAACTTGATCATTGTCAAGAATTAACCATGTTTCCGTGATTGCTGATAAATGGGCTATATGATCGAGAATGGTGCACACGGGCACTAGTTGGTTATGGCCTGACAAAGCAGATTCATTCTAATTCAAATTCGGACTTCATGCTCATTGAATCATTGGAGTAGCACTCACTTTCAACACTAACAATAGTAGAGGTCCAGTGTAAAAAGTTTAAAGAAATTAATTTTCCACTTAGTAGCCTTACCTGAAATATTGTCCACAACACTCAAAATCACACTCAACTTAGCGTATGTTGCTTTGGTAACATTTCTCCAACTGCTCACTACTCCTACAGTAACATGAACTGTAGAATCCGGATGCAATGGAGGATTGTTGTACTTTCTGTAAGTGCGTCCATCGCCAACAACAAATACATCTTTGAGAGTCTAAAAAACAAAAAGTAGAAAAGAAAGGTCAACAAATCAAATTTAAAGGAATAATATCAGCATGTCCCTCTGTTTGAATGCAGCTTACCTCAGGTGGCAGTTCAGCAGCAATATAATACTGAAGTCCTTCTTTGTTTGCTTCTTCATATGATTTTAGCATATCCGGGCTGAATGCAACAAGACCTCCTCCATATATTACAACTATATGGTATGCTGAAATTGGACCATTTTCATTACTTGCTTCCTGCAGTTCAATAACCATCTGAGTTTTCTTTCGTTCTTTAATCCTAGGTAAAGCCGGCTCTTCTGGTTCTGGAACATTTATAGAAACAAAAATATGAAATACATAATTCTAACCTTAAAATACGCATATGTTTATGACTTAGCCTTAGTTCCACCGAATCAAGTCCATAAGTGTTTCCCAATTATTGTTCACTTCAGTGCATCTATTGATCATATTTTGTTAGCACATGTGGCAGTACAACTTGGCAAATTTAATTCATTTTATGAATAATAGTGAATGGAGAAATGGTGGCGTAATGTCATGGAAATCGCATAACCCAAAGTACATAATTTTTCTCTATCTTCAGCTTTAAAATTTCAAGTTGAGTCACTGGTGTGAAAAACCAATATTCTTAGTGATTCAGCTAATAGTGTGCTTTCTTAACATGTACAGGTAATGGGTGGGTTTAAGGAAAAAAACAGATTCAGAAACAAGCACTGTGAGAAAAATAAATATTTGGTGTTGAATTTGAATGAATAAATTATTAAATCAGCATATGAATATCTTCTTGTAAATTAACTGCTGGCTCAGGGACTAGATAGCTCAACTGTCTCCCCGATGTCGCACCTGAACATGTGTTCGAATTCCAACTGATCTGATTATTTGGTTGATTTTTTTTTTTTCAACAATTTTTACTGTAAGTCAAATTGTTCCCAACCAAATTCCCGAATCCATATTTCCGAACAAAAAATCCCGAAGGCCTCTTTTATGGAATGGACTTTTCCCGAATTGGTTATCCCGAACCAATATTCTCGAATCTAGTTTCCTGAATGGACATTTTCCAGAATCAGTTAATATCCTGAATCTACTTTGTATTATTTATTAAGACATGGGTACTGGTATGTAGGCCTAAGCTTCTATAGCAGTATACTATACAGTCTTCTCAAATACATCAATTCAATACAGGAGATTTAGGCCACCATGGTGGTCTAGTGACTACAGTGCTGGACTTACAATCTTGTGGACCTTAGTTCGATTCCTGGCATAACTCCAATATATAACTTGTGTCGGGCAAGCCCGTGTTCCAAAGAACACATGGAGGGTTTTCTCCAGGAGCTCTGGTCCCCTGTAGCATCCCAACTAATCTCCATCACCATCTCTTTGCTGGTGTAGCAAAGACCAGCCTCCTACAATGCATTCTTGGCAACGACTCTGTCAATAAATTAGTCTACACAACTGGCTTCATATGAGTGAAGGATGAACAGTCAAGTACCCACCATTGATATAAAAAAGCAGGAGATTTTGTAAGGTTGGAAGAATAGCTTAAATTTCACCATCAAATTAGTAGTACAATGAAACCTGTTCAAGAAGGAAGTGACATGGTCCTAATTTTTTTTTTCCATTGTGGGCAGGTTTCCGTATTATTCAAGTGTGAAGTTCAAATTGAATATTTTATCATTTGTATAAATGAAAAACAAAATGGCATGCCACAAACTGCAAGAAGTACAAGATGTTCTGTTTGACACTGCTCACATTAAATCAGCTTTCTGTCGCTTATTTCGTTGGTGAATCATCTTGATGAAAATCTCACTTTCTGTATAAATGTTAAAACTCACTCACTAAACACTATTACCTAATCACACTAAATTTAATATGTAATATTATAGACAAAAATGTAAGAATGAACAGAGAAAGAGAGAGAGAGTGAGAGAAAGTGTATATATGTGTAAGACCTAGGCCCAATTGTATAAAACTCCCTGACTAAAGATCAACTTTGATCGAAGATCGAAAAGTGAACCGAGTTCAGACACTTCTTCAATTGTATAAAACTTTTCTGCGATCATATTACCTTGGTTCAAATGCAATCTAAGTTCACGTGAAAAGGATATGGCAACATCGCATACGTGATGCGCGGACCATGTTATACAGGTTTGTTCAGTGTTGCCAATCTAGCGACTTTAACTCTTTTTCAACAACAATTTCTTTTAACTTTTATACTGCTTAAATAGGGATTTAGTGACCTTTTTAGCACCCCATAGTGACAAAATTTAATCTTTCTTTGTTGATAATGAGAAATCTAGCGACTTTACAACTACTTTTTGGCGACTTTCCGTATTACACTCTGTTGGAGACACTGGTTTGTTTGTGCAATGTAAATAATGGCGGACAATAAGAAGAAGGTTGACTGTTCTCCAAGTTGTTATCATGTTATGGTGTTTGATACAGCTAAACATAATAAAGCTTTATAAAACGACAATTTTCGTTTAGTAATACAGTTAATTGAACATTTATGAATGTACCTATCATATCCATTAATAATTAACGGTTGTTATAAACGTAATATAATTATAGGTTATGTTATTTGATACTGCTGAACATGATAGAGCCTTATAAAATATAAGAATGTTTGTGTATTAAGGCAAGAAATTGAAAGAAATATATATAAATGTACCTAACATATCTATTAATATTAATAATAATGGATATTTTATTTGCACAATCTGTCACTCGTATATTTCAAACAGAAAAGAAATAACTGAACTTGGATCATCTAACTTAATCGGAGAAATTTCTTCAGTCAAAGTTGACTTTAGTTTGAGACAAATTAATCTCAGATTAGACTTTATACAACACAAAATTCCAAGTTCAGCTGAAACAGGGATCAATTTAACCTCTGATCTAAGATTAAATGGTTTATACAATCGGGCCTTAGTATATGAAAATTAAATTGTAGTTTAAATTGTATGAGGATTAATTTTCTTTTACCTCCTATCTCTGTCCATATTGTATCTGATATGTTCACTCCAATTCCATGGTCAGATTTCGTAGCCACTGATATATTGTACTCTGTTCCAGGATGAAGGAATGGCAATTCAGTTTTTAAAGTAGCATTGGGATATGTCCACGAACGCATAGACTCCAAATGGTAGGATTTGGAAGATGTAGATATAGCAGTGGCCACGACAATATAGTCGGTGAACACATCATTGAGAGCTATTGGTGGACTCCATACTGCCTGTACACTGGTGTTGGTTGCATTGAAGAGCTCCAATGACGCTGGTGGACCAGGAACTATGCAAATGAACAAAACATTATCATTAATGTTATTCAGCATCTTTCTTGTCAAACTCATTATATCAATAATGAAAATGTTTAATATAACTTATTAAATATGTGATTGCATAAAAAGAATAAAGATTCTGTGATGCGTCTCAAATTTCTTCAAAAGAAGACAATCTATTTGTCACAGTATTTAATATAAATAAACCAAATCTACATGTTCACTTTGCTTAAAATTTTTACACTAGTTTATGTTAAGAGATACTTAATCGCAAACAATGACTGACGTTGGAGCTACTTATAGTAAGGTGGATGCAGATTTTATTAGTCCACTTTCAACGACCATATCACGAAATATCAAGGATGGAGCAAACAAAATTCGTACTGAAGTTATTTCTAAATTAAAAGAATCAAGAGAAAAATCGTAATTTTCTTTTAAAATTAATAATTTTTCCATTTTGAATCTTGCGTACACTACTTCTAACACTTGAATATAAGTAATTGATTAACTAGCGGACTTACTCGTGTTAATTATGTAAGTTCGTGCGACTTACAGCTGTTTCGGTGCTTTATCACCATCCTCAGAGCACACATAAGATCGCAGCTTCATTCAGAAAGCAGAAATACAACATAGCATACAGAACAGAAAACACACTACACAGACATCTCAACACACAAAAAACACAAACAAATAAATACGACCACACAGGTGTATACAAACTCACATGTAATAATTGCGACAAGTTCTACATTGGACAGACAGGCAGATCATTACGAAAGCTCTACAAAGAACACATTAAAGCAATAACCAGAGGACACAATACATCTACATACGCCGATCACATAACCAATGCTAACCATACATACAATAACATAAATGCGGACATGGAAATCCTACACATATAACCCAAGAACCAAAAACTCAACACACTAGAACAATACGAAATATACAAACACACTAAAACACATCCCGATCAAATTCTCAACACACACACACACACGCACGCACGCACGCACGCGCGCACACACACACACACACACACTCTCTGTCTCTCTCTCTATTTGACTCCACCTTTCAACAATCAAACGCACCCACATAACAAGCAGAGAAGTTCGAGATGACGCAGAGATCTAGTAGGCTCTGAGGATGGTGATGAAGCACCGAAACAGCTGTAAGCCGCACAAACTTACATAATTAACACGAGTAAGTCCGCTAGTTAATCAATTACTAATAATTTTTGTTCAATCTTATCTATAATTTTCTCCTTGGTTTCTTTAATGTATTTATTTTTGTCCTGTAACATTACGAATAAAACTGTTACAAAATATTTTAACTGTTTTGTTCAACTAGATGATAGACACGAACATATTTTTTTATCTTTTTAGTGTTGCTTACACGTTATATTTATATTCTTATAGACAACATAGTTCGTTAATTTTTTTTATTTTACCGATTTATTAATTTATTATTATTATTATTTAAATACTTTATTGTAATTTTTATTGAATCTGATAGCTTGTATATCTTGTAGGTTCACTAAACAGCTAATAGAGCATCAACATTTTCATAGCACACACTCCAAACACATCAAGTGAGGACAGTTTTCAGTCTATGATACCCTTCAAATGACCGAGATGATTGGTTAACAGTGATGCTTCATTGAGAGTTTTACTTTCTGTGGGGTCAGAATATGCAGCAGCCAACCTGCTGGGTATGGTGCAGACCAACTGACCGCACATATATCATGACTTTTGGTCGGTTGTTTGGATTAGAATGCAGATCTCTACTCTACATTGAAGTCTTCCAAGAAGCAAATCGTATTTTGTTTATAAGGCATACTTATCTCTAACCAGTAAAAAATAAAGTATTCCACCACTTCCAGATCTACACTTACAAGGAGAGGACACGCTCTGTATACCACCGAATTAAATAAGATTTTGTGACATGAAAGTACAAGACGTACTGTTTAAAGTCATACCTGGTATAGGTGGCCAATGACCCCTCGTTTTGGAAATATAGGCTATTGTTTGTGACATACTTCTGTTAGGTGCCTAATAGGGAAGCATTAGACTCTGTAACGGCGTAGCTCATATGGTTGGATGCTGAGTTGTCATCCAGGCAACCTGAGATCGAATCCTAATGTCTTCTTATTTTTTAAAGCTTGATATTATTATTATTATTATTATTATTATTATTATTATTATTATTATTATTATTATTAAATTCACTTTCAGTTGTCAGCTCCTATATTCAAAGCCATGTTGAAATATGCGTGGTATGCATCAAAATTAATAAACGAAGGAGAAGTATTTGTGAATGTGAATGTGAATGATATGTTTCGCAGTAGAAGTGCGGAAAAATGTGTGTGACTGTGGACAACCTTCTTTCATTTGCTGTGCATGGTGCAGGAAATATGTATGTTTTGTGTGTTGAAATATTTCATTGTTTATCCTTTACAATACAATGTTAGTTAATTAGTAATTTGTTTAAAACATGAAGTGTTCAATACATTGAGAAATATGGTATATGTAAATAGATAACTGTGATCACAATATTCATCATTATTAAAAGAAAAAAATATAGGACCAGTTAAGATTCGAACTTAGGTTGCCTGGATAACAACTCAGCATCCAACCAGATGGGCTACGCTGTTACACAGGCTAATGCTTCCCTATTGAGCACCTAACGGAAGTATGTCACAAACAATAGCCAATATATCCAAAACGAGAGGTCATTGGCCACCCATACCAGGTATGACTTTAAACAGTACACCTTGTACTTTCATCTCAAACAATCTTATTTCATTTGGTGATATACAGAGCGTGTCCTCTCCTTGTTAGTTGACAATGTTACACCACTGCTAGTCAGAAAGTTAAATGAACTCATGGTACAGTTAGTTGATTTGAAAGGTAAGGTCCATTACATTAAGCCAAAATCTTTATTCTCAATATGTTCTCACAGATCCGAACATAATAATATAAAATTATAAACTTAGTAACTCAAAGGCTTTAAGTTTATGTCTGCATAAAAGTAAACAATTCAACAAGTAAGAAGTCAGAAGTGATGTGGTAATGGGAAACCGAAGGTAAAGTTGAAAAACAGGACAAACTTATTATCAAATCACATAATTCACTAAAGCAATAGAATTAGTTTAGTTGGGACTTCAATAATTCAAGATACTTGATAGATATTATGGAATAAAATGAGCGGGTTTTCTAAATCAGGGTGTCTACCGAAAATATGAAACAAAAATAGTTACTTCTCATTTACCACAAATTAATAATTACTCATAACCACAATGAAAGAACATTATCACATTTTCGTCAACGGACTAGTTTCTTGAGTTCTATGATCTTCAATTCAATGGACTTCACTTCCTCAGCTTTTTCTTGCAGTAACATATTTTTGCAACTGCAGCTGTTTCAGTCTCATCTTAGCCATCTTTGCTATGATTAAATAAGGATTTAAAATGTGAAGCAGAAAAAATGCATAATTCGACATCTACGATCATTCGAGTTTTTTAATTTGTTACTTTTCGTTATGTTCATTACCAATTGCTTAAGTTAGTTATAAGCCTATTTTGTTCACTTTCGTTACCAGTAGATATACTGTAAATCTACTCCACATTGCCATCTACATGTCCCTTTATTCAATTACAGTAAAACTTCTTTTATACCTTTCTCACACACATTTTTCCCAATTATACGTCTTTTCTGAAGTCTCAACAAAATTCTTATACTTTATATGTTAATTTCATTTGGTTATACGTTTTTCGTCTATGCTTTTTTATACGTATACGAACGTATTTTAACCTCTAGAAGATACGAAACGCCATTTATATGTTCTAAATCAATTTCGTTCAAAATTAACCGTGAAACTATAATAACGCGAAAATACAGCATGTGTTCGTTGCTAAGATGAAGCCTACTTTAAAACTCATGGAAATTCCAAGCTGCCTACGCTTGTCTCCAATAATCTTCTGTCCTTTAATAACACTGTTACAGCTTTAGAAACAGTGCAATATTTTGTAACACACCATGATATAACTGAAAAAATTACGGAAGAGTTATCAGAATTTTGAAACATGGTTTATGCCTTCGGAACAAGCAGTACAAAATAACAGACTATTTTTTTTATTTATTTATTTTTTTTTTTTATGAAATGATCATGTGTTATCAAATGGAGATTACATAGGAAGACCAAGGTAAGTCAATGTTATAAATGATATAATATAATATAATATAATATTCTTTTATTAATTCAGTCTAATTGACATATTACAAATATAAAAGTCAATGACACTTACCCATGTGAGTGATCATTGTGTACTATACAAATATAAATTTTCTTTTTAAGTAGGTTATTTTACGACGCTGTATCAACAACTCAGGTTATTTAGCGTCTGAATGAAATGAAGGTGATAATGCCAGTGAAATGAGTCCAGGGTCCAGCATCGATAGTTACCCAGCATTTGCTCACATTGGGTTGAGGGAAAACCCCGGAAAAAACCTCAACCAGGTAACTTGCCCCAACTGGGAATCGAACCCGGACCACCTGATTTCGCGGCCAGATGTGCTAGCCGTTACTCCACAGGTGTGGACACAAATATAAAAACTAAAATTAAAATTAAAAATTAAGCTACAAATACAAAAATTAAAAATTAAGCAAACGTTTTCGCCCTTCAGGCATCACCAGACATTTTTACATACAATGTCTTGCACATTTTCTCTCATACTGTGGAACACAATGATCACTCACATGGGTAAGTGTCATTGACTTTTATATTTGTAATATGTCAATTAGACTGAATTAATAAAACAATATTATATTATATTATATCATATTATATTTACTATCTGAACATTTCAACATGCTTTCTAAGACAATGTTATAAAGTTTTGTGGATTGGAGTTTGACAAGTAATATATCATCTTCACCTTACTCAGATGCTAAATAACCACAGCAATTGATAAACCATCATAAAATAAACCAATAATAATAATAATAATAATAATAATAATAATAATAATAATAATAATAATCATGACGCACGATTTCTTGTTATAGATTTCATTAATTTCATAACAATTCATGTTCCTTTATTTTTCCACGAATGATATTACAGTTTATAGTATATCTTCTAGAACTATAATAATATACAGAGTGAGCAATAAGTATGTTTGGAAAATGCGTGAGCGCGCTCCTGGACAAAACACAAGAACAATTTTACTGAAAATGCTTAGTTTCTGGAAAAATGAACAATTCCAAGAGCGATGGATTGGACGCAGTGGCCCAGTGTAATATATTACCAGCAGGTAGGATTTTCTACAAATAGTCTTACATTCTTCAAGAATGTGTTATAAATTTGAGTACTGTATTACAGACTCAAAGACGGCTTAACTGTGAAGTTATAAATTTCTCTTATGAAAATTTTACTAAAGTGACGTAACTCTTCCTCTCCATATAGTCCTCAAAAGCTATTTTAATAACATTTCCGTTATACATTTTTCTTACTTATGCGCATTTTTTCCTTCAGACACCCATAAAAAAGTATAAACGTAGTTTCACATTTACCTGTCTATACACTTGTGAAACTATTGCACCTATGTACTCACAAACATATTCTCAGTCTCATTTTTGTTTCATATACTTACCAATTTGTCCAGTGTCCAGAACAGCATTAGGGCAGAATTTGGATTCATTTCCTTTACATGATTCTGGGCATTCTGCAATACTGTATCCACTGTAAGAACTTCCACAATAGCATGTCTGCACATCCTTTATAAAAGCGTACCTGTAATTAGAAAAATGGTGCAGTCGTCATTCCTGTCTGACAAAAATGGCGGGAAAAGAAATGTATCCACCCAATAATACCGATAATAATAATAATAATAATAATAATAATAATAATAACAACAACAACAACGAATATATGTCATTATCTAGTGTAATATGTAGCTAGTAGATGTATGCAACGGAGGAGGAAAGGAACTGGCCACCCTACACCGTATTTTAATTTATTTATAGATGATGTTGAAAATGCTTACCATTTTCTTGAATACACAAATTCACTCGCTTTAATTTATTTTCGAGAACTTTAATTAAGGTTTCTCTCGTCACAGAGTTTATGTAATTACTGATTGCTGTTTTCAATTCACCAATTGTTTTGGGATTGTCCCTACAGATCGATGATTTAGCAGCTTCTCAAAGAAAATAATTGGAAGGGGTTAGATCAGGGGATCACAGTCACCATAGTTCTTGAGAAATTATTCTCTCCCCAAAAATTGAATTTAATAGTCGCATTGATTGATGCGACATATGAGCCGTGGCATTGTCTTGTTGAAAAAATGCAGTGTTCAACTCAATTTCGTTTAATAGCTGCCCAATGAAAGGAAATAAAATATCTCAACACTAAACATTAGAATTAACTGTAGTGTTGAAAAAAATTGGCCCAATAATTCGTAAACAAAAGATCGTGCACCATACACCAATTTTCTCCATATGTAACAGAGATTCATAAATTGCACTGGGATTTTCAGAGGACCATATTCGGGTATTTTGTGTATTGACACGACCTGCTAGATGGAACCAGGTTTCATCAGTAAAAAATGTCCTATCTAACACATCAGTTCCATGGCGCATAATAAACCTCTGGAACCATTCAGAATAATGTAGCTTTTTCTCGTAGTCTGTAGGTTGTAATTTGTTGGGCCAATTCGCTTATTGATTTCGTGGGGCTTTTTAGTATTGTATCTGAAATATATACTGTTAAGATGGTTGGTCTACCACTCCTCGCAACATCATGCACTGACCCTGTCTCTCGAAATTTCTTTATTAAACCAAGCAGAGTATCAAGATGCGGCAGTCTTGAATTGGGAAAGTTCTCGGCGAACTTTTGTTGCACTCTTACTGTGTAATTGCCATATTCTGCAAAAATATTTTTCACTAAAAACACACGTTCCTCAATAGAAAACATTTTGATTCACTGAACAATCACCAACTGCAAGAATACGAGCACAACTACACACTCCAAATTTTAACAGGGCTAGCTGCTGCCTTCTGCCAATGTGGAAGGAAGGATGGAAGAAATACCAATCTTCTCGTGGGTGGTGAGCAGCATCAGGGCAGCAAAATGACTTCTGGATGGCACTGTATAATTATAACGAGATTTCATTTGTTCTTAACGCTATGACAATATCAAGGCTAGAAAGGAGATTCTTAAAAAGGTTTGAGGGAGGAAAAAATATTTCTTTCTAAAAAAAAAAAAAAATTATGATTGTGATTCAAATCTATAATAATAATAAATCTGTAGCCAAAATTTTTCTGGTAATTTTCGATTTTCCAAAAAGAATTGGTGTTAACATGTATAATTAACCATCCTGAAACAGAAAATCGCTTTTTTGAAATTTTTGTTTGTATGTCTGTCTGTCTGGATATTTGTTACCTTTTCACGCGATAATGGCTGAACCGATTTATATGAAAATTGGAATATAAATTAAGTTCGTTGTAACTTAGATTTTAGGCTATATGGCATTCAAAATACTTTATTTAAAAGGGGGGTTATAAGGGGGCCTGAATTAAATAAATCGAAATATCTCGCTTGTTATTGATTTTCATGAAAAATATTACATAACAAAAGTTTCTTTAAAAATATTTTCCGATATTCTACGTATACAAAATTTTGATAGGACTGATATTTAATGAGATAAATGAGTTTTAAAATTACAATAACAAAGCCATTTAAGGTGCTGTACTGAAATAAAAACAAATGACTTCGTTTATAAGGGGCCTTGGACAACAAAAATCGAAAGCTTTTAAAGATAGCCTAAGAGAATGTTTCTGTGTTTGTATGAAGTAATATCGGAAGCTAATTAATTGTTTAATTATTATTTCACCATTGGAAAGTGTACTTTCTCTAGATGGACATAATTCTACAATGTTATTACAGTAACTTCTGAAACATATTGCAAGTAATATGAAGTATACACATTAAAACTAAATGATATGTCAATCTTCATTAAACTATGGTTGCATGTAATAACAATTAAGAAACATGTTAAAGGAATTGTCATTGCACCAAATGATTGCTCTCTGGACCAAAATGACCGCATTTTAATTATTTAAATATAATTTAAATTAAGTAACATATTAAACGATTTATCCTTCTATCAAACACGAATGTTCCCTGGATCAAATGTCCTATTTTAATTATGTAATTACTTTATATTTATTTCTGACAGGTGCAGTGGAGCGCACGGGTACGGCTAGTAATAAATACTTAAAATATCTCCGTGATTATATTTTGAAATTTAGCAACCGTACTTATGAAGTAATATTAACTTTTACTTTTAATACAGTCAAATACAGGGTTTTCATTTAAGAGAGCTACTACTCTATTCACCATTTGCACAGTTCTACTAATGGCTTATTTTGGCATCCCATGTTGCCCTCGTCTTCGTCCATATTTTGTTTTATTTAATAAACATAAGAATAACAATCAAATTTACTTCAATAAAAACTGTATTCTCGTATAGCCTACTTCATCTTGTTATGCAGAAACTCACCTGAAATAATGTTGCAAACAAATCTCTTTACATTCTTCAGATGTCAGTGATCCACGTTCACTTGTGAAAACATAGGGAAGACTACTGTAATTGTAATGATCTTTGAAACAACCAAGACCGGCAGGCTCCACGCCATTTTCACGTCTTGTTCGCACTCTTCCAAAGGCTGGGTATAAAGCGGTCCAAGTCAAAAGTAGAATGCTTAAAATATGGAAGGATGACAGAAATGCCATCATGTAATCTGAAACAAACAACCAATCTCAATCAATCAAGAGGCATACAAAAACAAATGTAATAGTAGGCCTATTTAAATGCATATTACCAACAAAATAATTGCTTGATTCCAGGAACAAACATTAAAGACGAAGTTTATAAGGATAATCTCACACAAATTGCATATAAATCACTAGTTCGTCCAGTAATGGAATATGGTGCTGCATGTTGGGATCCTTACAGATTAGAACATATTAAGACACTGGAAAAGATTCAAAAACGGGCTCTCAAGTGTTGTCGTAATAATACACCATTAAAATGGGACACACTCACAGACCGGAGAACGCGAATTCGATTATGCGCAATGTTCAAAACATACAGAGGTGAGCCTGCCTGGAGAGAAATAAAAAGGAACGACCACTCATATAAATTGAGGGAAAGAAGACAAGAGGATGGACACTGGAAAGTTTTCTTTTCTCAATCGTACTATCAGGGACTGGAATGCTTTACCTGCACACTTACTAAAGGCTTTACCAATAACCAAAAATGTATTTAAAAATAGGCTTAAGGACTTAATAGACGGTAGTATATTATACACACTACTTAAAGGGTGTAATTGATATCTTGTTATTTGAAGTGTTCTATCAGTGAGGAAGTGTGTTGTGTCAATGAAGTCTATTGTGTAAGTGTTGGTGTCAGTGAAGTGGCTGTGCAAAGTATTTGAACAGTGAAATGGTTAGAAGTGTTAGTAAAATCAGGTAGAATCAGTGCAGTGAGTGAGTTGACAGCGAAATAAGTGTAGTGCTGAAAGGTATTTGTGCAGGTATGAACCTGTCACACTCATGGGTCTTAGTTCGAACTTAGGGTTAAGATACAAATTAGATTTACTTTAAATGTTATTTTAAGTGACCATGCTTTATTTAATTTAGGATGCTCCTTGTTATTATTATTATTATTATTATTATTATTATTATTATTATTAATTGTTTTTTATTAGTTGTGTTTATTATTGTCATTATTGAGTGTAATTAGTTACCACTGCCACCGGGTATACACCCATTTGCAGTGTGAATAAATACATACATACATACAATACAGGAGCTAAAAGAAAATACCAGTCAAGAAATTGCTTTAATCACATATGGTGAATTTATGCATATTAATGGGAATTTTATATGCTGATGTCATGAATGTGTCACTTCTGAGGGCTATCATTTTCAACAATTCTTGTAACACAGGTTAGTGCTCTTTATTATGCTTTCAGTAAAACAGACTGACTGCTACTACAGTAAGATTAGATGGGGATGCTCGAGTTTTGTCCAGAGCCAGCCTGGCTATGGCCAACTTTGGACTAAAACTCGAGCATCCCCAACTATCCTCACTGTATTAGCAGCGATATTGGCTTCCTTTTCCCACTTACAACGTGAGGTATAGCTCTGGCACAGAATGAAGTCTGATGACCCCAAATGCTACTGACTACTCTGTAGCTTTATTATTTATGGAGATAGAACACTGTCTCATATTTACTCAGACTGGCTCTTTTATCCCATTTTAAGGATAAAAAGGAAATAGTTCTGACTTTATTTTAGTTAAGATGTTTTGTAAGAGCAAAATTATTCAGAAATCATATTCAGCATGAGTTCTATAAAACCATTTTCCCCCCGTTTACCGTAATTTTTAATAATTCTTCTTAGTGTAAGGAAAAAAGATTATGTTTTGTTTCACTTTTATCTATCCTGACTAAACAAACAGGCCTACAAACAACTGTCTGAGATATATTGCAGAATAGTAGATAAGCATGTGGATGGATGGCATGAAGGATTGCTTTTACCATTTTATCACATTAGATAGCCTATTGTGGAAATGTTAATTATGGTTATTTTTGTTCCATCACTATTGTTTTCAGTCTATTATCTAATTCAGCATTTATTTACTGAATTTTTCATCAATAAAGTTTAGTGACATCACGGATAATTGTAAGGTTTTTGTAATGGCTGTTGCAGAGTTGTTCAGAAGAGTCTTGGAAACACTATCGGATAAGACCAAAATAGGCCTAATTAGTCATAATGATGGCACCAAGAAGATGATGATGATGATGATGATGATGATGATGATGATGATGATGGCAATGAGGCCAGAAAGAATTTCCCTAATTCTATTTTATGAGAAATGCGTAAAGTTTTTCACATACATTTGTTTATCAACGAAAACTAAGAAATGTTCACTAAATATATTTCCATTCTTAATCAAATGTTTCAATAATTACAGTATTAGGCTATAATAAGCAAGGTAAATGTATTTTAAAAGTAACTGGTTCTCCAAGGCCTTCTGAATATCACTGCAGCAGACGTATTATCTGGAGATTACGTGAAGAGCCGTATAGGCCAAAAGGATACGAAACTTAGGGAAACAGTAGCTGAAACAACGTTCAACTTATATCAGTGCATCTTCATCTCTTTAATCTAAAATGAAGGCAATGTAATGATATAGGTAAAAATATTATGTAGCCTAGTCCTAGTCACTTTTTGCTTTTATCACGATTATTACTAATAACATAAAAACTCAATATCTGTTGCTGCTACCAGTTCCTTTACAATCACTGGTAATGTGCATTCGACACTACGTAAAATAACACAGAAGAAGCAGATATTAAGTTCATATCAAGACCAGAAAAAATGTTACAGATATGTTATATTTTTGATATGACGATTAATTAAATAAATAGCTAATGTAGGCCTAGTTCAAATATGTCATTTGTATACTGTAAATACTATCAAACAAATATTGCTCCTCATTTTTAAAAACTTACGATTTATTTTACTCCCTCGTAAAATAAGGAAAAGCATGATTACTAAATTGATGCATAATGATTTAGTTTTTAGACTCCGGTCACATCCGATTTTACTCTACAACAAAGTAAAGAGTGACACGTAGAAAAACATCCGACTTTTCTATAGCACGCGACACTTAAACTTTCAACTTGCATTGCATTTTTCTAAGATCTACTGTGCGGGAATCTGACAGGTTAAGTTAGGCATTTCGTATGCCTTACATGTATAAATCTGTAATAAGTTTGGTTAGATTAGTTCAGGCTTTTATTATGCCTTGCATATAGGAACCTGTGACAGTTTAGATTAGGTTAGGTTATGTAGTTTAGGCTTTTGATATGCTGTGCATGTATTAAGCGACGATAAATGTGCGTTTCGCATTCATTTTGAAGTGTTCTACCTCTTCATTTCACGTGTTAAATAATGACTTTTAGGTTATCTACACCAATAATTCTTTTAAATTTTTAGCTATTTTTAATATATGTTTTCAAGTCAACTGGCGTTCTATATGAATTTTTCACATTCCAAACTGCCTTCACCCTGAAGAATAGACCATTTTTCCACTTTTTTTTTTTGGTAAAAAGGAACCTCCAGTGGCGCGTGCTATAGAAAATCCGGGACCAAACATTCTACTAGCACTAAATAATACCAAATCATAACATTAAAAAAATTGTAACGCAAGTTTAGTGTGATATAGGCCCCTACGTATATGCCTTCGTATTTAATATCTTAAGAATTAAAACTACAATTATAAGTCGTATATTCAATTTCGGTACTTCACAACAGTAGCACTACCAAATGTAGACCTAAATGTTAAACCAAGCTTTTTTTTTTTTTACAGGTTATAGCATCTCTCATCCTCAATATTACTGTATTCGTGACAACTTTACAATACAAACCTCTTAAGCATATGGATGTTACTGTGCGTTAACAGAGAATAAGTAATCAATGTTTAATTGCTGTCTTTCTATTCTTTAAGAATTGTAAAATATACCACACAACGGATTCTTAGATCATGACTCATGGACATGATGAATACATACCTGAGACACGCCTTTAAAAACTCAAATCTTAATAACACTCAGAGATCATGAAACAAAACTAATAAATAATCTTATGTCGTGAAACCTCCGCGAGTGTAATATATTTGGTACAACAGTACACAACAAATGTTATATTTTCTTGGTTCCGCATACCAATCAAACTTTGTAAACAAATACCGCAACCGCCATTTGTACAAGCATCAAACCTCATTTCCGCTTCTTGTATCAGATTGGCCAACTATAATAATTAATTCCCCGTTGTGCGTTTTTTGTAATTTTAGTTTTATGAGCAAAATGTACAAAATAGTCTGACACTAATATTTATAAATAAAAATACGAAATTCAATTAGGCCTATATCCCTTTATTATTTATGCAGTAAATTAAAATATACTCTAAACAGTCCTGCCATGGTAATTTTTCTCTTAGCCATACGCCCCGCCGCTTGTTTTCTCCCATGAAATATATTTTACTCTCCTCTATCTCTCCAACTATCATTTAATGATTTTGTTAATATTAAAGAAGAAGTAAAGAAATTGTTTTACTTTACATTTTAATTGTACAACAAGCTTGATTTAAAGAATACACCATGTAGCCCCACCATAGATGCATACTTGTCTCAATGAATCTTTGAGTGTGTATTTGCAGCACTTCTTGTTTTTCAACCACTATTTTATATAATTCTGGATTTCAGTGCTGCAGAGGTGGACAATTTTTGTTTATGAACATCAAACAAAATACATTAAGTAGGTACAGCAAGAGATGATCTAAAATCTGTACAGATCTCCGAGTACAAAATTAGGCACTCTGTACAGACAATTTTTTTTTCTTTTCCCCATACGATGTATGGCCCCGTATGGCCTCCATGACAGCACTAGCTCTAAATCATTATAATCACAAAAAACATTTCTGCGATTTATGTCATTGTTGCCAATACTTAGGAGTACAGTTTTGTCATAATATGTGATCCAACGAGCACTCTTCTGTGCTCGTTGATGTAATCAGCAACGATTACTTCTATTGGTGATCAGGGGTCTCTGTACTGTTTGCAGATGATGTTGCTATAATAATTTCTCAACATGAACATGCTTTCATCCTTGGTCAACAAATTCAAACTGCCTTTAATGTAATATAAAAATGGTGACAACAGTGGAAACTAGCCTTTAATCCTTTAAACTCTTTAAAGTGTCAAGTCAAAATGTTTGCATTACGAAAATTTTCCGAGGATCCACAGCTTTCGTTAAACAATACTGTTATATACCTTACCTCTCTCATAATCAGTAAAATATCTAGGTATACACTTAGATACTAAAGTGAAACACCATATTGAACAAACATTAAAGAAAGCCAAACAACATTCTGGTCAAGTACGATCCTTCATTAACAGAAGATAACTGTACAGACAGGCAGAAATTCTACTGCTCAAGACATTAATCAGACCTATGATCACATATGAAGGGTACAAAGAAAAAATGATCAAAGTTACAATTCTCATAAGAGTGATACCATCTAACTCAGTATAGGCCTATTACTACAAAATTTATGTGTTTTTGTTATAAAAACTGGTAAAGGAGAATTGGCAACACAGATACAGTCATCCTTTCTTACTTTTTCATTAAAAATTAATCATAGTGCTTCCATTCTTGGTGTGCGCATGATATCATACTTTCATACCCAATAACTGATAACGCAGGGCATATGTGTTATAATATGTGACTGGTGTCTGTATGAACAATATTTTAACAAGTAAATTACCTTGCCATCATTAGCCAACCCTGTTCGTAACAGTAGGTCTATGCCTCATTTGGTCATTATTCCTCGTACTGGATCCTCTTGTTGACTCTTGTTAATATTGGAAGGAGAATGTTTCTATAAAAAAAAAATACAAGGAAAAAGCTATGTGTTAAATGGCTAGATCTATACATAGCTAGATGTGGTAAAGATATACATTAATAAGTTGATTGATCCTGTTTTAGCCAAAGAAGGATGCATGCACTAAGTGACATTTAAAATGTTGATTTCTTTCCATTCGAAACAAATTTAAAGTATTTAAATATGTGCAGCCAATATTAATAGGTGCTCACAACGAACTTTCCAAGCATATGGAGTGAAGTGCAGTATTCTGCTTTAGGTAGCCTACATCAATTCAAGGAAGCTGATAGTGAAGAAAAGAGTCCGGGCGAGAAAATCTGTGCTGCCAGAGTGATAAACATTTCTCGTACTGTACTGTATGAAACAACTGAAGTTTAATGCACGTGAAATCCAAATCTCGCAGCTAAATTTCAACAGAACTATTATGAAGCACGTTGTAGCTTTGCTTGTCTTAAAGATAGCATAATAACAGCTGGGGGGGGGGGGACTGCTTCTGAAATGTGTAACAAGCTTTGCACATATTCAAATATCGAATGGACACGAAGGAAACACATATTGAAATTCGTTAATGTGGAGTACATTCTATTAAGTTCTTTTATGTTCGGAATAAGTATGATAAGACTTTCTTGTGTTAATCAAGATGTATTCTTTTATGTACCGGTATTGACATTACATTATTGTAGGATATCTATGCCCATGTCTACAAAAACAAACTTTGAATTGTGTTGGATCATTCTCTAACCGTCTGTACGATATTCAATTTTCTATTTCTCTAGCCTACTAGAAATACTTATACTTTATTCTTTGCTTATGTAATTTTTAGTTTATGTAAGGGTAGATTTTAGGATTAAATAAACACTACCATAGGCAGATGAGTAGGTTAACATCCTATCCAATAATTAGCCTATATAATGGAGCGAGATGGATCGTGTCGAATGACGTAATGAAGGCAGGGGAAATGGGATGAGAAATAATAATTAAAACGTACGCAATCACACGCCCTTGCAAGTGGATTTGAGGCTTAGAGGAAGTATCTAAGCCTATTGACCACTTGTCTCAGTCCGCTTTTCACCCTTCCATTGAAGAAACTTTTTAGAGTTTTGTAGGGGAAATGCCGAAAACTGAAGTAACCTAATAGCTACCACAAGGCAGAAAGAACCGTGTCGAAACCCCCAAGGCACATTAAACAGAGAATGGAGCGAGACAGACATTGTGGAAAACCGTGATGCACGAAGTTCATCTTACACTTCTGTTTCCATAGTACTAGTGACATCGGTGTAAATCTTTTAAGTCAAAACGTTATAATTTTTCTCTCCTTGTAGATTGAATATAGATATTTCACGGCAAAAATTATAATTAACAAGTGGACGTTCTTCATTTTACACTTTTAAAAATATTTATTCTTCAGTTTTCACAGTAATCTTGTGTCATTTTGTGGTGATTTTATATTTTGCGTAGCTACTTCGTAATTTGTTCTATAATTTTATTTAACAATGTTGTATTAAGTACTAGATTATTTAGCGTATGTGGAATTGATGATAGCGAGATGGTATTTGACGCGATTAGGTCGAGAATTTTTAATTACCTGACATTCGCCTTATAGTTGGGGAAAAATCTCGGAAAAATCAACCCAAACGGGAGTCGAAATCACATCCGTGCGCAATTTCGAAACAAATACAATTTTCTGCGCATGTTTTTTGAGAAGACATTTGCAGCGAAGTAGGTTATATGCCAGTAGAGCTGCGTTCCGACTACATCTAATAAACTGCAATGTTATGCAACAAATACGCAAATGTTTTAGAACTAATGCAGAAATACACGGAGAGCTTATGTTAAAACATAATTTCATGTGTCTGCAAAATACGTATAACTGACTAGATTTAGAATGTAGAGTTCCTTTATTCTAGCATGTTAATAAATTGGGAAAATACAAACTACCACGTGTTTTTAATTTATTCTTGTATGCAGTCTGCAAACAGTGCTGTAAGGGTCGACTAGTGCGCAGCTGCTGAATTACGAAATATTCGTAGTGAGTTTATTGCAACTTTTACGTACTATCTATAATTTTTAAAGAGATTAAGTCTAAATTTTATCGAATGAACAATGTTTTCTGTACATTTCGCGTAACGATAAAACTAAATAATTGACAATTTTGAAGGATATAATAGTTTTGGATCATGCAACATTCTTTGTTCCACCCGCTCGCCACGATGAGGCACAGGATACAGAGCATAAACAATAAGCTGTTAAACCTAAGCAGGTGGCACACCCGTATAAATAAACTATACCTTGACCAAAACTACTTCCGACTTGACAGCTTACAGAGAAGGGGGAGCAGTGTTGTCATGTTGCCCATCTTTCGTGTAAGCGAGCGCGCTGCCTATAGAGTGCAGTAATGAACGGCTGACATGAACACATACATTTCTAACCAATTTGTTGAACACTAGGCATTAAAATTGGTGTACATTATTATTTTTATTGGTTTATTATTATTATTATTGTTATTATTATTATTATTATTATTAGTAGTAGTAGTAGTGGTATTCTTCAATGTAATACCGTTAGAAAAGCGTCGAAAGGATTGTAAACTGTAAAAACAGGTTTAAATTTAATACAAAGCCTTTACTTTTATGAGTGTCGGTATTCTTCAATGCAATGTTGTTAGAAAGACGTTGAAAAACTAGTAAACTAAAAAATATTTATGATTAAAATCTCCACGGCCTTTTTCTTTTCCAATATCGATAACAGTGCTCTTATTAATTTTAACACAAGCAGCAGTTCTAATTACGACTTGCGCCAAAGGTAAAAGAGGCTTGACTCTTTAACGCGGGACCTTGTACAATATTCTTTGTTCTCCGCCTGCCTTTCCTTCCTTCCGACATTGCACAAGTCTCCTGTTTAGAAACTCTCGCAGAAACTAGAAAACGCACACTAGCCACACACTCCACCAATGACAACGAAGATAATACGTGTAATATAATTTAAACACAATAATTATCGATACACTAAAACAATAATACAACTAAATAATATTTTTAATTCACACAAAGCACGCGTTAACCAGCCAACTCAGTCATTCCGGGCACTGCATTCACCGCTAGGCCGTGGTATTCACGTGCAGCTTGTAAACATAGACACGGCAACACCGTCCCGTTACCATGGTTACACGTCTCTCGTGATTGGGTGTAACATGCTAAAGGCGCCATTTGTCAGGTCGGAAGTTGTTTTGGACAGACCATAGTCAATAATATTTCTTTCCAATTACAATGGTTAGCCTAGAAAAATAGTTTCGAAAGCACTGCATTTTTAAGAGTGAATAACAGAAGATGATTGAGAAACTCATCTCAGCACGGTATATGAAACAATAGCTCTTAGAATCGTCAATATTGAACAGCTCATATAATTGAGTAAGAATAAGGCTGGCCGTCCACTGGAACCGAATTCGGCCGAATAACAACTCGGCCGTTTACGGTCGTACACGACCGAATGATCCCACAACAAGAGAATTCATTGGCGCGCGTCCATTACACTCGTCCTATTCGGCCGTTTGCGGCCGAAGACAGCCGAATGCCGATTCGATCCAATTCAGATGGGATTTTCCGGTCTCATTCGGCCGAACAGGGCAACATGTGATGACTGTTTCCATAAATTTCGCCATGAACGCCGAAAAATTAATTAGTTCTTCTGTGTTTCTTTTTTTTTTTTTTTCGTTAAACAAGTGAAATAAAATTTTTAAGGCTTAACAAATTATTATTCATGTACTACTTACCTTAAGATCACTGACAAACGTTTCTCAGGTGGTACAACTTCTCTGAAATTTGACCATTTTGAGATTGATTGACGAATTACATTTAAAATATAGCTATTGAACTGTATCAACATTCATCAGACAGTAATCGAAAAACATAGCACTATGCTCTAGAGGCTTATTGTGTAGGCGTAGATGATGAAAATTACCCAGGCGACACCTTTCTCTAAGCATCGGATATACCCTATATTTTCGTCATTCCTTAAAAGCCATTTGTATGTATGTATGTATGTATGTATGTATGCATGTACAGTATGTATGTATGCATGTATGCATGCATGTATGTAATTTTTTAGTTGATTATTTAATGACGCTGTATCAACTACGAGGTTATTTAGCGTCGATGAGATTGGTGATAGCGAGATGGTATTTGGCGAGATAAGCCGAGGATTCGCCATAGATTATCTGGCATTCAAGTTACGGTTGGGGAAAGCCTCGGAAAAGCCCAACCAGGTAATCAGCCCAAGCGGTGCCAGTGGACGGCTAGGCTAAGTTACTTGAAATTATGACAAGCAGGGTTTGGTGGTTTTTCTATTCATAAATATTCTGATATGCATAATAATGAGGAGAAGAAGTATATCGCAAGGGCAGTGCTTTATCAAGAATGCTCTCCGAGAATGGTTTCCTGAACGTTCAACGTTTGTTGCTGTTCCCAACAGTTTAAGATCAAGATGCACTCGGTGATATGATCTATATAATACTGAACATCTAAGACAAAAGAAATTTTATTAGACTATAACTGAGGTGCGAGGTAGAATACAAATTTGTAAGTTAAAAACATTTTTCAATGGCTTATGGTGCACCGCCTACATAAGTTTGGCAGCTTGTAGTTTATCGTTTAAACTCTGCAGAGCGGGACCTGAAAAGAAAAGAAACAAAAGAAAAAATAATGAAAAAAATATGAAAACAAATGAAAGAGTATACTAAACATTCAACTGCCTGTGATACATACCTTGAACTCTACCATCTTCATATACTTTCTTTTTCTTCTTCTCAAACTAAAATCGCTATCTATTACGCGTTTTTGTAAACTACCGTACGTTGCAATTTGAAAAGAAAGTAAAAGTTAAATACTGATTGTGCAAAGTAAGCTTTCAGAAATAACTCCCTGTAAAGTTAATTTGAATAATTTCGAGGGAAAAATTGTTCCGGGGCCGGGTATCGAACCCGGGACCTTTGGTTAAACGTACCAACGCTCTCCCACTGAGCTACCCGGGAACTCTACCCGACACCGATCCAATTTTTCCCTCTATATCCACAGACCTCAAAGTGGGCTGACAACAGTCAAGCAACCAACATTTGAGTGCACACTAACTCTGTGTGACTTTAAATTGTGGTTTTCTGTTACGTACAGTGACGTGAGGTCTGTGGATATAGAGGGAAAAATTGGATCGGTGTCGGGTAGAGTTCCCGGATAGCTCAGTGGGAGAGCGTTGGTACGTTTAACCAAAGGTCCCGGGTTCGATACCCGGCCGCGGAACAATTTTTCCCTCGAAATTATTCAAATTAACTTTACAGGGAGTTATTCCTGAAAGCTTAATTTGCATAATACACGTCACTGTACGTAACAGAAAACCACAATTTAAAGTCACACAGAGTTAGTGTGCACTCAAATGTTGGTTGCTTGACTGTTGTCAGCCCACTTTGAGGTCTGTGGATATAGAGGGAAAAATTGGATCGGTGTCGGGTAGAGTTCCCGGGTAGCTCAGTGGGAGAGCGTTGGTGCGTTTAACCAAAGGTCCCGGGTTCGATACCCGGCCCCGGAACAATTTTTCCCTCGAAATTATTTAAATACTGATTGTTTATATAAAAAAAAAACAAAACGTTAGTAATACAAATGTGTCAGAACTCTATGAAGCCTATCTGTCTCTAAAATAAATTACCAACATGTATAATTTAGTTAGCGTGATATTATACCAATCCTGTTCCTATCTGACAAGTTTACTGCCTCTATTTACTAATCCTAAGTGTCCTGAGAGAGCTTGCCAAAAGGAATTTATAAACTATGCTCTCTCCATCACGCATTGTTTAGGCCTATACTGAGAAACCAGTGTTATCACGTGGAGGAAAGACACAAACATATGAAAAACTACAGACACATTCATTGAACACTAATGTACTTAACCTGTTCCTGTGGAGAAAAAAAGCAAACATATGCAAAACTACAAACTTCACATATGTAAACACTAATGTACTTAACTTGTTCCTGTGAAGAGAAAACATAAACACATACAACACTATATTCACATGCACTTAACATTAATGTGTTTAACCTGTTCCTGTGGAGAAAAATACATGAGTACAAAAGAAAAATATTCTACACTTAACATTTACCATATAATTATAACCTAGACCTGTAAAAGAAAAGAAAATACACAAAAATTCTAAGTGTGCTAACATGGAACAAAATCTTTATCACTGGCCTTTATCCAGTCCGATGGCTTCAAGTCTTCACTTCATTATACTCCAGTAATCCTCAGGAATATATCCATTAATCCAAATGTTAGGCACAATATTCACTTACACACGCGACGCGGACGATTATCATTCACGCCTGCCTGTTTCATCTAAATAGCGTACTTTTTTCTTTCACCTATTGACAGCCTTGTTTCATATACCTAACTTGCTCTTTCTTCACTTATTAATACACTTTTATTTTTTTCTCATTAATCTAACTTTTTTTTCCCATTCTAGACTAACACGATTGCCTATCTCGTCTACCTAACATGCCTGCCTATTTCGACTAACACGCCTGCCTGTTTCGACCTATAAGCCTGTCTATTTTGACTAACACGCCTATTTTGAAGCCTATTTCGAATAATACGCCTATTTCGACTACCACGACTATCTGTTTTGAATAACACTCCTGCACATTTCGACTAACACACTTGCCTATTTAGACTAAAACGCCTGCCAATTTTTACTAACATGCCTGTCTAATTCGACCAACACGCTGACATGCCTGCCTATTTTGATTAACACGCCTGTCTGTTTCGACCTATAACCCTGTCTATTTTGACTAACACGCCTGCCTATTTCGATTAACATGCCTGCCTATTTCGACCTATAAGCCTATCTATTTTGTCTAACACGACTGCCTATTTCGACCTACATGCTTGCCTATTTCGACCAACATTCTGACACGCCTGCCTATTTTGATTAACACGCCTCCTTGTTTCAACCTATAAGCCTGTCTATTTTGACTAACACGCCTGCCTATTTCGACTTACACGCCTATTTCGACTAACATGACTATCATCTATTTTGAATAAAACTCCTGAATATTTTGATTAACACACCTGCCTATTTAAACTAAAACGCCTGCCAATTTTGACTAACATGCCTGCCTATTTCGACCAACACGCTGAAACCCTTGTCTATTTTAATTAACACGCCTGCCTGTTTTGATAACACGCCTGTCTGTCTTTCTTGCCTGCTCCAAATCACACGTGTGTATGTACGTGTTAACTAACTGGAGTTTTTCAACTAATATGCCCACCTGTCCAAGCTATCTAACAATGCTAATATTGTAATTAACACCCTTGGCTATCTGAGTTTTAAGTAACATTCCTCGCTTCTTGTAATGTGTAAATTTTCTGTCTCTCCTAGCTATCTGGTGACCATATTTCAATTCCAAGTTTCACAAGAGAGAAATTGTTTAATTTATAATTCATACAAAGGAATATTAAAGACGAAAGGAGTAAAATTAATAAAATCACGATTATCTCGTAAGGAGCAGCATTTCATAATTCATAATGACAGATATCTCCTTCCTGAAAGGATACTTATTAGCATAGTGAGTAACCTGTCTTCCAAATGATAGCTGCCATTCTTAATATAATAATAATAATAATAATATTAATAATAAATTGGGGTATACTATAAGTAGTAACATGAGCTGCTGCAACTAAGGAAGAAACTAGTAACGTGCTTCGTGTATACTGTGGCATTGTAATGAGCAGAAACATGAACATTACGAAGTGAAGAGAAGAGACTAGAAGCATTTGAATGGAGCGTGTGAAATGAAGAGACAGAATAAGGAATGAAGCTGTGCTAGAAAGAGTGGGTGAAGAAAGAATAATGCTAAACTGATCAGGAGGAGAAAAAGAAGTTAGCTGGGTCACTAAGAAGAAACTGTCTACTGAAGGATGCACTGGAAGGAATGGTGAACTGGAGAGAAGTTCGGGGCAGAAGAAATCAGAGGATAGATAACATTAAGGTATATGGGTCGTCTGCGGAGACTAAGAAGAAGGCGGAAGATAGGAGAATGCTAGGTTTGCAGTCCTGTCCTTGAGTAGAAAGCTATGAATGAATGAAGTGAATGAATGAATGGATAATAATAATAATAATAATAATAATAATAATAATAATAATAATTTGAAAGCTATTGAATCCTGAACGAATTAATTTAATGAAGAGGCGGTCTAGATTGATAGAATTTTATACAGACTATTACACTTTTACTACGTCACACTACTTTTGACCAATAAAACGGTACGAAAGGACGTCTTTCAACCAATCATGGCTGCTTATCGCACAATTCTATCGCGTCCCTAGCATTTGTTTAATTTTATCGCGTCCCTAGCATTTGTTTATTTTTATCACTACTCTAGCATTTGTTTCTTTGTTTGCCAACATTTCAAACTGCACTGGTCTGGACGTCAAAAAAACAGAAAATTACAAACCACTCCAGTCGATGCACAGCAGTTTCAAATATGACTCGCATTGGCATTCAAGAACAAGAATTAATAAATATCACTGGTCATATATGAAGTTCACCATTCGGAAATCCTGAATAAGTTGAGGAATACACCATGTACATCAACGAGTTCACTTATTTTACGCACATGTACAACATAACATCAACTGAACCACTAACCACTAAAACATTCAAATTTGAAAATTGTACTTTCAATAATTGTTTCTTTTAAAATTATTCAGGTTTATTTTTTATTTCATCATCGTTAATTAAAACGTTTCTTGTTTATTTCATCATCCCTAATTAAAACTTTTCTAACACTTGTTTATATTATTTACGTTATGTTTGTTATAGCTTCTGCTATATGATATTATGGATAGTAACGTATCAGAGATTGTTTAATACTAAGATTTATTGAAAATCATCTGTCAAGTGACGTTAATTACTGAGATCCGGATGATTGAAGTGGAATGCAAATGTTTTAATAAAAATGAAACTGAATCAACAAAGCCTTCTTGACTAGTAACCGTCCACAGAGTTCAATGAAGATTCCATAGTTGGCACAGCTGATAACAAGAAAACATAATCATAAAACACTACTGCCATCCAGCGTAATGTTGAGATGGTACAATAATACATTTGAAGACAGTTGTATTTTCGTAAGCCAATTGATATTTTATTGTATTGGAGTACTTTCTTACTTCTAATCTTTATATACTTTTTTCTAATCGTGTAATAGTCAATTAAATCCCACTCGAGTTTTGATTTTCTCTAGATAAATCAAAACCTCTTGTGAGATTACTGTTGATAAAAATATTTAAATATAAAAATAGAAGTAGAATGAAATAATACATATAAGGAAAACTGAGGATGTAATAATGTTTAATAAATTCAAGGACTGAATTAGCAGTGCACGGTTATATGAAGTAGCACAATACCGTGTAAAATATATGATTGTGTACGTGCTTATTTTGTAAAACTCAAGGCTGAATGACCAATATTATACTTACAAGTTAGTACTTGATATTGTTTAATTTCGCAACAAATTAATTCCATTAGCAAAAATTACTGAAATTTAATATTTTCTTACATTACGGCGAAGAAAATGAAATGGGAATCAAGTGAAATAAATTTGAAAGAGTTCGTAACAGATGGACATAAATGTTGCTTTTAATTGACAGAATCGAATAACTACATAATTATCCATAAATTTTCATGATGTATTTATCAGTATGAGATATATCATATCTTGTAGGAACAAGGCAACATAAACCCAATAAATCTCAAATGATGATCACAGAAGATATAATTATAGACTACAAGATTATGACGAAATAAATGAAGAAGCTAATAACAATAACGAAATGAAGATGGGGAAGAGGATAACGAAAAAGAAGTGAAGGAGAAGAGTTTGGTGCATTGATGATTCTGTTTATGTTTAAATGAGAAATAATGTGCGATAGGCAGTTTTGAATTAAAATTGTTTTATTTAACGACGCTCGCAACTGCCGAGGTTATATCAGCGTCGCCGGTGTGCCGGAACAAGAGCTCTTTTACATGCGAGTAAATCTACTGACATGAGTCTGTCGCATTTAAGCACAATTAAATGCCATCGATATGGGCCGGGATCGAACCCGCATCCTTGGGCACAGAAGGCTAGCACTCTGCCGACTGCGCCATCCAGGCCGATGACAGTTTTGAAATAATTCGTAAGTATTGATCGGATATGTTAATTCTAATTAAAACATTGTGAAAATGCAAATTTTACATCATTTTTCTTTATGTTGTTTGTGTTTTTAAGGAAGTCTGTAATATAACCATCGAGGAAGTCGTAAACGAAGATCACAAAATAAACAGCCTGCAAGATTACAGAAATAAAAACGAAGAAAAATTACGAAAAAATTACAATTACGAAATAGACAACAAAGATTACTAAAAGCAATAAGAAAATATGTTGATGGGAGGATAAAGAAAAGGAAGAGAAAAAGATTCTGATGCAGTGATGGTTTTTCTGATGGTGTTTGAAACAATTATATCAATAACAGAATGGAATAGTTTGTGTCCATTATATTTAACGTAAGGAGTAACTTGGAAGCAGTTATAAATTTTTTATGGTGCATTTATTATGTCACGCTTACAATCGTTTTATGGAGTGAACATTATTGCTAAATAAAATAATTATTAATTGGGATACAAAATACTACGGGAAATATTAATCCGAACGTTGGTAACAGAGGAACGTGAATGAAACAGATCATAATATTATGTTAGTTGATAGGATGTGCCGGCCATGCAAAGAAAATTACGAAAGACGAGAGAAACTACAATAAACCCACACCAGAAAGGAAGAAGAAATGTTAGTTGTTAGTAAATAATAGGTGGATAATCTGTTCAATGCACGTTCGTATTACCAAGAAACATTTTCAGATATGCTAAAAATAATAAAGTTAATGAATGGATAATTTAATTTATAAAAGAACTAAATGCAGTAATTTCGAAATAAAATCCGGTGAATTAATGCAATGGGACACAGTTCTAATCCAATAAGTGATCTTTTAAGAGAAAATGCTGGAGATGACTTACATAAGGTATTATTTATTACACGTATGAGTAAACTGAACATTCCTGTTTAAATATCTTGCCTAATGCACCAATATAAAGTTCTTCTTCTTCTTCTTCTTCTTCACTTCACGGTATAGGCAAAATGCCTGTTCCGTCCTCACAGCATATCTCTCCATCTCTTCTTTGGTCGTTCCACGTCCCTCCTTCCAATCGGTCGGTATTGATACAGTAATTTTGGTAGTCTCGAATTGCTCATCCTATCTATGTGATATAACCAATTATTACGGTAGCTTTCAATTTGTTCGTTTATAGAAATTGTCTGCAATTCTGTTCTATTTTCTTCATTTTTAACTTTGTCCATTAGTGTGCAACCTTTGGTTCTCCTTAGAAAATACATTTCTGCACTTTGAATTTTTCTTTTTGTACTGTTCGAACTTACCCAGACTTCACTTCCATATAATAACGTTGGGACTGCCATTGTTTTGTAAAATTTCATTCTAGTTTCTTTTCTTGTTTTATTTCTTAATGTCTTATGGATGGTGCTGCATATCATCTTAAATCTGGACAGTTTAGTGTCTATGTCTTTTAAATTTCCTGAGTAGACACTCATTTCGCAACCTAAATATTTATAATTGGACACCTGCTCCAAGGGTTGTTCATCAATTATAATTTTTGATCTTACTTGCATTTTTCCCAAGAAGGCCATTATTTTAGTCTTACTTTTCGAGATTTTAAAGTTATAGTTCTTCGCTATCTGATTTAATATATGGAGAGAGTATTGTAAGTAATATAAAGTTAAGTAACAATATTTTTACTTTAAATGATGGCTTGTCTCTTAGTTTAGATAAATTTAAATGGTTATTCATTTGGCACAATTATACTGTTTTTTCATTAGATTTCATGTTTCTAGATACATGACGTTTTATCGTCGGTATGACTAGAAAGTATGGGCAACCTCATGTGAGGTACTGATCGAAATATGACATTGAAGATTGAGTGTTTGAAGGTGCCCTCCATGTAATCGAATTTTTCGAAAAATCAACATTAAACATTTCTTGAAAGATTATCAAAGAAAAGTATATGCTTACTCAGGGCAACAAACCAGAAATTGTTAATGAGCTATATGAAGACTGTATTCTCATATAAAATATAGATAGGTTTTTAACACCAGAATATGAAAAATCAGGCTCCGGATATTAAATATGACAGCTTAAAGAAAAACATGTCGTAAATATTCACATTATAGCTAATCACCATATGGATGTGAGATCTTTGCAGATTGAAAAAAAAAACTATGAATATTACAGGGATAAGCACTTGATGATGATGATGATGATGATTATGATGATGATGATGATGACGACTACGGCGAAGACTGTGACAATGATTATGGTACATTGTAGTACGTAGGCAATAATTTAAGATTATTTTAAAATAGGCAAAGACGCTGATAACACTGCATACTTTACCTCTTTTATTTTATTTTAGTAGGTTATTTTACGACGCTTTATCAACAGCTTAGGTTATTTAGCGTCTGAATGAGATGAAGGTGATAATGCCGGTGAAATGAGTCCGGGGTCCAGCACCGAAAGTTACCCAGCATTTGCTCATATTGGGTTGAGGGAAAACCCCGGAAAAAACCTCAACCAGGTAACTTGCCCCGACCGGGAATCGAACCCGGGCCACCTGGTTTCGCGGCCAGACGCGCTGACCGTTACTCCACAGGTGTGGACTTTTACCTCTTCACTAGGAACCTCCTGGAAGGTCAAATCATCTCGCACAATTAAAAACGATAGGGTTAGCAGCAATAATGAAACTAACGAAGATGAAATTAATCCCAAAGATATTTAGCTTTACATATGATAGTAAGGAAAAGTGACAGAATATGTAAATTTCTGTGGAAGTTATATATCAAGTAACAAAAATTCATATTCTCCTAAAGCCTAATTTTTATGAAGTCTGCTCACAAACACGACCTCAGAATTTACAGTTATGTAATTTCAGTTTACTTGAAACCATTAATATTTTTTTCAAGAATTCTCATGTTTCTTAATGTATTTTCAAATAAATGCTATACACGATGCAATAGAAATCAACGAAATGTATCTACAAAACACACAATATTGAAACACGCCTCTTCTATCTTAATAATTCATTTATTAAATAATAACTAGGCATATGGCGACAAAATTTAATCTTTACATAGTTATCCCTAGACACAGTAGCATGAGTTTAAGGCACCCACCTTTTCAAACAAACCGCTTTAGTAGCAGTAGGGATATCAATCTTACATGCTTACCGAAAACTCTAAAAATAGCTCTTAAAATTTAATTACAGTGCGCTATTGAGAAAATATAGTACCACAAAGTAATGTACGCTACATTTAAAAGCTAATTCCTATCATACGATGACAATATATGTACAATAACCATATTTCTGGTGAAGAAACACCTAATATTCTTGGAGTTTAGCAGTCGGAAAAATTTTCTTAGTTGACATGTTTAATTGTTTATAACTCCAAGTATTACATGTAATGATTAGGCTACTCATAATCCAAACTTATTTATCTGCTGAAAAAGATGACTAAGCAACAGGTGTTGTTAACTGTAGTTAAAGATTAATGAAAGAGATAGCTAATTTGTAACAAAATTAATTACAGAAAGAGCTAATCTTTGCGAACAAGAAAAAATAGTTAAACTGAAGTTAACATTCATGGTGAATTTACTTCTATACGTTCCTCAGACGCGCTTATCTTACTTCATTAAACTATTTGCACAGTTATGTGACAAAGCCAGTTCGAAACATAATATGAAAATATGCAATATACGTTTCGGAATATTATCGACTTTTACACTCACCGTGAGACTTTCAAAGTATAGGTTAAAATGTTCAATTCGAGACGATCCTTAGGTCGTTTTTTTGTGTTAAGAACGAGTGTTTCCTCTGAACCAAAAAATGGTAGGCTACTATAAACCTGTGAATAAAAAAAAAGAGTATTTTCCTAATAGACGAGCATTTCTTCTGGATAAAAAATAAATAGAAGTGGAGTAAAAATTAGTATTGTATTGTAGACCAAAATAATAAAAAATGGAGTAATTTCCCTCGATATAATTAGGAGCATTACACACCCGAAACTAATAATCGTAGTTACTTTAGAGGAAAAAGGACATTAATTCGCCTCCTTAGTTAACGGTGAGATCACCAAAGTGTGACCACTAATGACTTTTAATATTCATAACAAATTAAATAAATGCAATATATTCATAATCTTACCTAATTTTCTTGACAGACAGACAGGACACGTTTCGAATTAAAAACAAAAGTCCGACGAAATAGACACGTATTATTGGCGCAACAAACTATGCTGAAAGGGCTACGAACTATTTCCTAAAACTTAAAAAATATTAATATTTTGCAAAGAAGATTTAGGTATTAAACACAATGTATTATACATAATTGCTTGCAGATACTGATAGATTATAAAAAAGTGACTAATTAATAAATGAGCATACATAGTGGATTACTATAATTTGTTGGCTTTATCTTCAAGAAAAAATTCGAACATGGAGGATGGCGTATCGCGTACTGTGCGATTTGATGTTAAATAAGAATTATATTCGATTTTAATAAGTGCTCTTAGAATAGGCTGTGAGAGTTACTGGAAATTAACTAAATTGTTATTTAGACAAGAATAATTCGCGAAAATGGCACTATGTAATATAAATTGCCAACGAAAATCAAAATAACTTTAATTAACTGGCACAGCAATGGAATTCACAAAGTAACAAGACTCGGAAACTAATTTTTAAATAGCTGATTTCGAACGAATGGTATTTCCATATCACAAATACAGTTTTCCAAAATACAATTACAAAACAATTATAATTAGCGTTACGTACAATTTTAGAACTTTAACAGAAATCCACTCATAGCTACTTGATATTATGCAGTTTGGTGCGAATCGAACGTACCTATGTATGATAGGCTATATTCAGAAAATAATTATGGTTACAATGTGATTTTATGTATAATTATATCACAATGAATTTTTGCTAATTAATAACGACAATTTTTACCTTATCTAAAAATCCGAAGACACACAGGCATCGGGTATTATAAAACACAACTCCGCTCTAACAAACTCAACAACGAAATGGCCGAGAACGAAATAAAAAATAATACGAATTAAATAGCAGTGCAACGGGGTTCACTGAGTGACGCGCAAGGGAATCTGAATCTAATTTGCAATAGTTAATTCCGAAGTTATATTTTCATACTAAAATTAAGCCTACTGTTCTATAAAATACAATTTTACAAAACAATTATAATTATTGGCGTTAGGTACAAGTTTTAGAAATTTGACAGTTATTTATACACGCCCAACTACTTCATATTATGGTAATAGGTGAATTACACAGTTTGGCGCGATCAAAATCAACGTACGTAAGTTATACTATATTCATAAAATAATTATTATTCTCACGATGTGATTATTACAAAGAATTTATAGTTAATTAATAACAGTAATGTACAACAATTTCTAAATTTGTACCTTATCTAAATTACTGAAGATAGGCAGGTCTCGGGTGCTATACAAAATCACAACCACTCTCCAACGAATTCATGGACGAACTGGCCGTGGAAGAGACAGGGACCTTAAAAATATTGATATTACTTACCGGTTTAATTAATACAACTATTGCGTTTTTAAGATACGACGTACGATTTTTCAAAAGACAAAGGACATAAAAATGAATATAGTTCTTGTTATTATTACATAAAAAGGCAGATAAGTTTGTAACTAATTGTAGCAGCGGATTGATACAGTGTCACATACGGTTAATACATTTTTTATAACAATGTTGATGAAATACATTTTTCCAATCTACAGCTGACGCCATTTTGAAAAGATAATAGCCGTTATTCCTATGAAATTGCATAAATTGTTAAATATAACAAGTGAAGCTGTATACAATTATATTAAATTCATTATTTAAAAAAATAAAATTTGCATTTAAATATTGTGTACCAATTGTGTAATTTATTTCACTGCGTACTCTCACAATCGAAGCTGTCTCTGATGTGTGATCCTTCTCTGCGTACTGAAGCAGTATTAGAGTGTACACCTCCTTACAAACATTTTTTGTTTAAATTAAACGTGATATTGGCAAACAAAAGGTGAGCTTATTTATTATTGGTAAGGGACTGGCCATCCTACCCATTATCTCTTGGCTTAGTTGCCCCATGAGTGATGCATTATTGGTGTTCCTTGTGAGGTTCTAACCAGTCTTCGGATTGGTGGCTAGACACAAACACATAGGCTATAGGCCTATTACTAGTATTATTATTATTATTATCATTATCATTAATGTAATATGAAAAGGGATTTTTTTCTATCTGTAACATTGAATTATAATTAATGAACTACTAAGTACTTACTAATTAACTGAGTCTATGTAACTAACTACTAATTATCGAAATAACTGAGAAATAAACTACTAACTGTTTTGAATAGAACTAAGTACTAAGTAGGCCTATATATTGCATTTTATAGCATGTCGATATACCTTCTGTTTTATTTGGTAGGCCTCTAGGGATTTAACCAGTGGCGCAACAACGTAATTTGTTTGGGGGTAAGAATTTTCTCGTGTGCAATTTTCGTGAACATTCTTAACGTTTGTAATGGGGGGGGATTAACTATGCTATACTAGTCTATCGACTAGCTTAAAACTATAGATTTTGTGAACTTATGTAAGGCAGCAAGGAATAATATAATATTATCCTCATTAACAAATTTATTTACTTTTTATTAGTTATATTTGTTATTTTAAAATATATTTATTGATATACAAGTATATCAACTGAAAACGTGATATTTTAGGAGAATAAAAACTGTACTATTTACACCTCTGAATATTTAGAGGGTAGGCCCTAAATCTTATCCCCTTCAACCTGTAATTTGTGATAGATGAAACGGAGGATTCGACATGAAATTAACTGACATCCGTCTTAGATCTACAGTTGTAGGAAACCCTCGGATTATCAGCCCAAGCGAGATTCAAACTCACGCCCTAGCGTAGCCTTTGATCACGAGACCAGTTCGTTGCCCGTGAGCTACGACGATGAGAGTGTCCCTGTTAAAAAAAATAGTGACGTACTGTTTATTGCTAACAGTGTTCCAAAAGTTTTAACGTACACTGATTTTTATATATTTGCTGGACTGGCCTTTTGAAATGTATTACTGGCCATATGTACTAGAAAAAGTGTGGGTCGTCAAACTCAGGTGCCTGGTATTTTTACTCTACATGGTACATTAATTTAATTTTTTGGTCATTCACTGAATAAAATTTTCCTGTCCAGATGGTGCACAGAGAAGTAAGTAACTTGAGATGATTGTGGCCACACTTGCTGGACATAGCCATGTCCTTCTCACGGATGCAGAAAATTATAAAGTGGACAAAACTGAAGATTTCAGGTTGCTAGGAGTGAAAACTGAAAAGTATGCGGTGTTAATCTCGATTTCAGACGAAAGCAATTGTCAGGATCACATTGCAATGCCTGGACGTTCGGCGTTCGAACACCGACGTCGGATATCCTGCCTGAGATTTACACAGTCTTCATATCCACCACGTAAATTATTGGATAGCAATTTTCGAACTCGCAATCCCACACTGTTCTGTTAAAATTGAGAGTGGATTAGTTCTGTTATTGTGAAAGTTACAGAAGTCGACAGCTGTTCTAAAAATAACACTTTTAATTTACAAACGTTATACACATTTGTTGACATAACACCGCAGTGATAGACAAAGGCAACAGAGAAGCACAAACTCGGGTAAATCCTGTCCAGCTGCTTAACTGTCACAATTTTATTATATTATGATATGATGAAACTCTTACCGGGTTTCCTTGCTGAGAAGTCAAGTTAAATACTAATTACGGCTGGGTTGTGTATTGATTGTGGTAGGGATGATATGATGGTGTATGATGATAATGATGATGATATCTTCGATTATATTCTCATTTCCATACCAGGAAAACCAACGTACTTATTCGGTAGATACAAGATTACGAGATACGACCTCTGAACAATTAGACTACAATTTTCTTAAGTTCAAATTCAAATTTCGTCGGTTTATCCACCCTTGAGAAATCCACTTACATTCTATCACCCGTAATGGCGTAATAATTCGTATGTTGTTCAATAATAACTGGAAAGTTATTAGCTCAATAGAAAGACAACAGTGAGAAATCCACTTACATTCTATAACCCGTAATGGCGTAACAATTCGTATGTTCTTCAATAAAAACTGGAAAGTTATAAACTCAATAGAAAGACAACAGTGAGAAATCTACTTACATTCTATCACCCGTAATGGAGTAATAATTCGTATATTCTTCAATAAAAACTGGAAAGTTATAAACTCAATAGAAAGACAACAGTGAGAAATCTACTTACATTCTATCACACGTAATGGCGTAATAATTCGTATGTTGTTGAATAATAACTGGAAAGTTATAAACTCAATAGAAAGACAACAGTTTACAGACATAACACTTTTGAACAGACAACTCCACCAAATGCAGTGACAGCTGACACAGAATATACTTGCCCATTGGTCAGCGCACGCACGCACACACTCATGCACGTGTATATTGTAGAACGCCAGCTGACCGTGAGAAAATCTGCGAGAATTGGAGCTTTGAAGGTACATATAGGAATTAACAGAGTTCTGTGTGTGACACTATTCTGTCCATATGTTTACAGGCCTACCTAACTTTCCTTCTGCGAATTTAATTTTTCTACCTAATTATCAGTCTACTTTCTTAGAAGGGAACTCGGTAGGTAATAAGTATATTCATTCATTCATTCATTCATTCATAGTGTTCTGCACAAGGGCAGGTTCTTCATTGCAAATCCAGCATTCCTCAGTCTTTCCCATTTTCTGTCTTCCTCTTAGTCTCCGCAAATGATCGATATATCTTAATGTTGTCTATCATCTGATATCTTCTTCTGCCTCGAACTTTTCTCCTGCTCACCATTCCTTCCACTGCATCCTTCAGTAGGCAGTTTCTTATCAGCCAGTGACCCAGCCAATTTCCTTTCCTCTTCCTGATCAGTTTCAGCATTATTCTTTCTTCACCCACTCTTTCCAACACAGCTTCATTTCTTATTCTGTCTGTCAATTTCACACGCTTCATTCTTCTTCATATCCACATTTCAAGTGATACTAGTCGCTTTCTATTCATCGTAATATCTATGTTTCTGCCTCATAAAATGCTACACTCCAAACAAAGCACTTCACTAGCCTCCTTTGTTCTTTTTCCAGAGGTACGTAGAAGGTGGTCCTTTTTCTATTAAAAGCTTCCTTTGCCATTGCTATCCTCTTTTTGACTTCCTGGCAGCAGTTCATGTTACTGCTTATAGTACAACCCAAGTATTTGAAGCTGTAAACTTGCTCTACTGCCTCATTTAGAATTAGCAAGTTTACCTTCTTTACTTTTCTTCCTATGACCATGGTCTTCGTCTTATTTGCATTTATTTCCATCCCATACTGCTCACCGCTATCATTTAGCTCCAGTAGCACATCCCTTAGTATCATCTCCTCTTCTGTTAACAACGCCATATCATCAGCAAATCTTACGCACTTTATCCTTCTTCCTCATACGATCACTCCTCTCATGTTCTTCCACTAAATGCAGTAGGTACAGATGATTAAAAATTACATTTTGGGTTTCTGGTCATAAAAATATTCCTAACTTTTTCTAGATTAATGGTATGTGGTTTGTAATTGCAAATATTTTAAACCCTAAAACTGTCTTTGCAACAGGCCGCAACTCCAATTCCAATGCCAAATAAATTTTCAAAAAAAATTTTTACTTAATATTTATAGAAACTTTGTGTCTCCTTTTCTCATAAAGAGTCAAAACTACAATTTTTTTAATATTCACACATAACCCAAGTAGATATACTATAGTAGGCCTACGTATGTGGATAAGCTTTCAGTAATATAATGCAAATAGTTGTCTAGATATATTATAATACAGGCCTAAATATTAAAGTTTTTTATTCTTCACTTGGCGGATATTATTTTGACGAGGAACATCTGTATTCGAGGTACAAGAGAAGAAAATTTATTATTGTGACATGAAAGGTTTCATTCGATGTTACTCGTGGTGAATGAATGAATGAATGAATGAATGAATGAATGAATGAATGAATGAATGAATGATTGGGAGAATAGACATTAAAAGGTATGCGAAAGCACGTCTTAGCAAGAAGTTCGGGGCTCAGAAAAACTGAATATGGGAGCTCCAAACCTGTTGACCACTTGTCTTATTACTAGTTTAGCTGTTAAACACTTATGAAATTACTTCTTAGGTATCCTAAAACTTCCAAACAATGCAATTCCTCGTAAATTGCAAAATAAAAGACATAAAAGTTAGGAATGAACTATGTGGTAATCATCAATATTTATCATTTGCTTGTTTATCATATTTATTGCTTTTGGCACCTAAATACTTATTGTTCATAAACATCAACAGCAGACAACACTGCATCACAGTCTAGTATATACAGTCGCGAAGCTCAATACGTAGTAAATATGCAAACATTACGTAGTTGCTCACCACTAGGATCGCTAATATCGCCTCATTACAGGCAATGCAAAATAGTACCGTCACAGTCTATTGTTTCTAGCACCCTCAAAACTCAATCTTCGTGACTGTGTATAGTAGACTGTGACTATATCATGCAGTAAGCGCTATCTCTTAACTGAAGGTGCAGACTACAGCACCATATTTACACGCTCGTTTATTTGTGCAAAGTGATTTACGTAACACAGCTCTAAAGCGGAGACAGACGAGAAATAAATTCCGTATGCGTTGAATAGATGGCTCTACAATCAATATAATAGGGTATCCACCACAGTCTAATACTTACAGTCACGAAACTTCAACACTTTTTCTGCCAACATTTGCGACACTAGCGCCCAAGCGGCAGGCAAGGCACTGGTCATAGTCTCGTTCAGCCAGCACGTGCTTTAAAGGGATGCGAGATGTTATAATAACGTTTTAATCATGCATCGGGATAAAGGCAATGTGTGCAATGACGAAAATTGCAGTAACAACAAGTTTAAATCTCCGAATTTGTCGTTCTTCAGATTCCCTCAGTCATAACCAATAATCCACGTTGTAGGTAGCCTACGTATTGTGTTCTGTAAAACATTTATTACTTATCAGTTACCTACTTGTATGTCAGGAAGGAGAGTTTAAATAAAAACAAAGTAAATACCTGTTACAGTATATTATTTTTTTTTTGCAGAAATCATATGTGTAAATGTGTAACCATTCCGATTTTGGATAATGTATTAATGCAAGTAATTCCATAATTTTTGTATTCGTGTTTTTTTCTTTATATTTTTCAAAAGTTGAACGTTATATTGCATTCAAGTAGGGATCATGGTGTTAATTTTTCAAGAATTTATGGAGTATTGTAATCCTTTTGCAAAATATTCACTTCTTGAATAAATCCAGACTGTGTCGATAAATTTCTGATATGTTGGTGTAGATTCATGTGGCAGACGTATTAAGTTCTCAAGAGCCTTTTTAAATTTAATATAAAAAAGCAATCTTTTCTGTAATAATTTGCATGACTGTTATTGGTGTTGATTTAACATTCCCAGTGATTATTTGAGCTGTTCAGAGCGGAAGTGGTGTAAGTCAAAATTAGGTAACGAGGTTTAAAGTAAATATTCTGTAAAATACAGCGCAAAGTAGCAATTAATATATCCTTCGTGCTATTCACTGACTACTAATAGTTTAAATAAATTCAATATTAACCGCTACTTTGCGCTGTATTTTAAAGAATGTTTACTTTAACCCTCATTACCCATTTTGACTTACACCACTTCTGCTCTGAAAATAAAATTAGGCCTACATTTTCTGAGTTAATTGAAGTCACAATTTTTTCTACAAAATTGTGTGTTCATTTATTAGTTCTCACCTACGTCATATTAACAGTAAGGGCATGCAAATTACGTATTATATAAGTAGGATAAGTTAAAATTAACCTTATGTGTGAAAACTGGAAATGTAATGTAAAATGCGGTAAACTTGCCATAAACATTTAAACCATAATATCAGCACTATTTGTCACTCAAAATAATAAAGGAAATACCGGCTCTTAAGAAATGAAAAATAATTAACTTCATAAATCAATGTCTGTCATATTAAGGTTTAAATCTTCCTTTTTTTTATTTTCAAGTTTACCTCAGCGGCCGAGTTTACCCCAATTTGCGGTATGGAAAATGATTAATTTCTCAGAAAATAGGGAGAGGAGTTCACCACGCAATGTACTCTACGAGATACGCCCTACAATTTTAACTCTTCTCACAGGAAATATAGAGTTCCAATGATTCATAAATATATTTAGGAATGAATTTAATTAACCATCCACGTACGAACAATTATATTATTTCAAACCATGATTCAGTTGTAAGGAGCAGAAATAATTACGTTTATTCCCAGCTTTTCAAACTTGTAGATTAACTGCGTGTGAAATTCTTCTAGGATTCTAAAGTAAAATTAATTAATAAGAATCATATACACTTACTGTATAGAATAAAAATATAAAACAAATTACGCAAAACCCGTTTTCTGATGTGTTATCATATGTCGACAGTAAGCCTCGGAATAGGACTGATTCTCTGGCACGACCGGTTGTTCTATATGGCTGTGAAACTTGGACTCTCACTCTGAGAGAGGAACATAGGTTAAGGGTGTTTGAGAATAAGGTGCTTAGGAAAATATTTGGGGCTAAGCGGGATGAAGTTACAGGAGAATGGAGAAAGTTACACAACACAGAACTGCACGCATTGTATTCTTCACCTGACATAATTAGGAACTTGAAATCCAGACGTTTGAGATGGGCAGGGCATGTAGCACGTATGGGCGAATCCAGAAATGCATATAGAGTGTTAGTTGGGAGACCGGAGGGAAAAAGACCTTTAGGGAGGCCGAGACGTAGATGGGAGGATAATATTAAAATGGATTTGAGGGAGGTGGGGTATGATGATAGAGACTGGATTAATCTTGCACAGGATAGGGACCGCTGGAGGGCTTATGTGAGGGCGGCAATGAACCTTCGGGTTCCTTAAAAGCCATTTGTAAGTAAGTAAGTAAGTAAGTTATCATATGTCGTGTGCACACTGTTAACTTGCCTGCCGCTAGAGGGCTACTGTCGCGCCAGCTGTCAAATGTTGGCATATTTTATACGTATGAGTTGCGTGACTATAAGTATTAGACTGTGGTATCCACGGACTCTGTATAATATAGCCGGTAATTTGTCATGTATAGCGCAATCGCTTTACGACTTTTACAAAGAAAAACTATACTGCAAGAGATTGCCTAGGCCTAATCGTTGAAACCAAGGCTACCACATAATAAGCTGATATATAATCATTTTTTCGACGAGTCGGTTAAGTTGAGAGAGGAATGATAAACTGTAAGTTACGCGAGTGTGCGTGCTTTAAAAGAGGTATTGGGTACTCAGACAAATTTTGAAGCGAAAAAGGATGAAAGAGGGATGTTGCCTATTCGGTTAAAAGTGACATGGAATGGGTGGAAGAGATCGATTGCAACATCATCTGGAAATATGCGAACATGGAATAATTTCTTGCGCCTGTCTAGAGGCAGGATTCGTGCTCCGAGATTGCACTCGGTCGTTGGTTGATTAGTTGAGTATTTTCCGAGGTTTTCTCAAATTATAAGGCGAATGTAATGTAATCTCACTGCGAATCTTCAGACTCATATCGCTATGTTCACTTACATCTAAGCCAAATAACCTTGCAGTTGATGCATTATCGTCAAATAACCGATTTAAAAATACAGGGCGAGTCTAACCAAAGGGACCGCCACTCCTGACTCTCGGCACGTACGTCTGGAAAGCTGATCGCCAGCTCTCTAAAGGCTGGTTCACAATAAATCGGGAACGGAAACGACAACAAGAACGGAAACGGAAATATTGTTAAAATAAATGTATTAAAATGTGAGCATTCACAATTAACCATTGTGAATACTCACATTTAAATACATTTATTTTAACATTATTTTCGTTCTCGTTCCCGTTGTCGTTTCAGTTCGCGGTTTATTGTGTACTAGCCTTTACTGTCTCACGGCATTAAAGTCTGGCAAGTGTTCTTTCACGTAACTACGGTGGTCGCGAAGGAAGATTACACTTCTGACGTCTCTAGTAAAGCACGTGGAAGTTACAGAGCCAGAGCGCAATATCGCAGCCAACAGCATTCCCCCTTCCCTCACCCGATGGCGGTCAACTAGATGGCGGGCAGGCAGATAAGCGCGGATGGAAAGTTGACAGAAATTATATCTACGTAGTAATGTCATTTCCAATTCTTATGTGGCGCCAGAAAGACGAGTGAAACATTATTTATTTTTTAGAGTTGAAAACAAAATTTCCATTTTTTAATAGTTTTTTCGTTATTTTCACCGATTCATAGCCTTAATATGATCTGAAAGTGAATTTCAGAAAAATTGATTCTCATTCTATCTGCTAGCTGTTTATTACGCGACCTAGAACTCTTGAGTGGCAGAGCTCATCCTACCCCATCACTGAGGTTCTACGGCAACCAGCCGAAAGGGAATATGAAAGTGTGATGGCTGTCACCTAACCAAACCAACGAAAAAAGAAGTTACTAGATATGCGGACGGCCGAACGACACGGCTTCTCTCCATAATGAAAAGAGCATCTTACAAGCTAAACACTCTTAATTGAACGTCCATAGTTTTGCCAGCAATGAGCTAAGGACAATCCATATTATGCAAGCAAAGGGCTGATAATGGACACAAACAGGGGCGGCTCGTCCATAAGAGCTGCGGAGCTGCAGCACTCCCTGCTTTGACAGGAAAATAAAAATAATATTTATTTTAATTTGTAGAAGAATTGTTACAGCTTTTATTGGTAAATTGCTTTATATTTCATCTGGCCGGGAATATGTATATTATCTTATGCATTATCTTTTTGCGTGTCGACTGTACTGGAATTGAAACTGCATTCAAAGTTGTCCTGGGATCTTCAGGGTGGGACAGATCACAGAGAGTGCCTCTTGCTTGATCAGAGGGCTGAGAGGTGAAGGGAAGCAGAGGGGGGAAACTGCCGCTGTTTAAATCCCATATTTCGCTGCAGTGGCTAGCAGAGCCAGGCCACAACGGAAGATCTTTCCTCCCCTCCCACACCGCTATTGTAATGTTACGTCAAATGGATTCTCTATTCCCTTGAAAATTAATGACAAAATTTTTATTTTCTCTTCACATACTTATTGTTGTAGAATCTTATCGAGTTAATATAACGAAATTAATATTCTATTTTGCCTTATTATTACGTATATATCCAGTCTCCAGCAGAACCTAATATTTGCCTTAACTCAAAATGATTGCACGAGTATAATCCTTTTGATATAGCACGTAAAATACGAAAGAGAATTATTTTCCAGTTTTAGAAAATTGTTGACCTTCAGTATATCTGAGTGTTCCTTTGGTGTGACGTTTTAGTACCGTAACTTAACCAGTGCAAATGTGCAAGCATGAGTGTGTGTGAATTACAGAACATTAATTTTATTTTTCTCAACTTTCCCTTGCGGAGAAAATTTATGAAATGAAGTGAAATTAAAGGGCTGTTCGTTACCCGACTTAAATCTTACTCAAGCTTCATCCAGTCGAAATAGTGCATATATACAGGATGTTTAAAAATACGGGGCATAATTTCAGGTAAGTATTTCCTACATGTAGACAATCAAAATAGTTCATTACAACATGTGTCCGGAAATGTTTTATTTCCGAGTTATGGCCTTTACAACATTGAAATTCACCGGAACGTTTTTCTTTCCGCAGGTCGTTGCCGTCAAAGGAGACATTAAGAGGGCACTCTGACAGTTCATTCCGAGGCGAAGGTTACATTCAGTGTTGTGTAGGCGTTAGACTGTGCAACATGTATTCAAATCAAGAGCTGGCAGAGATACACTTCATGTACGGTAAGGCGGACGGCAATGCTGCGCTGGCTCGTCGTTTGTACCAGGAGAGGAACCCACAGCGACAATGTCCAGATTGGAAGACATTTGTACGTCTCCATTACCGTCTGTGCAAGTATGGAAAATTTAACTCTCCTGGTTTGGGAAGGGGACGACCAAGGTCTACAACTCCAGAAGTACAGGAGGAGATTCTGGAGGCTGTGAACATGACTCCTTCTATCAGCACACGAAGGGTAGCGTTGCAAGTCAATGTTCCTCATACGACTGTCTGGGGACTGTTGAAAGAGTATCAATTGTATCCTTATCATTTGCAATGTGTACAGGCCCTGTCACCAGCAGATTACCCTGCACGAGTTAGGTTCTGTCAGTGGTGCTTGCAGCAGTGTGGTGTAAATCCCAACTTTCCTGCCTTAGTATTATTTACAGATGAAGCACAGTTCACACGAGATGGCATAACAAATTTCCACAATCAGCATGTATGGGCGTATGAAAACCCACGTGCAACTGTTCCATCTCATCACCAGGTGCGGTTCTCCCTCAACATGTGGGCCGGTATCATTGGTGATCGAATAGTTGGACCCCATGTACTTGTAAACAGACTTACGGGGCAGGCGTACACAAACTTCCTGGAAAACACCATACCTCATGTTTTAGAAGACCCTCAACTCCACTGATCAATCGTCAACACATTCACTTCTTGCATGATGGCGCTCCTGCACACTTCAGTCGTACGGCTGGCCGGTACTTGGATCGAAGGTTTCCTGATCGATGGATAGGTAGAGGTGGCCCAATTGCTTGGCCTCCACGCTCACCTGATCTGAACCCTCTCGATTTCTACTTGTGGGGCCATTTAAAATCATTGGTTTATTCGTCTCCGGTGCCTGATTTGGAATCCCTTCGGAATCGAATTGTGGCATGTTCTGAGGACATACGCAATACTCCTGGAGTTTGGGATCGTGTTCGCAGGTCAATGAGACATCGATGTGAGGTCTGTATTCAAGCAGGAGGTGGACATTTTGAACATCTGTAATGACAACGACCTGCGGAAAGAAAAAAAACGTTCCGGTGAATTTCAATGTTCTGAAGGCCATAACTCGGAAATGAAGCATTTCCGGACACATGTTGTAATGAACTATTTTGATTGTCTACATGTGGGAAATACATATCTGAAATTATGCCCCGTATTTTTTATACACCCTGTATAAGGAAGTATAACAATGAAATTTACGCTGAGCATTTGTGGTTGCCTCCTCTTCGGTGGTGATACTGCATAGACTAGGAGTGGTGTGACAGATTTAGGACATTTGCCCCTAAAAATTAAAAAGCACGAATCTTCGCAGTCTCGCCTGAAAAATGTTGTTTCATTGGCTATGTTAGGCAAAACTAATATTGCTGCGCAATTAAGTGAAACGAAGAGAACAAACATTCTCAAACACAATGAAGAAGTGAGAAAAAATCGTGAAATAATTTTTAAAAATATTGATTGTATCAAATTTTGTGACCAATATAAACTTCCCCTTAGGTGATATGATGAAAAAACGATTCGAAGAACCCTGGTGTATTTCGTGGTTTGCTACAGTCCGTGAGTGATCCAAACGAGCCTCTCAAAAATCATTTGGAACATGCCACTGTTTAAAGATAATTCTAAGACAATTCTGAATGAACTGGTAGATTGCAAGTTGAGTTCTGCCGATCAGAAATTCAGACTGAAATCGATGGTATTAGTTTTTTTTTTAGCGATTAGCAAATAGTGCCACAGACATCTTCCAACTAACTGAGAAAGTTTTGGTTTTTCGATATGTAGTGCATTTATTTTTGTCCTATACTTATTAGTAGGCCTAATGGTATCTAGAAGTGAAATTTGTATGTGCCGAAATCTACTGCAGCTCTCCCAATCCACAAGTTCACGAGCCGCCACTGGACACAAATCTAAAACTTGAAACACCACGACGACGAGGAAGGGGCCAAACGTGGAGGGCGGAAAATCTTAGTACTACAGGTGCTACCACAAGTTTAAGAACATCCCTTCGAAAGAGATGTTTCATTCCTGTCCTTATACTTATGTGAAAACCCCTGATATTTATAAAGGAACCAAATGCCTCTGAAAAATGAAGTTTTTTTTTTTTACTACAAACCCAATTTCTCTATCTTTCAAACTGTGGATTATGTAACAATTTTTCTGTTATGTAAACTTACTGAAAAAATTACATTTTTATAGGGAAAAAATTAATTACTCCAAAATGGATGTATTTAGATCAATGAACTTTGGGATGGAGTTAGATATTATCTCAAGTCATTCTTCCACATCCCAATAATCTGCCACTTCAAGTCCACATTTCTGAATTTCGACCCATTTTCACTTTTTTTTCAAGGTATAAATCTAACTTTTCCACACTTGTAGCAAAATTCCACAACTATTTTACTAAAATGAAGGGAATAAACTGATTGACCAGTATTGACAACTCCCAACTTTATGATTTAAGTGGCAGTGGCGATCCCGGGTCAATTTGCTGCGAATTTCAAACTCAAGAGAATTTTAGAAAATGGAAATTTTTCCCAAAGAAAATAAAGAAAAAATCTGGATTTTAATGCGTGAACGAGGTGTCACAGTTTGTTTAAAGAAAAAAGTAATATTTGTACAAGAAGCCTTTCAGATATTTTCATTGGAGGCACTAATCTCAAGAATTTCCAGACCGAGATTATGGCTATTTCTGTCCTATCACAATTCACTTTGGTAATTTGCGTGTCATATTTATGTATATTACAACTTATAAAACCTGAGTTTAGTGTGCTCCTGGATTAGTTCTCATTCATCATTCTGGCACATTAACAAACAATTCACATAATGGGATTCTAAATATTTCTTAATTATGGTCATTCGTCGTTCTTGCACCACATGAAAAAGCTTATATTAAGGCATTAAGCGATTCTAAATACTTGCAACTAATGTCCCTAGTAGTCATATTTTTCCGCATTTAAAGACTTACAAAACGCGACTGTAAACGAGTACATGCTGGTATTATTCTCAACCGTCACATAGACTACTGTACCTGTGTACTAGAGTTGAACAACGATCGAGAAAGCAAGAGTAACAGCGTCCCAAAAGCCAAAAACCCGCATGACAGTATTGCCTACGTCGTTGACGGCTAGTGAATGAATTAAGCGAACGTTCAAGACATCGGGAGTGGTCAACTCTCGAACGTCAAGCAGCCTTGAATCGCCACAGTTGTATATACCAGACTGAACTTTTATCTATTTTGGCAACAATCAAATAGGCTATTTGAATTAATGTTAATGTTATGTTTTATTTAACGACGCTCGCAACTTCCGAGGTTATATCAGCGTCGCCGGTGTGCCGGAATTTTGTCCCGCAGGAGATTTTACATGCCAGTGAATCTACTGACATGAGCCTGTCGCATTTAAACACACTTAAATGCCATCGACCTGGCCCGGGATCAGACCCGCAACCTCGGGCATAGAAGGCCAGCGCTATACCAACTCTGCTAACTAGGCCGACGCATATTCGAATCATCATCTCTATCTTTCAGTGTTATAATAATCCGTTGCCCAATCTTTATTTAATTACTAGGCCCTTATTAGAAGGCTAGGACTTTTTTTCATATGTTTGAGATCAAGTGTACAATCTCAAATAAAAAATATAAACGCTCTATTTAACGTTATATTTTATGTTTCTTAGAAATGCAAATTTGAGAATTTTTTCCTATTTATATCACCATAGGTAATATCTGATAACAGAACAAGAACATTTTGAAAACTGATACTGTTTGGTCTTTTTGTAGATTTTGAATGTGTGTTGTCAACTTTTCGATGTGTTAGAAATTTAATTTTTCAGTCGTTGACTTTACTACATTATATATTTTGTTAGGTGTTAACCTTTACATAATAAATTGTGTGATGTATGAACAATAACACCAAGATCTACAAAATATAGGCAGTTATAACAGGCCAGAATTTTATACTATGATATGGAAAAGTGAATACCTTGTAACAAAATATTGTAATTTGCAAATCCTCACATGCATAGTAAAGCATTAAATAGAGTTAGCTCATCATTTTTATATTTTATCTTACTTTTAGCTTCATATCATTACATCGTTCATATTATCGTTCACATGTGATGATTTGCAAAGAATATACCCATGATAATATAAGTATATTTTAATTGTTGACAGTTGGGGTATCCACAATTCAACATTATAAAACTAATTCATATAATTTTTAATAGGTTTTACCTTCATATGACAGTAAACATGTATTGTATGTGAATTGTGTAGATAACATTGAGAGTATTGATATTGTAAAATGACAGAGTGTATCTGATGATGTTGACATGGTCAACGAAAACGTTCATACATCACACAATTTATTATGTAAAGGTTAACACCTAACAAAATATATAATGTAGTAAAGTCAACGACTGAAAAATTAAATTTCTAACATATTCACAGACTTTTCTGAAAATTACGCAAAATGAATTGCAAAAAACTTTTCGATGGTTGAGAACCAGACTGTTCTAAGTCCAACTTTTTATAAGAAAGAAATCTGTGTTTCATTGTGTTCCAGTTCTTGTCTGCATATATGAATCCAACAAAATTTTAAATATTCCTCTCCATAAGGTTGCTATGAAGCTATTCCAAATTGTTTTATGCAGTTTTGAATGTCAGGAGCTTAAAATAGCTCTCCTGGAAAAAAAAAAAAAAAGTAGAATGGACTTGCAACAGTCTGGTTCTGGGCCATCGTTTTGTTATTGTGAGGTCTAAGAAATTTATGGATTTGTGGCTTCCAATTTCTAATGTGTATTGTAGCTTTGGGCATTTTGTTTATGTAGGTTTTGAATCAGACTTTTATCCTTCTTATAGTATTAGTATGTAGTCTGCGTATCTGCGCCATTATATATGTAGTCTGCGTATTTTTAGTTTTGTCACAGTCTACTATATACAGTCGCGAAGCTTGAGGTGATTTTTTGCAAATCTCGTAATAAAGCGCTCCAAGCGGTTAGCAACTAGAAACAATAGACTGTCCACGGTCGATTTTGGACTGTGTCGTATTTCCATCGAGTGCTAGCTCGTTGCGTATTTCACATTGATGCTTGTGAAATGTTCGTTATTGGTTGTAATGAAAATGTTAATGGCTAAAATACAATAATTGGAATCATAATATTTTACTAGAGACGTAGAAAAATTAAGTTTGTTTTAATGAAATTCATTGATCATGTTTTATTTTCAATTCTGGTGGGATTATTATTGCTTAGGCCTACTTTTTTTTTTCAAAGGATAGTTGTTAATTTTGTTATTTTTATTCGTTACTATACTAGAGACGTAGAAAAAATCTGTTACAATAAAATTTATTGATCACGTTTTATTTCCAATTCTGGTGTGATTATTATTGCTTAACCTCATCCCACTTTGTTAACTACGTAAGCCTACACTACAAGTACCAGTACACGTAAGTTACTCCATTAATTAATATTTCCATTATTATTGTTGTAAAGGGAAATGAAAATTAATATTTATTGGTTTCATAGTTAATTATCGCTATAACCTTGAATGAGTGAAGCGATTAAAGTAAATTTCAGTTCGTTTTGCACAAACAAAACTAATATTAACCTATTTCTTGCAAGTATCTTCGAGTTTATGGTGGAATTTAATATACTTCATTAAAATAATAAATCAACTTTATGCATTTAATATTTCAATAATGGAAGGAAGGTGTTAATTTTTCCAAAAGAACACAAAGAAAGTGTTAACATATTTTGTCGTCTACTAGGAGAGAGATCTGCGATGAGGCGATAGTAGCGATCCTAGTGGTGGGCAACTACCCATGTTTGCATTTTTACTACATATTGAGCTTCGCGACTGTATATAGTAGACTGTGGTTTTGTTTAATATGTACTAATTAGATGTCTGTTCCATTTTATGTAAGAATATTTCTATGATATAGTGTTGAAAGTTGTGTAATCAAGATATATAAATTCGTCTCTCTAATAAAGAGAAGAATCTCAGAAAAACTGTCAAAATATCCTTATGCATAAATAATGAAGAACGTACAATCAAGTAAATTGGTATTCGCTACAAGTCGAACGTGTAAGGAAATCGCACGCACCGCCAGTAAAATATTGCAACTCTATGTAGGGGAGACTCGTCTAATTTAGCAATATTTGTATTTTGACACAGTTTGTAGTTACATATTCTGAAATTAAATATTCCTCTATTATGGAATGTGTTTAAACATTAAATCCCTATAAACCTCTGAAAGAAAATTCTACAAATCTAAATTATTTTACACATAACACGCTAATAAATAACAAATGACATGTTGCCAGATTTGGTACTTCATCAGGATAAATTGGCAATAGTACAGGGGTAATTAGGCAATAGGATTAAAAAGTAAATTTTTCAAAATGAAACAGTAGTACAAGGTTTATAAGACTTAATTTACTGGGACAAGAAGTCACTAATCATAAACACAAAACAAAACAAAAAAAAAAAACAAAAAAAAAACAAAAAAAAAAAGAATTGAATGGATTTTTCCGACCACTCTTATTAATTATATTGAAGGGTTGTCTTCTAATTTCTTTTGCCGATAACCCAAACCCAAGTTCTTGCATTTTGATTACATACTGTATGTCACCAGTTTTTGCTCTTCCTCAACGGTTAGAGCTAGGTGTCGTCCTTTCTTGGGAATGACAACGTCCTGAAGATGCATACAGAAACCTCTAAGTTCTTTAAGGACACATTGTACTTCTTAGAAGCCTTATAAGTCGACCATCTTTCAAAACACTCCCAACCGCAGCCCACAAATCAAATTTGGAATATTTTTCAGAATAATGTCCTCGTTCCATTGCCATATCTGCAACACACCACACAGTGCTGCATTGAAGACTAAAAAATCCCTCATACGTCCCTACTCTTAAGTTTTACCATCAAGTACACATTCTTGTTCAAAGCGAGCAGCAATATATCACTATAAAGGAAAATGGCTAATTCACACACCCTGGAGAAGACTTTTTTGCTAAGAAGAGCATAAAACGAGCTAAGGCCTAATGAGTTAACAGAAAATATTAATTATATAAATGTCTTGCCTTATAATATGGAATCTCAGCTTTTGATATATAATGCATAAACAAACGTAGGTAATGAACAACACTTTCTTTCCGTCTTTGTTTACACACGTCCACACAACCACCACGTCAACAGGAAGTATTCAACACTTCTTTCTGTTGGTAACATTATCTGCCACTAACGCGCGGATTCGGATGAAACGAAAACAAAGTACAGCCAGATGTTGCACTATATGAAGGTGTCATTGAACTTCTTAAAACTCTGGAGGAAATTTGGCAATAAAAGAAATAAAAGAACACTGCCAAATTTGCCGAGTTTCCCCTATTTCCCAGGAAATTGAAACCTTTGAACTGTGGACCAATACACAGAAAATTAAGATTCTTCTATTTTCACCCGAAAGCTGAAACAAAACTGTTTCATCTGGTGCACTAAAAAGTATCCACACCAATGGTTGTAACTCAAAAATCCACATTTAAGTTCATGCATTTTACTGGGATTGCGGAATTAGGATCACACAAACTGCGTTATCGCATAGAACACAAGTCTGTGGTGCATAAAGAATTTCATCTTTGTTGATCTGCATTTTCGATTAATTCTAAAGAATAGAAGTTGAAAAGAATTAATAGTTACAATCAGTTCGTTCACATACAGGGTTTAAACCTTTCAGTACAGATTTCATCAACATGTTACTAAGACACAATTATGATTTAACTTAAATCGTATTTAATTTGTTTGCATTTCACTAAACGAATACGCAATTAGAACAGTCAATTTTATTCCCAATTAAGTCATCACGGCCTTCGGAGTCCTGGTACAGTAGCTTGAAAGGTCAAGTGCCTTGTTAATGCAAGCAATGACCTGTATAGCGAATTCGAAACATTAAGACAAAATGACGTCAAACGTAGGTAACCTGAAACCTATTGAAATCCTCGAAAGCAAAAGAGGGTGGGCAGAATTTAGAAGAAAAGATTGGAAATTAGTAGAAATAGATTTCAATGCAAAAATCATGTCAACGTCTTCAGCAATATTGAAGGCAATACGGAATAATATGAAAGTGGATACAAGAAAATGTCATGCAACAAGCAAAATTGAGACTGGATTTTCGCTATTCCAGTGCCTTCAAATGTAATATTAGGCTCATATGATAAATTTGTTACTCATTACTTTAGTTTTATTTTAGGCAACCGAAGATTCATTAAACTTCTTTCAACAAGTCCATTTAAATAATGTTAGCCACCGGCGTGGCTCAGTCGGTTAAGGCGCTTGCCTGCCGGTCTGAAGTTTCGTTCGGGCGCGGGTTCGATCCCCGCTTGGGCTGATTACCTGGTTGGGCTTTTTCCGAGGTTTTCCCCAACCGTAATGTGAATGCAAGGTAATCTATGGCGAATCCTCGGTCTCATCTCGCCAAATATCTCGCTATCACCAATCTCATCGACGCTAAATAACCTAGTAGTTGATACAGCGTCGTTAAATAACCAAATAAAATAAATAAATTTAAATAATGTTACGAAGTATGTACTTGCTAGTTTGAAATTCTAAACAAACTTCTGTATTATATACAATGCTCATGTTTTGCTTAACCTAAACTGCATTTGCTAATCTTTCTCGTAATTTGTATTAAAACAATCTCCGCTTTCGGAAATTATCCTCGCCCGTCTTGGTAAGAAATCACGTTCGTTCAAGTAACAAGTCCACCATTCTCTTCATGATGGAAATTGTCGATGCAGGATTATTTTTAAATTAGTAAATATATAAAAAAAATGAACTTAAATGTAGTTTAATGAGAGCTTAAAACCTATTTCTATTGGTGAACTGCATTGTTCCTTTAAGTGTCAAAACTATTTCAAGTTAATTAAGCATGGTGAAATCGGCCCTTACTGTTTAAAGATCTACGGATTCTGGGAAATTTAAAAGTTCTTTTATCTCTATACACAAAAAATTCAAACAAGATTAACAAGGCATGAACAGATTTATTTTCTTAAAATTGCAATGTTTACGGATCACAGGAAAACGCTAGTTTTTCTGCAGTTCACACTGGATTGCCACACAAAAGAAATCCTCACATTTCTTCTCTTTCCAATCCTGGTTCCACACAAGGAGTTTTCCCCACATTCCTGTATTAACGCACATGGCGATACGAGCTGCCAACTTTCTGATGTGCCATCACCTGGATGTCTAGGAACTTCGTACCTTTCCTGAAATATTACAATAAGATTAGTAATGTTACATTCAAGTTAAGACAGTTTTTGGCCATAGAGTCAAATGTATAACAAGTTTTCCCCGTTCTTTCTCTCCAAGATTTAAGGCTATATATTATCAGAACATTCAGTAAATAATTTAAAGAGTAAAAATAGGATATAATGAACACAGAAAATTATGTAGTGGCATTAGCCATTATGAATGTATTTTCAGAACTATTGCCTGGCTTAATAGCCCTAATCTGAAAAGAATTTTGTCAATCTAAATACAGTGATCGGCGAAGAAGTTTGACCAAATCATATTTCTTAATGGATGCAATAAACAAGGCGGCGGCTTCAGTATCCCGTTTAACTTCATACAGTATTTCGACTCTTACATTATAGTACATTATGCAACGAGCCTATAATGAAGGTAATTAAGAAGTGAGTATGGATATTTATGAAACGAGCGCAAGCGAGTTTCATAATTTTCATACGAGCTTCTTAATTACCATTATAGGAGAGTTTCATACGACTTTATGCTTGACCATATTTCTAACTTTATATTATTAATTTTATTGTATCTGACCTGAAGCAATGTCCCGTATGTTGAGATGGTGCGCAGACGCGAAAGTATTGATTTTTTCCGAGGAACAAATGTCCACATTGACCTTGCTAGGCCATAAGAACCTACAGAGATAACAATGAAATAAAATTAGACATTGAAAAACGAGATGACAAATTGAATTTATTTGAATATTATTTACAATTAACGCTAATTATTATAGTAACAGAACATAACCTTCTGCGACAGTATTGGATTTCCAGCCACCGTGACTTTTCGCTAATTCTCTTTCGATTGCATATCCGAGAATAATCGATACTTGCGGTTTTATAACGGTAGAAAGCTGGCCTGTCATTGGCTGAACAGTTGTAACCTGAGTCATTTGCTAAAAGACCTGATCTTTAATGAGTAGGTGTACTTTAATGACATGCATTAAAGGTCTGCTACCAGGTGTATAATTACTACATTTCGGCGTGGTCGAGCATAAAATATATTACATAATAGTTCAATAATGGTCTGAGTAAACAACCTACGAGTAACATGCCCGAGGGAGTAGTTTACAGCGTTGCAGTTTCTATTTACATTAAGAGCACATTCTAAATTTGAACAGAAAAGTATTAAGAGTTGAGAACCGAAGTGAATTGAAAAAATGATCATACGGTTTCCTGTGCAACAGAAGTAAAGGAATTTTTCAGTTAAACCTAATGAGTGCAACTATAGATATGTTAGGAAAATAAAAACGTCACTTAAAATAGTGTTCATAAATTTTAACAAGACTATTGAATGTATTTACATCCACAAACTCCTGTTCACTTTATCAAATAGTTCCCTCAACTGTTAACTGTAGGAGTTTCGCTTCGAACAGGATCTCCATCTGAAGGAATTTGGAACCAAACATCGATATATGCCTACTGCACACGAAGTGAATAATTCTGCAACTTATTGAAACAGTGAAACAAAATTTAGTTTTGAACATTCTCCAAGCCATAAACATCCAGAAGTAATCGAGTCACTAGGAATGAGACCAAGATGTAGTGACAATTAGCGCTTAAGACACCAAAAATCGTTAACTTCGTAACCAGAAACTTCTCTTCATTCATAATAACTACAGAACATTCAGAACGTAGTTCAAGCAATGCCAGTATCTTCTTTCGTGCACTAGACCTAAGAAGACAATGATGCAAAATTAGTTTAAAAAATAGTCAAATTTTAGACAAAAAATTTGAAATTAAAAATCTGGAAGATTTATACAATTCCAGCAAAAATCCGAAGCAAGGAATAGCGTATCAACAATGCCTAGTAACTTAATGTTATCCAGAATTCCAACTGCATTTACCAATTCATCATTTTGTTCACTATAAAAACCAGATTTTTGTTTCCTTGATGAAAGTACAATTTCCGAGAAGTATGTCACTAAACGTAAATTTGATTATATAAACCATTTCTTATGACCGAACATTTGCCATATCATTTCAATGAAATGAATTTCAACGTTACTCTTAAAATTTCAACCTGTGAGCCGCTATTATCAACAGTTTTCAATAAGACTTCGAATTCGAAAGAACAAAAATTCTTTTAGATAATTTAGTCTAATTTATGAGACAACTACAAGTTAAAATATTTCGCCCTTTTTAGTATTTCAAAATAAATTATGTCAAGCACAAAATAAAATTACTAGTAATGCTAGACAATATAGTAGGTCGTATAAAAATGGGAATTATCATAAACGCTTACTAACACTGTCCAATTGGTGTTTAAATCATTTAGTGGTTATGATGATCTGTACACTTCATGATCCACAGCATCCCTCAGCACAACGTATCATCAATCTCCACAAAGAATCTGAAACAATATTGAAATAAGGCACACATTTGCAATAGAAGTTCGCTATGGATAGATCGATCCTGTTTCGCCAAGAAAATGTGCATCAGAACACGAATTTAGAGAATTGTTTATTTATACTTTTATTAAGAACCACATCAAATATCTTACAAAAATAGCATTTACCGAAATTGACGCAAAATTATTTACAGTGAATTGTGATAGAAATTGTTCCTAGGCAATTTGTCGACGCATTCGCATAGTCTCTCCAGTCCTGTTTTACAGTATGCTCTACACGATTCTTTTAATTTTTTTGCAGTGTAATACTTTTAAAAATTTGGAAAAACTAAATTTGATACAAATTAAGAATATCACTTTTGCAACATTTCTATAACAGAATTATAAATTAGAATTTAAAATTTGGGAGCAACAAGTCAAATTTGCCCAAAACTTTGATTTTCTGTGAAGACTATTTGGGAATTTTGGAACCCCAGAATGTTTACGTGACATTTCTCTTTCAATTAAGAAAAAAATTTAATTCGGAACTGAATAGTATATATGTCTGAAGTGAAACTTCAACTCCAAATTTTGTACCACATTTACAGTCTTAGAATAGATCAAATATATTCAGTTACATCCTGAGTAGTATTATGAACAGGTTAGTATTACCAACATTGCCAATTTGTCAGATTTCAGTTTTATAAAATCCTTTCACAGAAAATTACACAAACATTACGTACTACACACCGAACTTCGTAATTCCGGCACATTTCCTTGTTGCCACCCCTTTGACACGTTGAGTCACAGGATCATGAAGGGGAAGTTAATAATGGTCCGCCACTACTGTTCAATAATTTTTTCATAAATTTGGAAGAAATTGGCTTTGGTGGCTCGCGTAGCATCTCCTCACACCTGGACATGTATCTGTTCACGCCTTTCTCACTACCCAAGGGGAATTCTGAACTAAGACAAAAAAAAAAAAGGCGCGTAACAAGGCGCGAACACACGCATCTCTAGATCGGAAGATAACTCCGCTCACCTTTTCGGCAGCCAATCAAGCCGTCGAGATCCACAGCCATCAACAAAATAATCTACAAAATCGTAAACATAATATGCACCTCCATCAAAACATTTATTACTTCAATATCACAAAGTGCACTTATGTATCAATTCTTAATTACTTCTTTAACTCACATTAAAAATTTACATTTATTCGTTAATTCTCAATTGCATTATATATTGTAATTGAATTTTATTTTATTATATTTATGTATCAATTCTCTATAGCTTCATTACTTCAATTGAAATGCATTTATTAATTAAATATCTCCATATTAGCTTTAAGACTTCATTTACTCATATTTAACATCTAATAAAATTGTGCTGCATTATGTTTACGATAACATTGGCTGTTTCTCTCTAGAATGCAAGGGGACGAATCTATTGCATGCGTCAATTCTGCTGTATGGATACCTTCCGTGACTTCATGAAATTCATATTCAAATCGCAATATTCTAGACATGGATTAATTCATGTGAATATTATCCAGGCTATTTCTGACTAAGTGAAAAGAGAATTTTGTGTTCAGAAGGTACCCAGCTATTCTAAGTCAACTAGTTAGGTCAGAGTTTTCAGCCATACCCAACACTCGAAATCGAATGAAGCGTTTCAGCACTCAACTCTACCCTGACGCATGCCGATAGATTCAGTGAAGAGGTCGTATTCATAGTTTAACAATAATTCAATTATTAATAGTGATTAAGTGTCTTATTTCATTCTAGAATTATTTCTGTATATTTTATCATGTTCCTCGTTTTACAATGTTCTACCCAATTACACTTCACTGTATACCAGTGATTTTAGGAGTTTAATTTTAAAAGACATTACGTTGATAATTCACAAAATTTGGAAGAATTTTAACAGACCTCTCCACTAGTGCTTTATGTCCGCCACTGCCTGAACCACATGGTTGCCAAGTCTCATACAGCCTGTCGATGCACTGCGCTACCAATGCAACCCCGCACATTGGCACGACTTACAATTAACATCCTGATACATAGGGTGCCTAACCTGACCAATGACGACGCGCGACAGAGAAAAACCACAACACAAACAAAACAATGCAATACTACGTCCTTAATTGTGCAGTGACATCTCTAATCAGGCCAGCCAACTTGACGCTTAAGAAATAAAAACCCTACAACGGAACTACAACCACCTTGCAGTGATGGTTCGCGAATTTTTCTGCATGGTTCAGCCAGTGACCCTTACTGATCATAAAGCAACAATGTGACAAATGTGCAATCCTACTATTCGTGGAGATCTCGCAGGGGACCCTTTCCATTGGACTGCAGTTGAAACTGGTGGTGAGAAGTCCACTTGAGGTCTTTGAGATGGAACCTGAAAATAAATCCGTAGACATTTACCTATACGATTATCAATGTCTTAAACTGCTTCCTAATGGGTGGAGTTGAACTAATTTCATACTTATTACTGGAGTTCTAAACATAGCTACAATAAACTCAGTGTCATTAGGGATTAATTTTTTTTAGATATTTGCGATTCATGTAGGTAACTTTGTACTATTGAATCCTAGGGCTAGAATCTTAGAATTTATAAAAGTGTATTGAAGAAATGCCCTCATTGAATTCATCAAAACTGTTGAAAATTTGACATACAAGACAATTTTGCTACTCGCCGTTTACCGACAACTCCATCCCTTATTGGGGATATCCGAGAGTTCTGGTGGACTTCGGAACTTGGGTAACGGACGAGGTTAAGAGTCTACCCTGAAATTAAAAGCCACATTCAGACAATGCGTATTGTCATGTCCTTTCTTTGCTATAGAATGTCTGTCCATCGTGATTCGCCACATTGTAGTCAATATGCAACCTGCAAATTTAAGTTTCCTTCCTTCAGACTCTCCGTAAAGCTCCGATATGCATCATTCCTCGTTTATAATCACTAGGACACGAAGTGGCAACAGTAAAGTACATAAGTAATCTTGTCCATGTCAAACCACTTAACCTCTAAAAAATAATTTACAGTGTGGAAAAAAAAAAAACATTTATGTAGTGCTGGCGACAATATAAAATTCTTTATAAGAAACAAATATTAGATCTTTCGCCAGTTTTGTGGAAGCCATGTTTGGATTCGTGTATCTTTGAGCAGCTGTTCTCATAAATGAATCAAAATGTATGCCATCAATATTAATTAAAACTGTCCATTTGAAATCAATTTGTTAAGAACTATGAATATTCTCTATATTTCAATGTTCTAGTGAAGGTACAAAAAATTTCAGTTGAGTATTTGTGAAAATTTTGGAAAAAATTGAAAAAAAAAAAAATACGTGCCAAATTTTCTCCACAAACTACTGAAAGAATTTGAATGACTTATGAAGTCCGAATATCTAATTTAAATTTATTGACCAAAGTAATTTTCCTAGTTTAGTTTTGGAATCAATAATTTTGAAGTAGTAAAATTTTCGAATTCCTACACTGTTCTAGGAAAATTACTATAGTCGTCAAAATTATAGTTATAGACTTACTAGAAAGATACCAGTCCTTTCAAAAGTTTCCGAAAAAATATTGGCATTAATATGTTTTAGTTTCTATTTTTTTCATCCAGACATCTTTGTGACCACTTACAGTTGAAAGTGATCAACATAACTAGTGATCTCAATTCAATGTTACTTGAGAAGTACCTCAAACTGAGGACTAAATATAGCAGTTTTTGTTTCGTTACAATTCAACTTTTAGATTTAGAAAATGCTTTATTTTTCATCTCATTTACGATGATTGTTTATTTAATTTAAGATCATTTGGAACACTTAATGATTCATCATTATTTACATTTAAATTATATTGAATGTGTAAGGTTTTACAATAATTTTACTAAAACATACTTATTTAATTCTGGTTAAAAACTTCCCCAAGAACATTTAGGCCAATCGAAACAGCGCTACTCAAGCGAGTCTGCGCTATTCTATAGATTATATCGGATGAATTAATAATGAAAATAACTACACTACTCACTCTTTACAGTCGAGATGTGGCAACTCCATGTCATTTCTTACAGACCTCTTACTCTTCCCAGTTTAGTTGAATTCTTCCATGAAACAAAAAAATTGAATCTTGTAAATATAACGTTGAATTGCCGACTAATGCAATTTTTTCATGGGGAAAGAAAAGATTTTTTTTTGCTTCTCACTTCTCTAGAATTTTAGGTCTCATGAGAACAGTGAAGAAATGCCCTCATCCAATTCATCCAAACTGTTCAATATTTAAAGAAATTACGTTAAGCACTCAGTTATTAGTGAAAATTTTAAGCTATTTACTTGTAATTTATAATTAAATTTTCTGTGTGTTGAATCCTACCCTGAATATGAAATCACTCAGTCAAATGCTAGAACTTTTGAATTTTATTCATTTTTTTTAAAATTAGTAACTAAAAATGAATTAATAGTGCATTAAGTAACCGAAAACATTTTAAAGGAATATTTTAAGCAAAATTAATATCAATACACAAAGCTGGATAAGTGCAAACTTCTTTCATGTCCTGAGCGCAAGAACCTTCTAAACTGCAATAACTTATCCAGCTTTCTATACATTTGAACTTATTAGTCATGTTTCTGTATGGTTCAAAATTATATCAAACAAATTTATGACGTTTTCCTTTTGTTCATATATAAAGCAAATTTCACATACAACAGCTTTACTGCACTCCTAAAATATTTGTTTCCAGGATTTGAGATGTTTTGCATTTAAACCAACTACGTATATTGAGTTTTAGTAGAGCAGTGTTCGAAAATATACAACGGAGCTTACTTGGAAATCCTTTTTTCCTGTTCAGAGTCCAGGATCTGTAGTACAAATCGCTTGAAGTTGTCAGACTCAGTTTCAGGCTGTGTGATGCATATTCTGGAAGAGATACGGTCAAGAACAATGAGAAACTAGTAAATCTATACAAAATGTTCGTCAATATGACCGAACTCGAGCATCAGCAAGAGATTAGGTTTTGTTTTTTGGAGGTTTTTGGTTTGCCCTACATTATGCGTTCTTTGGTAGACATACCAAAAACCTGAACCCAAACCTCACCTGTCACTCATCCTCTACCATGTCCGTCATATTGACCAACGTATTCTACCAATATGTTGGCATTTTTTTTATCACGAATCCATGAGTGTTTAGAGATCTTACCTCCATCATCCTTTCTATTCTTCAATCAGCAGGTCCGAACTGCAAACTTCTGGAGCATGGTGGATATATTTGCCGTCAGGGATGCTAATATAGATTTCGAATAACATTCGAGACCGCGTATATTGTGCTAACATTTCAATCTACAGTAAATTTTATTCCAAACAAGAGTTACAGTTTATAATTCAACGAAATATAGGTAATTTATCAACTTCACTTTTCCACCTGATTTTACATAAAATGAAGTCAGCAATAACGTTGCTGTTTTCTTTGTGTTCAGAAAAGATTCAGTAGCGGAAACACTACCAAACTGCTTCTAGTACGAGCAAATTTATTGAACACAAAGTCAATAGATTTTATTAATTTTTTTCGCAATTATCGTGGCCCCTATTACGTAGGCCTAAATTTTGTGTACGAACTAGGTTCGAGTCAATTAGACCAAAACTAATATTTCTTGAAACCTGATCCTATCAATTAGTAAAATGCATAGCAAGTGCGAATCTATGATGTATATACTACTAACTTAGGAGGTTTGAGAATTCATCCCAAGTTTCCCAAACAAGTGAAAGGTTCCCGTATAAACCAACCCATGATTTCATAATTCAGAGACAATTACTACAGAAAAATGTTGAATCTCTCTTACTACAGAGTTCCACATATACCTGTATTCTTTATGATCTGAAAATCAAAATCCAAGTAATTAACAATGAGTAGAACAATTTTAAATTAATCACATTCAATGCCTGATACTTGATCTGTTCAAAATGTGCGCCAGCGATTGTTAAATGGGTTAATTGAATAGCAACATACAATTGGAGAGCAGATCAACCATCCACCTTAGACCATGAAACTACAGACAGGGAAGAAACAAAGTGCTACAACTACATTAATGTTACAACCAAAGCTACAACAAACAAAACACCAAAGAAAATAAACCACTCGTCCCTCCAACAATGTGTACTTTGATGAAGTATAAACATCGAATATGATTCAGTGTTTAGCCACAGATTATTTATAGTGTACAGAAAATTTACAGATTGAACGTTTTATTGGCACTCAAATGTAGTCTGTAGAAAATTTTGAAATTAAACACTAGCAACCTAAAAAATATAAAATTCTTACTACCCAAGTTTCATTGCTACGTGGAAGAATAACTGAAGTTCCAGTCGCAGCTCTGATTACATATTCATCGAATGAAAACTTAGTAACGCACGGAGTTAAACTTCGTAATTTCTTAGTAAATGCTGGGTTTTATGAAATTAAACGGCGTAATATTTCAAGAAATTAAGATATTTGAGAGTAGTATTTAAATTTACAGCGGTTCTGGAAAGTTCGTATATATTTTCCTTGTCAAGTTATGTATTCTTGTTGAATGAGAATTTACTTTCAACTTCACTTATGAAGGAGAATTCTAGACAAACATTTTTAAAATTGCATCTACGAGCACATTCTAGTGCAATGTATTGTCAAAGAAACGAATTTGAAGTACTCAAAATCTGAACGACTAGAAATACGAACATTCCTAATTATTAAACCGTATGAATATCAATACGTCCGAAACAGGAAATAAAATCGAAAGAACGTATTTTTACGAAATATGTATCCTAATACCACACTAAAATTATGAATCTTGTGCACCTATCGCAGAAATTATTTCCTTTTAAAAATCAGACGCAATTTATGAACTTCTAAAAAGGCACAAATATCCGAACAGCAAATATATCTCGCTCCGAAGTCTCTAGATCACCAACTAGCTGGTTTTTCGTATCTGACGAACTAAACGCCACGAGCTCAAAACCTGCAATGAACGATCAGTGCCGAAGGCAGTATCCACCTGGATATCATTCCGATTCCGATGTTCAATTTGTATAATGTCACGTGATTTTCTACCAATCCTCTTGCTGGATGTATTCATTTAAAATATGTTACTTGTCTTAGTTAATGTTTAATCGTAAATTAAACTTATTAGATATTTCAAATTACAAATAATGAATATTTGATACACAGATTAATGTTAATCTTCATAAATTAACCAAATATTCGAACCAACTTTCTCGACTGTAACGCCCTCCGAAATTACTGCGTGTTAAGGGTGTACTACACATTTTTCTAAATATGAATTCTTGACGCATTGCCGCTGTTCATGAATTTTTAAACGCTTGCAGTCATTTTTATTGTATTTAATAATCTTGTAGAAACATTTCACTAGTTGTTAATTTCTTGTACAATTCTTTATTAAATCCACATGAAGGAAATACAATAATGCCTCTAATTATGTCACAGACAAGTATCAACAACTTATGAACTACAGTCTTCATAATCTATTTTTAAAGACAATAACATTTAATTTATTATTATTATTATTATTATTATTATTATTATTATTCGGTCAGAGGTTTGCTGAATATGCCCTTTATATATTACAAAAAATATATACCTCAGAATATGTCCACAAAATGCAATTTTATACTGAAATAGGAAAACATGCATGCAATGTAAATATATCTCAAAATATGCAATCATATGCAGTAACAGATACTGTATGTACTCTGTGGTTACTAATGTCATCATAATCGAAGAAAACCATGTTTCCGTAATTACATTAGTTTGCATGCAATATGAATCTTGCATATAACACATCCGGGTTCTATTAATAATTAATTAATCCGTAAAGATTAGTGATCCAAATAATAGAAGGTATCTGGTTTGGCCCCTAATATCACTTCGCCCAATTGAGGTAAAAATGCCCTGTTCTGTCATAAATGTTCTGTAAGTCGTTTGATAGTCGGGATACAAAAATTCATATTTCTGGTATTGATTCACGATTAGTGAAAAGATGTGTCGTTCACCAATGCCAAATTGGAAAACTTGCTGAGCTATAGCTAATCAACCATCCGTATTGGGATGATTGTGCAGAAGAGGAGCAGAGTACGGCCTTCAACTTCAAAAGAATAATAGTCTACAAAACTGTAAATTATTTTTAAAAATTACAGTAATAATAATAATAATAATAATAATAAAATAATTAACTAATTAGCATAATGAATGAATGGGTGAATGAATGAATGCATAAATCTGCATGTTGCTATAGCATTTACTATGAAACATGTTAAGGCCCTCTGAGAAATATTGTTTCTTTTATTTGTCTCTTCTTTAATTTCTAGTGTTTACTACTGTGACCTAAACGAATGAATGAGGATAGGTGCTTTGAGAAATATATTCTTAACACAGGAAATTTTGTCTTTTTTTTACTTGGTGTGGTTATGGTAACAAAAAAAAAAAAAAGTTAAACTCAGTAGAGACGCACAATTTCTCTTCAGTCTAATTATTTAGACCAGCGGTGACCAAAGCGGGTGTCATGATTACATCGTGTAATCACAGACATTCAACGGTTACGAGAAGTTTCCTGTACATCGCTGTGTGTTTCATTCACGTACTGAAGGCAAGCAGTGGCGGTATCATGTCGCTCCACAAACTCTGTCTCTACAAGCAGTAAGAGGTGGTTTCGTAAAGAATGAGGAGAACTTTTTTGTTGTTCTGTCGGGCAAAATGTAATGTTTACTTTGCTCAACGGTTCAATTAGAAATATATAGAAACATTAATTGCCACGCTGAATAATGTATAATAATAATAATAATAATAATAATAATTATTATTATTATCATTATCATTATTATTATTATTATTATTATTATTATTATTATTACTGACCACTAAGTATGTGTCCCTATCGTCCTTCTGTACGTGTGAATATTGATATTTTTAGATTTTCTCCCTAGAAAGATAAAATTATTAGGTTTTATCTCAGTTTTAATCTTCTTAATCTTTAGATGAGGGTAACTATTTATTAGTTATTCATTTAATAATAATATTGTAGAAAAACTGATTCAATATTATGTGCCAACAAACTGTTAAACGACAGGAATTGACATGTCTTAAATCATAGCCAGGAAGATAAAAATGAGATAAATAAATGTAAGGACGTCAGCTACCTAATGGAGTTTGAAATATCTCGTGCTCTAAAGCCTTTTAATACAACAGAATTTCTCAAAAGAGTAATGATTAAAAAAGCTTAAGTAACTTAATTTTGAAAAACTACGAATTTCTCGACCAAGTATTGAGAGAAGAAAATAGAAAATTCCTGATTATATTCAAGAGGAAGGTTAAAAAAGAAGCAAGAAAAATAATATATTATTCACTGGCTCTTGATGATAGCAGTGACATTACTGATACAGCAAATCTTGAAATTTTTATCCGCGGGATTGATCAATATGTTAGTACAGGAACCACCATTGGTTGTAGTTTTCATGCCAAGTACCTTTCCTCCGTCACCTTAATTCATAGACTGTCTGTCGCATGCAATCACTGCAGCTCGAGTTTCGGTCGCCGCTGATTTAGACTCTTAGACTAGGGCTCCATTAGCTGTGTTTGACGGCTGCTGTGAACTGCATTCTACTGCCTAGATTTGTACTGCAAGAAGATGGCTCTACTTAATGTAAATTCTCTGCGTTTGAAAGCCGTAGTCTACTGGTCCGCTCTGCTCTGGCCCGCTCCACTCCTGTTGTTCAGCTGAAAACAGCGTTGTAATGTTCTTTGTGTACTACAAGATCACGCAAAAATTGCAGTGAAAATGAGCACTCTGTTTATCAAGGTGATTGTATGTTTGCTATTGGTTCGCCGTCGTCGAAGATTGCATCAAAGAAAATGGTGGTTACATCCAATATTAAGTAACAGAAAACATGAAGGCATGTTTGCTGCAATGCATCACAAACTTAGGGAATATCCACCTAATTTTTTTTTAGTTCTACAAGATTTCGAAATTTTGTTCTAAGCATACGAATTAATTGTTCTGTATGGTTGTGAATCTTGGACTCTCACTTTGAGAGAAGAACGGAGATTAAGGGTGTTTGAGAATAAGATTCTTAGGAAAATATTTGGGGCTAAGAGGGATGAAGAGGAGAATGGAGAAAGTTACACAACGCAGAACTGCACGCATTGTATTCTTCACCTAACATAATTACAAAAAATAAATCCAGACGTTTGAGATGGGCAGGGCACGTAGCACGTATTGTCAAATCCAGAAACGCATATAGAGTGTTAGTTGGGAGAGCGGAAGGAAAAAGACCTTTGTGAAGGCCGAGACGTAGATGGGAGGATAATATTAAAGTGGATTTGAGAGACGTGGGATATGATGATAGAGACTGGATTAATCTTGTTCAGAATAGGGACCGATGGCGGGCTTACGTGAGGGCGGCAATGAACCTGCGGGTTCCTTAAAAGCCATTTGTAATTAAGTAAGTAGCATACCAAGTAATTATGCTCATACACAGGGGGTGTTTCGCCTCATGGACAATTGGACAGACGTTCGAAACAGGAGCACGATACATCTAACCAAATCAGAGCTGAAAACTGCAGTCGACTTTAACGATTACGCGTCTCAAAATACTCGTAATTTAAGCCTAGCTGGCGAAGTGTAGAATAAAGTTGTTTTTAGTAGCTAACTGAACGGAATATTTGTGAATTTTATATGCGAAATTTTGTCGATTCCTTAATCTTCCATATTTTCTTCAAAACAAGTTTGCAACCCAAATTTGTAGTAGCTACAGGATACTTCTCAATTTCAATAATTTATTTGCTCACTATCAAACTCCATATTACAAATTGCAAACAACCTATCAACAATACTATTGTGACACAACTGCAAACACTGCGAAACGTAGACTGTTTTACTACAGCAGCCAGCTGACTACTACGGCCAGTGGAGCCAGGTTTCGGCGACAGATAACGGCACGAAAATGGAACATGTTCTATTCTCCCGGCAGTAGACCTTGGTACTTCCGCCGTAATTCTGTTAGGCGCAGTGAAATACTGCCCATATAGCCGCCTAGACTTGTTTTGCGTGTATTCCATTTTCAGGCAGTACACTGCAGCTCACAACAGCTGTCAAACACAGCTACTCTCTTTCCAGCTAAAGTTTGAAGTAAATGTAAATAAATGCACGTGGCATAATGGTTCCTGATTGGCTATTGGATGCACAACGCCTCCTAACTCATGCTTGTCATCTTCTTCCTCACATTAAAATAGTTCCTTCTAAAATAATAAACTGTATAATATATATGGAATACGAGTGAATTAAACGTGCTTATAAGAACACTTTCTTACGATTTAAACAACATGTTTATATTACTAGTTTCAGACATTGCGTGTTAAATAATTGTAACGTGTATTATGGCAACGCGCATGCGTAATAGGCGTTAAATCCCTCCCAAGGTAACTTGCAGCTTCACAGAGCACATCAGCACAGCTGGTATAACACAGTGCGAGATTCAGTGTTGCCGACCTCAAATAAATTTCTGTAGAATTAAAGAAATTCTCCATTCTTCAAAGAATAACATTTAATCACGAATCTACAGAAAAAGAAAATCCACTATTCCCAGTAGAGAAATAATAATTAATATTAACCCTCTGTGAGCATTTTACGGGTTAGTTCAATGAATGTGTTGAAATGTCTGCAATATATCAGGCGGTGGCTGCCCTGCGTGCTGCTTAGGTAGCTAGCTTGCGATTGCGGAGTAATATATTTTGTTTTGTTGACGTCTACTTCAATCTTTAGTTGGAAATAGAGTAGTGGAGCCCTAGCCTAATGCAGACATGGAAGGACGGACGGTTGTGGATGTGTGGATGCTAGTATTCATTCACCCCACAACGCTGGGCTCTGAACTGCTCGTTGTTTACACTGTGTTCCGTACAAGTAGGAGTAAGGGACATCAGTGGCGTGCTGGCTATTCCAGTGAACATGTCATAAGTTTTATAATTGAAAATACCACATGGCAATTACTTATCAGCTTTTTAAAAGAAGGTTTTTATCGTTCAAGAATATACAGGGACATCATTTTATTTTTACTTCAATTTTTATTGTACCAGAGTTTTTGAATGCACTTCACTCCCATCCCTTCTACTAATGAAGTTCAACCGTCCTCCACACAGATCCAAGACCGCATATACAGTCATAGTAGCCTTACGGTCATAGTGAACAGTACGTTCCAGAAATATGTTCACGTTTTCCAGTGACGAAATAGCTTTCACTATTGAATCATTTTTGCACATGTACTGTCGTCGCATCCCGGTTTCCCTCACCAGCTTCTATTCCCCCTCTGTAAATGCTAGTGGCTAGGCTGTCTTAGCTCTTTTCTGAGAACATTAATTCCTGCTAGGAATTGGACGTCTACGTAATATTATACAGCTGTTTAAAATAACTTAAATAAAAGGGCCTCGTTAAGTAATTAACTGTCACGTGATTTCCTCCCTTTGTACAACCCTGCGACAAAACCACTTGGACAGACAGTAGATAGCATGTCTGAGTAATTTTATCTTTTCGGATCGGGCAGAAGTGAAGATTGAATTTACAGTACGTAAGGTACTCTTTTATAGAGTAGGTACAGAATTATTTCAACATGAGTTACTAGTACGAAGGACGAACCTGGTCATTGGAATTAGATGCAATAGTCTATAGTGTGATAATATACACAAAATAACTGACACCTGTATCGAAAATAACGGCTAACATTTTAAAAAATGTGTTCAAATATCTATATTATGATTATTTTTCAATTTAACTTCATTCTCTATATTGTACGCTAATGTGCTGTAGACAATATAATATACACTGCATAATGAATATGTCCGAATGGATAGCTCAATTCGTGAGTAAAAACATTCATTGTTAATACTGTACTGTATTTTGATTAAACAAAAACCTAATGAAAATGATCAAACTCAAAATCGCGATATTTACTAGTTTACGTAAATGGAACTACTTTTCTTCCCTCCTATACCTAGTAAAGTGATTTGTTTGTATATTACGCCAGTATCATCGAACTCCAGTTGTGGAAGGGGGTAGGAAACGGCGTTGATCCAAAGGTATAGCCAGGTTAATATTAAAAATGTTAGTGAAAATAAAATGATGTCCCTGTACCAGTCCTGATAATACATCATAGTATTAAATTAAACTGAGTTCAATACTGAATTATGAAGATAGTCACTTCCGTGATGGAGATCGCCTACATCTCTGATTATTTATAACAAGTCTTTCTAAAATAAATTAAAATTTAAGTATCATTCACAACAAAAGTTACGACTAAGTTAGGTACTTAAACTAAACGAAAAAAATAATTAAGGAATATTGTTTTCATTCACAATAAAATCTTAACGTAGAAAATAAACAACGAAAAAGTATAACAGAAGACCAGCGGAATGGGTATGTGCGGGAACAGTTGAATTAAATTTGAGAAATATATTCTTTTAAATAAATGCATATCCTACTTACGTTCATTCACTTTACAATTCTATTGTAATTGATTTCCAGATATTTTACTTCAGTTGTATTTCTTTTATGAATAGTGCGCTTTTTTGTCGTAAGTCATCTATGCTGTTTAAATAAAATTATCAACTTTTCGTCAAACGACGTAATTTTCTCAGACGCAGATTCTTCATCCGTGATTGGCTGTAGGCGTCTGTCTCTGAATAATTAAACTAAAAATTGTACGTAGAAGTCTGGAGTTCATAGGATCGTAAAATGTGCATTTTCCTGTAATTTTACGAGTAATTTATTTATTGTGAATATTTTCATTAATAACCAGACTTCGTTGAATTGCCACACGCGGCATGCAATCAGGTTGCCGATGTACGTAGTATAGAGGAGGTGAGCGACCGCCCGGTCTCGTAGTATAAGCAGTTCATGTTAAGAGTTGTGACCGGTCCAAATAGATAGAGCAGCTACAGCTAATGTATACCTATGTAAGCACTTGTTTTTGCATTACTGTGGTTGGAATAGCCAAAGCTTAACATTTGTTCATTGCAGACAAGAATTCAATCAAAAATATTACAATGAGAGTGTTACTGTTCCAAATAATTGCCCCTGGAATATCCTTACCCCCGCAGGCAATCTTGACCCGTTAGGGAACGTGGTTGGATGCTGTTAATTATTATGCAGAACATTACAGCAAAATAATGGAGGTAATTGATGCATTGAATAGGACAGTTCCGCTGTTGCAGCTATAAAATCATTGCCTTCTGAACAGCTATCGGAAGATATTCTGTTCATTGATTCTAATTTTAAAATCGTGTCCAAAAGCATCATTCTGTTAGAATCGTCTAAACTACAACTCTCAGAAGCCCTTAATATAGTGGCTAAAGTATCACAGACCGTTATCCAAAATAACAATTCACTAATTTCAGAAAAAGTGAAATGTGATTGAGAAACATTATTGCTAAAAATTCTGCCTATTCACAACCTTCGTATTATAAATGATGTACTATCAGGTCACGACAAGACGTCTGAAGTTGGTGTATTAAAAAGTAGTAACTTTCCGTTCTTCAAATATGCACGTATTACATCGTGTGATGTTGAACGTACATTTCCTAATATGAAAACTGTTTGAGTGACCATCGGAGGAGATTACTTTGCAGTCGCTCAAAATGTACGTAAATATTCACTGCAATGCACATATTCAAGGATGATGTGAGTATATTATATTAAATTTTAAGAGTTAATATATATATCACTACAAAATAATTGTGTATTTACATGTTTAGACATTTGCTACTTCAATGATCATTATATTTCTTGAATGCAGGATACAGGTCTTATTGTAACCGCAGTATACTGCTCAGTGTTTATATCAGAGGCATACTCGATCCGTTGCACGTCCCCTTCTCATACAGTCTATACCGCGAGCGTAGTAAACCTTACGATTCTCGTGGCAATTCCACGAAGTCTAGTAATAACTGTTCATCTTTTAAAACAATGTTCACAGAATTTATTATCAGTGCCATAGAATGAAATTTGCAGCATAAAAACTGAGAAAGAGCGTCAATTTCCCTATTCCTGCAATGTTAACAGAGTGAGCGCTTGGGTCCAGCCGCCGACTTTTGCGGTATTCTGTCTATATACGGAAGCGGGAGAGATTAAAATGTTGCACTAGTAAAAAAAAGTTCGTGTGATATTGTGCAGAAAACCATTACTGTTTATTTTTTAGACCTACAATTACATAAAATATAAATTTACCATAATGTTCTATTAATGATATTGAAAGTTTGTATTTGCTGATCGTTTTATGTAAATAACAGTATTGTCATAGCCCGTTTCTGCATTAGAACAGAGCATCTATTTTGTATCGGTATGTCTGTACCCGCTTGAACTGTGTACTTCTAAACTCCCTCCTCCCCGCTTGAGCTGTACTGTATACTTCTAAACCCCTAAAGTTGCAAAACGTCTAATATTGTAAACTTTAATAATTAGTTAAATATTTGAATTAGAAAAAAATTGTAAGGACATATACTTATAAATTAAATGTTATAATATTTTGGAAACAGTAAAGTAATAATTAAATTAACATAATTCGATTAATCAACCAATCTATCAATGGTCCCCGCACCGTGGCGTCGTGGTTTAAAGCATCCTACCTAGGACTCGCGTTACGGAGTCGCGCTGGTTCGAGTCCTCACGGGGAAAGAAATTTTCTCATGAAATTTCGGCCAGTGTATGGGACCAGTGCCCAACCGACATTGTGATGTATTTGGTAGCGAAATCGGGTTATAATAGCTGGCTGTAACGACTGGGAGATCATCGTGATAACCACACAACTCTATTATGGTTAGATGATCGTTCACCTCTGCTTTGGCATGTAGACGTGACGCAGTAGCCGGCTGGTCGGTCGGGGCCCTTAAAAGTGCTTTATCACCATTTATTATTATTATTATTATTATTATTATTATTATTATTATTATTACAGAGATAGTTTCTAAATGCTGCATTATCATTCTTCTACCTAGACAGCATAATTTCAATTTCCTAATGATTCCTTATCTCATTTCCCCTAAACTTCTCTCTTTCTTGCGGACTTCAGTCGATGAAAATAAATGAGTCTCTGGTCGGAGCTCAGCAGCTGTTCTTACAACTTTGCCTTCGCTAGCGTCCACTCACCGAAGTAATTGGGTAATTGACTGGTGAAATTTTTTCTATTATTTCGCATTTCTAAATTCTAAAATAGCCAAGCCATTGTTTTACTGTGGGTGTATGTATTGTATTACGCCATTGTACTGTATAGGGTAAACATTGGTAATTTCGTGGCAGTGGTTATTTCATGATACTTTTTATTTGCTCTTTCGTGAACTAATCAATGCTGTTACGAGATTCAAATTTCCGCCAAGGGATTGCATATGTTGTCCAGTTTCCAGAAACATACAGCTACGCTTTGTGTCACTGTTGTAGCTGCTTCAGTGAGCTTTTATGTTTGGAGAGAACAAGTTAGCGTCGACTTCTCAGGCGTACAAATTTTGTGGATGTTTGTAATTACATTACAGGCTTATTACTAAAAGTAAGCATATGATATTTGGTACAAAGGTTTATTGCATCTTCATGAAATTTTAGGTAATGTTTTTGGAATTTTAGATACAGCTGTAGTCGCCATATAGGCTTAGCTTTACTGATAGAAATCTTAGCTGTTTGAGGCGAAATTTTGTTGAGCATTAAGCGTTACATTTTAAACTATTTTAAAAATTGTATTACAATGCGAATTTTATAAATCTGAAGATAAGACGTGATAAAAAAAGAAAATGGGGACGCAATGGGTTCAGTGTAGCTTCTGATTGATTTGTTGTCATGCTAAGTGCCAATGATAAGTACTAGATGACTTATTTGCAAGAATTATGACAGAAGATGAAACATGGCTCCACCATTTTGGACTGGAGACAGAGGCAGACAATGGAGTGGCATCATGCAAATGCACCAAAGAAATAGAAATTCAAAAGTGCACCTTCGGCAGGAAAAGTTATGGCTGGTGTGTTTTTCGATTCAGAAGGACTCTTGCTTGTGGACATCATGCCGCACGGAACCACCATTAATTCTGACGCGTATGTTGCAACTCTCAAGAAACTTCAAGCTCGACAGAGTCGTGTTCGACGACATCGGGAGAAGCAGGATATTCTGCTATTGCACGACAACGTACAGCCATATGTCAGTCACAAGACCACAGACCAGATCAGAAAATTCGGATAGACAACTCTGAAACAGCCGCCTTACAGTCCTGAACTAGCACCGTGCGATTAACATCTCTTTGGTAAACTGAAGGACCCCTTCGCGGAACGAGGTTAGAAGATGACTCCCTTGTGTACGCTGCTAAAGAGTGGCTCAGACGTGTTGGTCCAGACTTTTACCATGCTGGTCTACAGGCCCTCGTTCCTAGGTTACGTAAGGCAGTTGAAAGGGACGGGGATTATGTGGAAAAGTGACATCTTGTTCCTAAAGGATGCATCTACATTGTGTGAAAATAACAAAGCTGTAGGATAAAAATTTAATGTTTAAACAAAAGTTATGCATTACTTTTGGAGTTACCCTAGTAATATAGGTTATAGTAAAGTCCGTAATAAAAATGTTCACCCTTTCAGGGCAAAGAAAATCCCTTTTCAATTTCAATTTTTACTTTGATTTCATTCTTATTATGTGTTGATATGTATTTCTGTTTTCTTGCTATGGATATTAGACGGAATTACTATGTTTGAAGTGTTGTAACAATAAATGAGAATTTCATTTGACTTTTTCACAATTCTTCTACCTCTCACGAAATTATCAATGTAATATCACGAAATTACCAAGGTTATCACGAAATAACCAACCTTTTAGCTTAGGTTGTAAAAGTGGTTTTTGGCACTTGTTCAAGAACGTGCCCAATATTTTATGTCTCCAGATTTGTACAGTAATTTATCGTCTTTTAGATGAAAAAATCGGAATAAGGATATAATTACACATTTGCATTTTAAGTTAATTTTCATGAAATTATCACGAAATTACCAATGGTTACCCTTCTTCTATATTATACAGGGTGTAACGAAAAATCTAGGCGAAACTTCACGTATGGATTACTCACATGTAAAGAAGAAAATGTTTATATCAACATGAGTCCGGAAATGCTTGGTTTCTCAGTAGGGCTTGGAAGTATGATCATAGTATGATCCAGTACGTTTGTTTGCTGGAATAATTTTCGTGCATTCTGTTCACATTTTCTTAGGTGAACTGTTCAAGATATCCACTTCCTGCCTGAATACAGCTTCCCAAAACAGATGGTGGTACGATGAACTTCACTAGAAGTGACATATTTTCCAACTAATTTGAGCTCTTGTTTGTGGACGCAAATAAGGTGTTGAAAAGTATAATCTCGGGGATATCCATTATCACCCCAGAGTATCCCATTATTTATTCTTCCTGTCTTAAATTCTGCTGTCTAGCGGCTGTTGTTAAATATTGTAATATTATGCACGGAACCTGGCCAACGAGCAACTATATCTCTAATTAACAGTAATGTGAAGGTACACCATAACATATTATATAGAAGCTGTTGACAAATAAATATATCAATAAAATATATCTAATTAGAAGATCAGAATCACACTGAAAAAAAAAATTAATATTCCCACTTACCTCGCCTCTGTTGCGTCCAGGAGACTGAGTTTTAATGTGGATACAATAATTTAGAGTCCCTAGAAATCCAGGAAAGCGTGATATTTGCTAAACCTCTGCCATTATTTCACCACGTTCTTTCTGTCGAGGAAAATAGTAAAGTTACACTGAGGTCGTAATGCTGCAATTGAAACAGAAAGTAACCTTGCTGCAGCTTTTTTCAAACATCTGCACGATCGGTCATTGGAATCTGAAAAAAAAATCGCGATGCACAGTATCTCAAAACATTTAGGAGTTTCTGCATAAGTGAGGCAGGTACGTTTATTTTGTTTTGATATCCTAACCTCTTTAGAGTCCGTATAGGCCAGTTTCTATCTGATGCTTTTCCAATTCACTGCGGGCTAAAGCAGGGAGATGCACTGTCACCTTTACTTTTTAACTTCGCTCTAGAATATGCCATTAGGAAAGTTCAGGATAACAGAGAGGGTTTGGAGTTTAACGGGTTACATCAGCTTCTTGTCTATGCGGATGACGTGAATATGTTAGAAGAAAATCCACAAACGATTAGGGAAAACGCGAAAATTCTACTTGAAGCAAGTAAAGAGATAGGGTTGGAAGTAAATCCCGAATAGACTAAGTATATGATTATGTCTCGTGATCAGAATATTGTACGAAATGGAACTATAAAAGTTGGAGATTTATCTTCGAAGAGGTGGAAAAATTCAAATATCTTGGAGCAACAGTAACAAATATAAATGGCACTCGGGAGGAAATTAAACGCAGAATAAATATGGGAAATGCCTGTTATTATTCAATTGAGAAGCTTTTGTCATCTAGTCTGCTGTCAAAAAATCTGAAAGTTAGGAATTTATAAAACAGTTATATTACCGGTTGTTCTGTATGGCTGTGAAACTTGGACTCTCACTTTGAGAGAGGAACAGAGTTTGAGGGTTTTGAGAATAAGGTTCTTAGGAAAATATTTGGGGCTAAGAGGGATGAAGTTACAGGAGAATGGAGAAAGTTACACAACGCAGAACTGCACGCATTGTATCCTTCACCTGACATAATTAGGAGCATTAAATCCAGACGTTTGAGATGGGCAGGGCATGTAGCACGTATGGGCGAATCCAGAAATGCATATAGAGTGTTAGTTGGGAGGCCAGAGGGGAAAAGACCTTTGGAGAGGTCGAGACGTAAATGGGAAGATAATATTAAAATGGATTTGAGGGAGGTGGGATATGATGGTAGAGACTGGATTAATCTTGCTCAGGATAGGGACCAATGGCGGGCTTATGTGAGGGCGGCAATGAACCTCCGGGTTCCTTAAAAGCCAGTAAGTAAGTAAGTGAGTAAGTAAGTAAGTATTCTAACCTCTTTTGAATTCCTTCGCAGTTTTAGAAACTTGATAACGTTAAAGAAATAGGTTACTGTTCCTGAGAGAGCAGTAATGTCATTTCTCTTTATATTCTTCTTATATTCCAAATTCTTCGCCTTTCTTTTTGAGCATGTTCTTGAAGTAATGTAGCTGGTAATGTAATTGAAGACCTACCTCGAATAATGGTGTAACCAACAAATCTGTAATACACGTTTCAGGAGAAAAGAAAATAATTTCAGGGGCATATTTCATTAGGCCTATATTTACTAGCAGAACTATATGATTAATCAAGGATACAAATTTATTCAGCTATTTGATGCATTCCTTTATTGTTATAAATAAATGCTTCAAAATTACTTTTTCTACTTTTCAAGAGATGTCTTCAATTCTCTGGCAGCTATATTTGACACTCTAAAAACATGTTAACATTTTTACAATAGGAACTCGTGATGTTAAATTAACTATTAATTTTACATGAAGTTAGAACTAACTGCTCTTGATTAAACCCTCCTGTTGTTAAGTTCACTATTAAACTGGACTAACTTTGTGTTAAATGCATCAAAACGGTTGGCGAAACCGGGCCTAAGTGTATTGCAAAAGTTTATTTTACCGGCTGACAAAGTAAGACTTTTCATTGTAGATCATTAATTTGTCTTTGTATTTTTGTAAATGGCAATGTTATCAGACAATTAACATGTTACTAGTCTACCAGAAACTCGGTTAATTGTACCATTTAAAAGTCAGACTGCGGCGATACCTTACCACCTCTTCGCGATACAATGAACTAACCAACTGATAAAAGGCAGCAATTTGTGACCACAGAAGTTGTCATGATTTTTCTTTCAAGCCATAAAAGCATTTGATACGGATTTACATTGCTACTTTTTTCCATTTATTTTATCTCTGAATACATAAAATGTCAACATAAAATATTAAAACTCCAGTCAACAGATAAAAAAGGCTAAAGTAAGGGTCTTTTCTTCAGTATGAAATAACCTTGCATGCAAAATTTAATAAATTTATCTATAGTAATGTCACGAGAGGTCTGAGATTTATTAGAACTATTTCGTGAATAAAATAAAAATGAAAATAATATATCCCTAAAATTCGCTCACAAAATGTTAATAATTGTATATTTACGAATACTTAACCTATTCAGTCATTGTAAAGTTGAAATAGATGAATATCGATGGTGCTATGGATCCAAGAATTCTTAAACTTTGGTGTTACGTGATCAAATTTCTGCGTATTGCAGATGAATCTTATACACAATTATGAGCACACTGTAATCTCTCTGCTAGATTATGTCAGCAAGAAATCACAATAATCAAAATGGGGCATCACAAGTGTCTGAATAAGAATTTTTTTAGAGTAAATGGTAGAAATTTCCTCATGTCGTTTAAAGAATGGAGCAACGAGAATATTTTCTTACATATCTATGTTACCCGACTATTCCAATTTATGTCATTGTCCGAAAAGGAATCAAGATTCTTGACGGCTTCAGAATATTCTATTGATTTACTACCATTTAGCTTAATAATAGCACTGAGACAAATAATATCTTTGCTTGTTAACCGTCGTTATGTCTACCCCTGTGGAGTAACGGTTATACAGGGACATAATTTTATTTTTACTTCAATTTTTATTGTACCTGAGTTTTTTAATGTACTTCACTCCCACCCCTTCTACTAATGAAGTTCAACCGTCCTCCACACAGATCCAAGACCGCATATACAGTCATAGTAGCCTTACGGTCATAGTAAACAGTACGTTCCAAAAATATGTTCGCGTTTTCCAGTGACGAAAGAGCTTTTCATATTGAATCATTTTCGCACAGATACTGTCGTCCATTTGCCTACGTTGTGTCCCAGTTCCCCCCCCCCACCAGCTTTTATTCGCCAGCTAGTGGCTGCGCTGTCTTAGCTCTTTTCCGAGAACATTAATTTCTGTTAGGAATTGGACGTCTACGTAATATTATACAACTGTTTAAAATAACTTAAATAAAAGGGCCTCGTTAAGTAATTAATTGTCACGTGATTTCCTCCCTTTCTACGACCCTACGACATAACCACTTGGACGGACAGTAGATAGCATGTCTAAGTAATTTTATCTTTTCGGATCGGGCAGAAGTGAAGATTGAATTTACAGTACGTAAAGTACTCTTTTACAGAGTAGGTACAGAATTATTTCAACATGAGCTACTGGTACGAAGAACGAAACTGGTAATTGGAATTAGGTACAATAGTCTATAGTGCGATAATATGCACATTAGAACTGAAGCCTGTATCGAAATGAACGGCCACCATTTTAAAAAATGTGTTTAAATATCCATATTATGATTATTTTTCAATTTAACTTGATTCTCTATATTGTACGCTAATGTGCTGTAGACAGTATAATATACACTGCATAGTGAATATATCCACATGGACAGCTCAGTTCGTGAGTAAAAACACTCATTTTTAAAACTGTACTGCATTTTAATTAAACAAAAACCTAATGAAAATTATCAAACTCAAAAGCGCATATTTCCTAGTTTACGTAAATGGATGAATTACTTTTCTTCCCTCCTATACCTAGTAAAGTGATTTGTTTGTATATTACGCCAGTATCATCGAACTCCAGTCGTGGAAGGGGGTAGCAAACGGCGTTGATCCAAAGGTATAGGCAAGTTAATATTAAAAATGTTAGTAAAAAATAAAATGATGTCCCTGTAGTAAATGCAGAAGGAATATGCGACGCACATATTATCCCTTAACGCAACCCCTCCTTCTAACAAACCATTTGTTCTCCTCAAAACCAGCTTCAAATGCTCAAGTCACAAAAATTTTTCTGTATGAAAATATCCTATTTTCGGTCGACAATTTTGTCTAGTTTTAAAGCCCACACACTGAACGTTATTACTCGTACTACAGTAACATTATTTTCAAAACAAACAAAACCCACAATATTTTTAAGCACTCATTCAACATACGTCTTTCTTTACCTGCTACTTTTACTGACAAGTGAAGCACAATATTCATTATTGAGCATTATTAATACTTTCAACATCATATATACATTTTATAATACCCAATAAGTCGTGTAGCACAGGTCATATAATTTAATGTTAGACATTGAAAATAATTTTACTCATATAAAAAATACATACTGTATAGGGTTTCTACACATTGAAAATAATTTTACACATATAAAAATACATATTGTATAAGCCGGTGTCTGATTTAAGTTCTTCATTTTTGTTTAGGCAACCCAAATATCAGTCCAGATATGCGGGAGGTTTCTAACGGTTTCGCAGGCGGAATCAGGGGTGTGTATAATGTCCATTGACACTGTCACGTGAATATTATGAATTTTAGTTTTCGTGTGATAACTTTATGTTAAACACATACAGTTAATCTGTTATGTTTTATTTTTTAGGTGTTTTATTTTATTAGGTGTTTTATTTTATGTTTTATTATTATTGTGTTAAATTGTATTGTGTATTCTTATTGTATTGTGTATAAAATTGTATATGTGTTGTAAATTTTATTATGTATTGTAAATTTTATTGTGTATTGCTTATCATTTTAACTGTGTATTGTTAATATTGTATATACCACTGCCACCGGTGCTTGCCCACTTGCAGTGTAAATAAATACATACATACATATTAATTATTCATTTTCTTTCGGCTTTCCAAAGTTTCTTATAGACGCGTTTTCAATTGCATAGTGTTTTATCGAGTCATTTGCTCTTCTTGTAGTCTCGATATTATTTCTTAATTACGTAAGTTATCTTCATCATTCAATTTAATTTGTTGTGTTTCATTCAAGAATAACCAACGGATATAGTAAGAAGGCACCTTTAAAGAACACACAGCGTAGAGTTTTAACACAATTTACTTATTTTTAAAATATATTTTGAGTGTGTCACTTCTAGCGAAGCTACCATGGGAGCATCACAACCTGTGTAGACCAAGAAAAACGTTGGACTCAGACTATGACAGACCAAATGATCTATGGCATACGAGATCAATGACAACCCGCAAGGAACTGGACATGGCTCAGAACCAGACTGTTCCAAGTCCATTTTAGTACTTTTTTTCAGGAGAGCTATTGTAAGCCCCTGACATTCAAAGCTTCATGAAACAATTTGGAATAGCTTCATAGCAACTTTATGGAGAGGAATATTTACAATTTTGTTCGATTCATATATGCAGACTAGAACTGGAACACAATGAAACACAGATTTCCTTCTTACAAAAAGTTGGACTTAGAATAGGCTGGTTCTCAGCCCTCGATATAGTACCTGCTGGAATATATTAGATTCAATTCTTCTGTCGCTATCATTCATTTTTATTGTCATGAGTTTCAGAGATTCAAACCGTGACCTTCGAAGGCAGGTTTAGAGCTTTTCTAGGTGGATCTGTGGAACATTCTGGTTCATATGGTATTTCGATCGATTACATATTTCCGTTTTAAAGTAGAATTAACTAGAACTTTTTAGAACCTAGAATCGAAGTTAGAAATTAGAGGGTATGAAAAGAAGAACCGAGGATCGAACCCTCACAAGCAGTCGAAATATTCACAGAACCCATTAACCTAGGTGAGAGCTGTGAACTACCTTGAGAGATACGTGTATCGGTAGATAACTTTTAAGTTATCATCTGTTTCGATCTGCTTCACATCCTTATTGAGTGACAGTAGGTAGGCTACATTTCCCCCCTATTCTATTAGCATAACAAGTCGCAGTTGTGTTGTGTTGGTAGCCTGTCTGTCCTTGACATTTTTCCGCCTCTTAAATATATTCCATTGTACTTAATTTTGCACATTGAGACGGTAAACGTACTTCCTGACGTTTCGGAGCTTTGAAAGAAAGCGTACCTTTACTTTGTGAGGCGTTTACATGTCCTGACTGATAACTAGACCTCGGATTTTAGGTTAAATGCCTATTTTTTCTGTATGGATAAACTAAAACTAGTTAAATATCTTCATATTTTATATAAAATATGAAAGTTTGAAAGCGGTTTTATGGTGCCTAAAATCCTATTTTGCCCATTTAGACGTATTTTTAAGGTTTTAGAGCCTAAAATTGCCTATTTCTATTTATTATGTGTATATTGACGTTTTATCCTTAAGGTGTATTGTACACCTTTACATACAAAAAATTTGTTTTGGATAATTTTGCTCTGTAAAATTTTTATTCAATTGAGAAAGGTATCAGAAAGAGAATGAAGTGAGCAGATCCCTTGAAATTATATCTAAATTGTTTTTAAAAATTATTTTGTTTATAATTTTGACATGCAACTTGAAACATGATAGCTCATGCAGTTTTTAAGATAGAGCCACAGTTTTTTCACTGTTTTATAGCTAAAACTATTCTTTAGTGCCTGACATAGAGCTATTTTTTATTTTTATTTACATTAATTAAATATTACCATATATATAACTTACAATAATATTTTATGGTGCATAAATCATGTAAAAAATCCATAGATAATTATTAATTACATTAATGTTATTTTACTCATTGTCAGGCACTGGGGGACATTTCAAGCTTCAAAATGACACCAATATCTTCTTCGTATCACCATATTTGCCTGAGATATCATGTTTGAAAGAATTAAATATTCTAAAATTACTATTTACAGGAAATGAGCCACAAACTTTCAGAGCCTAGAAGACTCCATCATCATATGTCACCCCTTAAGCAGCTTCATGTCGATCCAGTTTCAGCTTCTTTCTGCCTCTCAAATACCTCCGCCTTGTTTAAACTTCAGGTGTTGAATGTTTTTTTTTGGCATTTTTGTCCCTATTTCCATTGATGCAACAAATCCTGCGATGGTGTTTGTCCCAGGGTTTATGCCCATCCTCCTCAGAATTGTAATTTATACTTTTGGACTCTTATTAAAATGACGTACAACATCATTGACATACAAATTTACAGTTTTATGACTAACAGTAAAAGATTATAAATTACTTCATTATGTAAAAATTTTTTTCAATCTAATGATCATGCCCAGATAACTATGCATCTATTTCGGGACTAGAAAGAAGTTTATTTTACAAGCAATGCTGGACGAGGGGATTGACTGCTACGAAGATCACTCCAAAAGTAGCCTAAGTTACCGTGGCTGATGACGCAGCATTTTGGAAAATGGGACTTATCTGAAAAACCATTGGGCATAAATCGGAAATTCTTATATCAAATTAAAGGGGAGAAAATTCTCTATTAAAATAGTTATATTTTGAAAATTCTAATTTTTCATCATTTTTTGCGTTTTGTGGTTGTACATATACTTTAAGCCTATATCACTTATCAGAAGTAGAGACAAGCAAAATATTTTAAAGAGGAACAAGAATTTTCACGATGTGGAGAATGCGTTTAACGGCGGAAAATTTTTCATATTTCGTTTTGGTAAGAATGTAATGATTCATAAAAATGTAGCATAATATTTTTTTTCTTCATATTTTTCACAACTTATTACCCCCGTTAATATTCCTATAGCTACCACTGCCGTCGGTTTTTCAGACACTGTAAGGAGACAATAGAGATGTATTCCAGGAAACACTTCAAAAATCCAAGCCACCCATTTCCACCAACATTTCGGGATTCCCAAGGATAAGTGAAATCTCGAAATTCCTCTTTAGAGTCATTTTACTCGTAGAGTCATTTTACTCGTAGAGTCAACAAATTTCAGAAACCAAAACAATATAAGTGTTTCCTCATCAACTTTTGTTCATTCTTACGAATGCAGTGGAAGTCTTTTCAGTGTTACTATGTCTACTTATATAGGCCTACCTAAACTTTTAGGGTGCTATTCATAGACATTTCGCAGCACGCGCTACGAGCGTACTAGGCTAGCCCCGGCTATCCACTGGTTACTTGTACAGAATTCAAATCATATCCTATCGCTAACACTGGTTTATGAATTCGAAAAACGCTGATCATCCACCGGAAGCCCGCGCTAAAAATGTCTATGAATACGGCCCTTAATGTTTTAAACGGGTCTCGATAATCAATTTCGCTATCTACGTTATTTCCCCTCTCTATTTGCAACTTCATAGGATATCTTGAAACAAAGCAATATTAACTGACTGAAAATGTAATCTTTTGAAAGACTGTCGCCAGTTGTGAGTTCAACTAATATAGGAACTTTTTTCTCCTCTTCAATGTAAAATATTGAGTTATCTATTTCTTGCGTTCATTTAAAGGGAGTCAGAGGTGAAATTTTCGAAAAAAAAAACTGAAGAAAAAATGAAAATTTGTTTTTTTTTTCATTTTTATTATCTTTATTTTGATATTCCGATGTTAGTTTTTGATTTTGTGCCCTTAAAAGTATGAAATTAAAACCAAGATAACTGTATTACTATATTATTCCCATAATAAACTAATACTTATCATCATTTATATACCTTCTCTGAACATGTAAATAAAAAGAAATATTGAAAATTTCTTACAATATGGTGCATGGAGCATTTTATATCAAACGATATAAAGTTTTATAAAATTATTAATATTTACAGAACTATTGTACTTAGAAAGTTGAAACTTGGTATGTCCATTACTAATAACATACTACTTAGTATCCATGATCAATTTCAAACAAATCGGATAAATTTTGTGGATTTTGAAATATTCACTTCTGCCTCCCCTTAAGAAGTTGATGATGCTGAAAGACTATATAATTGTGCACAATTATTGCTTTTTATGAGACATAATGTTAAATATAGACAATATCATTAATCATTAAATCTTATTTTTGTAAATAATGATATAATAATAATAATAATAATAATAATAATAATAATAATATTTAAGAGTTAAGGCCGTAGGGCCTTCTCTTACACTCAACCAGGATTAAAACTTGCTTACATAGTTGAACATACAACTGAATTGGATTTAAGTAATTACATACAGATACGATTTACATAATGATATTAAAAGTGGCAGTTAAATAACATTTTTCCTAATAAAATAAAAATAAACACAGTGGAATATATATTAATGTTGTTAGAATCAAATACATGAAATCAGAAGCCGATAATTCAATAAACTTGCTGGAACTCGTTTAAGAACGAAGATATTTCAGAATTGCAATTTTTATATCATATTTTTGTATTTTTCGAAAATAAATTTCATATTTTGGCTCTAGCCATAAGGATAATGGATAATTTATCCGACCAACACCAACAGTTAGTTATGATGGTTGAGACGGACGTTTAATTTAAATTACGCTTCAATGTTTCAAATCACTGATTTGCAGAAATTATTATGAACTTCACTACAAGTCACAAAAAATTCACAATTGGAGGCAGATAATATTGATACGTAGCCTACAATATGTCCATGCAGGGCTACCAACACTGATTTTCCTCAGCGCAAAATACAAGTTCTCTAGTTTATCGTGTATGTACTACAGACTGTCACCCGATTATTTAAAAATAAACTGACTTATGGGTCATTTTATATTTGCAATGTAAATTTTTTTCTTGTCTACTTCCAATCGAGCCTGGGAAAGCTAGTGTAGTCCAATGAGTCATGAGAATGTTGTTCCTTACTATTATTTCATTTGGGAATTGTCTCCATTGCGTCGTTCAAGAGTATCGTGATTGCCATGCTGACTCTTGAACTAGAGCTTTGCGGGTTCAAATCCTGCTGAGGGCGATGAAATTTGATTTGCGACAAAATCTATAATATAGCTTCCTCCGGGAAGGAAATGACGCTGAGAGACCCGTGTCGTTGTCTTACGGCAAGCGAAAGATCCTTGTCCTCCTACTCCCGCTACTACTCCTAATCCTACCCCTCTACTACTCCTACTCCTACTCCCGCTACTACTCCTAATCCTACCCCTCTACTATTCCTATTCCTACCCCTCTCTTACTCCTACTCCTACTCTCGCTACTTCTCCTATTCCTACCCCTCTACTACTCCTACTCCTTCTCTCGCTACTAATCCTACTCCTACTCTCGCTACTTCTCCTATTCCTACCCCTCTACTACTCCTACTCTCGCTACTTCTCCTATTCCTACCCCTCTACTACTCCTACTCCTCCTCTCGCTACTACTCCTACTCCTACTCTCGCTACGTCTCCTATTCCTACCCCTCTACTACTCCTACTCCTCCTCTCGCTACTACTCCTACTCCTACTCTCGCTACGTCTCCTATTCCTACCCCTCTACTACTCCTACTCCTCCTCTCGCTACTACTCCTACTCCTACTCTCGCTACTTCTCCTATTCCTACCCATCTAGTACTCCTACTCCTCCTCTCGCTACTACTCCTACTCCTACTCTCGCTACTTCTCCTATACCTACCCCTCTACTATTCCTACTCCTCCTCTCGCTACTACTCCTACTATCGCTACTTCTCCTATTCCTACCCCACTACTACTCCTACTCCTCGTCTCGCTACTACTCCTACTCTCGTTACTTCTCCTATTCCTACCCCTCTACTACTCCTACTCCTCTTCTCGCTACTACTCCTACTCCTACTCTCGCCACTTCTCCTATTCCTACCCCTCTACTACTCCTACTCTTCCTCTAGCTACTACTCCTACTCCTACTTTCGCTACTTCTCCTATTCCTACCCCTCTACTACTCCTACTCCTCCTCTCGCTACTATTCCCACTCCTCTCGCTACTTCTCCTATTCCTACCCCTCTACTACTCCTAATCCTCCTCTCGCTACTACTCCTACTCCTACTCTCGCTACTTCTCCTATTCCTACCCCTCTACTACTCCTACTCCTCCTCTCGCTACTACTCCTACTCCTACTCTCGCTACGTCTCCTATTCCTACCCCTCTACTACTCCTACTCCTCCTCTCGCTACTATTCCTACTCCTACTCTCGCTACTTCTCCTATTCCTACCCATCTAGTACTCCTACTCCTCCTCTCGCTACTACTCCTACTCCTACTCTCGCTACTTCTCCTATTCCTACCCCTCTACTACTCCTAATCCTCCTCTCTCTACTACTCCTACTCCTACTCTCGCTACTTCTCCTATTCCTACCACTCTACTACTCCTAATCCTCCTCTCGCTACTACTCCTACTCCTCCTCTCGCTACTACTCCTACTCCTACTCTCGCTACTTCTCCTATTCCTACCCCTCTACTACTCCTACTCTCGCTACTTCTCCTATTCCTACCCCTCTACTACTCCTACTCCTCCTCTCGCTACTACTCCTACTCCTACTCTCGCTACGTCTCCTATTCCTACCCCTCTACTACTCCTACTCCTCCTCTCGCTACCATTCCTACTCTTACTCTCGCTACTTCTCCTATTCCTACCCATCTACTACTCCTACTCCTCCTCTCGCTACTACTCCTACTCCTACTCTCGCTACTTCTCCTATTCCTACCCCTCTACTACTCCTACTCCTCCTCTCGCTACTACTCCTACTATCGCTACTTCTCCTATTCCTACCCCACTACTACTCCTACTCCTCGTCTCGCTACTACTCCTACTCCTACTCTCGTTACTTCTCCTATTCTTACCCCTCTACTACTCCTACTCCTCTTCTCGCTACTACTCCTACTCCTACTCTCGCTACTTCTCCTATTCCTACCCCTCTACTACTCCTACTCTTCCTCTCGCTACTACTCCTACTCCTACTCTCGCTACTTCTCCTATTCCTACCCCTCTACTACTCCTAATCCTCCTCTCGCTACTACTCCTACTCCTACTCTCGCTACTTCTCCTATTCCTGCCCCTCTACTACTCCTAATCCTCCTCTCGCTACTACTTCTACTCCTACTCTCGCTACTTCTCCTATGCCTACCCCTCTACTACTCCTACTCCTCCTCTCGCTACTACTCCTACTCCTCCTCTCGCTACTACTCCTACTCCGACTCTCGCTACTTCTCCTATTCCTACCCCTCTACTACTCCTACTCTCTCTACTTCTCCTACTCCTACTCTCGCTACTTCTCCTATTCCTACCCCTCTACTACTCCTAATCCTCCTCTCGCTACTACTCCTACTCCTCCTCTCGCTACTACTCCTACTCCTACTCTCGCTACTTCTCCTATTCCTACCCCTCTACTACTCCTACTCCTCCTCTCGCTACTACTCCTACTCCTACTCTCGCTACTTCTCCTATTCCTACCCCTCTACTACTCCTAATCCTCCTCTCGCTACTACTCCTACTCCTACTCTCGCTACTTCTCCTATTCCTACCCCTCTACTACTCCTACTCCTGCTACTACTCCTAATCCTACCCCTCTACTATTCCTACTCCTACCCCTCTCTTACTCCTACTCTTCCCCTCGCTACTACTCCTACTCCTACTCTCGCTACTTCTCCTATTCCTACCCCTCTACTACTCCTACTCCTCCTCCCGCTACTACTCCTACTCCTGGTCCTGCTCCCGCTACCACTACCACTACCACCACCACCACCACCACTACTATTCAAGCATAGTAAAGTGTATTATAATTTAATACGAGTGGAATAAACATGTCTAGTTACTGTTACTTTAATTTGTTTCTCTAGTTACACCTTATTTTATTAGTTACAGTTTATTCACAATCACATAAGCTGTGGTACTACTGATAAGCATGACCTTCCACTGTCGCGCGTCTAATGTACTGCACAACTGTAGAGTCCTGCGTAGCGCACGTCACCACACATACTGCAGAAACCTCAGCTACTTATTTGTGTTCCCGTACGGGCACGCTCCATTGCCAAAGCGGACAGTAGGTCTGTACCTTGCCGGCCCTAAGACGTAACTTTGAACTATATTTTTGTACTTCACATTCTTCAGTAGCACTGAACAGAGACACAACGAATCCAGTGAACGTTTCAATTGTGGCTAGAGTCGTGCGTTCGTTAGATATGAAAATGTCACAATGCTTTATTACGCGATTTGTTGTAGATTCTGGAAGGTAGAGCAAATTCAGCCAAATGAATCAAGAAAATTTCGTTTCTGATCTAAGTACCTGGCACAATGTTAAACCTTTCGTAGTATCACACTATGGCCTCTTAACAATTATGTAATGTTGTTCGTAACGAAAGATCTCTGGATTTCTATGCCCAGTTTATAACAATTTCAGGACTTTACAGAAATAGTGTGGCAACACTTATCAGTTGTGAATGTAAGTCATACGACTCACGACTTGCTTTCTGCATATCGCGCGTGATAATCTTGTGTAATTTATTGTTTCATTTTGTGTAAATTTTTGTGATAAAATAATATTGAACACAATATTATTATGTGGTGTAATTTCCTTTGGTTTAATTTTGTTGAGATTATGAATTTGTGTATTATTGGTAGTAACAAGAATGGAATTTAAGATGTAAGCATTAGAAAGATTGATAAATGTACAGGGACATCATTTTATTTTTACTAATATTTTTAATATTAACCTGGCTATACCTTTGGATTAACTGTTGAAAACAGAAACCACCGTTTGCTACCCCTTCCACGAACGGAGTTCAATGGTACTGGCGTAATATACAAACAAATCAGTTTGCTAGGTATAGGAAGGGAGAAAAATAGTTCGTCCATTTACGTAAACTAGGAAATGTCGCAAGTTTGAGTTTGATAATTTTCTCACGAACTGAGTTATCCATGCGAACGTATTCATTATGCAGTATATATTATATTGTCTACAGCACATTAGCGTACAATGTAGATAATTAAGTTAAATTGAAAAATAATCTTAATATAGATATTTAAACACATTTTTGAAAATGGTGGCCGTTCATTTCGAAGAGTACCTTACGTGCTGTAAATTCAATCTTCACTTCTGCCCGATCCGTAAAGATAAAATTACTCAGACATGCTATCTACTGTCCGTTCAAGTAGTTATGTCGCAGGATCGTAGAAAGAGGGGAAATCACGTGACAGTTAATTACTTAACGAGGCCCTTTTATTTAAGTTATTTTAAACAGTTGTATAATATTACAACAGAAATTAATGTTTTCGGAAAAGAGCCAAGACTAGCTTTACAGAGGGGCGAGTAAAAGTAGGTGGGGGAAATCGGGATGCGAAGTAGGCAAACGGACGACAGCACCTGTGCGAGAATATGATTCGATATTGAAAGCTCTTTCATCACTGGAAAATGCGAACATATTCCTGAAACGTACTATACTCACTAACTCAGTACTATATGCGACCTTGGTTCTGTGTGGAGGACAGTTGGAACTTCATTAGTAGAAGGGATGGGAGTGAAGTACATACAAAAACTCAGGTACAATAAAAATTGAAGTAAAAATAAAATGATGTCCCTGTATGTTTTCTTATAAGTGCTTTAGTTCTTTTAGGGATCCCATTTGTAAGAAGCGCTTTTTATAAATAAAAAAAAAAAAACAAGAAAGAAATGTATAGCGACATTTAAAAATCACTATGAGAAAATAAAATGATTAAGACGCGATGATAATGAAATACCGGTATTATATTTTCCAGAAGGGGTTAAATATTATACCTGCATTCAGCCATATTAATTTACCCAGGAATAAAAACACACACAGAATTTGAATAACGCCGCCCAAAGAACACGTGCTCATCCAGCGAAATTGTAACATGAACTGACGAGACATGGTATTCAGACAGCGGGCTTCACAATCAACTGTATGGCGGCGATATCGGCTTGACTTGCAGCGGACGGATGGGCCGAGCGCGCGGGGACAAATCCTATGATACTGCCCGGGTTGTCTGGAGCTTGAGGTCCTACTGCATGAGCGTTTTTGTGAGTTAACTGTACGTACTTGATGCCTCGCGCAGCAGTAAAGAAACGCAATGCTACACTTTGAGAGCTAGGACAGGAGCTAAACCTTTGGACTCTACTTACTCAAATAATGTATTGTGTTGCTACAAAAATGTATTTTGAGACTGCAGCGGAAATACTCATTCTCAGCATTCCTGATGACGAGAAAGTGGCTTTGGGATTTCCTCTGACTGTCGACCCGTACATGTACAGAGATTTCTCCTTATTGGACGGATTCTATGCATATTCACTTTCTCAGAGCGCTCTCTTCGGGTTTCGGACGCGAGAGCAGAGCTGCCCGAATCGCTGTCGGCTGATGTCATTTCACTTCAAGGCCACGTAATGCGCGTGTATGCAATGTGCAATATGATAAATTACGTTGCATTGCGTTTGCCGTGATATCACATTATGGCACAACACATGACATTAGGAATTTGATAGTGGAAGATATACCCGTGCGTCCCTTTCCTGCTCTACAATAAATTGAATAAACATAGAATGCAATACAAAGAAATGAAAATCATACGGGAACAGGATGAATTTGAACTCTGGGTCATCTGGTACGGTGGTACAAAGAAAACGAGAGGAAAATGTTTTTATACTCTGTGTCTCGTAAGCTGCTCTAATGCAATAAAAGGCACGATATAAACTCAATTTGTTTCTACTGTATAAGATTGGAAGTCACCATATTTACCTTTCCTGTGATTCGTGAGTATACTAAAGTCAAGGACGTACCGACGGGGGGGGGGGTCCTCCGGATCCGACCCCTTCCCCAAAAGTGATAAGTTGTAACATTTTTACTGAGTTTTTAAGGGGACACTTCTGTGAGTTTTAAAACTTTTACAATTTTCATCCAAAATTTATGAATTTTAAACTACATAAACATACCTACAATACTATCATCTGTACAAAATTTTGTGCCATTAGGACTAATAGTTTTGAAATGATATTTTTAAATGTATTTTATATTGACGTCACTAAAAAGGCTCCTTGCGTCACAATTTTTAATTCATATTAGCTCAAAAGCTTGAAAATAGTCATGGGAACATAAATTAATTAGCTTTTTGAGCTCGGTCTAAATAGAGAGCCACAATAAATTTTTAAATCCATTTTCTTAAGCAATGATAGCATATAATTCTGTTATCTATAATTTCACCAGGAATGATTCACGTACATGTACATAACGCTTTTGATTTGACATCCATTGTATCTATAATTGAAGACGAGTAACTAAAATGCCACTCCTGCCTATCACCTTCTGTCACGCGCATCTTATCCCTTAGCGGCCGTAAGCCGATGCAGCCGCAATACACTCCCGCACTGAGAGTCTCCGCCCATTCACTTGTCATTGACATTGTGTTGGGATCACAATACAACAGAAAATTGTACATTTTGAGTGCCCAGAATGTGAAAATGCTTGAGTTCTGACATAATTTGAAACGTTTTATGTAATTCATAGTGTAAAGATCATTTTCCCAATAACTTAGTTTTCTTTATGATATTAAATAATAGTACATTATGCAACGAGCCTATAATGAAGGTAATTAAGAAGCGAGTATGGATATTTATGAAACGATCGCTTGCGCTCGTTTCATAATTTTCATACGAGCTTCTTAATTACCATTATAGGCGAGTTTCATACGACTTTTTATGCTCGACCAAATTTCTAACTTGATATTATTAATTTTCTTTGTATCTGACTTGGACCAATGTCCCGTATGTTGTGAGATGTTGGCAGACGCGAAAGTATTGATTTTTTCCGAGGAACAGATGTTCACATTGACCTTGCTAGGCCATAAGAACCTACAGAGATAACATTGAAATTAAATTATACATTGAAAAACGAGATGACAAATTGAATTTATTTGAATATTATTTACAATTAGCGCTAATTATTATAGTAACAGAACATAACCTTCTGCGATAGTATTGGATTTCCAGCCTCCGTGACTTCGCTAATTTTCTTTCGATTGCATATCCGAGAATAATCGATACTTGCGGTTTTATAAAGGTAGAAAGCTGACCTGTCATTGGCTGAACAGTTGTAACCTGAGTCGTCATTGGCTGAAAGACCTGACCTTTAATGAGTAGGTGTACTTTAATGGCATGCATTAAAGTTCTGCTACCAGGTGTATAATTACTACATTTCGGCATGGTCGAGCACAAAAATATATATTCTTATTCAATCGTTTATTCCATCAGTTGAACAGTTTATCAACTCTGTTTACTTCTAAAATTTGGAAATTCAGATCTGGTGTTATTTGGAATCCCTGTGCCTAATAAGGCCAATTATCCCTTTGTTGAATTATCGACATTTTTAGTAGCAAATAATACAATTTAACAGTAAAGCTATATGTTTTCCATTTCCTCATGAATAAATTTCTAATTGCGTTATATTTGAAAAAGATTTATTGAGATAGAACCAAATACTAGCGAAGAAAACCTTAGCATGGCCTTATTTGTTCTACTTATAAAATAGACATTCCTAAGTTTCTATAAATAGGGAGTTTATAGACTTGGTCCGGATTATGAGAACCAACTCGGACATTATGCTCGAAACAGAACCGGAACCACTTTGGACGTAAACTTTGAAACTGATCGGGAACCATTTGGGAACCACTTCGTACCATCCTGAAATACTGCTTCGACATATTTAAAATAAACACTGTATATTATTAATCTTGCTGTGGTGGATCATCCCAATGAGTACTGTCCTGTTTGAATAATCAAGTACCTGTATTTTCAGAATGTCATTTAATTTGCTGTGACCTGAAAGTTCTGAAACTCTTATATTAGTAAGTCCATTTTTATTTTATTTTATTTTAGTAGGTTATTTTACGACGTTTTATCAACATCTTAGGTTATTTAGCGTCTGAATGAGATGAAGGTGATAATGCCGGTGAAATGAATCCGGGGTCCAACACCGAAAGTTACCCAGCATTTGCTCATATTGGGTTGAGGGAAAACTCCGGAAAAAAACCTCAACCAGGTAACTTGCCCCGACCGGGAATCGAACCCGGGCCACCTGGTTTCGCGGCTAGACGCGCTAACCGTTACTCCACAGGTGTGGACTAGTAAATCCATAAACAATGGTGTTAAAGTAGTTCCTACAATTTATTCAAGACATACAGTATATTTTAAACTGTCATCTAAAACAAACAACTCTAAGGAACGCTACTAATTATAACCTGAATGTGCTTTTGTATAACAGAGTTTTCTACGGCACAGGATATTCAATTATAAGAGTCAAAGAAATATATTGCTGACAATAATACACAAACCTTGTTTTTTGCTTATTGTTATTCTGTTCGTATTCGGAGACTAAAAGGAAGACGAAAAGATTGGAGAATGTTGGGTTTTCAGTGAAAGACCTGTCGAATGAATGAAATACCGTTCAATTTTTGGGGATAACTCCTCTGACAGTGAAATAGTATATTACGATTAAAGGTTGGGAAGTGCTTTTTACAAAATGAAGGAAAAGTTCGACAAGTGAGCAGAGCGAGTCCTTCAATTTCCGAGATTTTGTAATGCACTTCACAAACGTGTATTGTACATTTTTTGCACGACCATAGATTTAAAATTGCAAATACAATATATTTTGCATTGAAAATTTAGAGCAATATTATTCCAAAGCCCTCGTAAAACTGCACTACAGTGGTGACTAAGTAAAAATAAGTGCACTGTAATGGGTCTATTTCAGTACAGGTTTATGTTATGAAGAATGGTTTCCCTAGGAACACGTCTACATGTGGGAATTCTAACTTTCAAGCCTAACAACAATAGCTGTAAATACAGCAAAAACACGATCGTGCAAAAACCTTTTATATTTAACAGAGGAAGAGTATTTGTTTAATAGCTGGTATATACAAAACAAATTTTTAAACATATATTTCTTAAGTAACGCATACTCACTCTCCCTTCCAAATATTTAATTAATCCGTTTTTAATCTTGCGTACACTACTTTTAACACTTGAATATAAGTAAATGATTAACTAGCGGACTTACTCGTGTTAATTATGTAAGTTTGTGCGGCTTACAGCTGTTTCGGTGCTTCATCACCATCCTCAGAGCCTACTAGATCCCGGCGTCATCTCGAACTTCTCTGCATACACATACAACCCAAGAACCAAAAACTCAACGCACTAGAACAATACGAAATATACAAACACACTAAAACACACACCGATCAAATTCTCAACACACAGATCAATTTCAGCACACACACACACACACACACACACACACACTATTTGACTCCACCTTTCAACACCTTTCAACAATCAAACGCACCCACATAACAGGCAGAGAAGTTCGAGATGACGCCGAGATCTAGTAGGCTCTGAGGATGGTGTGATGAAGCACCGAAACAGCTGTAAGCCGCACAAACTTACATAATTAACACGAGTAAGTCCGCTAGTTAATCAATTATTTAATTAATACTTTTTTTAACACAATGTGTACAACTTTCGGCCATTTTCTGCTGTTCTGAAGGCTTGGTTCACGATTTCTTAGACTAAAGGTGATTGAAGAGAATGGTGGAATGATAAGGTGAGGGGAAACGGGAGAATCCCGAGAAAATAATACTCGCGCTCGCTTTGTCCATCACAAATTCCTTCGTAGCACAGACGAGGATCGAATCTTGTCGCCAAGTTGGAAAGCAGCGTAGTTAACTACTCGGCCACCTTGCAAGTATTTACTTTCACTAATGATCTTTTTTGTATGTGAAAAGTACATTACATGGTATTTAATACACATTCATAGTCTTTTCGGCTGCCCTGACGCCTTTTTTAAAGTTCTGGTGCACAGGTTGCTTAAATTACACTAAACTTTGTTTACAATTTCCTGTAACTTTATTTTTCTTCATTTTTTTTTTCTTTAAAATAATTTTGATATTGAAAAATACATTACATACAATTTAATGCGCATTTATGAACTTGTCAGCTGCTGTAACGTCATTTTACAACTCTGGTGCACTTTGATTGTAGTTTCTCTAATCTTTAATATCTTGCTTTATTCCTTACACAAACTCTTATATCTTCGGAACTGTTAAGGTTGCATGCATTATATTTGGTACTTACATTCATTAGAGGCTATTTCAAGACTTATGTCTATATGTAACAGAAATTAGTTAATTTGTTGAATTCAAATTATTATTCTTCCATATTTCTATAAAAGTACCTCTAAAATTCATACTTATAATTGATTCTTTATTTTAAAATTTTGAATGCCAATATCAAAATTGTGGTACAGACATTTTAAAGAAAGTAGTTCAGAAGTAAAATGTCACAGAAATGTTGAATTTATTATTATCTTGGGCTACTTTGAGCATAAAATTCAGGATGATACTTTTTATTGCTATTTTTCTTTCGCAATTTATTTCAATTTTGTGAACTCATGTTGTTATTGCAAGATATGATTTTTAAAGGAAAAATTGACATATTTTAAAGTAAAATTGATATTAATTCATATTATCAATATCAAGAATCCCAAAAATTATGATGCAATATAAACCTAGAGGACATCGTCGACCAGGAAGACCTTTAACCCTTTGAAGCACAAATTAACTTTTTATGTTTTTCATATCATGGATCATACCAAAGCTTCAATCAATTTTTTGAACATTTTAACTCTGCACACAATTTCAAAACACAGATGGCACCTCTATGTATACTCAAGAAGTGGTTCCTTGATGGATTATCTGAGCTATAAAATTTAGAAAGAAAGAAAACGGTGGTTCTTCTGAGTAACCACTATGCTTCGAAGGGTTAAGAAGACTGCTAGATGGGGCCGAAACAGGTCTACAGAGGCCTAATTCGTGAAGGATGATGATGATGATGATCAATAGGGTGATCAGACGTCCGGATTTAACCCAGACATTACCTTTTATTAGCTTTGTCTGGGTTCCGGACTGGACTCCATCCGGATGCCTTTTGTCCAGATTGCACTTTAATTAGAAATTAATTGTTCGATAATGTTATATTTATAACACGAAACTGTTTTTAATAACTTTCTTTCGTTCTTTCTTGATCCTAATTTAACCTCTCCCTTTTAGGTAGGGGAACCTTGACTCCAAAAAATCCATTTTGTGAACAATGCCTTCAATGTAGACTACGTAACTATTAAAACTGCGTTTTAACTTCAATTTTTTAAATTCATCCTAGGCCTACATAGTATTCAAAACTGCACGTCCTTAACCTACAAAACGCACGAATAATCGTGATACTACTCGATCATATTATTATATCATTCTATTAAAAATTGCATTAGATCTTTTTGTAACTAGAGAAAAAAATGAGGAATTCAAGACCGATAGTCCTTTCTATATAAAAAAACACATTGGTGGCTGCATACTCTGTTTTTAGCGTACGATACTTACAATATTAATGATTAAAGAGGCAACATTCACCTTCGGCAAAGTTCCAATTCTTTTATTCGTGCATCTCGTTCTCAAAGTTCTCGTTTAGGTTCATGAACATTCCATTTACACGTATCTACGCATATTCTCCATACTGCAGATTTCCTCACCCACCTCTTAAGGGGAATCGCTTAGTATTATAAACGTTTACGTTATTATTTATTGCAAATTAAATTAAAGTATGAAGTAAGAAAATACTGAATTATATTAAATCTTACCTAGGCTATACAAAATAATTACAAATATAATTTTTACACGCACAGAAAACCAAGTAATCAACTATAGCATCATAAAATAGCCCTACAACATGTTGTGCCGTATGGAACGCTCTTGCCATCTAACGGTAAAACTTCACACAAAATATTCCTATTATACTTTTTTTTTTTAAGATGGGACATGACAGGAGCGTTGCGATCGGAAAAAACAACTGAATGCCACATATCATGGTAGGCCTGTTGCTATGGTAACAACGGTTGAGTTGTCAAACTTACATTTTCCACGTGGCGAGTGCTTAATAGCTCTCTTGGCGTCATTTATTCTGCACACAATGTTAACATTGATACGTTTCGTGTTCGATTCTCTGTCGATTTTTGTATTGTTTTCTTACCTTCGCGTCAATTGTCAATGTTTTAACGTCAGCCATCTTAACGTCCATTGCTAGCTTCCATCAGCTGGCAGCATGGTAGTCCATATTGGCAACATGGCATTGTAGTTCCAAGCTCGGCCGCTTAACTGTCATGTCCCATCTTTCAAGAAAACAAGTATGTTTTGAAGTTGCCAAGTTCTGTTGTTCAAATTTGATTCTCAGACAAGAGATTGTAATGCCGTTTTAATTTCTGATTATTCTAATTGGTAGTTAATGTTGGAGACTGATGTCCTTTTAAAAAATAGACAACAGTTACTAAAATCATAGCCTACATATTTGTTTATATTTTTCATTCGTGTTTCCTAATAAAATTAACTGCACCCATTATAAATTGTACAGTTTCAAATTCTGCAACACTGATGCAGCAAGCTATAAAAATTATTTTTACCACTTAGAAATATAATTACAATAACTTTCATGTGTTAAAATAAAAATTAAGTTTTAAATTACCTAGAAACACATGGAAGTGGTTATAACGTAACTATAACTCTAAGCGATGTGAAGTGTTAAAAGTGTGTAATCAAGATGTATTATTTACTCACCTTCGTTGTCATTGTTTACGGGCCACTTAAAAAAATCTTTATAGAAATCCTATGTGTTCAGGCATATAATGCTTCAATTTTTCCAAATGTTTAATTTTATTGGACTTCGGAAACCTTTCCTGATAGATAAGCTCATTTTTGAGGCGCAATTACTGGTCTACGCTGGAGGTCCATAAGGAAGGCATGGCTGTTCGGTTCGTTGGTCATTGTAGATGTTTTAATACAATCCTTTCTGGTATTATGAAAGATGAAGTGAAAAATGTGCTGACAGAAATCTGTTTAATTTTAGAAGAGCACTGATGCCCCTTCAAAAAATACTAATGTTTTCACTTCACTACAGAACTTCAAAGTTCTGATACCCTTTTAATGGTAAATCATTGTAAACAAAGAAACCAAAAATTACCAAATTGTTGACCGATGCCCTTTTAAAAAATATATATATATACAATCATTTTTTTCATTCTTTAGCATTTAAAGTTTTTTTCAGTTTTAATTAGTTCTGTTATAAATTCCGGTTTGTCAAATACCTGTAACATAAGCATAGGTATGATACATTTTTCTATTTAAGGCATTCAAGACCTTTAAATGACAGTTTTGGTCAAAATTATGGGTTTCTCAATTTTAGTATTTTCTGATACTTTGTTATTTTTACTTTACTATAATATATATATATATATATATATAATCTTGCTTCAATTGCCCATTATTAGCATTTTTCTAACCGGAAGCAGTCATTTCTTCAACCGGAAGTTACTGTCCGCAAATGTACTGTCGTACATTTCAGGTATTTTCTGTGATGGGTAAGTTAAATTTGGCGCTATTTGTTTGTAAGAATTTTTTTTCTTATGTTACTATTTCTTTCACTAGATAGCAATCTCCTTTATCTATTCAAAGTTTACTTCTCGTTTTCTCATTTATTGATTTTTATGAATTTGTTTAATTTCTAAACATAATAACACCCATCAAACAGCATCTTAAATGATTGTGTCGTATATTAAATTAAAGGAAATTAAATACTCTGTGTTCTGAATCAAAGAAAATTTATAAAATAGCATTACCAAAAATTTTGTAAAATAAATAAAAAATATTGAAAAAAAAAGTTCACCCTCGCTAAAAGAAAAACAAGAAATTTCACATTAAAAAATGTGTATTACATAACTTTCCGATATTCCAAACATTCAATACATATTTAGGAATGTTCTGAATCAAAGAAAGTCTGTTTAAAATAATTCATTACGTTAGAATTTTTTGACAAAAAACATTCAAATTTATTTTGTAAAATAATTTTTGTGCTACTCCCCAAATATTTTTCTTTCTAATTTTACCCCCAAAGAACACTTAGTATTGGTCCACCAATGAATCTGTAAAAGTTTGAAAAAGACTGCTCAATAATTGAAGATTTTTATTCAAAAAGGTCATGAATACTGCAAGGTAACGTACTGCGTCAATTCTAGTCTCTTATATAATGCAATAATTTGTACCGTCAAAATTACCAGCACTGAAAATTATCATTTATGCTTAATATTCTGGAGAGATTATAAATATATCACACGATTTTATTCTTACATTCCGATTCACTTCCATTTTTATACTGTACCATACGTCTACATGCCATCGCAGTTCCATGAACACACAGTTTTCTTGTACGCATGCTGCCTGCTCTGTTTACAATAATAGTTCACCATCCTTGGAATAAGGAATTCACGTTTCGAAGACTGGCTCTGTCTTCATTCTCAGGCGAGAAGGGAGGATGAGAAAGGTATCCTACTCGTTGGGAACAGCGGTTAGTGAAGCAGAATGACCATTGATCACCTGCATTTTCGAGTACAAGTCTCGCAAATCTATTTGGCACTTGTGAGAAAAGAAAAAGTTAGCAAGCGTACAATTACGGTGGTGACCCTGTGCAGGGTTGGGTCAAGCAAAGATAATGGGCGTAGGAAAGGAGCAATGACACTAAAGAAAATTATTCTCAGTTGCTTCAAAGTTAGACCTGTAAGTTTGCTGAACTGAAAGTTAACAAGCGATATACCGCTACTTTTTAAATTATAATGCAAGGAGATGAACAAGAATTCTCATTGTATACAATTTTATGAAGAAATAAAGGACAGTAGTAAAAAAAAAAAACAAGGTGCCAGAGCATAACAAGGGAGTTTTAGACTTCAACAAAGACTAGCAGAGGCAACCAAGATACTTAGCAAGTGTGAAGAGGATTTTGCCTGAACAAAAATAACGTGAAACTGAAGGAACATCAATGATTAGCTACAAAAAGGAAGGAAAGATGACGGCAAAAGACCGCTAGGCTACTAATATTGACTTCGACAAATGCATGGTAAGAAGAGCGATTTACAAATTTTAACTCTTGCACAAAGTTCCTCCTACAATTTCGAAGTCATTACTTATCTACGCAAAATTATCCATAATACAGACGTGGACAAATTATTAGACAAACGTTTTCTTGAAAACATAATTCGTCGTATCAACTATCAGTATAATTCAGAGTCTCTATTGTTGTAAATGATTATTTACATCTTCTGGTATATTTTTCCAATGGTTCAGTATATTTTTTGCTGGCTATGTTTGTACTAAAGATGTTCTACCATGGTCTGCAAGAAGACCGGACATGAACGAAATTAAAAATCTGATCTATACTGAAGTGAACAAAAAGAGGCTTACAACAAAAGATGGACTCATTTAAGCAGTCTGATATCCGGCTAAATGATGCTGATATTCAAAGAAAGTGTCAAACTTTGGTTTCCAGCATCCCTGATAAAATCAACGTGTTAATAAAGAATAAGGGAATGTTCACAAAATATTAGTAACCTCAAGACTCAATTTTTTGTTCATTATATCTGTGGAAAATACATTTTTGTTCACCATTTCATACAGATTCGTTGCTCATACAATTAATTTAGCCTATTAATTTGTCCACGTCTGTACAGTGATGCGCAGATCATTTTAATACAATTAGGGTTAAAGAGGAAGAAGACAGGAAAAACAATTGTATTGATCGAGAGGTAAGGAATATTCTCTATCAGTCAAAGTTCAGAGAGAAAGGTTGACCATCTACGGGGAAGAAATGGACAGAATCTACACTGTTAAAATTAAAATTATGTGTATTTGTATGCATTTCATTTTGCTAATAAATAATTTTAACAAAATATAATAAACAAAATATTAGCTCACCCCTGAAATAGAAATTCGTGCTCAGGGGCAGATTCCTGAATTCAAGTAGTATAGTGGCGAAAGTTCTCACCATAAGCACACGTTTTGTGAAATATATTTTGTGTTCGTGACTTATTGGCATAGTCCTAACTATTTACAAGAGTTCTGAAGTGTAAACGTGTCCCTGATAAACTGGTATCTGTTGGGAGCTGTAACTAGTTGGGAGACAACATAAAAGTTTGTTAGCGACTCTCTCCTTAGCTTTACACTTAAAATTTCAGAGGCCAAAGAGTTCCGAGATACTTTTAATTCTAGGGAATTAAAGTTAAAGCTTGAGCAGCTGATTTTGTTTCTTTCGAATTATCGCCAAGAATGTTCAGGCCTACTTAGACAATTTTTTTCCATACAGAATCTGGGAAACTGGAAATATTTTGTATCTCTTACAATAATGCAACTAAAAATAAATTTTAACACCAAATTCCTTTATTTTCTCAGAGTTACTATGTTTAAACATTACATGAAAATGAGTTTTTCTGCAGTTCACATGTTCACTGCGCCTCCACTTCACACAACTTAGACCGATTATTTAGTCCTGAGAGCTCAGCGACGCGAAAGAGAGGAAGTATTAGGAGTGGGGAGAGTTCCGGAGTAGAGATAGGGCGAGCGGTCGGTAAAGGCAAGCGAGTGAATAACCCAAACACCCCTTGGTGTAACTAAATGGACTCTCCAGACCCACGCGCACATCTCCAGCTACTATCAGGACTAAATAATCTTACTGTAATTCCACACTACACTTAACCTCACATTGCTCGTTTCCAATCTTCATTCCACACTCACTTTAATAACGCACATGCTGATGCGAGCTGCCGATTTCTCGACTCGTCGGTCTGTTCAGGAACCTCGGGCACGTGTCCTGAAATAAGATTAGTTATGTTTGATTCTTCTGAGTAAAGAATTTTCAACCTAAGAAAATTTCCAGAAGTTGGAAAGTTCAGCAAGAAGTGAACATGGGACTGAACGAACTGTATTAACATACAGAAATATGCAGACATTGTGATAAATTAATATTCCTTTTCGACCATTGCATTATGAAATAACTCCCGTTCCATTTACGCTTATACATATACATGGACATCATTTTATTTTTACTTCAATTTTTATTGTACCCGAGTTTTTTAATGTACTTCACTCCCACCCCTTCTACTAATGAAGTTCAACCGTCCTTCACACAGATCCAAGACCGCATAGTCATAGTAGCCTTACGGTCATAGCACATTCTAGTATATACAGTCGCGAAGCTCAATACGTAGTAAATATGCAAACAGATAGTTGCTCACCACTAGGATCGCTAATATCGCCTCATTACAGGCTATGCAAAATAGTACCGTCAGAGAGTCTTGTTTCTAGCACCCTCAAAACTCAAGCTTCGTGACTGTATATAGTAGACTGTAGTCGTAGCAAACAGTACGTCCCAAAAATATGTTCGCGTTTTCCAGTGACGAAAGAGCTTTCAATATTACATAATTTTCCATTTGCCTACGTCGCATCCCGGTTCCCCCCCCCCACTTCCTTCTGTTCGCCTCTGTAAATGCTAGTAGTTGGGCTGTCTTAGCTCTTTTCTGAGAACATTAATTTCTGTTAGGAATTGGACGTCTACGTAATATTATACAACTGTTTAAAATAACTTTAATAAAAGGGCCTCGTTAAGTAATTAAACTGTCACGTGATTTCCTCCCTTTCTACGACATAACCACTTGGACGGACAGTAGATAGTATGAGTAATTTAATCTTTTCGGGTCGGGCAGAAGTGAAGATTGAATTTACAGTACGTAAGGTACTCTTTTATAGAGTAGGTACAGAATTATTTCAACTCGAGTTACTAGTACGAAGGACGAAACTGGTAATTGGGATTAGGTACAATAGTCTATAATGCGATAATATGCACATTAGAACTGAAGCCTGTATCGAAATGAACGGCCACCATTTTCAAAAATGTGTAAATATCCATATAATGATTTTTCAATTTAACTTCATTCTCTATAGTGTACGCTAATGTGCTGTAGACAGTATAATATACACTGCATAATGAGTACGTCCGCATGGAAAGCTCAGTTCGTGAGTAAAAACACTCATTGTTAATACTGTACTGCATTTTAATTAAACAAAAACCTAATGAAAATTATCGAACTCAAAATCGCGATATTTCCTAGTTTACGTAAATGGATGAACTACTTTTCCTTCCCTCCTATACCTAGTAAAGTGATTTGTTTGTATTTTACGCCAGTATCAGACTCCAGTCGTGGAAGGGGGTAGCATACGGTGTTTCCGGTTCTTAATAGTTGATCCAAAGGTATAGCCAGGTTAATATTAAAAATGTTAGTAAAAATAAAATGATGTCCCTGTACAAATACTATATTCACTGTCTGAATTCTTGTTCGTATGTCTGAGCCCGCCTTAAAAATGGCGGCAGACTAAGGGAGATTTTTTGAAGTAATTAGAATATTTGTTATAGATGGGACTGGCAGTTCAAAGGTAAAACTACGCTCATTGTATTTCAGAAGTAGCTTTAATAGTTTGAGTTCCTTCTTTCGTTATATTAACTTTGGGCAGTGGCTTAATATGTGTAGGTACGCATAATCGCATCTGCACACGTAACATTTAACTCCTTTCCTTTATTTTAAACATTTTTAAACAACTTATGCTTCATTCTGCTATTTTGATTTTCGTCGCATCCCGATTTTCCCCACCTGCTTCTGCTCGCAACCCATATTTGCTTTCAAATTTCACGCGAGTGTACCCTTCAAGGCTGGTCACGGACTGGAGTCAGACTACGAAGAAAACGGGTATGTAACAATCTCAGGATCGTATCACCGTTACTGTGCGAGGGAAGATACATTATCAGAAATAAATTTTGAAATTAAATTGCAATGAATTATATTTATGAATGTGTAAATATAACTAGGAAATAATTTTTATTAACTTATGTTATTTCTACAGGGACATTTTATTTTTACTTCAATTTTTATTGTACCAGAGTTATTTTAATTTACTTCACTCCCACCCCTTCTACTAATGAAGTTCCAACTCCACACAGAACCAAGACCGCAGATAGTAAGTAGTACTGAGTTACTGTGTATAGTACGTTCCAGAAATATGTTCGCGTTTTCCAGTGACGAAAGAGCTTTCAATATTTAATCATTTTCGCACAGGTACTGTCCGTTTGCCTACGTCGCATCCCGATTTCCCCCACCTGCTTCTGCTCGCCCCTCTGTCTTAGCTCTTTTATGAAAACATTAATTTCAGTTATGAATTGGACGTTTACGTAATATTATACAGCTGTTTAATTTAACTTAAATAAAAGGGCCTCGTTAAGTAATTAACTGTCACGTGATTTCCTCCCTTTCTACAATCCTGCAGCATAACCACTTGGACGGACAGTAGATAGCATGTCTGAGTAATTTTATATTTTCGGGTCGGGCAGAAGTGAAGATTGAATGTACAGTACTTAGAGTAGGTACAGAATTATTTCAACATGAGTTACTAGTACGAAGGACGAAACTGGCAATTGGAATTAGATGCAATAGTCTATAGTGCGATAATATGCACAAAAGAACTTAAGCCTGTATCGAAATGAACGGCCACCATTTTCAAAATTGTGTTTAAATATCCATATTATGATTATTTTTCAATTCAACTTCTTTCTCTATATTGTACGCTAATGTGCTGTAGACAGTATAATATACACTGCATAATGAATACGTTCGCATGGATAAGTCAGTTCGTGAGTAAAAACACTTACTCTTAATACAGTACTGTACTTTGATTAAAGAAAAACCTAATGAAAATTATCAAACTCAAAATCGCGATATTTCCTAGTTTACGTAAATGGATTAACTACTTTTCTTCCTTCCTATAACTAGTAGAGTGATTTGTGTTTTACGCCAGTATCATCGAACTCCAGTCTTGGAGGGGGGAGCAAGCGGTGTTTCCGGTTCTCTAAAGGTATAGACAGGTTAATATTAAAAATATTAGTAAAAATAAAATGATGTCCCTGTACATTTTCAACAGGTTTGAATCTAGTATTGAGAGTGATTTATAGCATCTAAACACCGTGTAATACTATCAGAAGCCCTGCTAGGCTAACCTAACTACTGTATGTCCAGTTTGAATTTTCAGTTAGTTTCTGAAACGCAGAGAAAATATTTCTTCATAAAATTGGAGAGCCCAATGTCTCGATTGATTTTATTCATAATTACATTCCTTCATTTTACACTTGCACTTGTGAACGATCATTTATAAAATTTAGCTGCTCATTAAATAGTAAAAATACAGCTTTTTAAGTGTATATCTATGAAGTTTAACTACTACAATAGTTTCGAGAAGTTCTATACTGCCAAATGTCTTAAAAATTTAAGGTCTTACAGTCTGAAGAGTGGCGGCATCTTTACATTCCCTTAAAGATTGCTCAACATAGTAGATACTATTTATGCACGAAGCTCTCAAATTTAGTTGACTTACTCGAACATTCCCGGTGTAATTTTACATTTTTAGGAACAAACAGAATTCCGGCATTCAAGAGAACGTGTCAATTTACACACACTAGTAACTTGTCTGAAATCATGTGAATTTTGGAGTTTATTTTATTGAATAACGAACACAAATTAGCTGTTAATAGCAAGAGAAAAATCTATATTATAGCGTTACAATGCAAGCCCCTCTAACTTTGTTGTTTAATGATAGAGTTACGTCTAAAGTAGATCAACTGGAATCGATCTGAAGTGGTATCGTAACTTCGTGAAAGTAAAAAATGTCAACGATACTCCAAAATAATTTTGTGCGAGATCGTGCGTATTTGCTCGTTTTCCGCACAGAACCAATACGCGGTAAGTGTGAAATACCACATTCAGTATTCCCAACGTAACAACAATTTCCCTCTTCTTACCGCTTAAGCGCGACATTCATTTTACTGCTTTAGTTTTTTAACATTATTTTTAGAGACGTTTAACATAGTAATAATTATAAATTGGAAACTTACCACTGCATTTTCACCTAAATTGCAATGTTAATTATAGTTTTTAAATATTTGCAAAAATTAAGTAAAGTCTACTACTCCACGAAACTTATTGCATTCCTGATAGAAGTAACATTAAGGAAGCCGTGAAAAAATCAAGATTCCAGATGCCGATGTTATTACTGCAATATGTTATACAAATATTGTTAAAATGATAAAATTAAAAATAAATTACATAACCTTACCGTTTGTTTTAAGTTCGCATTTATAGACTGGGGGGGAAAAAAAGACAGACGTGTATCACGGCCTGCTGGAGTATAGTAAACACAAAACATTTTATAGCAACAATGATGAATAAAGATATTTTGGTTTTCCGAAGCTGCCGTCATTAAACAGAACCCAACATGGAGATTTCATTGCAACTAATTAGAAATTCGTCTTTCAGGTATGTAATAAACTATCTTCGCACAAAATAATGTACGATACGTATGTACTACGTATCGCTTTTTCAATCTTTTCCTAGACTATGAAAACGTCAACATACCGCTCTTTTTAACGTATATTACCATTTAATTTCTTGAGTAATAACGTTACTGTTACAATAAAGTGCCCAGCCCCAATTTAGCAATAACTACGTGAAGTACTTAGGCCTATATTAATAAAACTAGTCTCATACCAGAATTGAATTTCAGATGAAGTATCTCTGGTAATGCTTGCATAACATTCTTTCAGTTGTCTGGTAGTGTAGCGGTATCAGACCCAGGCACTCCACCTAAAAAGTATAAACAACAAACGTCAATATAAGAAGTGAATAATACGCCTTTAACTAGTAATGGTAGCATCAACGAGAAAACCAAAGGCTACTACAAATATTTTTTGAACATTGTCAAAGCCATAAACATCATGAAGTATTGAAGTTATCAAAATGAGGCTAAAGAGATTTAAAGATTATCACTTAGAACAGCAAAGAAAAATATCTAGATTCCAAGACAGGAGACCTCTTTTCATAGATAAAACTTTCTCTGGGATTAGGTCCAGTGGCGTGTTCCATCCTCATGTAAATTTGATCCAAGACAGTAAATCCAGCTCTCGATCTCAAGAATCGAATTTCAGATAATTATATTTTCCTTCATCAGTTCTATTCAAAGCCAAATTATCAATCCATAGGTCGCCATCGGTAGTGCCCTGTCTATGTAAAATTTAATTTGAGTAATTTTTAGAGTTTTTTTTATTGTTCTTGTTACCCCATTCGTCTAAATTTGTTCAATTCTATATTTAAATCTTCAATTCAATAAAAATTAAGACTTAAATAAAACTAGATACTTCGTCAATTATCTTGCATCGTTTGTCATTGTACTCGAATGCCTTTGATTTTGTTTTAACACCTGAAATCTTCAAATTAAACTTCATTACTTACAAATATTGCTGGCTGCTCTCTGAAGCCAGTTTTTAGTTTCTTCGAAAAATCACCTGTCGTCTGCAAATAAGGTAGTTTCCATCCTTCGGCGTTTATTTAATAAAAATCCTTCTTGAAAACATTTTTCCACTGTTAATGAAGCTTTGTCAATGTATATGCTGACTAAGGTTGGATGTAAGAGACATCCCTAAATAACGCCGTGGTTCTTTCTTCAGTCTTCATTGTCAATTACAAATTTTGTGCTTTTATACACGCACTCAACCACTTTAATTGAACTCCTGGGGTATCGTTTACCTTATTAACTTGTTCCATAAAACCTTAAGAATACAGGCTGTATCTAAATTGGTGTCACATATTTCGGGGACGTGTTCCTAACATAAAAAAACAATTAAAAAGTTAATAAGAACATGGGTCTGAAAACCATTCGTTAGGCAGTTATTAAAGGATTTGTCCCTTCATTGACCGCTGATTGATTTTTTGTTTGTATTTTGTAGAGCAAAGAAATCAGAAGAAAATGTATTCTGTGAGTGAACAGAACGAAATGATTTGCATCATTTAATTGATTATGTGCTTCTGGACGTCATCCAACGAATGTGTTAACACGATGCTGCTCCAGCTCATTTCAGTCTGAGAGTTCGTAATTTTTTAATGATCGATTTCCCCAAAGATGTATTGGTCGAAGGGGATTCATTGCATGGCCTGCTCGATCGCCTGATTTGAATCCAATGGATTTCTTCGTCTGGGTACATTTAAAGTCCCTGGTTTATGCGACTCCTGTACTTAATGTTGATATTCTGAGAGCGTATCCAACCTGGATTTCACGAAATACGAAACACTCCAGGAATTTTCAACAGAGTACGTCAGAGCATGTAACGCAGGTTTAGGGGATACATCGAATCAGGAGGAAGCCACTTCGAGCAATTTTTGTAACATTAAATTTTGTCTTGTATCTCTGAAATAAATTATTTTGAGACCAATGTTCATATGAACCTTTTGTAATGTTTTTGTGTTACGAACACATCCCCGAAATATTTGACAAAAATTTAGATACACCCTGTATAATGAAAGTTGGCAGATTGATTTCCCATTTTTGTATTCAGTTGCAGTATGAATATAGAATCAGAACAATATTTTTTATAAACCTACATTGTTCTTTAAGTAGCGAGTCAATGTTTAGTCATCTGGTGATAATCTTTGCATCTGTACTAGTATTTTATGACCACATTGAGCAGACTATCATTGTTAAGGTCGGTTCTATTTTCCCTTTTTTAAAAGAGTGGTCGAACTATCCCTATTAGCTATTTCAAGCACAAATTATTCATAAAGTGGTTCGAGCCATGCTAATAATCATTTTCTTAAGACCGGAAGAAGCCAACAAATTAAAAGAAAACTATGGTAGCTCTGCAAGAAATTAGTTACTCAGACTGGAAGTCAACAATTACAGAACATCAAATCGAATTAGTAATAATATTGGCCACGCCTACATAGTAACTAAACTTCATCCAGAATTTCAACTGTAGTTACCAGTTTAGTTTTATTCATACAAAACCCATGAAATTTGGAAAATTTTGCGAGAGGTGAAACTATAATAAAATTTATCACCGAAATAGACGAATTGAATTCGATGCTATGCATATCTATATTGCAAGACTTAACACATTATGAATTTACAATACAACTAATGTTATAGTACCATTTTTAACTTTGAACTGCAATAGCAACATACACGATTTTAGACTCTTACCAGAAATGCCAGCGGACAACATTCCAGCAGAAAATTAGAATCTTCTATGTGAAAGTCACTAGTTTTAAGTTATTTTAGCCAAATTACGATATCCAATAAATAGTTTAAGATTAGATCAGTTCTAAAATGTCAAGTTGCAACCTGTGCTACATAATATGGTAGCTCATGTTACGAAAGCAATTACTGTAAAATTTTACTAACCAACTTTCCAGTGTTTAACTGTTGAGTAGTTCTGCATATCCATACAAGTTTCACAGCATCCCTCAGCACAACGTACCAGTCTCCCAAAAACACCTGAAATAATATCGAAACAAGGCTCAACTTTGCAATAAAAGTTAAATTATATTGATCCTGTTTCGCCAAGAAAATGTGCCTCAGAATAAAGTTTAAAGAGAGAAATAATTTATCTCTTCATATTGAAAATAAGCCAAATATGGGATACAAAAAGTAGCATTTTAACAAAAACTCACGAAAGTGTTCCTATTCATTTACAGAATATGGTAGGACTCTTAGAAACAAATTTATGGACGCAATTGCATCGTTATCTGCATTAAAACCAACAATTCAACAATCTCTTTCGATAGCCTCTTAAGTGATGCCTATATCTCAATTTTAGAGTTTTGTAAGACTTCAATAGTTTTCTTTAGTTGGACAATCCAATTTACAGAACGCAATAATTCGATTGATTAAGTATGTGATTAGAGTTCTACTAAAACACTACTGCAAACCAACGTTATGAAGCTTAGAATATGTGAAGTCGAGGGTGAATGACTTAATTTTAACGATGATACCAGTGTTTCATAATGAAAAAGATTTACAACGCCCTGGAAGATCTCAGGTTTGGAATATTCAGAATACATGCGGAGTTTTGGAAGACAATTTACAAGAAGTACTTCATATTCTGAGGAAATTATCGCTCCATACGATATAATACATCACATTAAGGCATTTTGAATGTCTTGCAAATGTGTAGATATGTAGATACCTCGTGAATTAACACCGTAATAAACTCAACGCAGAATTGATATCTTGAGATCTCACTGCTAATGCCATGGATGTTAAATTTATCAGAATTTTCACTTGTGATAAAACAAATGTATGCAACCATAACACCACAGTTGATTGTTTCAGTCAGCCCCAAAGTAACGTTGTCTGATGGTATTGTGAAAGTGTGACTCGCTAGAAATTTGTTCCAAACTGACGTACGTCGACGGAAATATATTCTCAAACTGATAGAATGAGTTAGTTTAGTTTTAAGAAACCAATAAGGAACTAAAAAGAGATGGGAACATCCGTAATTATTACAAGAAAGTTCTCTTTCAACAGAAAAATTTGAGATTCCATACCTCTTGGAACAAAGAAGTCCAGGAATTGGGGAAAAATCAAAATGCTGCCACACCTGATTTATAGTCAACCTTGCGCCTTCAGACTCCATCCCATTTCTTGCATCTAAGAAATTTCCAAAACTCTGAAGCCGTTAAATGAGTTGTCGCCCAATTCCCCATGTCAAAAACCAGTTACGAGTAACATCGCGAGATGAACCTCACCGATTGGCGACAAGATCATGGAGTAATGGTCCATTTTAAATACTAGTTGTCACAACACAAACCAATTAAAATTTTGCTCCGAAACCTTACTTATGAGACTGCATCTGTTACACTAGGCATCACATTCAGTTTTAAGAGGCTATGTTAAATTTATTCAGTTGCATTCTGAACAAGACGATTTGCCAAATTTGTTTAATTTCAGTTTCATGAAATCTTTCATGAATTATCTACATCGTAATTTGAATCCCGGCACATTTCCTTGTTGCCACCCCTTCGACACGTTGAGTCACAGGATCATGAAGGGGAAGTTAATAAAGGGCCGCCATTACTTTATAGTATTCTTTTTTTATATAAATTTGGAAGAAATTGGCATTGATGGCTCGCGTAGTATCTCCTCACATCTGGATATGCATCTACGCACGCCAACCTCACTACCTACTGGGACTTTAGCTAATTAAAGAGTCGACGTAACGCGATAAGACGTGAGCACACACATCTCCAGATCGGAAGATCGCTCCGCTTGCCCCTCCGGCAGCCAATCAACCGGTCGAGATTCACAGCAATCTAACACTACAACCCAACACCATCGTAAACATGAGTATGCACCTCAATTATCAAAACTGACTTGTTCAGCATTAACACAACTCAACTGCTTCATTACTGTAACATTATGATTAAATTGTATTTATATATTATATATCCATTCTCAATTACTTCATTACATCAACATAAAATGCATTTATTATTTAATTATGAATATTAAAAATATCACCATATTTGTATTAAAGCTTATTTAATTACATTTACTCATATTTAACATTAATTGTGCTCCATTATGTTTACGATCAACTTTGCTGTTCCTCTCAAGTTTCAGGGGACGAATCCATTGCATGCGTCAATTTGACTGTATGGCTACCTTCCGTCACTAATTTAAATTCATATTCCAAATAGCATTAATCTTTGAGATTGATTAATTCGTGTGAAAATTAACCAATTATTGCCAAGTATAGATGAGAATTTTGCTTCCAGAAGGTACCCAGCTATTCTAATTGAACTAGTTAGGCGAGAGTTTTATGCCTACCCATCACTCGAAATCGAATAAAGAGCTTCAGCACATCAACTCTACCCTGACGCATGCCGATAGATTCAGTGAAGAGGTCGCATCCGTATTTACTCCTATATCCATTAATCGTGATTAAAAGTATTATAGTATTTGATTAGATTTCTTTTTTTTATCTTCTCATGTTACTCAATTTAAAATATCTTTATATTCAATTGCATTACATTGCATACTACTGTAGTTAAACTTTTGATTCTAATAAATTTCTGAAGCTGATATGGAATTCACAAAATTTGGAAGAATTAATTGCAGACCTCTTCACTTTATTGCTTTATGTCCGCCTCTGACTGAATCTGTTGTCAAGTCTCATACAGCCTGTCGATGCACTGCTCTACCAATGCAACCCAGCACATTGGCACGTGTTACAAACTAACAACCTGACATGGCAAAACCTGTCAACATGAAATCTTAAAACCTGTCAACCTGACATCGCAAAACCTATCAACCTAACATCGCAAAACCTAACAACCTGAAAAAGAACAAAATGAAACAGATTAATGCACTACTACGTCCTTAATTATGCAGTGACATCTCTAAATCAGGCCAGCCAACTTGACGCTTACGAACTAAAACCCTAAAACGGAACTACAACCACCTTGCCAGGGGTGGTTCGCGAACTAGAGTGATTCAGCCAGTGACCCTTACTGATCATAAAGCAACAATAGGGACAATATGTTCAGCCCTACTATTCGTAGAGGTTCATCAGGTAAAGTTTCCTCTTGGACTGCATTTGAAGCGGCTCTGGTGACGGTTTGTCTACTTTGAGACGCCAGGCGAAAGCTGACCCAGCAGGCGTATGCTGAAACCAGAAAATAAATGCACATTAATTTATACGACAGCTAATATCCCTAAAGCGACTGATTTGAAATAAACGTTCAACAATTTTGCTTCTTTTTGCTTTCTTTCGAGATAATCATTTTATATGAAAAATTTCATAGCACTTTTAGGAAAGTCAGATTTAATTTCCCAATATGTTGGGCCAATTTAGAAGACCAGTGCATTATGACAAGTGATTTAGGAATTTTGTCCTTTAAATGTGGACAAGTTTGACCTGAAAAAGTTAAAATTTGAAGTTCATTTGCAGAACGAAAAATTTAGAGTTCAGATCAAATTTCTTCACATTTAAAGCATAAAACTAGAATTCTTTCAATCATTTACTATAATATTCGTACAACGCTGTCTTAAATTATTGGAAATTAAATCAACGACTTTCCCAAAACACGCTATAAAATGTTCCATATGAAACATGAAATCCCGGAGAAGCAAGAGCAAAATTGCATTAAATTTGTTTCTTTTTTCTTTTTTTTTTTTTAAATCTCAAAGAACCCCCCCCTGAAATTAGTGTTTACTTTTTTTACTATATTACCAGACTGAATAAATTATTTCATTAAGTACCGATACCCAATAAAATTTTATATTGGATTAACGATAACTGCTTTACTGTATTATGGTATAAGTTACCTGGCCGACCAGTTTCGTCACAGAAGTCTGACTGACGCCATGTCTGAGGTAGTCAGCCAGATAATTTCCATAATATTAACACAGTAAAGAAGTTATTTTTAATCTAAGATTATGAAAGTGTTTAAAGAGTACCGAACGATGAAGTAAATTTTGTAATCCATACTAGTTTTAGAAACAAATCTCGGAATAAATATCTTTAGAATTTTAATAAAAACAGTGCAATAAAGCAACGTAAGACCGTGTTCGAAAAAAAAAAAACGGTGTACTATGGCAAACTTACTTGAGAAATCCTCTGCAGTGTACCTCTTCAGAGTTCAGGATCTGTAGTATAGATCTCGAAGTGAACGGGCCGTCTCAGGTTCAGGGATATGGATTCATATTCTGGAAATATTCGATCAAAGCTATTACTAAAACATCCATTCGTTTCGTATTATTTTACGAATCTCATGATTGAGAAGCAATATCTTACCTCCGTAATTTTGTATATTCTTCAGTCTGTAGGTATCCATTAGCCTTAGGGACTTCTAGGATATATTTGTTGTCAGGGTTCATCAACACTAACGTCTCAGAAGCTGGAGTTGTTAATATGAATTTCGGATAGAATTTCAGACCACGTATCTCGTGCCAACTTATTAATCTATGCTCAAAATTTGATAAACAAGGAGTTGATAATGAGTAACTTAATTTGAAATTTTATGGGGATTTATTTTACATGAAAATCCCGTTGATTAAATTCCGATATATTAATTTTAGTCCGGAAACTTTTTAACAAGTTAAACAACAAATTCCCTTTTTCCGACGCACTTCTAAACCGAGAACAGATTCTTGACCATTTTGCTCCGCAGTACGTGAGCATTAACATTTTCTGTACGAGCTAGAATCGATACAATTTGACCGAGACAAATAGGAATATTGGCATTCTTAAAAATAAATCTCCTGAATTTAGAGGAATTGGTAATATCAAGCGTCATTCTACGAAATGTAGACCAAGGAAGTTGATGATTTCGACATAAATCTCTAGTAAGTGAAGGGTTTCGAATATTATAAACTTCACCATTCAATAGAGCAAAGAGCAATATTACAATTTTTTTACTATTTTTGAGACTACAGTCTATTGACTTCTTTGATGTTCTACTAGTATAACTCCATGTAGGCTACAAATTAAAAAAACATAGCTAAGTTCTCGTTTTAAATATATCACATTCGATGTCATACTTCATCCCATGTAAATGTCCGCAACCGAGTGTTGAATGGGTTAATTGCAATGTGTAATAATTGTAATAGAGAACAGATCAGCCATCCACCTTAAAACTATGGAACTACATTCTACAAAGCTACAATTCACTACAAAGAATATTAATCAGAAAAACAAAACAGAAGATAGGAAGTTATTAGTCTCCCTAAATGTGTCTAATGAAGTATAAACACATCGAATGTGATTCGGCATTTAGCCACAAATATCGAGTGGGGGGAAAAATAGACATCTAATATAAATTAATAATTACTCAAACATGTCTCGTCCAGTGGAACAGTTCGAATATATACAAATGGTAATCGCCATGTTTATTCAAGATGGCCCATCAATGCTGAAACTAGTGTAAATTCAGTGACAAAATTTGTATTACGAAAATTTCATTGCTGCGTAGGAGACATTAGAACCAAAACTTCCGCGTTACAATTCTCATTATGTATTTATCGGATGAGAACTTAGAATATACATATGTGAAGTTAACTCCGAAAATTCGTAGTTAGTGCTGAGTTCTAAGAAATCAAAGAGTGGTTATAATAAGTTCAGTTATCTTCGATATTAGAATTTACGGAAAGTTAAATTTAAGCTTTACTCTTTACAGCCATTTTAAATGGATCAGTTTATGTAATTGTCTACACTGTAGTGAAAATTCTTTCAAGATTTACGAACTTCCAAGTACTCAAAAGCTGAAAACTGCTACCATGTTCACACGAAATTTGAAAATTCTAGTTCTGGTTCCTCTGAACTGTATTTTCTGCACATTTTACTCCATTTACGAAATTTAAACGTTTACGCATTTGTAACCTTAGTTCTTTGAAAGAAATTTAGACAATATTTCCTCTTTGAATTCAATTCAATTTACTATTATAACATAAAATCTGAATGACTAAAGTAGACTTACTGTGTCATTATATTAAAACAAGAAAACTAGGTTAAGGAATGAGCGCGAATGTCTTAATTCCACGCTAATATTTTGCATTTCACTTACCACAAAAATTAATTTTACTTTTAAGAACCGACTGATTTTGTGGAGTTCTAAAGGAGTACATAAAAAATAGGCTGACAGCAAATATATCTCACGCTGAAGTCCCTAAGTGGCTCGCTAACCGGTTCTTCGTAGCTGCTACTCGCCGTAGAACTGAACTCCACGAGTTCAGAAACTGAAGTGAACGAATACTACGGAAGGTACTGTCCACCTGGCCATAATTCTGAGACCGATGTTCAATTTTTATCATGTCACATGATTCTCCACCAATCCCATTTCTTCGCATGTTTATATAAATTATTTTAATTACATTATGTTACGGGGATACCTTTACCTTTACCTTTTACCTTATTTAATGTTTAATCGTAAATTAAAGTTATTAATAATCTCACATCACAAATAATAAATATTTGATACACAGATTTATGTTGATCTTTCTATATTAATAAAATATTGGAAGTAACATACTCGATAGCAACGCACTCTGGAATCACTACGTATTACAGGGTGTACTACACATTTTTTTGTGTAAATTCGTTACGTCATATTGCTGCTATTCATAAATTTGAGACGATTGCATTCCTTCTAGATGAAATGTTTTATAGAAAAATTTTAGTTGCTATGAATTAAATGTGTATAAAAGAAAGAATGTCTGTAATAGTAGCACAAACAGTAACAACATAAGAATTAGAGTTGTGATGACCTATTTTTAAATCAGTCATATTTATTTAATTATTACTGTAAAATAATATATTTATATGTGTAGAAACACGCAGAGAACGTTTTAGGGTTGGGAACCATATTCAAAAACTTGCTCTCTACTAAACCACGCATAATAATTCAATTCGTGAATAATTAAACTTTTACGTATGCTTTCAAAATATTTTTTTAAGATAATATTAATTCTCTCTCCTACATACTTACAATAAAAGATAACGAAATCTTTGTAATATACCCAAATTTAGACTAAATAAACCAACTCAGAATTAGTGAATTCATACCTTACAAGGTATAATAAATTTCCTAAAGAATGATTTCATTTAGACAGGAATGATTTTCGGAAACGTATTTCTGGTTGGCTGATTGACAGGTCATTTTATCACATTGATGACTTTTATATCTTAGTAATAGAAGTATTTAATTTATTATTGTAATCACGTTGCTCATTTATCTATAGGCCTATAATTTTTTGTACAATTGACTATAATCAAAGCACACTATTCTGCTCACACATTTGAAAAAAAAAATAATAAATTAAATACACTCTATTCTTTCCAATGCAATCATGGCTAAAGTCTAATGTACAGAATACATTAATTTTTTGATAATTCCATTATCTTGATGATATCACCACCACCACTACTATTACCACTACCATTTCTGATATTTATTATTATTATTATTATTATTATTATGACTATTATTATTACTGTATTATTATTATTATTATTATTTTTATTATTATTATTATTATTATTATTATTATTATTATTATTATTATGGATTTATAATTCGTAGTTGTCATTAACTCGTTGCATTTGTCTCTAGTGTTACGGAATGCGCGCTGGTTCCAGTTTCATGGGTAAGAAGTTTTCTCATGAAATCTCGGCCAGTGTATGGTACCGGAATTTGTGGAGCTACTTACAGTGAGTAGTGGCTGATGGGACCATTATTTCAGAAACCAGTCAAACGCCAAAACAAGAAAAAATGAGTTAAAGGCGACATAATGTTCCATGAAGGTAAACGTTCATTTTAGTGCTGAAAACATTCAAATGCCCTCCTCCTGTAATGGCCAGGCATTACGTTGAATTTCTTGTTTAGGTCAAAAACTAGTCAAGCGACAGCGCTTGGCTGGTTTCTGCAGTAAACTACGTATACATTTTGTGTTCATAGTTTTGTGACCACCCACGTCAAACGGGCCTTACAGGGCCACGATGTATCGGGAGAGGAATAAGTCTATTGCAGTGATGTCAAAGCAAGCGCATTTTTCTGACCTTGACGTCGTGCGCGGGCAGCAAACGCTAAGTATGGAAAGATGAATGGTTGTGTATATGAATAAGCAACCTGTTGGGTTAAGAAAACAGTGGTGCACAAACTTCAAACGGAACGTGAAATTTTATGTCGTTATTGTTATATGGCTTCTTTCTGTTTAATATTATCTATATTGCCTGTAAAACAAAAGTACTAACACTGATTTCTTAATATTGCACTTGTGTTTTAAATCTTAATAACATAATAGAGAGTTAGAAGGAATATTCACTTAATTTCCATAGTAGTATAATATTATACTGTATTAAGTGGATGAAACACATCATTCATAAAGATACTGATATTCCAAAGAAAGAGATTGAGTATAACATGATAAGTTGGAATTTATATTGATGGTATCTTTAGCCTTACAAAGTAATCAATAAACTAATCAAAACAATATTACAGTACAAAGCAAAGTTACCTAGGTACTGTATCTGTTTTAAGTGTAACTAATATTACATAACAAAACTCTTATCGCATTATGCTTTTGAGGCGATATTTGTGAGCAACTTCCTATCATCGGAATATTAAATTATTTTCTCGAAATCTGCTGAAGCTATAGAGCTGACATTTTTACAACACATGGGCACGTATCTTTTGCTTATGATGTAACAGTAGTTGCTTTCTTAATTCATTTCCTTACAAACAATTTCAATGCGAATATTTTCAAAATTTTCAATACGCTATCTTCAGTAATACGTATATGTATACTTTATATTAGATTTACGAAAACATTTTTTTAGTAGGTTATTTTACGACGCTTTATCAACAGCTTAGGTTATTTAGCTTCTGAATGAGATTAAGGTGATAATGCCGGTGAAATGAGTCCGGGGTCCAACACCGAAAGTTACCCAGCATTTGCTCATATTGGGTTGAGGGAAAACCCCGGAAAAAAACCTCAACCAGATAACTTGCCCCGACCAGGAATCGAACCCGGGCCACCTGGTTTCGCGGCCATACGCGCTGACCGGCGAAAACATTATGTAAGGCTACTAAATAAATAGACTTATACCTGAATATTTCACTTTTCTATACGAAAAGTTGAGAAAATATTTCTTTTGAATAAAGAAATCAAACTTGTGAAAAATGAACATTAAAATTAAAACTTACATTCTTATAATGCACTTATACTTCCCAGATAAATCTAAAAATTAACATGGATACAGTTTTAATAAGTTCTCTTCCCTTTATCTATTGAATCAGTGCTGGCCATCCCTGAATATAGCTCGACCAAGCGACATATACTTTCGTTTGTCTCTTTCCTTTCCGCTGTAAAGCGCTCAGGCTCTCCTGGGCTCTAAAGCGCGCGCTTGCTCCTGTGGGCATCAATTGACATGCCTGGTCTATTGGATCACATACATACTTTTTGACCACACAAGGACATGGAGGGCCTCTCCGGATGAGGGATCAGCCCAATGTCAGGGCCACCTCCGGTACAACACAGGGATTTAAGACATTACACATCATTCACTCACACATATGAAAGGATTAAAGGAAGGATCGCCATCCATGGCCGGTCTTTCAAGAGGTACAATCTCGGCATTTGCCTGGAAATAACTGAGGAAACCATGAAAAACCTCAGTTAGGATTGACGGCCCCTGGGATCGAACACCGGACCTCCCGAATGCAAGGCTAGCCCTCTATCACTCCGGTAGCCCGCTCAGTAAAAGAAATGACATAATGTGAAAATAGCTTGCTTCAAATTGTGGTTGCAAAAATGATTAGGCCTATCTGCGTCTATGCGTTGAATATCGTAATGGTTTAGGGGTTTTCTTTCGCACAAGTTGGATTCTTTAAATTCGTCTCTAGTCGGAAGTGTTGCACTGTGCCGGAATTACACTCCGCATAGCCGAAATTTGAAAGGAGTTATATTTCTTCTTTATAATTGACAGCAAATTGACAGCTAAACTAACATTGCTAAGTTACTTATTTTTAATAAATGTTAGCTAACGTTAATTCGGTTCCGCCATTCCCTTGGCATATCCTTACGTTATTTACCGTTTAAGTTTTTCTCGTTTTTTCCTGTGTTTTATGTTACGTTAATGAATTTACAGCATTTTTCTAGTTCGGCACAAAAATGCCAAAAAGAAAATGTTAAGTTCAAGGGAGTGTTTGAATGAAATTTCTTAAAAAAAAGTCGTATTAGTGAAAGCCACGTGTTTTGTACATTTTGCATACGCGATGTTGATAATTGAAGCAAAGATAAAGGTGACAACTCATCACTTACAAACACAAACACATAAATTAAACAGACGTTGCTACCGGTGTAGCTCAATCGGCTAAGAACTTGCCTACCGATCCGAAGTTGCCCTCGGGAGCAGGTTCGATTCCCGCTTGGGCTGATTACCTGCTTGAGTTTTTTCCGAGGTTTTCCTGAACCGTAAGACGAATGTCAGGTAATCTGTGGCGAATCCTCGGCTTCATCTCGCGAAATACCCTCTCGCTATCACCAATCCCATCGACACTAAATAACCTAGTATTTGATACAGCGTCGTTAAATAACCAAGTGAAAGAACAGACGTTTCGTGGTTTCTAACTCATGTAATTGATTGGTTTTTAAACTAATTAACTTCAACCCTTGGTGATGCAACAGTAGCATCAGAATTAACATTGATGCTTGCTGCTGCCGTTTTCCATCTGCTGCATAAACAACATGAGTCCAAGACTGATGTAGTTTTTGGAAAGAACATGTATGTATTTATTTACACTGCAAGTGGGCAAGCACCCGGTGGCAGTGGTATATACAATATTAACAATACACAATAAAATGATAAACAATACACAATAAAATTTACAATACACAATACAATTTTACAACACATATACAATTTCACACACAATACAATAATAATACACAATACAATTTAACACAATAATAATAAAACATAAAATAAAATACCTAATTTTACAATACAACCTACATAATTATCTATAGGTCCTATATAAATTTCAATAGTCTTTCACTTTACTCTCATCTCATTCCCTGTAGTGGCACTATGACGCATTTCACTGACACTTTAGCACACATTTCACTGACACTCTGTAACTCATTTCACTGACACTATAGAACACATTTCATTGACGCTATAAATTATCACTGATCGGAACTGTTCACTACACTGTAAAACCATAACTTCACTGACTCACCTCGCTTCACTGATACAACAGTTCAAATAAGTCAAATAATTACATCCTTATGCATACTTATAAACAGAACTACATTTAAACTAAACATTTCTAGTCTAAGGCCCTCTTACACGCTATTTTTAAATAATTTACAATTCAAACTAAGGAAGTAAACTCGTCAGCCTAGATAAATACAAAATGAAAATGAAAATGATTGTGTAAGCTTACCCGTTTGAAGTACAAGGAATCATCAAGACATGCATCTGCTACATACGAATAATAGTCCACACCTGTGGAGTAACGCTTAGCGCGTCTGGCTGCGAAACCAGGTGGCCCGGGTTCGATTCCCGGTCGGGACAATTTACCTGGTTGAGGTTTTTCCGGGGTTTCCCCTCAATCTAGTATGAGCAAATGCTGGGTAACTTTCGGTGCTGAACCCCTGACTCATTTCACCGGCATTATCACCTTGATCTCATTCAGACGCTAAATAATAATAATAATAATAATAATAATAATAATAATAATAATAATAATAATAATAATGCTTTATTGCCAGAACAAAGATACATATTGATTTTTTTAAATATAAGAACTCTCTAGAACCCCCAGAAAGATTAAGTTACATACTCGTGCTCAGAGGGCAATCCACATAAGTTAATGTTAAGACATTTTATTGAATAACAGAGTAAAAGGTAATACAAGAAAAAAAAAGAAGAAGAAAAAACACATATCACAATAATTGAACTTTAAATTTTCTCTGTTAACAGCAATTTTTAATAGATTTTTTGAAATAAAGATCATCAGCCAATTGTATGTTTGGGAATTTATGCATTATCATATTCGAAAGCCTTGGACCGAAGTTGCTACTGTGATTATATGCTACAGTTGTAGTATATTTAGGAACTGTCAAGCATATGTTGTCTGTTCGTTTGGTTTTATATTTATGTGAATATAAATTAAATATGTTTCGGTTTTTATGTACGAAATTCAGTAATGCATTGTTATAAATTTGATGGAAGTCAAATACTTTAAATTCTGAATACAGCAGATCTGAAGGATAATCAAGAGGTTTATTAAGGCATATTTTTATTATTCTTTTCTGTAGCAGAATTATTGGCATGAGGGAGGTACCAGCGAATAGGGAATATAAAGAATGGACACTTCGCGTCGGTACCTTTGATGTAGCCGGACCGATTTCAATGACCTTCAAGCCTGCTAGAGCGTCAGATTCTGCTTTCTCCCTAGAGTTGGCGCTGACATCACACCAGCTAGCAGTCGACACAGCGGAAATATAACACATACAATTAATACATCTAGGTACATTATGTACTCAAATAAAATAAATTGGATCCATAAAATAATAAATCCTTCATTAACTGTAATGTCTAGACTCTAGAGTTCCTTTATAATGAGAGTTCAGACGTTGACCCCAACAACAATTAAAATATGTAATGATTTGATAGCGCTGAAAATGGAAAAACAAAACTCTTACGAGAAGTAAAACCATATACCTATATTATATTATATACAAATATTAAACGAATTCGATACTTAATTTTATAATGTATTATATTATTTTATAATATAATTTATGATATCTGAAATATAAAATATTATTATTACAACTAGTTTGTCACTGAGAAATAAGGAAAAGCTGTTAACTTGAATTTATTTGAAGCAAAGCGTTACTGGATTATGCAATAATAATAATAATAATAATAATAATAATAATAATAATAATAATAATAATGATTTATTTAACCTGGCAGAGTTAAGGCCATACGGCCTTCTCTAACACTCAACCAGGAGTAAAAACTGCGTTATAGAAACACTACAAATTTACAAAGTACACACAAAACTGAATAAGATAATAATAATAAAATGTAAACAACAAGTAAGAAGAAATCAGACATAATATATAACATACAGAAAGAAAGAAAAAAAAAGCATAATAAAATGTCAACAGCAGGTCAAAAATAAATGAGGCCTACAAAGTATAAAAAAATAAGAATTATTGATAATAATAATAATAATAAATAGAATAGTAATGATAACAATAATGATAATAATAATATTAATAACAATAATAATAAATAAAATAATAATAATAACAGGCCTAATAGCAATAATAATACTAATAGTAGTAATACAATAGTGCAGTACAAAGCATACAATGAATACAATATTTTTAAGTATACACAGTAAGGAAAATTATGTTTATATATAGCTCAACTTATCACATTAGAGATATACCATTATCGGAAAATATGAGAACAAAAATATAAAATAAGTTAAATATCACTAGAACATAAAAAAAAAAATTGTGAATACGTGGAAACATGCAATACAACACTTGTCATAATAGTAAGTTAGTTTGGCAACTCGTCATAAGATAATTTTCTAACTTGGATTTGAAAGATTTCAATGTTCGGCAGCCCTTGACTTCAGGCGGCAGAGAGTTCCAGTGACGAGAGGTAGCAACAGCGAAAGATGAGGAATACAGAGATGATGTGTGAAGTGGAATTTCTAGCGTGTTATCGCGTTGTGATCGAGTATTAATATTATGATAGCGAGAGAGAGTATGAAAACGAGCGAATAAATAATAGGGGGATGAAGTGTGCATAATTCGATATAGGAGAGAAAGTGAGTGCAGATTTCTCCTCTCATGTAACCTAAGCCATGATAACTTCTCGAAAGAAGGTGAGATATGATCATAGTATCGAACATTACAAATGAAGCGGACGCACGCGTTATGAACACGCTGTAGTTTCTGGGCGGAATCAATCCTGAGATCACTGAACAAAACGTCGCAATAATCGAAGTGAGGTAGAATGAGTGTCTGTACCAGCGTCTGTTTTAATTTAGATGGATAATGATACAATCTTTTTAGTGAATGGAGAATAGAGAATGCCTTCTTACATGTATATTTAATATGCGTATCCCAACTAAGATTAGATTCGAAATGCACTCCGAGATTTTTTACGGTAGAGCTAAACGGGATGATTGTTTTATCCAGTTTCACAGGTGGAATATTCAGGTCGTTGACTTCAGGAATTAATCTACGGTTCGCGAACAGAATAAGGTAGGCGATGTTTGGATCCTGTGCCTTAATTCTATTCTCAATTATTATCTTAGCGTATGCTCTATTACACTACCTCTAGCGCTTGAAAGTGGAACTAGCCGCTGGCGCACAGAGAAACAAAACACAGGAAAATTCGCTCAGTGTCCATTCTTTATAATCCCTATTCGCTGGAGGTACTATGAACACTACCCCATCCTATAATGCCGTATTGTAATATAGCTCGTACTAATGCGAGGTAAATAAGTCGTAAAGTATGGACAGTCAAGTAATTTCGTAGGATGACAAAATAGTGAATAATTTTTCTTAATCTATTGCACAGACAAAGAACATGTTTATCCCAACGTAAATGTTGGTCGATTATTATTCCGAGATATTTAACTTGAGGAGATTCATTTAGAATAAGACAGTTACAACCATGGATGGGCAACTCGTGCTCCCAAAGTGCTAAAAAAACCTTGAAAGAAAGACAGACGGAGCCAGCCGCAGCAGTTACAAGTTGTTTGTAGTTTCGCTGTAAAAGCCACGGTGCGCTCTGGCGGCTCATGCAGGTGATCGCAATATCTATTCCATGATTTGAATTTCAGAATAACGCATGGTACAATAATTATAGTAATTTTAGACAGACTATACCTGAACACATAACAAAATTATATTATTTTCTAGCTTTGCAAATTAGTTTAGTACTGGAAACACAAACCGAATACAAACTTTTCAAGATACAACAAATATAGCTGCAGCACTTATTTATTATTACACTATTTGTTAATATTTCTTATTATAGGTCTTATTTGAAACGTAGAACGCTAGAATTTACAAGTCTTTATACATTAAAGAGTATTCCTCTGTTCTCAGAAAGGTAATAGTCTGTATTCGCAAACAATAACAAATTCAAGGAAGTATTTTTTACATGTCACGGCAGATGAAATAATCTTACTTTTGAGCTCTTTCTTTACTTTGAGAGCTTTTACACTTCTTTCTTGTATTAAACTCTGCCTCAAGCACATACAATATATATAGGGGAGAGTCGGGTAGTATCGGACATCGGGTAATATCGGACAGTGAGTTTCTTTCATCTACCACACGATGATAGTACCTGATTGACATGGTTACGTTTCTGTGATGTCGCAGAGAGAAACGTAACCATGTCATTCAGGTACTACCATATGGTGGTAGATGAAAAAAACGCACTGTCCGATACTACCCGATGTCCGATACTACCCGACTCTCCCCTATATATATATATATATATATATGGAAATTCTGACTTAGGCAACATTACGAACAGTTCGATTCCTGATTTTGCTGGAATCTGAGTGGCGTGCTGTTCTGTAGATTTATTAATTTAAGCTATAAATTTTCAGGATTTTCTATCGGCGTAAGCCAATAAGATTTCAGAAAAATTTATGTTCCTTTTCAATTGTCACTGTTTCTCCAAACTTAGCAGTGAATTCTGCTGTAGGTCTTGAAGTAGGGTCTTATATTTCATAAGAAGATTTTCTTATCACTCTTCAAGATAATTCATAGACAAAGAAAGTGAAGTTGTCTATGTTCTACATGATACTGCCACATTTCAAATTTATCCATAAATGTTCTTAGCTAGTCGATTATAAGTCTTGGAATTCTGTAACTCGCACGCACAATGTGCTAATGATATTTGATATCAGTCTCACCTTGTTGATATCCCATTTTTACCTTTAGCTGTTCTAAAGCAGATGCAGACAGTATTTCTTTACTAAAATCTTCATTGTTTATTTGTAACATAAAATGTCATGCGTAAGAAAGTGTAATAGAATATAAGCTTTACCTCTCTTATTAATAAAAAAATCTCTTTTTACTCGTAACTAAAGGGAATGATCTGGGAATTATATTGTTTTTCACTTAAAACGAGCCGCCACTTACTGCAGACGCGATCGAACTTGTGTCTTGAAAGAACCGTACACAGACAGTACAGCTAGTACAGCGTCCGTTCTACCTGCACTGAGATTGTGTTCACACTTTGAGAGCACGAGTTGCCCACCCATGGTTACAACTATTAGAAGAACAATTGGATGTATGAATTTTTAAACACAAGAGCGAATCATAAGATTTCATACCAACAGATGTTAACGAAAATGGTATAACCGTGGTTTTAGATGTCGATAAAGAGTCGTAAAATAACCTACTAACAACAACTACATACGAATAATATACAAAACTTAACTCAATTTCGACAAAAATTGGACTCGTGTTGTTTAAGCAACTATCGATTCAATTGTATACACAAAGAATGAAAAATGTGCATTAATTAGGTGGAAAAAATCAAAATTTAATCATCACCTCTCCCCAAAATTAACACCTAAATTTGCTCACAATTAACAACAACGTCTGTTTGTCCACCACGATGTGGTCGAGGATCGAATCCGGGTGGTTCTTCTTCAGTTGGGGAAGAAAACATAGAAAAATCCCAAGTAGGTAGTAATCACTAATCACTAATGACTGGAACTCGTGGCCGAGGACATTTTCGTGTGGCTCCGTTGTGTGCTCGGCTCTTCATGCCTCGTAATTAGTTATGTGCACAAATGACTGTTTTCACTGAAGAGCCGGGTGACGTGAAAGTGGCGAACGAGCACGTCGAACGTCGGACACTTGGAGCTCCAGTCAGTAGCGGGACGGCGTTGCGGACGGCCAAGCAGCTGGCAGAAGGCGGAGCAACTCAGCGCGAGCTTGTTGTCGTCACGTCACGGTACATGTTCAATTTTTACACTTAGCGCGACGGCTACTCTCCGGCAATCTAAACGCGGCGCAGCTCAGTTGCGTCTCGACAGTCCTTGCAATGTAGCGTCATTTGTATTGTTCTGTGTCACTATAGATGTCTAATCATTGCGCGTGTAATTTTGAATTATCAATCCTGTTACCAAGAGATGTGATACTGATGATTATTCAATATTACTTTTATTTATTTATTTATTTAATCTGACAGGATTAAGGTCATAAGGTCTTCTCTTCCATCGTACCAGATAACACACATAAATACAAAAAAAAAATACAAACACTGACAAAAATAATACAAATTAATTTAAAGCCCTATAGAGGGTCATCAGGGTCAAAGGAACACTCTAGAGCTCTCATTGAGCGAATACAAGAAGAAAAAAGATAGTAATGATGATAGTGATGATGATGATGATGATAATAATTATAATAATAATAAATATATATATACATATCATATTAAGGGTAAAATTGACAATAGCATAGTTACAATATTTCGGAATATGTATAAGTCTTTCTTGTGTTAAATTTTAACGTACCTTGTTAACATGTTTCGACCTATTTTGGATCATCTTCAGAACTGGTCGTTGTTGGTGTTGGCGCCTCTTGTTTCCTGTGTGGGTGCGTTCGTACTATAGAGTCACAGAGTGTATGTGTTTTGAAATTGAGTTGCGTGTTGAGAATATCTTTGGGGTGTGTTTCCGTGTGTCTGTATATTTAATATTGTTCTAGTGTGTTCAGTTTCTGGCTTTTTGGTTGGATGTGCAGTATTTCCATGTCTGTGTTGATGTCTCTGTAGGTGTGGTTGGCATTTGTGATGTGTTCTGCATATGTGGAGGTGTTTTGTAATTTTGTTATGGCTGTGATGTACTCTTTGTAACGTGTTTGAAATATCACACATGCCAACCACACCTACAGAGACATCAACACAGACATGGAAATACTGCACATCCAACCAAAAAGCCAGAAACTCAACACACTAGAACAATATGAAATATACAGACACACGAAAACACACCCCAAAGATATTCTCAACACACAACTCAATTTCAAAACACATACACTCTTTGACTCTACACTACGAACGCACCCACACAGGAAACAAGAGACACCAACACCAACAACGACCAATTATGAAGATGACACAAAATAAGTCGAAACATGTTAACAAGGTACGTTAAAATTTAACACAAGAAAGACTTATCATACATATTCCGAAGTGATACAGTGTTAAAAGTTATGTAATCAAGATGTATATTACAATATTTATTATATGCAGGGCCGGATATTTATGGAGATCGCGAAAATCACGACATAATAGATATACAATAGATTTTTATTAATCTTTACGAATTAAGTGATTCTGATTAATAATATGCGGATAATACAATAGCGACAAATCGCGAAATAGACTTCTATTAGCGAAAAATGAACACATTCGCGTATTATTACTATTGCATCGTTTTATAGCGAATTTCATATTCTGAGTTTTTTCTCGGATTTTTTTTTCACTTGAATTTGTTATGCATTCAAATAGGCTACATTACATGGTATTCCAGGTGTTCTGATTACATTAGTGAACTCAAAAGACGGAGAATTCAATGTTTCACTAGTAATTTGAAAGTGTTAATTTGAGAGCTGCAAGTTTATTTCGTTGTAATTAATGTGTGTTAAATACAGTCTCAATCCAACAAATATTTTCTATTGGCCATACCGCACCTTTATCAGAATCCAACGAACCTTTAATTCTAATTATTTGGAAAGTAATATTCATACTGAGTTAATACTTCAATTCCAAAATAATTGCATTTTCCAAAATTTTCATTAATCTCCGCCAAGAGTACAAATCAATCTCCAACACTCTCCGCCGACAACAATATTAAAAAACACAGATGATAAAACTAATCTCCAAAATACTTGTCCCTGATTATATGTTATGTGTTAAGCCGAAGTTTACAGGTGTTCAGCAAGCAATTCCATGAAGAAGAATGTGATGCTTTAATTTGTAGTGAAGATTTCAGTAGTGTAATTGAAGGGAGATATTTGCTTGAGCTTGTCAGTTTCTTTTTCACCAAACCTTATTTGCACCACATCCACAGCTGTTGGTAAAATCAGATTTTTGGCAATTGTACTGGACTTTGCAATGCCAAATGCAACTCGGTAACGTGCTAATAATGCTTTTCATTTGTGCTGTTCGCCGATGTAACACAGCTTTTCCTTGTGGAGGGAGTTTAGCTTTCTTTCAAGGAATTCTACAGGCTTGTCTCTTAAATGTCGAAACAGCTTTGACGGCTTCATACTTCTTTGCGACAACACTTCGACAAACTAGACATTGGAGTTTATTTTAAATAACGATGAAACCACAGTCTAGTATTTAGAGTCACGAAGCTCAATACGTAGTAAATATGCACACATTAGATAGTTGCTCACCACTAGGATCGCTAATATCGCCTCATTATAGGCAATGCAAAATAGTACCGTCACAGTCTATTGTTTCTAGCACCCTCAAAACTCAAACTTCGTGACTGTATATAGTAGACTGTGATGAAACCGTATTACGCCAAAGCATCCCTGCACATCTATTTTTCTTTTTATTCTTGTCCCTGCCAGATGTACAAGGTCCCAGAGATATTTCTATAAAAAAATTCGTATAGCTCGTATTACTTGTTTAATATTCGGTATTTACGTGTCTCTCAAAAATACGATTGAACTATTACCGCAGCGCCACGGCGATAATAGTGTGAAGTACCAGAAGTTATGTTTATATAATATTTCGTGTCATCGTTGCACCGTATAAGTTTGAGTAGTATCTACTGAGTGTTATTATCGTTGTTTTAGATTTTACAGGGATATTTGTTTTTTTTTTTTGACGGGATTAAGTACCGGTAAAGTGGAGGGAGGGCCTAAATTAAGCCTCGCCCAAAAACGGGTCGCGCTTTAAAAAAGTTCGGGTACCAATGCATTAAAAATGGTACGAATCCCCTCATGCAAAGAACTGTAAGGTTACAGGAAGATGTTCGACTAGACGGTGTTACGCAATGAAAGACCAACCCACAAAAACGTGTTTTCCAGATACTAACCATTGAAATAAATCTGATTTTTATTACACATTTCATGCAAGAAGTATTGTAACATTCATACTATTACAAAAAAAATAGCAAAAATAATACTAAAAAAGGTTAATCGATTTTTAATAACAGACCAGCAGTTATTTAATGTTGCAAAGCAAAATAAATAAACGAATTTTATGCAGTAAAGAAAATTTGCTTATAAATAAATAGCAGTAAAGGGCATATATCGCATTATTGATTTTTTCCGAATTAATAATCCAGCCGACAACAGATATGTGCAAATATCTTTTTTTTCCGGTTGGTCTATTGTTGCATAGGGGAGATTCGGGTAGTATCGGACATCGGGTAGTATCGGACAGTGTGCTTGTTTCATCTACCACCATATGGTAGTACCTGAATGACATGGTTACGTTTTTCTATGCGACATCACAGAAACGTAACCATGTCAATCAGGTACTATCATCGTGTGGTAGATGAAAGAAACTCATTGTCCGATATTACCCGATGTCCGATACTACCCGACTCTCCCCTAACTCCGTCCAATTGTAGGATTAGCTTTTCTGTAATAAAATTGGTATTGATTTGATTTATTTTTGGTCCAATTAGATTCAGCAACGATTTAAAGTCATCCGAAAAGGCAATCGAAAAAAAATTCTGAAACCGCCATTCCGTATTCCAGTTGTAATTGAACGGAATGTCCACACCTGTGGAGTAACGGTCAGCGCTTCTGGGCGCGAAACCAGGTGGCCCGGGTTCGAATCCCGGTCGGGGCAAATTACCTGGTTGAGGTTTTTTCCGGGGTTTTCCCTCAACCCATTACGAGCAAATGCTGGGTAACTTTCGGTGCTGAACCCCGGACTCATTTCACCGGCATTATCACCTTCATTTCATTCAGACGCTAAATAACCTAGATGTTGATACAGCGTCGTAAAATAACCCAATAAAATAAATAAATAAAAATTGAACGGAATTACGCAATAATAGACCAACCAATAATTTGAAAAAAAAAAAAAAAAAAAGAGAGATATTTGCACAAATCTGTTGACGGCAGGCTAATTTAACTCGGAAAAAATCAAGAGTGCGATATCTGAATTTTGCTGTAATTTATAAGCAAAAATTCGTTTATTGCATAAAATTCATTTATTTATTTATTTTGTTTTGAAATATTAATTCAACTGCTGGTCTCTTATCAAAAATCGGTTAGCCTCTTTTGGTATTATTTGTGCTATTTTTTATAGTAATATGAATGATATAATACTTCTTGCACAAAATATGTTATAAAAAAATAGATTTATTTCAATGGCCAATATCTCGAAACAGGTTTTTGGCGCTTGGTCTCTTATTGCGTAACTCCGTCCAATTGTAATAGGGTGTGTTTTAGTATCTATTAGCAGTAAGTGGTTAAAATTTCAATTCAATATGTGCTATAATAAGTGAATAGAGTGTACATAATCACAGGCATGTAGTGAATCTGTAAAAAAAATTGTTTACATTCAAAAATTATTTCAAGAAGAAAGATTTTTTCTATTTTAAAGTTTAATGTGTATATACAGGGACAACATTTTATTTTTACTTGCATTTTTATTGTACCTGCATTTCTGAATGTACTTCACTCTCACCCCTTCACTAATGTCCTTGCTCCCGTCAGACACACAAACTTACGGCCGCTGTTGCGTTCGAAGTCTTCAAGCAGTGAAGTAAACACTGCAGTGTATAGTGTGTTTCAGAAATATGGTTGCGTTTTCTATAGAAGAAAGAACCTATATTAATAATATCGTACTAAAAAATTATATTGAAGAAACGATAAATTCAATTTCAGAGGATATGATTCAAAATGTTTTTAATAATATGCGTAAAGAATTGAAGCCTGCATTGTAATGAACGGCAACCATTTTCAGCAACTTATTTAAAAATTCACATTAGCTTATTTTGAATTGAGGTGGCTAGAAGCAAAGGAATGCTAGTGACATTTGTAATAACATGAGTTAAATGCATCCAGTGTAAGCTAAAGTATCTAAAATTTTAGTGGCAAAGGGATATTTTAATCGCATCACACATTAAAATTTAAATAAAAATTTCACCGGTTTTACGAAAGCTTAAATATTTAATCCCCATTTTCTCAAAAGTAATTTAAGTGCACTTACAGCCCTTTACTTATGACCCCTCAATTTAAATGCACTCTCTACATTGTATGTTAACATCAATAATTAATATGCTAAATAAAGTAGACATTACATAACGAACATAGCCGCCTGAAAAGTTGAGTTTTTAGAAAAAAAATGTTACTACTCTACATAAATTCCGTAAAAGTGATAATCAAACTGAAAATCGTAATATCGTATTTCCCTACAACATAAATATATACACTACTTTTCTCTCCTATAGCTAGTAAAATGATTTGTTTACATATTGCACTAGTAACATCAAACTCCTGTAATGGAAGGGGGCAACAGTGTTTCCGAGTATAGCCAGGTTAATGTTAAAAATGTTGGTAAAAATAAAGTGATGTCCCTGTACATATCACTAAAAATGAAAGAGCTCTGATAAATAGTATTATATTTGGGACTACTTGAAAATAGGCTATGTTTACCATTATTTTGCATGCGATAAGTAGGAACATCCCTCAAGTATATAATTTGACAGAAATATTCTGTCATTTTTATATTCCAAAATTTTAAAGAAATCTGAAATTTTTGCCTGTTACTTCGTCGTTTTCTGAATTGTATTTTCTAGATATATTTCTACAACAGAAATTAGTTGGGCATAACTATTCTCTATATAATATTTCTTCACCCTCCACACCTGCCATATTGCCTAACCTTTTCTAAGGAAAGGTAATAGCATTAGTGCGGGAACCTCTGTAATGGACGACTATTGTGTCGCCAGAAAAGAAGTATGCAATAAGAACAACTTATGCGTCGAGAGACATTGTTCTAAGGCAGGCCTGCAGAACTTGCAAAGTAGCGGAACTATGACGTTAGCCTCACTCCACTTCTATTGGGGATGATCGACTTCCGCCCCGAGAATGAATGTTGATGCAGCCGAGCGTAACTAGAACGCCGTGACCGCACAGGTAGAAAAGGAGGGTGGGGTAAAAGAGGGGAGGAAAGCAGTCGCTCTCAAGAACTACAGTTCTGCAGGCCTGTTCTAAGGTCTAAGAAGGTACCGAGTAGATTACCAGATGACTGGCGAAGTTTATAGTGTGTCAGGCGTCCGCTATTGAGAAATTATTAAGTAAAAATTATCTACATAATAGCTGCCCGTGCCCGTCATTGACAATGTCTGCAGGCAAAAGTGACGCCGTTCAGAGAACATTCACTATGTTTTATTCAAAACGCTTTCAAATTCATAAGTTAATGAATGATATCGAAATTGAAAGTCGCACAGTGGGGTATTTGCCTGATTTAGCTGGCCAAGTTATTTATGTTACTCTATTGATTCAGAAAAATTTATTTACTGATTTAAGGTATTCTATGACAACTGAAATGTATCTTTTCTTTTTAAAATCAATATAATTAGTCTACTTTTATAAAGAGTGGATAGAGAAAGAATGATGCTTAAACTGATCAGGAAGAGGAAAAGGAATTGTTTGGGTTACTGGCTGCGGAGAAACTGCCTACTGAAGGATGCACTGAAAGGAATAGTGAACGGGAGAAGAGTTCGGGGCAGAAGAAGATATCAGATAATAGACAACATTAAGATATATGGATCATATGAGGAGGCAAAGAGGAAGGCAGAAAATAGGAAATATTCGAGAAACCTGAGTTTACAGTGAAAGACGTGCCCCTGGACAGAACACTGAATGAATGAATGAATGAATGAAAGACTGAATGAACGAACGAATGAATGAATGAACGAACGAATGAATGAAGGAATGAATGAATGAAAGACTGGATGAACGAACGATGAATGAATGAATGAACGAATGAATGAATGAATGAACGAACGAACTAGTGAATGAATGAACGAACGAACGAATGAATGAATGAATGAATGAAAGACTGAAAACGAACGATGAATGAATGAACGAACGAACTAGTGAATGAATGAACGAACTAGTGAATGACTGAACGAACGAACGAATGAATGAATGAATGAATGAAAGACTGAATGAATGAACGAATGAATGAATGAATGAATGAACGAATGAACGAATGAATGAGTGAACGAACGAACTAGTGAATGAATGAACGAAGGAATGAATGAATGAAAGACTGAATGAACGAACGATGAATGAATGAATGAATGAACGAACGAATGAACGAAGGAATGAACTAATGAATGAATGAATGAAATTATAAGTCTGATCGTAGGTTCTTAATCTAACAATATTTATTCATTTTACCCCCTTCCCAGTAAAATCATTTTCATCCGCTCTTATAGGCTTGGCACTTCGTACAAAGAAGAATTTGCGTATTTTCATGGGTCTTAAATGTATGTTTAGCTGAAAGAAGCATTTGCACTACTTTCTCCAAGAGTAGGGAGAAAGGAACTGGCAACCCTAACCCATAGTCTCCTGGCTTAGTTGCCTCATGAGTAATGCCTTATTTGTGTCACTTATGAGGTTCATACTTGTCTTCGGACGTTGACAAAACAACAAACAATCTTCAGGAATGGTGTTGGTTTTTTCTTTGTACTGGCGTCTTTCTGTTTATGAAAAGATCTGAATAAGAATTTAACTAGTCTAATATGAGTACATTCACGCGAATCCGCGATTAATATTTTTATTTTTCTAGAGTCGAAACATTTATCTTTTCATTGGTGTAAAAAGAAATATCGGGACGCACCCTGGAAAACAACAAATACCTTCGACTTTACTTTAAAACTGATACATATATTGCTAACAAATGAACTTCTTTAATGGAGCTTTAACTTTTTAAAAATTATTTCAGTTGTGATTAAAATGCGTTACATACATATTATCACGTACCCTCTTCAGGACAGTCCATAGCTTTAATACATGTACCGCTTTTCGAAGCAAAAAAATTATAACCTTGACTATACACGATTACACAGAAGCCGAAAACAGGCACTTGCACTATCAGAGTACGACTGACTGCAGCGCTTTGTTGATAACACACGAAAGGGGAAATGGATGATATGTGGTTCCCTAACTATTCAACTATCTCATGTAGTAATTCATTTCTACCTGAGAATTTTGACGGAATCGACTTTTGGCCGGGTAGATTGAGCAAATACCCCACCGTGCGTTGAAGAGAAATGGCTGAAAGGTTTTGCCTGGATCCCTGTATCAGGGACATGTTTCTTTACGTGTCGTGTTAAGCATTTTATTACCCTTGAAAATTCATCACCCTCAGCCAGTTTTAACCTGGGAACCTCTGATCTAACGGCCAGCGTGGCAACTGCCCAATGTTACTTTTATAAATATTAAGGATCTTTCCCTTGGATGAAGCACCTCTATAGCGTTGTTGACTTTAATGCTTTGCACAAGGACACGAATGTGTATGTTTTGTTTCTTATTGTGTCATAGGCCATAAAATTAATTGAAGATGCTCCGCCTATCATTAAAATTCCTCATATATCTATCCACAGTTACGGAAATTGTGAAATACACTCTCTGGTATGTCTTTTTCACATGTATTTGTGTGAGTATTTTCGCTATACATAAACTTTTTGTTAACAATTTCCAATTCTATTCGTTTCTTGTTTCACATACTCTTTTTCTATTTTCACCTTCCTCTAAACTAATTTCAAACATCTCAATTTTCTCACAATAAAAATATGAAATGCAACGTAATAGTTAAATGACTTACATGAATTGAACACTTAAAATATGTGAAAATATCCCATCATAAATATTGATGTCACCTACTGGAAACTAAGTAAAACACTGAATTACTCGAATTTTCTGAAAATAACGTTTAAACATAAGTTTGCCTTAATAAACACGGAATTCACAATTTGTATACATGCAGATCGGATTCTGAACAGTCCACACACAAACACACACACACACAAACACAAGGACAGCTCGGAAAGTAGGCCTAAGTATTTTTCGCTTATTAAACGGAAACAAAATGTAAAACAAGTGGCATATATCGTACTGTCTTACCTTTCTTTAAGGGGACACTCAACTATGTTTTGGAACTTTTTTCCTATTTGACCAATCTTTTTCAAATTTGGAGAAAAAATTTAATATACACATGGAAAGTAACATGCAAAATCTCAGCTCGTTAGATCCAATACTTTTCAAAATAAAACATATTTCAATTTTTAATCAATCATTAATTGAAATATCACTTTTAATTATCATTTTTTATTTTTTTGCTTTGTGCATTTGACTGTGACTTCTCAATGAATAGGGGAAGAATTCTGCGTATTGATTTAGTTCTGTCACGTAAATTAGTGTAGAAATTTAATTTTTCATTTCTATGACACTTTTTCTGCAATTTTTAAGTTGAGTGTCTCCTTAAGCAAACATAATAATATTTGAGACATTTTTCGTAGCGTTTTACGGGGTTTTGCTTGTCTTCTCAAGGAATCATTTACTCAATGGAGATTTCCTCGTCGTCTGGAAACGCTGTGTGCTCCCTCATAGAAATTGTTCGAGCTCTAGGATGAAGTTTTTGAACAAGTCCAACTTGAAAAGTCGAAGCAATTCATGAATGAGTTATGGGGTGTGAGGGAGCTTCATGCTACAAGAAACAACACCAGATTTTAACAGACAATATCTTATTTTTTTAATTGCTCGCCGCAATTCCATTGTATTTCCATAATGAGCTTCTTCCTTCCAAGTAATGAATCCTATAGATTCAAATCCCCTACATCCACTTTCACAAACTGAAGGATTTTGATAGTGACTGGTTCCAAATATAGGGAATTTTCAACCTAACAGTGACTTTTAACAAACCATTTGCTTGAAATTTATTGGCTTTTTGAATTTAAACTATATGAATCATTAGAATTCATTCTTAGCAAGCAATATGTGGGTATAACTCAATTAAGAACAAAATGGTCTTTAGGTGGCTTTGAATCTAGAGAATTATAATATTGCACAGTTGCTATCACTCCATGGCCACAAGTTTTGGCCGCAAATGACCAATGAATTTCTTTTACTTTTGGGAATCTGAATATCAAAAGAATATTGATAGTTGTGTTGAAAAAGGGGTCATGAATAATAATCCAAAAGGGAAACGTTCTGTAGAAATAACAATGAAATGTTGGTTGGCAAGGTGAATTTTAGAAGTAGAACAGGTCGAAAGGCGTAAACAATGAAGGTGATTAAGGTTATGAAATCACTGTGCATTGTTACGGTTTACATAATTAAGTAACGACTTTTTTCCACGAACTACTGTAGTTTTATTTAGAGGAAACATGCCAAATATGGGCTCCTTTTTCCTGAAATAGAGATATTTCCCATTTAAGATTTTTTAGTAGTAAAAACGCCAAAGTCCGTTCAATATCCTTTTCTGCAGACCAGCGTAGAGAATTGGCTGAAATCGCAAGCGGCTGGGATCCGTCGGGATGAGCGCTGTCTTGAATCACTAAGTGATTACTTACGCATATCATATTATTAATATGATGTATCGAAGTACATATGATATTTCTGTCCAGGAATTCTGCGTTACCATATGATGGAGGACGGATAGAACAGAGAAAAATTCCCTCCAGCAACGGGACTCGAACCCGGGTTTTCAGCTGTACGTGATCCCGGCCACTTAGTCACTCGTAATGAGTGCATCTCTGTACATATTGCGTTGGACATTATGCCACTGTCACATATTCTGTGACACAGTACATAAGGGTAGGTCACCAAAGGGAAAACTGAGAAGTAGAACTTAAACTGAGAGGATTCGATCCGGCATCGGAACTGGAATCCGTTGTGGCCTAGTGAATAGAGCGTCTGCACCATCCTCCAACATCTAAACTAGTCAATGAGGTAACATAACACAAAAATTCGTAATGTTAACACAGTGAAGTTGTTATTATTTATTCAAGTAACTTAACAGTTAATCAGTGATTAATGATTATGCTATAAGTGTTAAAAGAGTGTATCCAAGAATGAATAATTTTATCACTGCAAGTGTACTTTTACAAAAATAAAAAAAAAACGATTTCTATGTGGCGTGGTAATATCAAAACTCTTGTCAGCTCTAATGCAAATAGGAAAGATTTCAGCACTGACAGATGAAATGTGCACTTGAAGTTAAACGGAAAGGAACTCCTTATCTCATTCAGGTTCCTTTAAGCTGATATTATTTTGTGCGTTTATAGCAACGATAAAGTAAACTCGGCAAACCAACACCTAAAATTCGAAACTTCATACAAGAAAAATAACAATTTTGGACACATCTTTATAAGTAGCATTAGCTTGGTGCAGCTGCTAAGGTAAGTAACTGTACTAACCGAAGTCAATCAGTCCTATAGTAGGCCCTATTTTGTTCCGAATATGACATGCACAACTAAACTAGAAACTCCTTTTTAGAACTAGAGGATTATAAGTTTATATTCTAGAACACAATTAGAAACTAAAATATCTACAGCTTACATACTTGGGTTGGATAAAAAGTAATGGCAACAGTTCGATATTTCTGACATGGCTTTATTCACAGGGGTACAACTTTTACGTACCTTCTATATAGTCGCCCCCCCTTATTTATTACCTTTTGCCAAATGTTTGGAAGGCGTCGTACACCATCAGCGCGTTCATCTTTGTTGATGTTCCGTATTGACCGCCCTAAAGCACGGATAAGTTCATCTCTGGTATTGTACCGGGTCCCTCGCAGTGGTTCTTTCATTTTGGTGAAAAGATCGTAATCGCATGGATCATATCGGGCGAGTACGGAGGATGTTCCAGAATCTCCCATTGCCAGCGACGCAAGAGGTCCTTGACAGCAACAGCGGTATGACTCTTTGCATTATCATGAAGAATGATGGGGTTCTGTACCCCCAAGTGTCGTCGTTTTCTCCTGAGGGCTGGACGAAGGTGGTGCTGCAGGAACCTGCAGTAGTAGTCCGCGTTTACCGTCTGCCTTGGAGGTACAGCGTGGTGCAGTATTACCCCATCAGTGTCATACGCCACAATGAACATCACCTTCACAGCACTTCCAACAAACGCTTTAACCCATCGTGCCATTGTGCGATATGGCAACGCTGCATCGCCAGATGCTTCACGCAGTCCCTGAAAACATTCTTGTGCACTACGACCTCGTGCCACTTCAATTTTGATCCAGGAACGTTGCTCTAGTTTTGTAAACATGATCTTAGGGCGCTCGCACTATCCCTATGAAAGTCAACGTTCTACACACTGCAGTAGATTGACAGAGTACTGTCGCCGCTGGCTACACTAACTCATCTAACAGTCCTTGTTCATGTCCATACAGCTGGCAACTCTCGAACGCACCATCGTCACGTGACATCAGTGTTGCCATTACTTTTTATCCAACCTATGTATTTACTCATATTATGTATTCCTATTCTTCATGTTTGGTAAACATGAAGAATAAAAGTTCATTTTAAGGAAAAGTTCTCAAATCATATTTAATAGCTCATGTTCTCGGTGTTAAAATTTTGATGTGGGAATATTTTCGTGTTCAATTATTTTTTTAATTGGTTATTTTACGACGCCTTATCAACTGCTATTGTTATCTAGCGTCTGAGATGAAGGTGATAATGCCAGCGAAATGAGTCCAGGTTCCAACGCCGAAAGTTACCCAGAATTTGATCTTATTGGATTGAAGGAAAACTCCAGAAAAATCTCAAGCAAGTAACTTGTCTCAACCAGGATTTGAACCCGGGCTCGCTCGTTTCGCGGTAAGGCAGACTAACCGTTACTCCACAGCGGCGGACGTGTTCAGACGTAAGTCGGTATTAAAAGTAGGAGCTAAGACACGAAGAAAGAAGTTTATGTGCAACACGATTTGGAATGTGAAATTAGTTAAACTTTACATTACATTTCATTATTTTCCGAACTTGATTGTATAATGGCTGGTTTTCACTAACATTGGAGATAAGTATATTTATCCTCTCGTTAAATATGAAAATGACTTCAAATGTATTTTCACAAGCTCGGGACAGTCCTATTCATTGACAAATCATTTGATAATTTGTCCATTAGCAAAGGGCCGTGTAAGACAGAAATTTATTTCAGTACCTTTTCTTTGGCCTTGGTAACAGTTTCATTAATCTTTGTATTTTCAATTAATATGATTTTCTCTTTCATTAATAGTCTACAATTAATGCCTTTTCGAAGTCATTGAAACTGTTTCTTCTTTCTTTAAGTCAGACATGATGAGATTAAATTATATTAGTAGTTGTATTAGGTTAGGAATATAAATATTAATATAGACCTAATTAGAAGTAGAGTAGAACCCCGCTAGTCCGAACTAATTGGGACCGGAGCCTGTTCGGATTATCGAAGCTTCGGATTAAGCGGGGAAAAGGAATGCAAGCAGGGAAACCACGCTTTAGCCCCTCCGCATCTTTCACTGTCCGTCACGTTGTACAGTTTCGAGGTCTAATTCCTTTACTAGTGATAAAATGAGTTGAATTTGTAAAGTGAATTATGGGTTTCTAAATAATGTAGCATTAAATTGGTGGAGTTTCAGTTAAAATACTCGTTTCTCTCTTCCTGTCTCTCGCTATCTCTCTCTTTGGCATGTTCGGATTATCAGGAACTTCGGCTTAGCGGTGTTCAGACTTACGGTGTTCTACTGTAATAAATAATTATTTCTACCTTATGAAAATATTATTTTATTATTGAGTTTCCTGAATTTCTGTACGTCATTTGTAATAATTGGGTATTAGTTTTATAGCCAAATTATTAGGCCTAATTATTAATGTAACTAGAATATTGTAAACATTAAGAATATCAATAATCACGGGGATTTTAATTTAATAACTGATCAATTTTAAGAACAGCCTTCCTGATTATACTATTACTGCTTTACTGGAAGATTTTGAAACTAACTTATCCATTGATAACTTACATAAGGATGAATTTAGCTCGTTTGTAGAAACACATAAAGTTATCATTACATAAATTTTGTCCTTGAGATAGTTTATCCATGGCTATTTTATGACTTTGTAGAAACCGGCCATAAGATAAGTGCTTAAGTTGAAATAAGCACTTGTTTACTTGGAGCGAGCATTTCGAGGAACGTTTTTCCTAAAGACTGGTACATTAACTCCATACATGTGTACAAGGTACAATCAATATATTTCCGAACTGTACTTGTATTTATTGTACCGTTAAATATACATTAGCGTATCACTTAAGATTACTGCTTCCGTGCCTGTTGAGTCAGTCTATCAAACAGCGCCAGATTGTCTTTAAAAATTGCGTTTTTATACGTGATATTGTTCAAATATGTCAAGGACCTATTGCAATTTTTCCTCGTAAACTCTCCATATACGCCTTAAGTCTAGTCTGCTTCTCTGCCTTTCAAGTGATGCATTTAGTATAGATCCCAGGCGTTTCCCTGGTTCTAGAAATCTTCTCCGTTTCCTATGTCCTGTGCATTGCCTATATTCAGGGCAGTCCGGAAACATTTTGATTGCTTATGTATTAAGTATTTAGATTATTTGTACAACAATAATATGAAGAGTGTAGGTTCGTTAATAAGTGATTGTTATCATCCCCAACATTTAATTATATAGGGCTAATAAATATCGGCGCATATTGAATGATGCAGAGACATACAAATTTATTGGAGCTACGTTCCGGCTCCGTCGTCAGGGAAGAGACAGACAGCAGGAGAATCTATCCTGTGTATTCATTACTACGAGCTCCCCAGCTCCGAAACTTTGGACATGTCTGCACTATTGACATGGTGTAAATACTCAAACATATCTTGCGCCACACAGTAGGTACAGCACATGTGCGTAAAATTAATTATTTTATATACAGATTGGGAGGTAGTCGAAAACAGTAATTTCACATACCAAAGGAGCAGAATTATCCTTTGTCATTTTCCGGTATTTAGTTTTATATAGGTGATAAATCGATTTCGAGGAGACGGCCACCAGATATGGAGGGTAGCTGCGAATATATTGAATAAGCAGTCGCGGACAGCCGATGAGGGGTAGTCCTCCAGCTTGGAGGTTGGGCGAAGGGCTAACAACCCATCACCGTAAAAAACAGCTTGTTACGAATCTTTCAAATAAGTTAAAATGTGTCTCAGTGAAACGTACAGCAGAGTTCGTATAGGTCAGTTTCTGTCAGATGCTTTTCCAATTCACTGTGGGCTAAAGCAAGGAGATGCACTATCACCTTTACTTTTTAACTTTGCTCTAGAGTATGACATTAGAAAAGTTCAGGATAACAGAGAGGGTTTGGAATTGAATGGGTTACATCAGCTTCTTGTCTATGCGGATGACGTGAATATGTTATGAGAAAATCCAGAAACTATTAGGGAAAATACGGGAATTTTACTGGAAGCAAGTAAAGAGATAGGTTTGGAAGTCAATCCCGAAAAGACAAAGTATATGATTATGTCTCGTGACCAGAATATTGTACGAAATGGAAATATAAGAATTGGAAATTCATCTTTTGAAGAGATGGAGAAGTTCAAATATCTTGGAGCAACAGTAACAAATATAAATGATACTCGGGAGGATATTAAACATAGAATAAATATGGGAAATGCCTGTTATTATTCGGTTGAAAAGCTTTTATCATCCAGTCTGCTGTCAAAAAGTCTGAAAGTTAGAATTTATAAAACAGTTATATTACCAGTTGTTCTTTATGGTTGTGAAACTTGGACTCTCACTTTGAGAAAGGAACATAGGTTAAGGGTGTTTGAGAATAAGGTGCTTAGGAAAATATTTGGGGCTAAGAGGGATGACGTTACAGGAGAATGGAGAAAGTTACACAACACAGAACTGCACGCATTGTATTCTTCACCTGACGTAATTAGGAACATTAAATCCAGACGTTTGAGATGAGCAGGGCATGTAGCACGTATGGGCGAATCCAGAAATGCATATAGAGTGTTAGTTGGGAGGCCGGAGGGGAAAAGACCTTTAGGGAGGCCGAGACGTAGATGGGAAGATAATATTAAAATGGATTTGAGGAAGGCGGGATATGATGATAGAGAATGGATTTATCTTGCTCAGGATAGGGACCAATGGCGGGCTTATGTGAGGGCGGCAATGAACCTCCGGGTTCCTTAAAAGCCAGTAAGTAAGTAAGTAAGTAAGGTAAATCGATTTTGTTCATAGAAAAAAATTGCAACGTCACAGTAAATGTAATAGCAAATGCAACGCATGGAAAAATCCCTTCTTCGCAGCAATGAGGGCGGTTATGTAGTCAATGCCAATGTCAGATATTTCTCACGAAATGACTGCCTTTATGTCCGGCTACAGTCAGAAAATTGTGAAATTTTGAAATTTACCATGTTTTTCCTCGCTACATTTGTACTATATGATGCATCTTACATACAGCTGAGTTATAAAATGTACACCACCAAATTTTTAAATGCAGCACATCCTCCCTTTGAATCATACGGACAATAAATTTCTTTGATGAATTTGCAATGATTTCTGTCAGATCATAATAATAATAATAACAACAACAATAATAATAATAATAATAATAATAATAATAATAATTATAATAATAATAATAATAATAATAATAATAATAATGGCTTTATTTAACCTGGCAGAGTCAAGGCCTTAAGGCCTTCTCTTACACTCAACCAGGATTAAAACTTACTTACACAGTTGAACATAAAACTTGATCAGAATTAAGTAATTACATACTGATACACAATGAGATCAAAAGAGGTAGTTACATAAAATTTACCTCATAAAATAAAAATAAACATAGTGAAATACATATTAATTTGTTAGAATCAAATACGAATCACATAAAAACAGAAGCCGATAATTCAATAAAAAAAAGAAAAATATACACAGTAAAAATAAAAATAAACACATTAGTATACATATTAGTATTAGATTACAATTAAGTAGGATTTGCATAATTAAACGAGAAACCGACAATTGAATAAAACGTACACAAAAATAGATTAATAATAAAAAACAACGACACAGTGGGATACATATTGGCATTAAGTGATAAATAAACACGATTTAGATAATAAAAACAAGAAAGAAAAAAAATAAAAATAAATACAGTGGAACACATTTGCAACACGTTAGGTCTGGCAACTCATCATATGATACTTTTCTAATTTACATTTAAAGGAAATTAAAGTTCGGCAGCCCTTGACTTCAGGAGGCAGAGAATTCCAGTGACGAGAAGTAGCAACAGTGAAAGACGAAGAATAAAGAGATGATGTGTGCAGTGGTATTTCTAGCGTGTTATCATATTGTGACCGAGTATTCAAGTTATGATACCGAGAAATACTGTGGAATCGGACAGATAAGTAAGAGGGAGTAGAGGTGTGCAAAATTCGGTATAAGAGAGAAAGGGAATGTAACTTTCTCCTCTCATTTAACCTGAGCCACAATAATTTATCGAAAGAAGGCGAATTGTGATCGTAGTAGCGGACATTACAAATGAAACGAACACACGCATAAATGGTATAGGTTAGGACAATTCGGTTTCGTTCGGTGTAACAATCCCATAAATGCAGTAGTTGAGGGGTTCTCACAATAAATCAGATATTCCTGAATATTATGCGAGTTGCAGATGTGGGATTTTTACACTAAATCATTCGCCCACAGAAAAAGTATAATAATTTGCACAAAAAGAATTTTTTGTAAAAATGTCAGTTATGGGATTTTAAAAATAAACGATTCATTTAAACTCGCTCAGTAGTGTCAAGGCAGCAACACACACAATGTCCAAACTCTAAATATTATTTGTATTATAAAGAGTACTTTAGAAATATGTTTTGCGGTTATTATGCTCCGAGTCGCTCTCCAATCCACTGAATTCTCACGAAACTGGTAAACGAAGTGTAAAATTTGCTAATGCGATAATGGATAAGACATGTCGAAATACGATGTAGGAGGAATCTAGAAGAATGATTTGTTAATGGAAAATCCAACCTATAATCATTACGAGTTGAAAATGTAGTCCGATCAATTTATCGCATTTCAAACACATAGGCGAGCCGTAGTGAACAATGCGATTTTTCAAATGTCAGGTAAAACCGGCAAAGAACTGTATTATCTAATGCAAACTCTTCTAACTTACGTAATTTCGCAGCTAAGGTGCTGGCAATGTTTGAATCCATGTATTTCTGGGAACATTTTTTTTTTCTAAAATGAACCTGATGAAAAACATAGCGCGGACACGTGTAACAGCCTATCATCTCGTAACTACTTTAAGTTTATGTAGTACTAATTGTATTAATCCTAATATAGACAGACTCATCCTGACCAAACAGTATGGGAGATGGTCTTACTAAGAAAAACTCTATATACAGACGTTTAACTATCTTATACTTATACAATGAGTAGCTCCTTTATAAGTCGAGTGTAAATTCCTTACTAATAATCACTACATACGTCGTGTATAACAGTATAACTGTTACACAGCTACGTCATAGTTTCGTCATTACTCCGTTACGAAAGGTAATAGAATATCTGAGGTTCTCTACTGCATCCGGTAGAGCGCTCTAGTGTGGCGTGTTAAATATCGATAGTACAACTGGCTCTAATCGATTATCACAATACAATTTGTCAAAGAGTACAAGCTACAGCAATATTATTCTAATAATTCTATGATCTTTGGTTTGTTCTTCTGTGGTTACAAGGTAAACATCATCATAAAATGACAGTCGATACGAACAGCTGTTAGAGGGGCTGCCATTTTTTCCCTATATACAACGCTTAAACAAGGGGTTTTGTGTATATAATTACTGCAAAGCAATTCCCATTGTATAGTTACAGCCTGTTTATACGTAAAATAGCTTATTCACGGTTTATTAGTAACGTTTTCTGTCTCAACTCTGCAAGTAAGACTGCTAAGAGTTTACAAGTGATTATTTATAGGTAATGAGTAATGAGCCATAGTGATCATTTGAATACCTATATTACGTATTTGTCATGATTTTAAATGTTTAATGTAACGGCATGTCGCATTAATTTTGTACATCTCAACCCGGAAGAGAAGCCATTGATGCAAACACAACAGCTACATCTGAAATATTGCGGAAGGAGTTAATACGATCGTTTTTACCTCTCCTCCTTCATGCCCATCCCTGCCCCAGCCGTTATAGCTGGATTTCTTAACCGGATTTCGCTATCTATCTTAGCTCCCCAAATTCATCAAGATGGTGTATGGTCACCGGTTCCACACACTCACAGAAATTTCACGAGAAAATTTCTTCTCCAAGAGGACTGTATCCAGTGCTCATTCCGTATTACTAGTCCAAGACATGACGTCCTAGATCAGGGGTGGGCGAGTTAGGGGTAGCAGTGAAGGTAAATGAAGAGATACGATTGGAGGTACAAGTCGATATGGTATGCAGATGCAATAACGACCCAAGTTGGCTCAGAATTTGACAGATTTGCCAGTTATAAGCTTTCATCTTGTTGTCTTTTCTGTTTGAGCTGATTTTTCAGAAAGGAGTACACTTGAGGACAATATGTTTGAGGAGTGAGATGTTTAATAAATTTAATCGATTTATTAAGATCTAAAATCCTGTAATCCAATTTAATCAATTGTAAAAGTAGGAAATTAATAAGTCTCGCACTGTTGCGAGGCAAGGTATCCACTGAACGAAGCAACCCTCATGAGGCAGTTTCGTTTCGTGGATATGCAGCTTAAGGTTTGCTGGGTACCCAGGTTTCGTGCAGGCAACCAATTAAATACAGTAAAACCTCATTAATCCGGACCCCGATAAACCGGACTTCTTTTAATCTGGACATGCAAAAAAAAAAACGATGAGTTTGGAAAAATTAAAGAACCTTGTTTTAAGACTTGCTTTTATACATTAGCAGTCTTACTAATAAACCGTGTATAGTTTTTATACTAGACTTATGCAGAGTTGAGACAGAAAACTTTACTAATAAACCATGCAGAAGCGATGGACGTATAAACAGCCTGTAACTATACAAAGGGAATTGCTTTGCAGTAGTTATATACACGAAACCCCTCGTTTAAGCGTTGTATATAGGGAAAAAATGGCAGCCCCTTTAACAGCTGTTCGTATCGACTGTCATTTTATGATGATGGTTGTCTAGTAACCATAGAAGAACAAACCAAAGAGCACAGAATAATTAGAATAATATTACTCTAGCTTGTACTCTTTGACCAAAATATAGTATTGTAATCGATTAGAGCTAGTTGTACTGTCGATACTTAGCACGCCACACTAGAGCGCTCTACCGGATGCAATAGAGAACCTCAGATATTCTATTATCTTTCGTAACGAAGTAATGACGAAACTATGACGTAGCTGTGTAACAGTTGTACTGTTATACGCGACGTATGTAGTGATTATTAGTAAGGAATTTACACACGAGGTATGAATGAGCTACTCATTGTATAAGTATAAGACAGTTAAACGTCTGTATATAGAGTTTTTATTAGTAAGACCGTAGAACTATGGAATTACAATAATTAAAATATTACACCTATAGCATTAAAAATAAGAAAATTTATCAAGTTTGTATTGAAGTAATTAAATTATACAAACAAATATAATTATCGATTACACATTTTACTGTACTGTATAGTGTATTTAGGCCTATGTCCATTTAAATACACCATAATAAATGTGTTTTGTTACTATAAATGGAGTTTTAATACACAATTTACTGTTCTTATAGGCTATTTCAGTTAATCCGGACTTTCGTTAAACCAGTAAACTTATCCTCCCAGTTAGTCAGGATTAACGAGGTTTTACTGTAAAAAATGAAGAGAAATCGATGCAAAGATAATAATAAATATTCATGGAATATTAAAACTTTCATTACGGATATTTCGTTCCCCATTAAAAATGTTTTATTAATAAATGAAATGGGATACGATTAAAACTATTCCTAGGCCAGCCCCCTCAGTGCATCGCCAGCCGGAGTTTGGAAAATGCTATTGAATGTTAGTGGAATGGAAATAGGTTAGAATAATATTTATGCCTTGTATGGGGAAAGAGGAGAACCCCGAGAATAACATCAACTTCGACCTTGTCCGCCACAACTGGCATTTTCAAATGAAAAATCCCACTCTTGACCGGAAATCAAACCCGACAGGACGGTCTTACTCTTACCACTCGGCCGCAGCAGAGGTTTTCTTATTGTAAGAAATCATGAATTGCTTTAACGTTTTGTGAAAGCCACGGTACACAGTCTGCAATTTTCCCGATCTATGTGGACAAAATTCAAATTTCGACTTGTTTAGTTATGCATAGGTCAATATGAATTCGTATCCTTTAGTACAGGTATGCTCAAAATTGTAAAAGCGCCTATTACACGGATGATGCTGCACTGCATTACACGCACAGTGTACGGACTGGGCTCCGCAACTACATTGCAGCACCGCCCGTGCCATCGCTCTCACACTACGCGTAATAAACTGAGTTTGCAAAAGGAAAGAGTATACACTGTAATATTTAGTTATTACATTATTCATTATATTTAATATAGCCTAGTTATGATATTATTATATCACAGGTAATGTTATTTTCATATTGCAGTCTATTCAACATGTGCATTTTTTCTGCAAGTAATCGGAAATCTATTTCCAACGAATTTACTGCACTGCGCAGCTGATTCAAAAGATGCTCATCTGTTAATCGGGATTTAGATTTAGCAACCTTCCTTCTAGAAAATAATTGTTCGAGGCGAAGGTAGCTAACATAGTGGCAGCGAATAAGTTCATCTTGCGATATTTCGTTTTGTTCATTTTTTAAATACTTCTGTGCTTGCCAAGTCATATTCTCTGCATTTAGTCCAGAATTCTACGTCACCTTGTAAATCAATTAACTCGTCCTGGAACTGTACTGTCACTGATTGTACTAAATTTACTATGAAAGGATTAACAAAAAAGATTAATGTCACTCTCCATACGTCTAAAATCACTAAATCTATGTTTTGTGAATTCACATTTGCGTCGTTCCAGTACAGAGATATAATTAACCATATTTTGTTCAGGCACCATACATCTCTTTACAAGTTCACCATCCGTGAAGGGTTTTAGTGCCTTAGCTAATTTCCAACAAATTACAGAACTTGCTCCTAAACATAGACTCTGAATTGTTCGACTCTCTTCAATGTTTAGCCTTTCATGAAGTGCTTTCAGTTCTTGAAACTGTAGTGCTTCTGAAAAATTATTTCATCATAACATGTATTTCTGTTGGAATGAAATCACCACAGTAATAATAATAATAATAATAATAATAATAATAATAATAATAATAATAATAATAATAATAATAACGTTGGTATATGAATACATATTACAGAAAACAACTTCCCTGTCACTTCGGGATATTCTGGATGGCAGAGCCTATAATGTCGTTTTATGTTGCTCAGTAGTATTCCTGACAGTACCTTACAAGACAGTGAACACTTTACATTTTCACATAACGCACAACAAAAACAGTCTTCCTCCCACACTGTACGGAATGATCTTTTGCTTAAGAAAGGTTTTGACTATCATTGTCCCGCACTGTTCGTGCGTTTACTAAGTACTTGAACTGCCTTCCGCAGTCATCCATCGAGCTTCGAACGAGGAAAAGCACGCTCTACATTCGAAGGCTGTGATTACAGAACGTAATCGGGAGTCAGAGAATGAGCATACCTGCTTTAGTATTTGATGAATGTTGTGAGTAATAGCTTTTTCTGCCTTATCAGCGGAAAACTATATTTAGGAGGGTATGAACTTTGAGTTCTTCCTAACACTTCTAGCTCCGGTTCAGTCGTAGAGAGAAAGGCTTACTATGTGGGTGAAAAAGAGCCAATTGTTAGTGATTTATTGTGTTCTGAAACACGGAATTTGTTCATATAAGTACGTTCTTAACTAATGTGACTTCAATTACAAGTTTGTAAAGTATTTTCCTTCTTACATTAGGGTTTAAATATTACAATTGAAAAACTTATGTTTTTAAAGTTCTCCAAATATAATGTGAATTTTAGTACAGCCGGTCACGTCCGGTTACAGCAATTCTTTTACCATTTAATACAGCATCATTTAGAATGTTGAATCCTTGTTTTAAAGTTTGCGCGTTCTTGCGCATTTATCAGTAATTAATTTTTTTCAGTGGTGGGGCGTACGGTAACTGTTCCATGTTTGGCTTAACAGCAGAAAAGAACCATTGACTAAGGAAGTTTTTAATCACTGTGAGATTGTTTTAGGCCTACAATATTATTCATATGATATGGAATATCAGTTTAAAAATACATTGGACACATATTTATCCAACCTTAACAAGCGCACAGTGAATCAGAGCGCAAATCATTACCTGGACAAAATTAATAACTTCTCTGCTGTCTAACGCATTGTTATGAAACTTTGTACATGACTTACAGGTGGCACAATATGATTTGTGTACAAACTCTGATTATGTTTGCACAAGAAAAAGTACCCCTATATAGTGGGTGCATTTAGACAGAATTAATAACTTCTCTCCTATCTAAAAGATTTTCATGATACCTATATTGTACGGAAGTTACAGGTAGCATATATTTTTTGTGCACAAACTATATTTACGGGTCCATAAGTGGAACTACTGTTTTTAGGGATGCAATTAAACAAAATTAATAAATTTTCTCTTATCTAACAGATTTTTGTGAATCTTTATACAGAAGTTTCAGATAGAATATATTTTTTGTCTACAGAGTCTGATTATGTTTTATAAGAATAGTTGCCTCTTTAGAGTGGTGCATTTTAGACAAAATTAACAACTTCTCTCCTATAGGCCTATAATATATTTTTATGCAATTTTGTACAACTACTAGACCTACAGATACCATATAGATGTAATCAGAATTTGTACACAAAAAATATATGCTACCTGTAACTCCTGTACCAAGTTTCATAAAATCTGTTGTGTAGGAGAGAAGTTAATCTTGTGTAAATGCAACTCCTGTAAAGGGGTACTTCCTCTTTTGGAACTGTAAGTATAGTCTATACACAAAAAAAAATATCCTACCTATAACTTCCGTACAATTTTTCATAAAAGTCTGTTAGATAGGCGCGAAGTTACTATTTTTGTCTAAAACCACCCCGTATAAAGGGGTAGTTCCTCTTACACAATCGTAGTCAGAGTTTGAACACAAAGAATATGTGCTATCTATAACGTCTGTATAAAGTTTCATAAAAATCCGTTGGAATGCAGAGAAGTTGTGAATTTTGTCCAGGTAGATTTGCGTTATTGCACACTGTGCGGTTGTGGATTTAAATCCCATCCAGATATGGAGACTTGCCCATTGCCTCTAAATGCATGCCCATTGCTTTTGTTCATACCGATATAAGCAATTTAAACGGGCTGTAGCAGATTTTTTATTTTATTGAGTTATTTTACGACGCTGTATCAACATCTAGGTTATTTAGCGTCTGAATGAAATGAAGGTGATAATGCCGGTGAAATGAGACCGGGGTCCAGCACCGAAAGTTACCCAGCATTTGCTCGTGTTGGGTTGAGGGAAAACCTCGGAAAAAACCTCAACCAGGTAACTTGCCCCGATCGGGATTCGAACCTGGGCCACCTGGTTTCGCAGCCAGACGCGCTGACCGTTACTCCACAGGTGTGGACGGCTGTATCAGATCAAATGTTACACATTAATAGGTCGGATGTTTGCTACACTTCTGCAAGGCCTATAGTTTTAGCTCTGAGGCAACATATAATCTGAAGTGTCATTGCTCAGTGAGAAGGAATTACATTCGTGTCCTCCATCCACATTAACATTTTAAAACATTTCGTCCGATATGACATACTGTAGCACATGTCGAGCAACTCTTCCAGCGTTCATATCACGGAAGAAATTCCTATTTGTTTTGAATAATGAGTGCTTCTCCAGTCAAGGTGATTCCCTACATTCTACTCACTGTTAAAGAAGAGGCACGTGAATAGAAAGCCTTCAGACATCGTCTGTACTCAATGATGAAGTGAGTCAGAAGCACTAGAAACATATTTGTAAATCCAGTTGGTGTCAGGGGTGTCAATATTACCTTTCTGAGAGTCCTGCAATGAAATGTAGGACCGAGTCTGCCTCTGGTGTGGTATGCTTGTCTTCTATCCAGGCGGGTCGCCCTCGGTCTGATCGTGATGGAATTCGTGGTGAACAAAATTGGCGGCCTAGACTCAAGAGGAGAGAGGGGCTCATAAGCCGGAATAAAGGTAAGCGTTCACTACATCGTATCGCACTCCTCGTACGAATCGCACGCAGCGGATATTTTAAGTGCAGTGCGTTCACTGTAACGGCTCTACCTCATCGCCTCATGGGATTCCCCTGTCAGCTGTTTGAAACATGACGTCGTACGATATTGACATTCCTGAAAACAGAGGAGTTGAAGTTAGGTCTATTAATTATGACTGTTAGCGAATAAGAATTTGTAATTGCTTCATGCGTCCTAATTGAAGAGGAAGAAACGAAAGAAATATTGATTAGATAATATATATGTAAGAAACGACTTAATTACTGTAATGGGAATGCCTCAAATTATATAATTCTTCGCAATTTTCTACACGCGAAATAAGTTTTCCGTCTGCCATTTTGGCGCGACACTGAACATGGCACAACATAATAGTAACAGTTGAGCAATTAAAATTGATTTATTAAAGAAGGCCATGATCGCACGCATCGGAAAAGTTGCTCATCCGAGAAACGTGGACGGATTTGCCGAGAGCCGATGCGGGCGATACGATGTAGTGAACGCGGTTACATAACAATTACGGCAAAGAGAGTCTTTTTCCGATCCGTGCGATTCGTCCGATGAGTGCGATACGATGTAGTGAACGCTTACCATAAGTATAATCTGTCAAGAACGACGAGTTAGACTTTCTAACTCGTTGGTCAAGAAGCTTCTCGCAGCCACGAGCGGAGCACCACACGCACAAAAAATGGCGGGAATTTCAAACGACGTTTCTGCACCTCCCCGTTATATTCATATCTACTTCAGTGTTTGAAATGTAATTATCGGTATTACGATTTTTTACTTTTTCCCTCCTTTTTTGTAAAAAAAAATCCTTGAGCCAATACCATCAACGTTTTCTGAACGTGTTATCCCAGTACGTAGAGGTAGGAAAAGGACTGTGAAATTTTAAATAATTTAGAATGACCAACCAAATCTGTTGCGTTAAAATGCATCACATTTTATTTTGTACAAAACCATACAAAGGTCGTTATTGCAATTAACCGGCACTGTGTTCATTCGTGTAGCTGTGTGTATAAGTCAGTGAACAGCAGGAATACCACTTTGATTTAATGACAACAATAACGAATTACGTACAAAGGCAGCTTATATGCAATAAAAGATAATTTTCACTAGGGATAGATGATAATTAATTGGATTATTGAAGCAAATTTGAAATTTATTATTTTTGCATATCAACTGTTTCAAGAATACCTTCCCCGTCTCCATTGAATACATCTGACAAATTAACAACAGTGAACATTCTGGAGTTTTTTAGAAACATTTCCATTTTTATTTATCCTTGTCCCCGACTTCCCCAAGTGCACTTTGAATTTTTGGTTCCACTTCCTCAACCACATGCGAATTGTTTCTGTGGAGGTTTTCCTCCTGCCCCACTGTTGCCAACATATCGCCCTACAATCCCGCTAAAATTTCAACAAAAAGTGGCTAAATCTCTCCAAAGTTTGTTAAAAATCGCCAGAAATGTCGCTAAAAATTAATAATAAATATCACTAAATAAAAATAAGAAAAAAAAATACATATGAGGAGAAAAATATAATTTCTTCGTCGTCACTCTCTTCTGCGGAGTCTGATTGTATTGTTGACGGCTGTGATGTCGAGGTGGAAGCTGTGGGAACATCTGATTGTGAATACACTGCACTTGATTCAATCATTGACACTAAACTTTCTGGTAAATTGTAAGTGTGGAAATTTTCACCCAAGCGTTTGACCACAATTTTTTTTCGTGAAATCTAACACTTTTTAAATATTATAGGCTATGTTAAAATATATTAAAACCAGCTAAAACTACATCTCATTTGCTTCACACGAACTGTCGGCACAAAATTGCAAAACTCAATTGTCTCGGGTCGGTTCGGAGTGGAAAATCTCCGCGTTGCGGGGAAGAACCAAGAATTAGCTGGAGCTCGCGCCTCGTCACGTGCCAATCAAAGTTGCCACCATTTATTGGTGTTGGAGCAGTAGCATTGAGAGAGAGAGACCTAACCGTGACAATCATTGAATCATCATCATCATCATTATCTTTCACCCCTGATCACTGATCACAAATATATGAGATCAGCAGTGGCGTAGCATGAAATTTTGAGCAGGGGAAGTTAATTCAAGTTGTCTTTCATGCAATATGGGAAAACGTATTACAAAAATATAGTCTTAAAATAAATAGTAGTCAATGTCAAGTCAGCAGTCGAAGATTGGCTGGAACCTCGTAAGTAACACCAGTAAGGCATGACCTCAAATGGTACGTAGTAAAATATGATTTCATGGTTTACACATATATCTAACAAATAGACACGTATACGTATAACATTAGCTGATTCCCTGTCATAGTTAGAGGAATCACAATATTAACGGTCAATAGATACAGTACTTAAGTATGCGTCTGTCTTTTGGTTGTGTCCTTCATTGACAGCAAGGGAGTCGGTCATTTGTTTTTTAGATCACACTTTTGTTCGTAAGTCAGTCTTGATAATAGAATTGTCCTAAAAAATTCAATTAAATTGGTGTCAGGAACTGTTATTTCACTCATTATTTATTATATCAGCCACAATGCACACTAACACTTCAACTGAACACAACTGACGAAAAGGGATAACTCGGAAACTACTTATTTTCAATGTCAAAGCTAGCTTCTTGCTAGCCTTGCGACCAGGAGTTTAGTTAGAAAGGGATGGAAAATCTGCGGGGTGGGTTACACAGAAGAATGAGTGTAAGAAACCAGTCTGCTTGGAAGCTGGTGTGTGCAGGCTTCTTGTTTACTGCTGCATCACAAATCATCCTGAGCTGCCGCATCACAATATTTAACGCGTAAATATAAATTCTATTAAAATTAATAGATAATATTGTCCATAGACTGAAGGTTTATTATGAAATTATTATTAACTGGGGAAGCTGAGCTTTTTAGCTTACATTGACGCTACGCCACTGGAGATCAGGGCTTTCACGTATGAATCATTAGACGACTCAGTCATGCAACCATGCCTCTTCTAAAAATTAGAAGTGCATGACTTCAGTTGAATGTTCTAACTTAAAAGAAAGGAAAAAATGGAAGAATATAAAAATCAGCAGAAAAGTCGCTAATGGTATTTTACAAAATTTGTCGCCGAGACTGATTCAAAATTCCCTAGATTTAGCGACTTATCGCTAAATATGGCAACACTGTCCTGCCCCCAACTGAGTAATGCTTACAGGTGCAACTGAGAAGAATAAGTGAAAATAGGCCGTTTTAGGCGTACGCAAGTGAAAATAGGACTAACCTCGCTACTAGGTCAATATAGTCGCTATAACAGTACGCTAGAACATTTCATACACCCAGGGATGTTAGTCGCGCCAGGGCGCCTCTGCGTACCCAGGTTGATGCATTGTTAGGGGCCTACAAGTGTGCAGGAAAGTTATACAAAAGGAAAATGTCGCCGCTTGATTCGGTAAAACATGAAATTTATGAGAAGTTGCTTCGAAAATATAGTTACGGGTTTGCTCGCCACTTTCATTCAGCATGTCTGGTCAAGTCATAAACTATAATAACTAATGTACTGTTACAAGTGTGCAGGAAAGGTATACAAAAGGAAAATGTCACCACTTGATTCGGTAAAACATGAAATTTTTTAGAAGTGCTTCGAAAATATAGTTACGGGTGTACTCGTACTCTCATTCTGCATATCTGATCAAGTCATAAACTGTAACAAATAATGTATTGTTACAATTGTGCAGGAAAGGTATACAAAATGAAAATGTCGCCGCTTGATTCGGTAAAACATGAAATTTATAAGAAGTTGCTTCGAAAATGTAGTTACGGGTTTGCTCGCCACTTTCATTCAGCATGTCTGGTCAAGTCATAAACTATAACAACTAATGTACTGTTACAAGTGTGCAGGAAAGGTATACAAAAGGAAAATGTCACCACTTGATTCGGTAAAACATGAAATTTTTTAGAAGTGCTTCGAAAATATAGTTACGGGTGTACTCGTACTCTCATTCTGCATATCTGATCAAGTCATAAACTGTAACAAATAATGTATTGTTACAATTGTGCAGGAAAGGTATACAAAATGAAAATGTCGCCGCTTGATTCGGCAAAACATGAAATTTATGAGAAGTTGCTTCGAAATAGTAACATGCGTTACAAGAGCGGTATGTTGAAGTTTTCATGTTCGAGGAAAAGTTTGAAAAAGCGAAACGTAGTTGAGCTTGTTTAATTTCCGAGAATTGAAAGAAAACATATCGCTCGTGTATCGTACATTATTTTGTGCGAAAATCGTTTATTACATACCTGAAAGAGGAATTTCTAATTAGTTGCAATGAAATCTCCATCTTGGTTTCTCTTCAATGACGGCGAATTTGCAAAACAAATATATCTATCTTCAAATTGTTGCTTTAAAATGTTTTCTGTGTTTACTATACTCCAGCAGGCCGTGATATACGTCTGTCTCCCCCCCCCCCCCCAGTCTATAAATGCAAACTTAAAACAAACGGTTAGGTTATGTAATGATTTATTTTTCATTTTAATATTTTAACAATATTATTTACATAACATATTGCAGTAATAACATCGGCAAGTTTAATTTTGCCGATTAAGGAGATTTTTTCACGGCTTCCTTAATGTTACTTGCATCACGAATGCAGTAACTTTAGTGGAGTTGTAGAGTTTACTTAATTTTTGCAAATATTTAAAAATAATAATTAACAGTGCAATTTAGGTAAAATTGCAGTGGTAAGTTTCCAATTTATAATTATTACTATATTGAACGTCTCTAAAAATAATATGTTAAAAGCTTAAAGCAGTAAAATCAATATGTCACTTAAGCGGTAAGAAGAGAGAAATTGTTATGTGTGTTAGGTTGGGAATACTAAATGTGGAATTTTAGACTTTCCGCGGATTGGTTTTGTGCGGAAACCAAGCAAATACGCACGATCTCGCACAAATAGAGTTACGGGTTTACTCGCCACTCTCATTCAGCATATCTGGTGAAGTCATAAACTATAACAACTAATGTATTGTTACAATTGTGCAGGAAAGGTATACAAAAGGAAAATGTCGCCGCTTGAATCGGTAAAACATGAAATTTATTAGAATTTGCTTCGAAAATATAGTTACGGGTTTACTCGCCACTCTCATTCTGAATGTCCGGTGAAGTTATAAACTATAACAACTAATGTATTCTTACAAGTGTGCAGGAAAGGTATACAAAAGGAAAATGTCGACGCTTGAATCGTGAAGACGTCATAGCTCTACAAACAAAAATAGCGCGCTACAATTGTAGCCCACGTCATCACTGAAATGTTAATATAGGCCTAGCTATTCGCACGATCCCGCTACACATTTTTTTTTATATTTAGCAAGCCAGTAACAATTTTTGACACAGCAAAAATTTAATGTTCTCCCCTTCCTCACAAAAATAGGTATTGTTCTTACCACTCCTTGTGAAAATAATATTGGCTTATCTTATTCGATTCATTTACTTCCTCCGAAAGGGACACTCTTTCTCATTAAGCTGCCGCTGGTAAATACGCGAGTGAATATATTGAAGCACGGCAACAAACCCTGCCGATACAGGTGAACTAGAGGGTAGGGGTTGACAAGTCGCGTACTAAAAGTTCTAAATATACTACATTTGCTTACCTCTGCCATATCGTATTCTTGGTCCTGGGAAAATACTCATTTTTATGAAAACATTTACTTCGTAACAACACCGTATTGTATTTTTGGTCCACGGAAAGTACAATATGATGTTCCATCGAACTGGCGGTGATGTGCTGAACATTTAATTATTTGTACTGGGTTATTTAATGACGCCGTATCAACTACGAAGTTATTTAGCATCGATGGGATTGGTGATAGCGAGCTAATATTTGGTGAAATGAGGTCAAGAATTCGCCACAGATAACCTGGGATTCTCTTTACGGTTGGGGAATACCTCGGAAAAAACCCAAACAGGTACTCAACCCAAGCGGGAATCGAACCCACGCCCGAGCGCAACTCCGGATCGGCAAACAAGCGCCTCAGCGGACCGAGCTACGCCGCCGGTGGCCAACATTAAATGTTTTTTTTTTTAGTTTGTTATTTAACGACGCTGTATCAACTACTAGGTTATTTAGCGTCGATGAGATTGGTGATAGCGAGATGGTATTTGGCGAGATGAGGCCGAGGATTCGCCATAGATTACCTGGCATTCACCTTACGGTTGGGGAAAACCTCGGAAAAAACCCAACCACATAATCAGCCCAAGCGGGGATCGAACCCGCGCCCGTACGCAACTTCAGACCGGCAGGCAAGCACCTTAACCGACTGAGCCACGCCGGTGGCCAACATTTAATGTTAGAGTAACTTGATGCAACAGCAGAGGGTATGAGTGCGTATGTAGATGCATATTCGGATATTCCAAATAGAATGTATCTATTTCTGTGTCAGGTATTCAAAGTTAGTTAGCTGTAGTTGTGAGTATTATGTAGAGTCTTAGAAAAATGGTTTGTCGCAAACATACTTTTTAAGTCCCGGAAAGGAGGCTGTGTGCATGATCAGACATACAACGAAACAAAACTAATTTTTGGTAACAATTGGTATTACAGGAGAAAAAATCGCTCCTACGCCGAATATCGAACCCGAGTCCTTGGTTCTACGTACCAAGCGCTCTAACCACTGAGCTACGCCGAAGTTCAATCCACAGCATCGGAACGAATCCTCTTCCTCTAGAGTTTTTCCCTTTGTGGCCTTACTAGAGGAGGAGGATTCGATCCGGTGCTGTGGCTTCAACTTCGGCGTAGCTCAGTGGTTAGAGCGCTTGGTACGCAGAACCAAGGACCCGGGTTCAATCCCCGGCGCCGGAGCGAATTTTTTTTTCTAATACCATTTGTTACCATAACAGATAAATTCTGTAGGACCAAAAACAATTAATCTTTACGTAAAAACTAATTTTATGACCTCAACTAGTCCTCTTGTGAACCAGGTCGCTCGTCCTCTGAACGTGCGCACTGACTCCTTTCTGGGGCTTATAAAGTATCTGTGAGACAAAACTTTTTTCTAAGACTGTACGCAATTGCAAGTTTTAAAATTACTTTACGCATAATTCTACAATAGCATGTTGCATTGAAGTTTTACTTAATTTGTAGCCGCTTAAATTTACCTTATTTATTTATTTTTTTATTTGAATATACAATTTCTTGAACCCTATTTTACCCGAAAGTACATTAGGGTTATAGTTATAGCCTGAGTTTATATTATTATAATGAGAATTCATTTCACGTGGGTAACCCAGTCTTGATACTTAAAATTAACACTTATATCTACTACAATAATTTGTTACAAGTTCTTAAATATATTACATATAAAATTACATTGACGTGGGTAACCCAGTCTCGCTACTTAAAATTAACACTTATATCTACTACAATAATTTGAATTATTTACAAGTTCTTAAATATATTACATATAAAATTACAAAACTCTTTATAACAGCACGTTTTTGTGAACACATTGAATAGTGGTTTGCCATATATTACATTACAAAAATGTAAATGTCCGACCAAGATAAATCTTTTGTTTTCGAACACTGGACAATGAAACAAAAGTGATCCACAGTTTGCTATTCCTCACAGATACATAAATAGCCATTGTCCTTATGTAATTTAAATCGTTCTAGATAAGACCCAAATTTCCCATGACCCGATAAAAATTTTGTTAGTATAAAATCTGGTATAATTAGGTTGCTATTTAAGCGGGTGTCGACGCTAGGAAAGAAGATTTCTCTCGTAACTGAACCCTTTGTACTTCATAGCCACTGAATGTTCCACCTATTCATTATATGCTCATTTATTTTTCTTTTTGCATATGAATAGGGACACAGACTATAGCTCAAATTGAAGTTCGAAACTGCAGCACTCTTTGCCAGTTCATCAGCCCTTACATTTCATGCTGTTCCACTGTGTCCTCGCACCCATGAGAAGCAAATAAGTTTGTCGCAATATATTACATTTCTTCTGATTTCCACTGCCAGAGGATTTAAGTTAAACTTATTATCTATAGATTTGAGGGCTGTTTGTGAATCACTGTAGATGCAACAATTGTAATTATTAAGTTTAGTCCATATCAGTGCCTCATTAATAGCTAATAATTCAGCTTGCACAATAGAGCATCTAGGTGAAAGTTTGTTCCTACTTAAAATATTTTATATTAAAAATATGAAATTTGCAGTAATTAGAGGAGAGAACCGGTTGTTAAAAAATGAGAATAACTCCACTAGCTACATCGTAAACAAAATCCATTTGTTTGAGCTTTGCGAGAATTGATAGCTGGCAGTTAACGTAGGCTAATAGCAGGAAGTTAGAAGGATAATTACCTCATTCAGTTCGACAAATAACAAAACACTAACGATTCACTTCACGTGTAATTAAACAAAGCAAACACGTTAAAGTTAAGCATGGGAACACTCCTAGAGGCCACCGGCGAAGTTCACGAGATGCCGCGCTTGTCTGTTGTCCCGATGCTGCGTTGGGGCGTTGGTTCCGACCTTGTTCGAGCTCACTTCTTGGTATTTCCCAATTAAAGCGAACGTCATGTAATCCCATGGCGAATTCTCAAACCCAGCCCGTCATAAGCAATCTTGCTATCACCAATATCATCGAATGGAGTGGCGGTTAGCATGCCTGGCCGTGAAACGAGCGGGCACGGGTTCAAATCCTGGTTGGAACAAGTTATCTGGTTGAGGTTTTTCCGGGGTTTTCCCTCAACCCATTAAGAGCAAATGCTGGATAAGTTTCGGCGCTGGACCGTGGACTCATTTCGCCGACATTATCACGTTCATCTCATTCAGACGCTAGATAACCACAGCAGTTGATAAAGCGTCGTAAAACAACCCACTAAAATACCATCGATGTTAGATAGCCTAACAGTTAGTACATCATTAACAGGGAGCGATACTTGTTGCCCGATCAAACAGGTTTGCTGTTCCTTTACTATAGGTACGGGTTTGTTTACTTGCACGGTGGGTAATCACGTTCAGCGGTGGAGAGGGATAGGTAGAGACTACAGATTTCCACATAATGACATGGAGAGAGGAATGAATATAGTAATTCTGTAGTGCCCGGGAAAAGTGACACAAGTCAGTTTCCACAAACCTTTTTTGATAATTTATTGACAACTTACGGAACATCTGTTGGCTTGGAAAAAAATACATAAGTATTCTTCCCATTACAATAATTCATACAGAAAAAAAATCAAATCGAGATAAACCAGTGTAAGTTGTCAATAAATTATCAAAAAAGGTTTGTGAAAACTGACTTATGTCACTTTTCCCAAGCACTGCAGAATTTCTAATAATGTAGGGGAGTCGGTAGACAAATTACTTAACCATTTCAGTTTGAACTTAAAGACAGAAATATAAAAATTATTTAAGCATGTCAGTGAACTAGTGATTCAGAAAATTGAAAAATACTAGTTACTGTACATGATTCATATTCATTGCTTGTAAATTTAAATAACTTCTTCGACCCAGCAAATATTCCGCAGATAAATATTAATAATGTTAATGCACTCACAGAAAGGGCTAAAACAAGGGCCTCATCTCGCCAAATATCATGTCACTATCACCAATTCCATCGACACTAAATAACCTAGTAGTTGATACAGCGTCATTAAATAACCAAGCAAATTAATAGAGAATACAATATACACAGTTCTGCGTTGTGTAACTTTCTCCATTCTCCTGTAACGTCATCCCTCCTAGCCCCAAATATTTTCCTAAGAACCTTATTCTCAAACACCCTTAGCCTCTGTTCCTGTCTCAAAGTGAGGGTCCAAGTTTCACAACCATACAGAACAACCGGTAATATAATTGTTTTATAAATTCTAACTTTCAACATTTTTGAGAATAGACTGGATGACAACAGCTTCTCAATCGAATAATAACAGGCATTTCCCATATTAATTCTGCGTATAATTCCCTCCCGAGTGTCATTTATATTTGTTGCTGTTGCTCCAAGATATTTGAATTTTTCCACCTTTTCAAAGGCTAAATTTCCAATTTTTATATTTCAATTTCGTACTATGTTCTGGTCACGAGACATAAACATATACTTTGTCTTTCCGGGATTTACTTCCAAATCTATCTCTTTACTTTCTTCAAATAAAATTCCTGTTTTTTTCCCTAATAGTTTGTGGATTTTCTCCTAAAATATTCACATCATTTGCATAGACAAGCAGCTGATGTAACCCGTTCAATTCCTATTATTATTATTATTATTATTATTATTATTATTATTATTATTATTATTATTATTATTGTTGTTGTTGTTATTGTGCTTGTTGTTATTGTTATTGTTGTTCTTGTTATTATTATTATTATTATTATTATTATTTATTATTACTATTATTATTATTATTATTATTATTTGTGCTATTTTACTCTGTTGCATTTGGTCAATGATTGATGTAGCCTATTATAATGATTGTATTTTCATCTCTTTGCCATTTCTATCATTCATTCTCATCATTTGTTGTTTTGTTCTGTTCTGTATCGTGCTAAACTGTAATTGGCCTTGTGCTGTTATTTTGCACGTTAATATTCTAAAATAAATAAATAAATAAATAATAATAATAATAATAATAATTATTATTATTATTATTATTAGCCTATGATGATGATGATGATTATTATTATTATTATTATTATTATTATTATGGACATAACAATACCACCATTTATTTGTATTAAAATACATATAGGCATTATTGATGAAAAAATCTGTGCATTTAAATGTCAAATTTACGTGTAAATAGATGTTATGCTTTTATTTCAAAGAAATTCTATTCGTTTCACCGTTTGTACAGCAAACCTCGACAATTTGTTAATATAAATGTAGGCTCTGAGAACGAACCGTTTCTTTTTATAAACGTAGCTTTCTGCCATTAAAACTGTACTTAATGATAAAATGTTGATAACGCGTTCTATGTAATATTCTAGTATCGTTACTTATCTTCAACCGTAGGGCAATGAATTTGAAGTCACTGTGCAGAAAATAAGAAAACAAGGATATCTAATTCGATGCTTGCACCATGACTTTCGCTACCAATCGATCTCGAAGTGAGAGCATTACTGTAAGATACTCGTATCACAGTCTACTATATACAGTCACGAAGCTTGAGTTTTGAGGGTGCTAGAAACAATAGACTGTGACGGTACTATTTTGCATTGCATGTAATGAGGTGATATTAGCAATCCTAGTGGTGAGCAACTATCTAATGTTTGCATATTTACTACGTATTGAGCTTCGCGACTGTATATACTAGACTGTGCTCGTATCTTGTGGAATTTAGAAATTGGATACGGACCGACCCTATCGTTTTCAACAAATCTTACTTATCTGATGACGTACTGCAGCCGTGGCGAAAAGGCCATGGTGCGCCGAGCCACTGTGTAAGCTGCAACGTGCATAGCACCTATGTAGGGAGGCGGGCAACCGAAGGGGAAGTTAATGTTTAAGACGTGTAAGGAAGAAAGAAATGAACAAGAAAACATAGGACACATTATCACAATCTAAAATTAACTGTCTTCAGAATGTCTCTGCGACAAATTTTCAAAATCAGGAATTACGTCACTTACTGCCAATCGTAGTTGATCACGAAGGTATTTGTCTGTCAGTCGTGATCTAAATTTGATTTTTACTATTTTCATTGTTGAAAATAATTTTTCACAAACGAAAGTTACAGCGAACATGGCTTCAACAGAGCAAGCGAAAGAACGAAGCTTCAAATATTTATTTTTTTCCAAACATTTGAAAAGTTCAATATCTGTCAAGTCCTTACATCTAGCTTTATTTAACGTCACATTGTAAATCTGTGAGTTTAAATTGAAAATCTAACCGCATTATTCGTACATCTGCTGTAAAAGAATCGACGTACAGAGATGATAATGATAATAATAATAATAATAATAATAATAATAATAACACTTAATCTTTTAATGTTTCATCAGTAACATGTAGTAACTTATAACGCCGTTTTATGTTATACAACCGTTTTCCTAGTAATATTTGTGAACAAATCATACATTTAATATTTTCATCATATTATAAGCAAAAGAATGCATCCTCCCATCCTACTTGAAACTTTCGTATTTTATAGAGGTACATGGTTTCGAGAGAGATATTGCGACGATACGCCACTCGCAGGTCCGAGACAAATACAAATGGAACGGAGTTTGACTCCAGTGAGTAGGAGGGTGGGGGTTGTAGGTAGGAAGCGAGAGAAAAGCACTGCGAGCCACAATGTGCTCGTGAGTCGCATTTTCGCCGCGGCTGACGTACTGTATTAACCACGATTATTAATTTTTTCCTATAAATCTGGACTTCGCGCTCAACAGTTTTCCTGCTTACGCAGGACTCATAGAACACTAATTGAATCGCACTTTTTAGAAAGGAACTAAGTCAAAATTTGTCATTTTTATTTCTTCTGATGAAATGATTAATACTTCCAAGACGCAAAGATAAACAAAGGAAGGAACTTAAACAAACCTTTCCCTGTATCTCTAACATCGAGTTGATGTTTATATTACGGCACTGGTACACTGGTATTTATTCATGAAAGTAAGTTTGTTTGCTCTCCTGAAAAAATAGAACATTTTCACTTAGTTCCTTTCTAAAAAGTGCGATTCAATTAATTACAGGATTCGTAGTTTGTTGTGTAGCACAGGTCTTTTCCTAAGCCTACGTAACGTCGCATAGCAAACATCTGTAGTCCTTCACCTTTACGAAATTGTGCATTCGAAACTGCAGGTCATGCACCATGCCATGGTGATAAGAGTGGCACGCACACGTCCGTTGTCAAGGCCGCAACCCGCCATTCATAGTCAATGTGGACCAGAGGTCAAGGATTGAGACAACTAATAGCAACACTCGATCCCTTCGTGTTGTAAGCTACATGGAAGAAATGAGCGTCACGATGGAGGCACATGCTTTCTAATTTACCCATAATGCGTTTCGAAATAATTCAGGTCCACCGCTGTGCGGTAACAGCATCCCTGACTATGAAACGAGCGGGCCCTGGTTCAAATCCCGGTTGGGACAGGTTACCTGGTTGAGGTTTTTATTCGAGATTACACCTCAACCCATTAAGAGCAAATGCTGGGTAACTATCGGCGCTGGACCCTGGACTCATTTTGCTGGCATTATCACCTTCATCACATTCAGACGCTATATAACCATAGCAGTTGAAAAAGCGTAGTAAAATAACAATTAAAAATAATTTAGTTCTTCCACCGTTTTTCGAATTAGTTTATGATTTATTGCTTATTGCTTCAAAAGACACATCTAAATACTGGGTGTTCAGTTCAAAGTGTGTCATGGCTCGCTGTATGCCGTCATGTGGCTAGTCGATGAGCCTAGAGAATTCAATCTTCCTACATTTCCGCAGAGGTGTATTACCCATATGTCAGAGAAGTTGCCTGGCAAGTACGGCGTTCATTCAGGAGAGTACTTACCGATACGTACCGTAACGTCGGTACTGGCAGGAATGTGAACTGTTTGGAAACACGTACTGAGGTGAGTTTTTTCCTTACTGTCGGGATATGGGGAGAGGGTTAAGACGATTACTTACGTACAGTATTTGTTGACATTAACTTCGGCGGTCAACATGGACACGGAGCATTTGATTTCTATTGTGGAATGTTGCCGTACACAACCGATGATAACAAATACCCTGCGTACGGCTTGCCCGCGCAAAACACAGTTCGAAAGAGGTTATGGTAGCACAAAGACCGTACAGACCGCCATCTGTTGCTACGACGTTCAAGTTATACCATATACGTTCTCAAGTTCAGATTGAACGCCTTGATTAATAGGCAACTGTTCTGACATAAAAGCTGAAACTCGCTTCAAGTCGCTGACTCACTACCAGTGACGTCATGACACACTTTGAACTGAACACCCAGTATAAAATATACAGAGTGTCTCAGGAGGAATGTAAAATAGTTCAGGATAATGTGGTTTGGGTTAACCTACATCGATTTATCTTAATATACCTATGCTCGAAGTCTAACTGTTCGAGAGAAATTAACATCTTGCGGCTCCGTGTCCTATCCTTGACATGCTACGAAAAGCAAGTGTTGGACATGGAACATGACTTCTTTAAACCAAGGAATTCTATCTGTAAGTCTCTCTTCAGGGGAGGGCACGGGCTGGGACAATCCTCGCACGCAGGCTGCTAGGGTGGGCCCATTGTACTACTCGGGAAGGAATCGTGTGCACGCCCTAAGGCCCCATGCTACAGATCCTCCTCCGAACTCCTGTACAGCCTACATGATCTCTTTACGTTTCCACGTAGATCTCACCGCGGTCCCACGTGTTACCATGAGCTCAGTGAGATCCAACTTCGGTGGCTACCCGCAGCCGACTCTACAGTACCACAGTCTAGTATACACAGTCGCGACGTTTGGGGTGATTTTTTGTATTTCTCGCGATAGTTGCTAGCCGCTTGGAGCGCTGTGAGTACTAGGAACAATAGACTGTGTCACTGCCATCGTGATCTAATACAGCCCGAAGGCAGGCCATGTGACTCAAACCACAGTCTAGTATATACAGTCGCGAAGCTTAGGGTGATTTTTTGTATTTCTCGCGATACTTGCTAGCCGCTTGGAGCGCTGTGAGTACTAGGAACAATAGACCTGTGTCACTGCCATCGTGATTTAATACAGCCCGAAGGCAGACCATGTGACTCAACCCACAGTCTAGTATATACAGTCGCGACGTTTGGGGTGATTTTTTGTATTTCTCGCGATAGTTGCCAGCCGCTTGGAGCGCTGTGAGTACTAGGAACAATAGACTGTGTCACTGCCATCGTGATCTAATACAGCCCGAAGGCAGGCCATGTGACTCAACCCACAGTCTAGTATATACAGTCGCGAAGCTTGGGGTGATTTTTTGCATTTCTCGCGATAGTTGCTAGCCGCTTGGAGCGCTGTGAGTACTAGGAACAATAGACTGTGTCACTGCCATCGTGATGTAATACAGCCCGAAGGCAGACCATGTGACTCAACCCACAGTCTAGTATATACAGTCGCGAAGTTTGGGGTGATTTTTTGCATTTCTCGCGATAGTTGCTAGCCGCTTGGAGCGCTGTGAGTACTAGGAACAATAGACTGTGTCACTGGCATCGTGATCTAATACAGGCCGTAAGGCAGACCATGTGACTCGCTTAACCCGATAACGAAGGGCGGCGTTTCAACCATATAAATTAATTGGAATGCATAAAACGTACTATATTTCTCTAAAATGTAGTGTAATTGCATTAATAAAATTTAAAACAATGATTAGGAAACATTTTAGACATAAATTACTTGCGAGTTAAGATGAAATATTATTTTTAGTGTGAAAATTACGTTGTTCGTATGTGTAATACCTGCCTTTATTTCGATTAAATATTGCGAAATTCTTGTACATTCATTTATGCACGATTCAATAATTTTCAGTTGCACCGCACGAGTATTTAGATATGTTGAAATTATAGGTTATGTTTACTGTACCAGTTGCCCCTTTCTGTCTAATTTTAGTGGTCTCCAATGCCCTGCCATTCATATGGAAATATTATAGATTATGTTTACTATATTTTATATTCCTAAATTCGCAATTATACATTATAATGAAGCATAATGTCATGTATGATACTCCGCACATTCAATTAATCTGTATTTTAATACTACAATTGAGTATTGAATTATTGTATTTATCTACTACCTAAGAGACGAAGTAACAATTGTACGTACACTAATTTCATAGCAGTGGTATGATAAATTTTCTGCCTTTATCACGGAAGGTAGATGTGCTAAATTAAAATCACAATATAAATTCTTTTTTATTAAACCTCAAAATAGCTTCCATTCTAAACTTAAAATGTTCATGCGAAAAGATTAGCCTATGTTAACATGTAAAATTCTCTTCACATTAAAATAACACAGTTTTGTAATTATTTCTGCAACATATTATGCAACAAGAAGTAAAGGGAACTTATGGACACATTACACTAAATAAAACTTAGCTGTGATACGCAATAAAGTTATAATATAATAATTCACTGAGCTCCATACACTGAAATAGAAAACCCGAACATATATTACGGCCTGGTCTAGATCGAAAAGGCATTGACTGTGCCGTATTTCGCTTTGTTGTGAAAAGCTATGTAAACTGTGAAATGTTCGTTATCGGTTGTAATAACTGTAAATGGCTAAAAATACAATAATTTGAGTAATAATATGGGACAAGGAGACGTTTGTTGCACTATAAATTCTAAGAAAAAGAGGTCAGAGTTATCCTTCTTCCGAAAGATCCAGGAAGGTGAGTTTATAAAATATAATATATACTTTATGAAAATAATATATAAACCTTATGTATTTCGTATTTCAATAGTGGAAGGAAGGTGTTAATTTTTCAAAAGAACACGATATCGAAAGTACAATACATTTTATGGTCTGCTAAGGAAAGAGTCTGTGATGAGGCGATAGTAGCGATCCTGGTGGTGAGCAACTATCTATGGATGCATATTTAAACTGTCTATGTTTGCATATTTAGTAAGTATTAAGCTTCGCTACATACTAAACTGTGACAGTACTGTGGGGAGCTGACGAGAAAGTCTCTGCGAGGTGTATTTTTATTAGGTGCGGTGCGGGGAGGTATTGATGGATGGAGCACCGCTCTTCCTAGAACTGACCAGAGATAAGATAAGTTGTTATGAGTTAGAGTCTTATGACACTAAACAAATGACATCACTGTCACCGCATGATGTTTAATTATACTGTGGCTAAAAATATCAGGTAGTTTGATACTAGCTCTTTGTCGGTGTGTTGTATAAGTTAAAACTGTTAGTTTATGTTTTAAAAGTTGATCGAATGTTTCACGTTTGTTAGTTATTGCAATGCAGTTAGTAGTGTGTCATATCGTTTTCTGCGAGCAAGAGTGGCGTTAAGTTGACCATTGCCTGCGTGTAGGATTGGCATTACTCCACATTCCTACCAGGGCTGATCTCGTGAGCTCCTCACAGTATATCGGAAAGCTGTTCCGTAACCTCCTTTTCCTCGGAAGAACTCCAAAATCTGCGTGTTAAACGAATCTCTTTTTAACAATTTCGTTATACTAGGATGAGGACTGTTAATTACCTAATTTCGAAGAATCCCTTCAAATTGTGAACACAAGATCTATACAGCAGATAGACAAATAAAAAAGAAATGTAGCGAAAATCGGGTTGTCGCACAAGATGTAGGTCAAGTATTCAACATTCACACTTCCTAGCTTTTTCGATAAAATTTTATTACATTGAGTTTCCATGGCAATTTAGTTTACGGTAAACGAGGCACAAGTTTACGACAACTGGGATACGATACATATACTTGTGATTATAAAGTATCTAATCGTTTTGAAACAGTACCGATAGTGTGTACGTCCACTCGTGTGTGCACTGCTCTGTTAGGCTTGTTTATGTTGCCGTAATTTAAAACTGAGACACAAGCAACCTATTAATTTTATAAATAACGTAACGTGCACATAAAATTATTCGGATATAAGTGGATATATTCTCTTTCCTTCGGTCTCAATTTGCAAACTATTTTTTTCCTTTTAAATTAGTCAATATTTGAAACAATATTAAGACAAACTACTATGTTATGGCTTGGAATTCTATATAACGTTGTGCTTTTACAAAATGTTCATCGTCTTCATAACCCTCGGAATTAGCCTACAGACACCGAAAGAAAGAAAGAAACAAAGAAAGAAAGAAAGGATGGATGGATGGATGGATGGAAGAAAGGAAGGCAAGAGAAAGAAAGAAAGGATGGATGAATGGAAGAAAGGAAGGAAAGAAAGAGAAAGAAAGAAAGAAAGAAAGGATGGGTGAAGGGAAGAAGGAAAGAGAAAGAAAGGAAGAAAGGATGGGTGAAGAGAAGAAGGAAAGAGAAAGAAAGAAAGAAAGAAAGGATGGATGGAAGAAAGGAAGGAAAGAGAAAGAAAGAAAGAAAAAGAGAAAGAAACGATGGATGGAAGAAAGGAAGGAAAGAGAAAGAAAGAAAGGCTGGATGAATGGAAGAAAGGAAGGAAAAAGAAAGAAAGAAATTAAGGATGGGTGAAGGGAAGAAGGAAAGAGAAAGAAAGAAAGGATGGATGGAAGAAAGGAAGGAAAGAGAAAGAAAGAAAGAAAAAAGAAAGAAAAGATGGATGGAAGAAAGGAAGGAAAGAAAGAGAAAGAAAGAAAGAAAGAAAGAAAGGATGGGTGAAGGGAAGAAGGAAAGAGAAAGAAAGAAAGAAAGGAAAGAAAGAAAGAGAAAGAAAGAAAGAAAGGATGGGTGAAGGGAAGAAGGAAAGAGAAAGAAAGAAAGAAAGAAAGAAAGAAAGGATGAATGGAAGAAAGGAAGGAAAGAGAAATAAATAAATAAAGGATGGTTGGAAGAAAGAAAGAAAGAAAGAAAGAAACAAACAAACAAACAAACAAACAAACAAATAAACAAACAAACAAACAAGGATGGATGGATGGATGGATTGAAAAAAGAAATTAAATTCTAGAAAGATCCAGAATGTTTCCTCAAGGCTCTAGAAGGTTTTAAAATCCAGAAAATTGTAGAAACATTCTGAATGTTCCAGAAAGTTCCAGCAAGTTCAATAAAGTTCTAGAAGCTCCAGAAAGTCATAGTGCTACTACTTGCTTATAGTACCTGTATATACGATTTTAGAAAATTCGTGTCGGGGTGACTTTTTAATAACTAAACAGAATTAAAACCTTTTTCATTATTTTTAACAGAAGTTCATCGATTTATGGTACAGGAAATTAATTATTTTGCAAGAAGTAAAAAAGTCATAACCTTAAAGTGTGCATGTCTCTTACCATAAATAAAGGTCATTTTTCCTGTTTGTCACCAATACCAAAAAACCACGGCTCTGGTTATAGCGGATGACTGCCCTTCACTCATTTCGTCTCCCTCAAATAGTTTGAAAGTTTTGTTTTACTGTTGCATCTAATTTCCAACTTTCTCTCTCTGCAAAACGTGAGGGGTGCAATAGGATTGTACCAAAAATTTTTAGGGATCATGGTACCCGATATATAGGGCCTATGTGTGATGTAGAAATTGTAAGAGTGTGCACGAGTGAGAAAAAAAATTATTTCATAGTATTTATCTAATTGAAGACGTAAGCTTAAACTACAGTTCCAGAGATATACAAAGCAAGAGTTATTTATTTGACTTAGAATGTTAGGTTTTATGTTTTCTTTTACAATTTTTTGGAAACTCAAATATTAATATTTTAAATGATACGACATTGATCGTCAAAGATTTCGATTTTGGTTCGTTGAGCTACGTTCACTCTTTCCGGAGATAAAAGCATCACACCCCTTTCTGGAAGTTGTCACCATTTCACCATTTGTTAGTGCGCAACTTTAACGAATGAAACCCACTCACGATTTAGCGCTCGCGAAGATCTTTCAAACCAAATATACAGGGTGCTCTAAAATTTTCCTTACAAACTTCTAGGACTTGTTAAGGGGACTGAGTAGATAATATTTTGAATTGGAATCCATGTCCGGAAAAGTACCGTTTCCGTGCTACAGCCGTTTGAAAGCAAGCACTGCCTGAACGTACGTCACGTGTCTCAACAAGTAATAGCTTCGCGATTCGTCCGCCTGCAGCGTTACATGATGAGGGGTGCTTACGTCAGATCCTCCATGGCCTCCACGATCACCGGATTTGACTCCATTGGACTTTTTCCTCTGGGGTCGTATGAAGACTTTGGTTTATGAGACTCCTGTAGAGACAGCAGAAGATCTGGTGGCACGAGTTGTGGTCGCTGCAGGAGAGACTGCAGATACACCAGGTTGATAGAGCGCGTTTACCAAAACATCATTCGTAGGTACAATGCGTGCAACGAAGTTTGTTGTCGCCACATCGAATCGCATTTGTAGTGGATTTGAATGTTAACCATCATTTGAAAAGGACAAAAACAGTTTTTAAGTTGAACTGTAAACAAAAGTGTTTGTGACAAATGATTCAGTTTCCATTTTGTTTCTTTGGTTATTAATGAGTTGAATTGTAAAACAAGTGATGTACTGGGTCACGCCTCATAATAAAATAAATTGCTTGTAAAAGTGGTCGCGTTAAAAACATGTTTTCAAACGGCTGTAGCACGAAAACGGTACGTTTCCGGACATGGGTTCCAATTTAAAATATTACCTACTGAGTCCCCTTAACAAGTCCTACAAGTTTATAAGGAGAATTTTAGAGCACTCTGTAACTTCTCTCTACTATCTCTCGTTCGATCATGAAACCGCAATAACAAGATTTCAACCCTCCTCGATCAGTGTGTAATCCAGTATAATCACCATATGACTGAACATTAAAACGTAATGCTACGTCAACATGTTTCAAGTTACCTACAGTTCCTGGGGTGAAAGTATGTACACTTGTGTTTATAACAGCGTTGTCACTCCTGCATAAACCTCACTTAGCGAAGAGTACCATTGTAATACACTGAAAGAATGCAGAGCTGATATTGGTTCTGAGAATAAGCTGCTGGACTTTTTTATTTATTGCTGTCGATATAGGCTTAAGGTCCAGCGAGAGTGGAATGCATTTTTTGCTAAGAAGTCGTCACAGTTAATTCATTCGTGCGAACGCTCAGGTAACTGTGTCAGTGTGGGCGAAGTGAGACAGTTGGCCTTCAGGCCATCACCGTTATCACCACTGCTGTCATTGTCGCTATTTTTTCTGTTATCCCATCACCGGTTCCATGGGGAATTTGAATAATGCTTGTTATAACTTAAGCTGTAACACTGTCCAATGCCTTAATATTAATAAATATTCATATTTGTGATCCGGGTTCATCGGAATGAATATTAATGCCTATTTATAGGCGTAGCAAGGCTAAAGGTTAAGAATGCTTTGCACGATAAATATTATCCGTACAATTCTGATTTTTGCTCTTATCATTGGAGAAACTGATAAAGAATGATTTAGCCCTTTGTTGTTTTTAAATAAAATGAGCATCTTTCTTGAAAATTAAATAAAAGGATTAGCATGCATCGTTATTTCCTGGCATCACCAAGTCTAACAACCCTGCTCCAGTGGCTAAGGGGCAGGACACTCCTATTCAGATCCAAGTTCGTGTGTGTGCTCCGTTAATAGTAATACGCGTTACAAGAGCGGTATGTTGAAGTTTTCATGTTCGAGGAAAAGTTTGAAAAGACGAAACATAGTTGAGCTTTTTTAATTTCCGAGAATTGAAAGAAAACAGACCGCTCGTGTATCGTACATTACTTTGTGCGAAGATCGTTTATTACATACCTGAAAGAGGAATTTCTAATTAGTTGCAATGAAATCTCCATCTTGGTTTCTGTTCAATGACGGCAAATTTGCAAAACAAAAATACAGGGTCATCATTTTATTTTTACTAACACTTTTATTATTAACCTGACTATACCTTTGGATCAACGCCGTTTGCTAACCCCCTTCCACGAATGGAGTTCGATGATACTGGCGTAAAATACAAACAAATCACTTTACTAGGTATAGGAGGGAAGAAAAGTAGTTCATCCATTTACGTAAACTAGGAAATATCGCGATTTTGAGTTTGATAATTTTCATTAGGTTTTTGTTTAATCAAAATACAGTACAGTATTAACAAGGAGTGTTTTTACTCACGAATTGAGCTGTCCATGTGGACGTATTCATTATGCAGTGTATATTATACTGTCTATAGCACATTAGCGTACAATATAGAGAATGAAGTTAAATTGAAAAATAATCATAATATGGATATTTAAACACTTTTTGAAAATGGTGGCCGTTCATTTCGATACAGCCTTCAGTTCTAATGTGCATATTATCGCACTATAGACTATTGTACCTAATCCCAATTACCAGTTTCGTCCTTCGTAGGCCTACTAGTAACTCTCGTTGAAATAATTCTGTACCTACTCTATAAAAGAGTACCTTACGTACTGTAAATTCAATCTACACTTCTGCCCGATCCGAAAAGATAAAATTACTCCGTCCAAGTGGTTATGTCGTAGGGTCGTAGAAAGGGAGGAAATGACGTGACATTTAATTACTTAACTAGGCCCTTTTATTTAAGTTATTTTAAACAGTTGTATAATATTACGTAGACGTCCAATTCCTAACAGAAATTAATGTTCTCAGAAAAGAACTAAGACAGTCCAGCCACTAGCTGGCGAATATAAGCTGGTGGGGGGGAAACCGGGATACGACGTAGGCAAATGGACGACAGTACCTGTGCGAAAATGATTCAATATTGAAAGCTCTTTCGTCATTGGAAAACGCGAACATATTTTTGGAACATACAGTTACTGTGACCGTAAGGCTAGTACTAGTAGTACTACTGGTAGAAGGGGTGGGAGTGAAGTACATTCAAAAACTCAGGTGCAATAAAAATTTAAGTAAAAATAAAATGATGTCCCTGTATCTATCTTCAACATTGTTGCTTTAAAATGTTTTCTGTGTTTACTATACTCCAGCAGGCCGTGATATACGTCTGTCTTTTTTTTTCCCCCAGTCTATAAATGCGAACTTAAAACAAACAGCTTCCTTAATGTTACATGCATCACGAATGCAGTAACTTTAGTGGAGTTGTAGAGTTTACTTAGTTTTTGCAAATATTTAAAAACAATAATTAAACAGTGCAATTTAGGTGAAATTGCAGTGGTAAGTTTCCAATATCTAATTATTACTATATTGAACGTCTCTAAAAATAATATGTTAAAAGCCTGAAGCAGTAAAATCAATATGTCACTTAAGCGGTAAGAAGAGGGAAATTGTTATGTGTGTTCGGTTGGGAATACTGAATGTGGAATTTTAGACTTACCGCGGATTGGTTTTGTGCGGAAACCAAGCAAATATGCACGATCTCGCACAAAAATCTATACAGACTTCCAGCCTGATCTTCTAATTAATTATTCACTTAATTACGAGACGTATAATAATAATAATGATGATGATGATGATAATAATAATAATAATAATAATAATAATAATAATAATAATAATAATAATGGCTTTATTTAACCTGACAGAGTTAAGGCCGTAAGGCCTTCTCTTACACTCAACCAGGATTAAAACTTGCTTACATAGTTGAACATACAATTGGATCGGAATTAAGTAATTACATACTGATGCAATTTAGGTGCATAATGAGATCAAAAGAGGTAGTTACATAAAAATTTACCTCATAAAATAAAAATAAACATAGTGGAATACATATAAGTGTTGTTAGAATCAAATACGAATCACATAAAAACAGAAGCCGATAATTCAATAAAAAATGAACACAGTAAAAATAAAAATAAACACATTAGTATACATATTAGTGTTAGATTACAATTAAGTAGGATTCACATAATTAAACCAGAAACCGACAATTGAATAAAATGTACACAAAAAATAGATTAATAATAAAAAACAACACAGTGGGATACATATTGGTGTTATAAATAAACACGATTTACATGATTACACAATAAAAATAAGAAAAAATAAAAATAAATACAGTGGAACATATTCCATTAAATATTTGCAACGCGTTAGGTCTGGAAACTCATCATAAGGTATTTTTCTAATATATATTTAATAGTACATTATGCAACGAGCCTATAATGATAGTAATTAAGACGCGAGCATGTTTGTTTATGAAACGAGCGCAAGCGAGTTTAATAATTTTCATACGAGCGTCTTAATTACCATTATAGGCAAGTTTCATATGACTGTTTATGCTCGACCACATTTCTAACTTGAAATCATTCAGAAGTATTCATTTTATTTGTATCTGACTGAAGATCGGAAGTGACCTTGTGCATAGCTCGTGAATTGTGAGATGTGCACAGACGCGAAAGTATTGATTTTTTTCCGAGGAACAATGTCGTCATTGACCTTGATGTAATGTAGAGAATAACATGAACTAATTTTGATACAACCTGGAAATTGATTTAGAATTGAAAAACGAGATGACAAATTGAATTTATTTGAATATTATTTACAAATAACGCTAATTATTATAGTAATAGAACATAACCTTCTGCGACAGTATTGGATTTCCAGCCTCCGTGACATTTTCCTCGTTGTCTTTCGATTGCATATCCGAGAATAATCGAAAACCTGAACTTTAATGAATAGGTGTACTTTAATGACATGCATTAAAGGACTGCTACCAGGTGTATAATTACTACATTTCGGCATGGTCGAGCATAAAAGAAATTAAAGTAAATAAAAAAAAATATCTTATGATATTAGGTATTTTATTTACTTTAATATAGTATATTGCCACCTTCGACCTGCAAAGTTATATAAATTCCACTCCGTATATGACGCACAATGGGCCACTAAGTGCAAAGATCCGTCCCGGGTTCGGACCTCGAAAAGCCAAGCCGAGCCAATTAGTTTTCCCCTGCCAATCACTTCACTAGTTTTCCATCGTTACCACGTTATTGTTATCTCATGAATGAGTGAGTATACAAAATTTTGAGTCAGCGCTCGCTGCAGCACAGCCTTCGGAAAATAACATTCGGCAAGTACGGTAATTTGAATTTAAGATAGAAATTAAATATTTGTCCTGCCATTGCTTTAATAATATTAATAATAATAATAATAATAATAATAATAATAATAATAATAATAATAATAATAATAATGTGGGTGTCTAATGCCTACCCACTTCACGCGTGATTCGGGTTACGCATATTGCGGATAGATGGCAGGATTGTGACCCATTTTCAATTTATACACCACTTCGACAGGTCACGCTGTACAGCTGTCAAAAGAAAACGTGGCCGCTCTCCTGAAACAAAGTTCCCTTTGGGTATTTTCGCTACAATTCGGAGACAGGCGATGTTACATGTTGTTGGACCACGTTGCCTGATATCTAGAGTTATAATTGAAGTATTCTGTGTGTTATCGATAGCATAATGGTAGCGTTCAGGCCTCTTATTCATGAGGTCCTGCGTTCGACTACAACCACGTGCTTTTTTTGTTATTTTTTGTTCTGTTTTTGAGAGAGACAAACTATACATAATGGCTCCTTTCTCTTTTACGATTATTTTAGTAATTAACATCAGGTTCATTAATATATTATGCCATGACTTTATCATTATGATATTGTGGCTGCAAATGGAAAGAAAAAAGATTTTATTCTCAATAAAAATATCTTTCGTGGCATAAACAAAACAAATTTACTGGCGTCGGCCTTAAAACATTCAAACAATTAAGCGTTCAAAAACAAAACAAAAAGCCACAATTCAATATTTAGTTTATCTTCCGCTTATCTCGATCATCTTGCAATCGAGTGGGCATGGAATTGACTAGTCTTTGCAAACAGCGACTGTTTTTACACACGATATTCCAGGCATTCTGAACATACATACATAAGTGTTCTGTCCATGGGCAGGTCTTTCATTGCAAACCCAGCAATCTCCAATCTTTCCTATTTTCTGCCTTCCTCTTAGTCTCCACATATGATCCACATATCCTAATGTCGTCTATTATTCTTTTCAACCAGAGACCCAACCAATTACTTTTTATCTTTCTAATCAGTTTCAGCATCATTCTTTCTTCACTCACTTTTTCAAACACAATTTTATTTCTTATTCTGTCTGTCCACTTCACACGCACCGTTCTTCTCCACATCCACATTTCAAATGCTTCAATTCGTTTCTCTTCATTTCGTCGTAATGTCCATGTTCCTTCCCCATACAATGCCACACTCCACACAAAGCACTTCACTAGTCTCTTCCTTAGTTCTTTTTCCAGAGGTCCGCAGAATATCCTTCTTCTTCTATTAAAAGCTTCCTTTGTTCATGTTTGCAGTTTTTCTTGGGAAGGATAGGCCTAAATGCGGTAACATCCCGTTGCTTTCCGCACACCACTATTTCTTTCGCATCTTATTAAATTCCAGGGGGCCCAAGCGTGGAGATGAGGAGAGTGGATTTGACTAATTGGGCCCTCCGGACTTCACCGAAAGTCACGGCAAGGGTTAAATATTAATTCTATCAGGATGTTTGACCCTATCAGAGATCGGGAAATCTCAATTAGCCTTTGCCCCCCCGCATCCTGGACTAGCTTCTACGAATCATCAGAAAATCTTAGAGTGTGATTGGGCCAATTTTTCCGAAAATGTTTCCACATTTTTGCCCTCGTAGCTCAGCGGACGAACGTCGGAATTTAGATGTCAACGTCTCAGGTTCAATTCCTCGTTACTCCTTTTCATTTTATTGTGGTTCAAGATAGTATAATGTAATAATACAAAAAGAAAAACTAATAGCAGTATTATGCAACTGGATTTTTCCAAACCTAATATTAAATTTATGTTATTTATATTGCTAAAGAACGATTACAATATAAATAACTAGAATATTATTTATACAGTATCACTAAAGAACGATAACACAATATAAATGATAAATATCGGTTTGTTTAATTAATATAAGATATTATATAATACGTATTTAATTATCTAAATAAAATAACCTATTTTACAAAGAAAGATGTTTATTTGTGTTATAATAATTACTTACATAAAATACAGATTATTTATATTGCGAAAGAACAATAACAATATAAATAACTTGAATATTATTTTATAATGCTAATGAAGGAAAACAATATAAATGATAACTTGAATATTATTTATATCGCTAAAGAACGATAACAATATAAAAACGTGAATATTATTCATATCGGAATTTCACAGATTTATTACAGATGTATTTACGAAATTGTAGAAGAATAGTAATTAGTAACAGTGTCCTATTTATTCTTCTTGGAGCCAAATTTGTAACTTTTAAAAGTGTGGTTACTATGTTGAAGTGTATGTGTTGCAACGGATGCTTGATTTGTTATGTATGTGAGTCAGTTATGGGATGCTTGATGTCGTCGCAATGTCGTAATTATAGTTTGATTGTGTTTGTGTGACTATTGTGTATTAATTTATGATGTATGGTACGGAAAGCTGCGTATTTGTGTTATAGAAGTGTTACGTATGTGTGTTGTTAATGTTTTTGTATGTTTCAAATTGATAACTGATATTTGTTTTGCAATCGCAATGCCTAATTTACGGATTGTTTATGTTTTGTTTACATCGCGTAAGCTAATTTAATTTTCTTTTCCATTTCTCTTTATGCTTATCTTTTTTGTGTATGAAACTATAGCCCTAACATACATACCTATGTAAAATAGGGCTAACCCCTATTGGAGAAACTGTAGCTACAATAGTAATAATTATTATTCATATCGTTATAAAACGATAACAGAATACAAATGATGACTTGAATTTTATTCATATCTCTAAAGAACGATAACAAAATATAAATAACGTGATATCCATCAAGAACGATAACTAGATATAAATGATAATTTGAATATCATTTACATCGCTAAAGAACGATTAAAAAATAAAATGAAAACTTGAAGAAGGCGGGAACCCAGAACCTTTGAATCATTAAACAAGCACTCTACCGCTGGTCTGCGAAGAGCAGATATGGAACACTTTCATAGTTCCGGAACTGCTTGTACAAGCACATGCATCGTGTAACATCGCCGCGACCCGAAGTGGACTTTGAAAATATTCGCTGTTCACGAGTGCGGCCACTTTTTTTTTTTTTGACAGCTGTACATGATGTGTATATGTGAAGAGTTATGTGTTGTACTAGGATGAGTGTACGTAACAATAACAATAATAATAATAATAATAATAATAATTTATTATTAGAACAAAGTCATATTTTTTATAAAAATCACTCTAGCATCTCCAGAAAGGCCACATACTCGTGCTCAGGGGGCATTTCACACAATTTTAAGATAAGCAGAATAAAAAAGTAAAAAGAGAAAAAGAGAAAAACATAGATTTATAATTAATTAAAACATTGTATGTTTTTCTCCCTAAACAATATATATATTTATTATTTTTTTTCTTAAAATAAGGAACATTAGCAAATTGAATGTTTGGTAATTTAGCTTTTATCTTGTTATAGAGCCTTGGACCTGAGTTGCTACTGTGGTTATAAGCTACAGTTGTGGTACATTTAGGCTCTATCAAGCATATGTTGTCTGATCTTTCAGTTTTAGCTATATTTATGTGAATACAAATTAAATATATTTCGGTTTTTATGTACGAAATTCAATACGGCATTGTTATAAATTTGACGGATATTAAATGCTTTAAATTCAGAATACAAAAGTTCTGAGGGATAATCGAGAGGCTTACTAAGACATATTTTTATTATTATTTCCTGTAGCAGTGTTATTGGCATGAGGGAGCTACTGAAAGCTTTGACCTATAAAATTATGATGACTGAACACTAGTCCCTTGGTAACACTATCAGTTGATTGCATGAGCATTGGACGAAACGCTTGGCAATTTGTCATGTACTGTAACCTGACGGAAGAAATCCCGTATCGCATGTTTGATCATTTGAGAACGGATGCAACGCCTCTAACCAACTCAAGTTAATATTTTATTGGAACCTAAAGTATTTCTCTTCATCGCTTTTCTTTCATTTGTGTACAATTGGCGTGTACAAACGTACTTAAGAGAAAGGTTGAGGTAGTTCGTGTTTCCAGGATCGCTGTTATTAACGCCCTGAGGCGTGATGCATGCAGTTAATGCAAGGAATGTTGACACTAGAGACTTAGGAGCGGTTGTATTTGTCGCTTTTATCTTGGTTGTCCTGCATTTGAGACTGTCTCGACACACCTCGTAGCGGCTTTACCTAGCCGCCTTGGAAGCCCATTTAGCAGAGCGCTGGCTTATGACGACTGCACCCGAATTCAAATCTAGGTGATGGTAGAATTAGGCATATATTTGTGTCGGACAAAGCCAAGGTTTTGAAGGAATTTCTCGGGATTCCCTTATTTTTCCCTCGTGAAGACATGCAGATACGTATCAGATACACATCCGCACATTGGAGAAGCTCAATGTTTGCATCATAAGTTGAAACAAGAAGGACACCCTTTATTTCTTTATTAGATGAAGCTATGCATCCTCGAGTGAAGACGAAATCTTGTACGCGTGGCTCAAATGACGTAACAAAAGAAAAATAAACATATTGACGACTTCAATATGTCATGTACACAGAATTGTGCATAGGATATATTTTAGCGCGTGATTTGCAGTGACGAAGCTGAGGTGTAAATATTGGGTACCTTATATCATTTTATACAGCAGATGTTTCTCGGCTTTTCTATTAAAATTTCTTGTGACACAGACTCCACAAAAGGATGAGGATCACTCATTTTCACCTCCAAAGAGAATATAGGTAAAACAAATATAACTTATTTGTCTTAAAGCACCCTCTTAGCCAAAGATATTTCTTATACCATGACAATTGAAATTTTCTATTTTGTCTTCCTCCATCCGCTATTTTAAGTAAATGCACTGTCGATCTCCTGTCTTTGTAAGCACATTTTGTTTCATGCGTCCGACTTGAAAACGGCATGAATTTCCACCTCTTCGGTTGATGCAAACCGCCGTCCCTTGAGTATGGATTTGACCTTTGGAAATAAGTAGAAATCTGCTGGAACAAGATCTGGAGAATATGGTGGCTGTGAAAGGACAGGTATTTTGTGTTGTGCAAGGAATTCGCTCACGAAGAGCGACCGATGTGCTGGGGCATTGTCATGATGAATAACCCAATTCTGTTCTTGCCACAAGTTGAATCTTCTTCGTCGAACTATATCACGAAGACCTCGAAGAATTGCAACATACGCCTCCTTACTGGGAGTTTGACCCTCAGAAATAAATTCGAAATATACGAGACCCTGGATATCGAAGAACACTTCAAGCATTACTTTTCCCTTTGATCGGTTGGCACGGAATCTCTTTTGCCGTGGTAAGCCGGGAGATTTCAACGTTGAAGACTGGCGAGGAGAGTGGATTTGACTAATTAGGCCTTCCGGACTTCACCGAAATTCACCGCAAGGGTTAAATATCAGTTATATCAGGGTTTTTGACCCGATCAGAGACCGGGAAATTCCAATTAGACTTTGCCCCCCTTTCTAGGGTTAAGGGTTAAGGCAGATAAATTCCAGTTTGACTCCAAACTAGCAGTTTCTCACGTTCCCTGCAAAATTCTGCACTGAAACATAGGCCTACCTTAACCCCATAATTCGTAATTAGGAGAAAGTGCAGTTTGATTCTAGGCGATTCATTTTATGTCTTCCTATTTTTTGAGTCATGAATTGAGTACAGATCTTCTATGTTACTAGTCATACTCGTTACCGATCATCCGCATTTTTTCATTCTTCTAATTACACTGTATTTTGTCTATTTCCATCCTTTGCTTCACGAATGAAATCACTCATTCTTTTTCTCGTTTCTCCTTTCCTTCGCTTAACTCTTTATCCTTTATTTCACTTCCTAAATTTATTATTTCATCCTTCGTCCATTGAACCACTCATTCCCTCAAGAACAACTCATCCAGTCTCATCTTTACCTTTGGTTAGTTTATTCCCCGACACTAGAGAGTCCAACATATGTGGACCGATGTGTCGTCACTACTGCCTTCATTCTGGAGAAATTAAGGCATTATCAGCATATGCCTGGAAGGAGAACAACGTCGTCAAGAGGAAGTCCAGGGGGCAAGGAGCGCTCCGAGGTCTAATTAGTCCGTGGAAAGTAGTGAAAGTGTAGCAGCACAGCATGGGATGTCAGTTTGCTCAGGACTGATAGAAGAATACTTTTTCACTTCATTCATAAGATCACGGAAGTTTATGAACAAACTGCAAGGCAATAGTTGACCTCCACTTGAAGTACAGATTACCAAACCACACTGCTACTTCTGATTGAGGTTCTGGCTGATATGTACAGCTATTATCACTTGACGATATGTGTCAGAGGAAGAACACTATTGTTTGTATGCATCTGAAGTCTGATTAGTGGAATATGTAGCTAATCGGCGATGTATCCATTGGAGGGGGAAAGAAACTGGCCACCATACCCCATAATCTCCTGCCCTATTTTCCTCATGAGTGATGTCTTATTGGTGTTACTTATGAGGTTCAAACCTGTCTTCGGACTGTTGACTAAACAACAATACCACACTGCGATGCACTGCAGAATGAAGTGTGCAGTAAGCCTATTCTGAATGTGGTCGGATCCCAATTGGACGGAGTTAAGCAACAATATACCAACCGATAATTAAAAAAAAAATGACATATTTCCACAAATATGTTTTTGGCTGTATTATTTAACTCGGAAAAATTCAAGAATACAATATCTTCATTTTGCTGCTATATATAAGCAAAATTCGTTTATTGCATAAAATCTGTGGCCGGGAGGAAAAAGGTCATAAGTAAAAATTGCATACTCTTCAGGAGAGCAGTAGAAAGATTGAAATTGGTGTCAATTATAGTTTTTTTTTTAAATTAAGAGGCTTTTCCTGGACATTATTTGTTTATATTTCTTCTAAAATAGGTAATGTTGCTCATTTAACAATTTTCTTGATTATTTTCAAAAATAGCCGCACTTAAGCCCTTTTAAGACTAGAACCCAAACTGAGTAGAAGGGACTATTTAAACATAAGACCTTTTTCATGTCAAAATAAATGAGAAATGTAAATTATTAGGAATGCAAAATGGGTCTTAAACAATTATAGGACAGTTTACCCTAGTGCTTAAATTTTTAAAAGGAAAGGGTATCAGTAGGCTATGTGATGAAATAGCTAAAATACAAGTTAGAACTTTTTAATAGGGAAGCATGGAAGGTAAACATGTGATGGCATGTAAGGAATAAAGTATTAAATATTCTTAAGTCCTTTATTCTGTGTGTGCTCGATTCAAAAAGTACTTAGGACATTTGGTAACACTCTATAAATCCAGTCGGGAGTCTTATTTGACTTTAACCGTTTTACCAGATTGTAGAGAATTGTTTCCGCTTTCAGAATGTATAAAAGTCTCATTTTCACACAAAATTGACTTAAGACCTTTTTCCTCCCGGCTACAGAAATGTATTTACAGTATTTAATTTGTTTTGCAATACTAAATCAACTGCTGGTCTGTTATTAAAAATCGGTTAGCCTCTTTTTAGTATTATTAGTGATATTGTTTGTAATAGTTTGAATGTTACAATACTTCTTGCATAAAATGTTTAATAAAAACCAGATTTATTTCGTTGGTCAGTATCTCGAAAACAGTTTTTTGGCGGTTGGTCTCTTATTGCGTAACTTCGTCCAACTAAACGTAGCTGATCCTAATTCAGAAATCAATAATAGTAGGCCTAATAGAGCATAGGTTTCATTATTGTCGAAACTCATATAAATTTCCACGTAGCTCAGTGAAATGTATGAAACGTTAAAAATACACCAAACCAGAGCTTTTCAATTTGTGATCCGTGGAGCACTGGAAGCCCGCGAGTGATTTGAAAGGGGTCAGCAGAAACAAGGTGCGTTTTCAAATGGTATTTTGATTAAACTTCATCATGTTCTCTGATTTTCTCAGCTTGTTCGAATATATATATCTTTTTGCTTGTGTCATACCTCTGAGATACATAGTTTAACAGGAAAGAGAACGCCTGATGGACTTATCTTGGCTTGCAAGTCTTGACTATAGTCGCGACGCTGTTATTCCCGGCGTGACTCCTCCTCTTTGCTTACGTCTTAGGAAGTCAAGGCTCTATAAATTCTAGGTAGGTTGTATCGTTCGCCATTTTTGTTCTTTCGTTGCCGAGCTACCAGACGAGGGATCTATTTGCCACACCGTTAAAATTATCATGTCGTAGCTCCTATGATAATAAATCAAACGCAATGTAATTCAGCAAATAATTGAGCGGCAAATAACGTCCTCGTGTGTTTTCTGCGAACGCCAACGAAAGAGCTAAAATGGCGGGCGATTATATATTAAGTATTTATCCAGCCTTAGGAAATGTTTTACATCTTCGTCAGAGAATCACAAGACGCACACGTTTAAATGTAGCCGACCTGCAACGTGATTGGCTGCCGGAAATTAGAGCGACTGGACTATACCTATCATAATACAGAGTGAACCGTAAGTAATTTAATTAATTTCAGGTTATTCTTTGAGATATTTCAAAACAAAAAAGTTTAACACAAGTTTGCTCGTTTGTTCTCTAATGTAGGTATAGAAATTTTGTCCGAAAAAATGTAACATTGTAAAATTCCTCTGCATACCGCTACTCATCTCTCTGTATATCATAAATTTGTATACTTCCGAGTTCTTTATTTTTTTAGTTGGTTATTTAACGACGCTGTATCAACTACTAGGTTATTTAGCGTCGATGAGATTGGTGATAGTGAGATGATATTTGGCTAGATGGGGCCGAGGATTCGCCTTAGATTACCTGGCATTCGCATTACAGTTGGGGAAAACCCAACCAGGTAATCAGCCCAAGCGGGGATCGAACCCGCGCCCGAAAGCAATTTCAGACCGGCAGGCAAGCGCCTTAACCAACTGAGCCACGCCGGTGGCTTCCGAGTTCTTTAACTTCATATTAAAACTATACCAAAAAAAACTGTTTTATTCCAGTAAGCTACTGTAAGTTTCATCGAACAGACATTAGCAAAACACCACAGATCAGTCATTGAACCAGAATCATTATAGGCTATCTGAATGACATTGCTCATGGTGGAGAGACCATCCTCATCACTCAATTCAAACTAGGAGGGCTCGCAGGATTCAGCACAGAAAAAGAAGAAGATTCTCATTTTATCTGGAATGAGAAGAGTTGACTGATAAGGGCATGCAGTCCAAACATATAATTCTTAAAACAGAGGAAAAAGAAAAAAATATTTGCTAAAGATAAAGGCAAGTAACGATTTACATAAAATAACCCTAAACATCCGACCACCTTAAGGGCCTTCGGGGTTTCCAATGAGATAGCTTTTCTTTGCTTGTATGACCGACTGAATAAAAGCCTTGTTAAATGATTAGGCCTAACTAATTCATTAAGTGAATTTTCTGACTGGTTGTCTCAGTGAGTTAGTGAATGAATGACTATCAGTAACTGAAAGAAAGAATGAATGTGAAAATGAGTGAATGAAATGAATATTTCACGATTTCCTAAACTTGTATTGTATTGTATTTATTAACATTCCATGGTATTCATACATTGCTTACAGCTAGAATATGGAACAAGTCAAAAAAATTAATACTATTATAAAATCTGAATTTATAGTCACAGTCTAGATGAAATATATACAGACGAGATTTACAATATAGTCTACTAGTACAATACATAGTTTTAATATCAATTTCATGAAGTGTAATTGAATGTCATGAATTCACCTACAGAATAGAAGGCGTGAGAAATTAGGTACTTCTTTAATTTGGCCCTAAATAATTTTATGTTTTGAGTTTCATTTTTTATATCGATAGGGAGGCTATTAAAAATTTTTACTGCCATATAACGCACTCTTTTTTGATAGCACGATAGACTTGCCGATGGAGTATGTAAGTCATTTTTTGACGTGTATTTATGCTATGAACTGTTGAAGTTTTCATGATTACATACGAGGAAGATTATTAATGAAAATATATACTGACAAGCCATGGGCATTATTTGTAGTTTTTTTTAAATAGTCCTACACGATTCCCTAGATTTGGCACCTACTATTATTCTAATTACTCTTTTTTGTAATAGAAATATATTGTTACTATCTGTGGAATTTCCCCAGAATATTATTCCAAAACTCATTACCGAGTGGAAATATGCAAAGTATATTGTTTTTAAGGTATTGATATTTACTATCTTTTGCATAGATCTAATAGCAAAATAAGCTGAACTTAGTTTGGGGGTAATTTCTTTAATATGATTTTTCCAATTTAACACATTATCGATTTTTAAGCCAAGAAATTTGGTTGTTGTTGTTTCTAATAGGGATCTATTGTTAATTATTGAGCTAGAAATTTGCGACGTTGAATTTGGACAGAATTTAAATTGAATTATGTTTATTTTATTTTATTTTTATTTTAAACATTTCATTCCCAAGACTGTACAATACAGCATAGGAAAATGTCATGATTTACAAGTAAGCAATAAGTTCTTAAGTTACATACAATGAAATAATTACATTATATAATATCATATTGACAATTCTCCCTAAAAGTTATACAGCTCTATAGAGTTAAAATACTCATCAATATTATATAATGACAAGTCTATTAATTTATTTTTAATTTCTTTCTTAAAAAGCCTCAAGCTTAAATGTCTAATATTGCCGGGTAAAACAGTATATAACTTCTTACAAATCTCTACAAAGCTGCTATTAGTAGTAGTGTAGTTACATTGTCCTTTTCTTAAATCATTTTTATGCCTTGTAGAATAGCTATGTACTGAGCTATTTGTAGTAAAATTATTAATATTTGTTTGTACATACATTAAACAACTTAAAATATACAAAGATGGTACAGTTAAAATTTCAAGTCTCCGAAATAAAGGTTTACAATGTGTACGGTTATCAACATTATAAATTATTCTTACTGGCCTCTTTTGTAGTTTCAATAACTTTATTATTTTAGGGTCATTACCCCAAACTATTATTCCATACGTCAGATGGCTATGGATATAAGCATAGTATACGGATTTTAGCACTTCAACACTAACATGTTTTTTTAATTTCCTTAACATAAAAATACCTTTGTTGAGTTTCTTAGATAGTATGTCAATATGACAGTCCCATTTAAGTGTAGATTGTATATGCACTCCTAAAAATTTGACGGATTCTTTAAAATTGATTCTATTGTTTAAGGAAAACTCTAAGTTCTGTATCTTCTCTTTGTTTAAGCAAAGAGAATTAGCTGAACACCAATCTTCTACTTTTCGGTTGATTGCATCAAGATCATTAATAATTTTCAATCTATCATATCCAGTAATTGTTACAGCAAGATCATCCGCATATAAATATGACTTTATGTATTTGCCATCAATTATATAGGGTAAGTTAGTTTTGTTACAATTTAATACCAATTTATTGAAGAGAATTTCCTCTGTTGAAGACTGGAATGTGTTGGAGTTATTGGCTGTAATTACTATACTTGGCCTGAATGAATGAATATTTAGGGAGTAGCTTGAATGAAGTTGAAAGACAACTTGAATTTGAACTAACAGACGTGAAATATGATAAGGTTTTGTGATTTGTCTATACAGGACGAATATGGAGCCCTGGCCTCAGGGCGTTGGCATCTTGGCGATAGAGTGCTTTTTCCCATCGCAATACGTGGATCAAAGTGAACTGGAACAGTATGACAAAGTGTCTAGTGGCAAGTATACGGTGGGCCTCGGCCAGGCCAAGATGGGTTTCTGCACGGACAGAGAAGACATTAACTCGCTTTGCATGACTGTAGTCAGCCAACTCATGGAACGGAACAAAGTCGGTGAGTACCAGAATATAACAGCTCCTACCTGAGATATTATCTATAGTCCAGTGGCGTAGCGTCAATGTAAGCTAAAAAGCTTAGCTTCCCCAGTTAATAATGATTTCATAATAAACCTGCAGTTTATGGAGAAAATTATTTATCAATTTTAATAGAATTTATATTTACGCTTTAAATGTTGTGATGCGGCAGCTCAGGATGATTTGAGATGCAGCAGTAAACAAGAAGCCTGCACACACCAGCTTCCAAGCAGACCGGTTTCTTCTGTGTAATCCACCCCGCAGATTTTCCATCCCTTTCTAACTAAACTACCGGTACCCTAGTCGCAAGGCTTCCAAGAAGCTAGCTTTAACATTTAAAATAAGTAGTTTCCGAGTTATCCCTTTTCGTCAGTTGTGTTCAGTTGAAGTGTTAGTGTGCATTGTGGCTGATATAATAAATAATAAGCGAAATAACAGTTCCTGACACTAATTTACTTGAATTTTTTAGGACAATTGTATTATCAAGACTGACTTACGAACAACAGTGTGATTTAAAAAACAAATGACCGACTCTCTTGCTGTCAATGAAGGACACAACCAAAAGACAGGCGCATACTTACGTAATGGTACTAATATTGTGATTTCTCTAAGTATGACAGGGAGTGAGCTAATGTTATACGTATACGTGTCTATTTGTTAAGAGATATGTGTAAACCGTGAAATCATATTTTATTACGTCTCATTTCAGCTCATGCCTTATTGGTGTTACTTACGATGTTCCAACCAATCTTCGACTGCTGACTTGAAATTGACTACTATTTATTTAAGACTGTACTTTTGTAATGCGTTTTCTCATATTGCATGAAAGACAACTTTAGTTAGCTCCCCCTGCTAAAAATTTCATGCTACGCCACTGACTATAGTCATGTCACAAGAGGTCTGAGATTTGCCAATAAATGCACGACCGAAGCGAGTGAATTTATTCGGGAAATCTCAGACCTCGAGTGACATTTATTAGGATTATTTCGTGAATAAAATAAAAATGTATATAATATATCCATAAAATTCGCTTACAAAATGTTAATAATTGCATATTTATTCATACTTAACCTATTCAGACATTGTAAAGTTGAAATAGATGAATAACGATTAGGTACTGCAATAAAGAAATTGAATGTTATTCAGGAATGCCAATTGAGAAAAACGAAATACAGGTTTAAAAATGTTAATTACAGGTACTGCGCTTATTCTTGTCATTATAACAGAAATACATTTTCATTACCTGTTGAAATCATTACTTAACTTAAACATTTTATAGTGTAATTACAAGTAACTTAATTAAAACATTAATTAAATGAACAATTGTTATGAAGGAGTGCCATTTTCTTTAGATACAATTAACATGGAATTAGAAGATGAAGATGTAGATGTGGAAGTAGGATTTCGCAGTTTATTTAAAACAATGGATTCATGCTCATCGATTTACATGGAAACAGTTGGCGACACTGACTAAACAAAAGAACGACCATGCGATAAATTGATAGTGATAAATCGAGCTGCAGAAATTATCGCGATGTATGACTGTGATTGGTTGGAATTCAAAATTTTATTACACTTCATTGGCCGAAAATGGAATGACGTCATATAAACGAAATAGTCGCAGTGATTTTTAATAAATAGTTGTTTAATTGACGAACAATCCGTCATTTTTCTTAATTGTGGGAGGAAATAGTGGTTGTATGTTAGTGAGAGAAAATTTATCCAGTGCCGAGACACACAAGTAAACACAACAGTTAAAATGTTGAATCTAACTGTAAGTGTGAATCGAAACTATACCAGGAAATTAAGCAGTCTTATCATATTATTTTTAAAATGTTTATTTATTTCTTCATCACCTGACTGCTCTAACAATGAGGGTTAAAAATCCCAAATTAGTCTTCACTACTAGGGCTGGGGACGGAGCGGTTCGGTTCGGAGCAGTTATTGTGACGTCATTACTCTGTTGAACCGAGTACAGTACAGAGTAGAAATTTGTGGCGGCAGATTTAAAATTTAGATAGATTGAGTCGATTTTGGAACGTACTTTGAAAGTGAAACCAAGCATGTTTTAAAAGCGTTGTAGTGAAGTTCTTTCGCTTTGCCAATTGACGAGGAAAAAATGCATCTCTTCATTGCAAATTGGAGGTTGCAAATTTCATTTGCGTGATTACAACTATTTGCGGGAGTTATTTTGTATGAAAGGCCTATTTAACTTTCAGTGTTGTTATATATGACAGACGAAATAAAATTGATAAAATAATTTATAATACTAACGGCTAATAAATTAACATGTGAGGTAAACGTTAAACGCTGCAGCTAAGTAAAAAAGGAAGATAGAAAGAAACGGGCTCCATGAAGCGCTGCCTAAAACAATTAAAAATAACACAGAATTATTTACTATTGCTGAAAGTGGATAAAATTATCAATAAAACGTGGAATCTTAAACTGAAGAACATAATCTTTATTTATTTTATAAAATTACTAGCATTCAATACAACCATGTTCTCTTTGGTGAAGAGTAATATTATTGATTAATTAAAGTAATTAGGTAACATAATTCGTAGAAATAAATACAAATAAAATTATGACTGATGAGGTAACACAAATCCAATAAAGATAAATACAAGAAAAATATAATACACTTCCTTTTTTTAACACATTTTAATATTAATCAAACACTCTAATATGATGATAATAATAATAGTAATAATAATAATAATAATAATAATAATAATAATAATAATAATAAAAATACTTATGGTTTTTAAGGAACCCGGAGGTTCATATTTTTATTATTATTATTATTATTATTATTACTATTATTATTATTATTATTATGATTATTATTATGTACAGTAATATGTTCAGACTGTCAGTGTTCATTAGGCCCACTTGACAGGTCATATAATAGGATGAACTCCTCTTCAATACTAGAGGCCTTTCAGCCCGCCTTGGGGATAAGGAAATAATTTGTCCTGCAGCAGAAAATATTTAAATACAACAGTACCTACGTTGTTGTCTGCTAGAATTAAGTAAAACACGTGAACTCTGTTTGAACTGACCGGTAACGGCTACGGTTAACCGAGTAACTTCGGTGCTCCGCTGCCAAGCACATAAACCGATAGAACCGAGTAACTCAACAGTTCTACTCGCTCCGTCCCCAGGTCTATTCACTACCTTTACCAGTTGCTTTGTTTATGTTAGAGTTGCCTACATATTTCCGATCTCTAGCTCGGTCACTGGTTTTTCAAGGGCCCTCAGATTTCGGGATGGCTGCATGCACTTAGACTCAAAATGGCATATTGTGCGTCATATATAAGTAATGATTGTACCATGTCCGACAGGTGGCCTAAGTGACATTTATGAATCGATGTTAATAGGCGGACCATTCTACTTTATCCCTGAAATAGCAAAGTTCCATCAGAAACCTTAGGGTTCGGCGCTCAAAGCCTACAGAATTTTATTAAAATTGGAAATTCCTACAACCGCCAAGACTTCTCCCAGTCTATATGATATGATATTACAGTATGTCGACATCTGATCACCTAATTGGAATAATAAATTATTATGTAAAATAAGACCTAAATATTACAATTAAATTTTGAAAAGGAGCAAATAAATAAGGTTTAAAGTCTTAAGGGTTATCACGATTGGTTTAAACATGCACTAAAACAAGACGTAAGTGCAAGTTTGAACCAATATATTATTGAGATTTGCGATAGATTAATTAGTTTAGGAAATTGTATATTTATTATGTAGAACTACATTTGTATATAGATCTTTTGTTAAATTATTAAGTTTTGTACTTTTGTGAACTATATTAATAAATCTATCTATCTATCTATCTATCTATCTATCTATCTATCTATCTATCTATCTATCTATCTATCTATCTATCTATCTATCTATCTATCTATCTATCTATCTATCTATCTATCTATCTATCTATCTATCTATCTATCTATCTATCTATCTATCTATCTATCTATCTATCCATCCATCCATCCATCCATCCATCCATCCATCCATCCATCCATCCATCCATCCATCCATCCATCCATCCATCCATCCATCCATCCATCCATCCATCCATCCATCCATCCATCCATCCATCCATCCATCCATCCATCCATCCATCCATCTATCTATCTATCTATCTATCTATCTATCTATCTATCTATCTATCTATCTATCTATCTATATGATATGATATGATTTATTGTCACTCAACCGTTTCCTGTATTCGAGCCCTCATTCCCATTTTTACACTACTTACACCAATTTTAAACTTAGTTGACGACTCATGCACTTATCTTCCTTTATTCAATGCTATGTCTTTCAGTGTCCATTCTTTTACTTATCACTTCATCTACTTTGTGCTTTATTCATCTCCTACTAGATATACGTAGTTCTAAAACCTATCTAAAACTAATTTCCCTATCTCTACCATTACGTTTATTATTTATTTCAGATTCTATTTTCATTTCACATCTTTTCATTACCGTTTCTATCTATTGCTTGTTCCCAGCCTATATTGAACTTTTTCAGATTATACAGGGTGATTCACGAGCATTTACGGTACCTTACGGAGTTTATTTCCGAAGACATTCTGAGCAAAAAATGCGATATAAATATGTGTCCTAATCTCAATATTTTCAAAGTTACACTAATTTGAATTTGTAAGTAAATTACCTTTTTTCTTTAATTTTAAGGGTAAAAAAAATTACAAATAGAGAAAGAACTATTAAGAAGTGTCATTTCTTTAATCGGCTAGTGTTCTGAAGCTAAATTTGTGTTGTTAATTGCTTTGTATAGTTTTTTTTTCAATTTTTTATTAAAATTTACATCATTCTTAAGCATTTACCACAAAAATTGTTATAAATCATATGACTTTAAGAACTTGATTTTTACAGTTTAATTATGCATTCTAATGTACAGTCTTCAGGAATTTACAAGAGTGGCGTGATTTGTAACAATTTTTGTGATAAATGCGTAAGAAAATGTAATTTTGTAGTTAAAAACCGAAAAAAAAAATCTGTACGAAATGGAATTCACAACACATTCCTAGTTTTACAATACTAGCTAATTAAAGAAATGATACTCCTGAATATTTCATTCTTATCTGTAATATTCTTTTACCCTTAAATCTCAAGAATAACGATATTTTACAAACAAATTCAAATTACTGCAACTCTGAAAATATTGAAGTTAGGACAAATGTTTATATGACATTTTTTTGCTCAGAATGTCTTCGGAAATAAGCTCCGTAAGTGACGGTAAATCCTCGTGAATCACCCTGTATATGAACTGTGGGGGTGGTGGAGTGTTGGTGGAATGAAAGAGGGAAACGGGAGTACCCCGAGAAAAACTATCGGCTTTGTCCTTTACAAATTTCATCACGACCAAACGAGGAATCGCACCCGGGCCGCCCGAATGGAAGATCAGCACGTTTAGCTCTGAGACAAATTTTGAAACGTCTTATTAACGTTTTCCCCTCAGTGTGTCTATTTGTATCACAAAATGATCTAAATGCATGTCATATATAGGCCTACATTTTTTTTTTCGTGCTTCGCTACATGAGGACTATTCAGTAAGACTATTCACTATGCAGAAGGTTGTTTCCAATCTCTGGAAACGAATTTGAATGACGTCATGTGCGTCAGGAGTCACACAACAGCTGAACTGCGGCGAGAGGTGACACACCAGTAGTGAGTGATCTCATAGTCAGAGTGCACGGTGTTTCACAGCAGCAATGTCCAAGATAATCGAGCCTTTTTGGGACGGGTACATTACAATCTTTTCCGATGCTAAGTATAGTTACGTAAAATCATAGGAGACTGCAAGAAACCTGGTTTGTTATTTTCAAGAAAGGCATCTTCTGTGTATTTAATAAGACTGGTAAAACTAGAAAAATATACAAAGAAATTGAAGATTCCCGGAATAAGGATTGTTGTTGGGTAAACTGTCCTAAGACAGGTCTGAACCTCACAGCATCGAATAAAATTAATAAAATATATGACTTAGGTGGAAAAAGTAATTTTGAAGCTTTTATTTAGTTGTATATGAGGTGTCGAATAAATCGTTGTCATTATAGCAAAGTTCAAGTATATTTCAATTCTCTCTCATTTGTATGATTTCAGATTATGCAAGAATTGGAAGACTGGAAGTTGGAACAGAAACGCTATTAGATAAGTCAAAAAGTGTCAAGTCCGTGCTGATGCAGCTGTTCGAGGAAAACGGGAATACGGACATCGAGGGTGTGGACTCCATTAATGCCTGCTATGGAGGCACCGCAGCTCTCTTCAACTCTCTGTCCTGGATAGAGTCCAGCTCGTGGGACGGTATGGATAACTAAGCATTCGCATGTCAAAAACCAATGAATTTTCTACTATTCCTGTCTTAAGTACAGATTAATACGTTTCCACTTCATCAGTGTCATATCTGGGCCGCTGCCTCAAATTAATTTCAGAATCGTGCAAATGATGTCCACAACTTCACAGGTCACATTCAGAATCGTTACGTCTATGCCACTGACCACTCAAATCAGAGGCTGCCATTAGACAAGGCATACAAAAGGAAATAGGGAATAAACAAAAAAACGTGTATGACTTGAGGCTTTCCCGGCGTTTGATATAGAATAACTCTTCTCGGGTTCTCAGCCAAGTGAGTTGGAGATTAGCTTCCAAGCTTTCGACGGCTAGCTCTGCCATCTTCTTCAGGAACGAAGTCTTCGTCCCTGAAGAAGATGGCAGAGCTAGCCGTCGAAAGCTTGGAAGCTAATCTCCAACTCACCTGGCTGAGAACCCGAGAAGAGTTATTCTAAACAAAAAAACAAGAAAAGTAAACAGATTAAAGGCTCATTCACAATGAAAATTAAACATAACGTAAGCGTTAACTTAAAAATGTAAACGTTACGGTAAAATCAGGAGCATTCACGATGGGAACATAAACATAACAGCAAACATACTTGGTAACCATGGAAACATAACAACGACGCCATTTCCTCATATTCTGTCGTATACTTCAGCGCTCCACGATTGTGTTCTGTTTTCAAATCACGTAAGCATAAGCATGAAAGTTTGGAGTTTGCAAACTTTCATGTTAACGTCTTACGGTAATGTTTATGTCAACGCTTATGTGAATCATTGTGAATGATCTCATTTGGTAGCCTGGGCGCAAACTTCTGTGTTTATGTTACGGTTATGTTTAATTTTCATTGTGAATGGGCATTAAAGGCTCATTCACAATGAAAATTAAACATAACGTAAGCGTTAACTTAAGAACATAAACATTACGGTGAAATCAAGAAGTCATACCATCATTCACGATGGGAACATAAACATAACAGCAAACATACTTGGTAAACATGGAAACATAACAACGACGCCATTTCCTCATATTCTATCGTATACTTCAGCGCTCCACGATTGTGTTCTGTTTGCAAATCACGTAAGCGTAAGTTTGAAGTTTGCAAACTTTCATGTTAACGTCTTACGATAATGTTTATGTCAATGTTTATGTGAATCATTGTGAATGATCCCATTTGGTAGCCTGGGCGCAAACTTCTCTGTTTATGTTACGGTTATGTTTAATTTTCATTGTGAATGGGCCTTTAGAGAAGTGACAAACACGCAAGCAAACAAGTAATGAAAGCTAACAAGGAAAATAGAAATGACGCATCATTTTTTTTAATCAAGTGAGTTAAAACCCATATAGGTGATTTCGTAAGAGCTTGAATGTCCCTTTAATTGCAAGAAGGGCCAGATCATTTACAAAAGATTTGTGTAGCCATAGAGGCTTACAGAATTGTTACGAGAAGATAAGTATCATTCCTCTTGCGTAAACATCAATCCTGTGACACTGATATTAAGTTGGTATTTGTCTTCATAATAGGGATGGTTGGTACGGGCTATTCCATATGAAATCGATTAGTAAAAAACCTCGCATTTTTTATACCCTAATTTTTTCCCTATTTATACAAGGTGCTGAGGAGAGTGCATTTGCAAAAATATACTATCGAAAGTCAAACGGTTTTCGTATTGTTGAGCGACAAATTTAGCGTATTTTAGAAAAACAAGCCTCTTTCAGCGCTCAGAACTCTCGAACCATTTACTGCAGAACATTGAAGAGAGCTCATTTTGAAGCTGACATTTGGTAGGTTATGATAAGAAGAAATCCTTATTTTTATTGTATACAGAGATAGAAATAATCTGATTTTACTTACTTTTAGGCTTTTTGCCCATTTGTAAAAATGTAAAACAAAATATTGAGAAAAAACCTTGCATTATTAAGAGGGATTCGGCATTATTTGCTTAGTGCCACGTCTATAAGTTTCGAGGGTATTAAATAAATTATTTTCACACGCCTGGACTTGAACGGCTCAGTACCACACGCACTGGCCGAGAGATGAAGATAAGAGAGCGTTGGGCGTCATTTTACTCCTGTGTTTATGAAAACCTGTGATAAAGCTAGCCCAGCTATGCGCTACTAGACGAAACATCACGTGTTTATGTCTCCTGGGCTTGCATCCCTCGGCTCACAGTCAGCTGGTTAGCTCACGCGCGTACTATTTATTTTCTTTATTTTATATTTTCAATACTTTCTTATCGACGTTGCACCAGTAAAAAATATGTGTTTATTTGTACTTTCAATGCGGAATCTAGCCATATATTTTAAAAATATTTTTTTCTTGGGCAAAGGCGTCTTAATGAAGAAAAATCTAAATTTCTTCATTTCCATAAAAAGTAAGAAAAACTGTTTTATATGTCAATATAAACTTTAACTTTTCAGCATCAAAATAAACCATGATTTTGATCATTGGGTGAAAGAGTTTCGGACTCACAACAGTTTAAGTTTGCTAATTTTATGAAAATACGATAAATTTAGATATTTTTAATTTAAAAACTATGAAGTTCTGATGCCTCAAACTTTGCACAAAGCATTGTATCACAGCTGTCTACGGACAGAAAAAGTTTCATTGTATTTAAAAATTGCAAGGTCAATTTTCTCTGTATTTCGGTCGATTTGAGATGGAATAGCCCGTACGTAGATTGCCCATTTCACCTCGTTCACGCCTTCAGGCTGCCCTTCGCACGTCTCGAACCTGATGGTGGGATCAATGATCATACCCTGAGATAGGGATTCACTAATGGTGATTATGTTAATGCGTCTGTTACTGCCATCGTCGACAGTTCTGTGGACTTCTGCATAGGGTGTCTATTTAAATCTTTTAAGGGCATCGGACAATTTAGTTCTGATTGCATGGTACCTATGTAGACGCAATGTTTCGCCGTAAGGGCAGGCTCCCAGGATGTGTCCAAGGGTTTCTATCTCACTGAAGTGCTTGTCCTGAGATCCACCGGGTATAGCTTTTACTACACTTACGTTGGCCGTATTTTGATAGAGTCCTTCCATTCACCACTAGCCTTTCCATCGGAATTTCTCTCTTCTGTTGAATCTGTGTAGATAAGAGGAACTTAATATGATTAAGTGATAGTGAATTATGTGTAAATGTAAGTTGATCTCCATGCTTCGAAATTTTCACAAATGGTGATGTGCTCAATTGGTTGCAGGCCGTTTGGCTCTGGTTGTGGCAGCAGATATCGCAGTGTACGCGAAAGGCAATGCTCGACCCACAGGAGGGGCTGGAGCTGTCGCCATGCTTGTGGGGCCTCAAGCACCTCTTATTATGGACCGAGGTAAGACCATCGTCTATGTCAGGCGTCTCAAGGCCAACGCATGAAAGTTGTTACAGAGAGCAAATGTAGATAGCGTAGTCAGCAGAAGAGATAAACGCAATACCCGAAGATAAACGATCGCTGATTCATGTTACAAGCATGAGCGAGCTAAGTTGTAACTATCGCGGGAGAAATGCCACAAAGCTGCACTTTTGAGTTGTACTGGCACAATAGACGGTTATTTTCGGAAGGAATAAAATTTCTTAAGTAGTTTGCAGTAATAATAATAATAATAATAATAATAATAATAATAATAATAATACATTTATTTTCTAATGATATATCAATGAGTAAAAATAAGACATCTGAAGCATGAAGAACCGTACATGTTACATAATTACTTAAGCACAAGGAACTGGCCACCTTACCCCATTATCTCCTAGCCTAGTTGCCTCATAAATGGTGCCTTGTTGGTATCACTTGTGAGGTTCAGAACTGTCTTCGGACAGTTGACTAAACAACAACAATACTTCATTTCTAGTAAATGGTTTTTGTATCTCTCCTTTTTTTGAAGTTTATACTATATTTAATGAAATAAAATTCAATTAAATAATAATAAAATTACAATTAAACTTGTTGGTGAAAGTACGTATTTTTATGATACGTCAATATTAATATATTAATTACAATAATAGTTAAATAATATAGTTCGTGATGTTTTCAATAATTAAAAATAACCAAAACATATTATTAATTCACAAACAATCTTAAATCTGGTCTCAAATTCTTTTCTCAAGTCCTTCAGTACTTCATTATATTTGTTACACTAGTCTTGATTCAAATTAGGTAATAATTTTAGATTAATAAAGTAGTAACAATAATTACCCACTGAAACTTGCAACTCCCACAATTTCACTTTCCCTATAAAAGCTTTTATTTCTTCATACATTTGCGGTAATAAGTACATTCTTTCCTCGGAGATGGACACAACATCGTAGCGGTTGCAGATGTTTATTCAAACGTCGCGGTCAATGACGTCATCCGGAGATACACGAACTGCTTCCGCATCTTGTTCCACTCTCACAAAAAAAAAAAAAATAGAGAGAGGAGGAAGTGCTCCGAGGAAGCCCTATTGAGACGTATGGCCTGTGTGATTGCTTTCCGAAGGAATTTCTTAGTTAAAATGATTTTCTTGCAGAAGTTTAATTTAAAAGATTTAAAATTACAATTAATTTTGCAAAATAACTGATAAAACGATGCCAACAATTTGTACAATTCCGGTTTTCAACTATTTTAGATCCTAGCTCAACTCTATTATTGTGGTTATTAAACCAATTTTGTATCATCATCATCGTCATCATCATCATCATCAACATCATCTCAATCGCTGTGGAATAACGGTTAGCATGCCTGTCCGTGAAACGAGCGGGATCGGGCTCAAATCCTGCTTGGAATAAGTTATTTAGTTGAGGTTTTTCCCGGGGTTTTCCCTTAACTCATTACGAGCAAATGCTGATAGCTTTCGGTGCGGGACCCTGGACTCATTTCGCTAGCATTACTACCTTTATCTCATTCTGAGCTAGATAACCATACAATTGATAAAGCATCGTAAAATAACCAATTAAAAATCATCACCACCACAACACCATCATATTAAATGGCACACATTCTTTTCATCTTCATTATCATCCGCATTAACGTTTGACTATTTTATTACTAATGATAATGATAGTCAAATATTGTAATGAGGTTTTACGCGTTCTTTCGGTTTCTTCTTCCTTGGTTTGATTGTGGGAGAATATATCGCCCCTCTTTTGTAAAAAAGGGACAATCACGAAACATTAATTTCACAGTACAAGCGAAAAAACTTATCTCAGCCGAACTTCTCTCTTTATTGCAAATGAACCAATGAGCTGTCAAACTTCCATTAGTATAAAATAACGACTATTATTAGTTGTAACAATGACATCTTTCAGATTTTAAAATTTACTAAGACTTTTTAGTATATTTAATTTTTTTTTAGAAAAATCACTTGGACCCTTTTTACATAAGAGGAGCGATATGTAGTTAGTGGTGGGAGTGTGTTTCTCATTGGTAGTGTTGTGATGAAAAGGGTGTGCATTTTGAAATTTGAAAGTTTGCCGCATCTTTTCCGGATATTATTACTATAATATGAAATTTCCTGTTTATAAACGCTTATGAAATCATTTATTTGTTTATTTACTTATTTACTCACTCACACACTTATTTATTTATTTATCTATTTATTTATTTACTCACTCACACACTTATTTATTTATTTATTTATTTACTCATTCACACACGTATTTGTTTATTTATTTATTTACTTATTTACTCACTCACACACTTATTTGTTTATTTATTTATTTATTTACTCACTCACACACTTATTTGTTTATTTATTTATTTAAATATTTATTTTATTTATTTATTTACTCACTCACACACTTATTTGTTTATTTATTTATTTATTTACTCACTCACAACTTATTTATTTATTTATCTATTTATTTATTTATTTACTTATTTACTTATTTATTCACTCACACACTTATTTGTTTATTTATTTATTTATTAAAATATTTATTTCATTTATTTATTTACTCACTCACATACTTACTTATTCATTCATTCATTCATTCATTCATTCATTCATTCATTCATTCATTCATTCATTCATTTATTGATTTATTTATTCATTTATTTACTCACTCACACACTTATTTATTTATTTATTTACTTATTTACTCACACATTTATTTATTTATTTACTTATTTACTCACTCACACATTTATTTATTTATTTATTTATTTATTTATTTATTTATTTATTTATTTATTTATTTATTTACTTATTTACTTATTTACTCACTCACACACTTATTTGTTTATTTATTTATTTACTTATTTACTCACTCACACATTTATTTATTTATTTATTTATTTATTTATTTATTTATTTATTTATTTATTTATTTACTTATTTACTCACTCACACATTTATTTATTTATTTATTTATTTATTTATTTATTTATTTATTTATTTATATGTTTGTTTGTTTGTTTGTTTGTTTATTTATTTAATACTGGGGTTCTTGAATTTTTCATTAGCCACAACAATGATAAGAAATTTAAATAAAACATATGGAAACACAAAGATTGCATCACAAAGCACGAACAAAACACAGTAAAATGACCTGAAATTTTAAATTGGTTGTTAATTGGTGGAATCATATTTTTTTCTCTAGCTTTCCAGTACGGTACCTAAACTGCCAGTGTAGTTCTTTTAGAGAAAGACACCTGCTAACATGTGGAAAATCCATGTAGTTGCCCTGGTTGCAGAGAATACAAACTGGACTCTCAAATTTAACTATGCAGTGCAGATGTTTGCAAAGAAAGTCATGACCTGTAGCTTGGCGGAATCTTGCAACTGCTAGTCTTCTGGGCCAATCTGGCACAGGCTTTATTTTATCCTGGTCCCGGGTTCGATTCCCGGTGCCGGAACGAATTTTTCTCAATTCAATAGATATATTTATTCTTCCAGTTACTTAATTTTATTTTTTTCTCCAGAAGCTGAAAATGAGTTTCTTTTACTTTTTGGTAAGAGTAGTGTTTCTTCTGTTTCAGGTGTCAGAGCTAGCTACATGAAACATGCTTATGACTTTTACAAACCAAATCTGGAGTCGGAATATCCTGTTGTTGACGGGAAGCTGTCTGTTCAGTGTTATTTAAGTGCCTTAGACAACTGCTACCAACTATTTTGTACGAAGACTGAAAAGATCTTACAGAAAGGTAGGTCAATGCTGAACTTATCGGAGTTAAAATCCGAATGATCTCCTACTTACGAGGCGCGTCCATAAAGTAACTTTCCCACTCGTCCCACAGCTAGCAAAACAATTGTTGCGCGAAGCGACTGCGTGTACGTGATAGAGTAATGTCCTGGCATGGCGCATGCGCTAGCGGAACCGAGTGCTCTCAGTAGCTTCGTTGCATTGGTTGAAGATGGACGTTCCTATTACAGCTCCGCCGCGTGAAGTGCAGTAAGTGATAAAATTTTTGAATGCACAGGGCATAGCGCCTTTTGAAATTGATCGTCACCTGTGCCAGGTCTATGGGCCTAACGTCATGAGCAAGCAGATGGTGCGTTGCTCCACAAGGTCGTCTGTGATGATGGTTGGCCTCCCACTGCGCTCCTCGTCATGCACATTTTGGCGTCTTGCTGAAAATTGTCTACAGCAGCAACGCACCATCTGCTTGCCCATATACCTGGCAGAGCTGACGATCAATTTCAATCGGCGCTATGCCCTGTGCATTCAAAAATTTTATCACTGATGCACTTCACGTAGCGGGAGCTGTAATAGGAACATCCATCTTCAACCAATGCAACGAAGCTTCTGAGAGCACTCGGGAAGTTCCGCTAGAGCATGCGCCATGTCAGGACATTACTCTATCACGTACATGTAGTCGCTTCGCGCAACATATGGTTTGCTAGCTGTGGAACGAGTGGGAAAGTTACTTTATGGACGCGCCTCGTATCTGTTACTAAAATTGTTAAAGCAATGTCAAATTGCTCGTTCTCTCAGCTATGGGATTCATTTTGTGTTGCAAAAACTGTACTTTTTCAAACATTTCGTGACAACTTTATTCAAATATTATTCATCTCGCAATTACACACACATACCACACTTACACCGAAGCTAAACAATCATTGTGGCTCAAAGAAGTCGCTGATTCCATCGATTGTTCTACATTATTTTGTTTTGGAAATTTATGTTCTCTTTCTTGACAAGCATATGATGTCTGTATATTACAAATTTCTTTTTGTTGACAGTTCAAGGAAATCAGCTCATTGATCTCAAATATTTGGATGCAATTGTGTTTCACGCGCCCTATTGCAAATTGGTACAGAAGTCCGTAGCTCGTCTTTTACTCAATGATTTCATAAGAACACCTGAAATTGAACGTTCAACTAAATATCCATTACTCAAGAACTTCAGGTATGTATACGACTTGAAGCAATTTTTTGCAACACTTTCAAAATAACTATGGGACACAACATTCAATACCGTAAAATTATGTTATGTAACAGCGTCGACAAGTTTTCCCAAAATTTCTAACTTGTTCAACCACCCTCCCAAAATCTGCTGGCAGGCCCAGACTTTCACAGCAACGTTTATCGAAAATGAGAAAGGAAAGAGTTTCCCTTCTTTGTACATATTCATTCTCTATAATAGTTAGTGGGGTTTAAAAAGGACGCGTCAGCTACTATGGCTATTTGCGCCCTTATCTAAAATTCTTCACAAAATTTCTCTATAATATGTTAGTAAAGAAACTAAGAACGATATTAAATTTACTGAACCAACAGTTACAAGGACAACATTATCAGTACCGGTAATAAAAGTGTATAAACATTGAATCAATTGTTCCGAATGAGGAAAGTAACAGTGGTAGATTATTCAGAAAAGTAAGCCTATAGTTTGGAATTGCTACTGCTGGTGAAGGAAAGATTTCACAACGTTTCAAGTTTGTTCCACTTTTCTCCTCAAATGAACAAAAAGAAAGTACTGATAAGAGCAGAGAAGGGTGTCCCACTTGTTAGGATAGTTACAAATGACTAAATCTTTTTGAATAACGATTTGTTTGAAATATCTCAAATAATAACCTCTTAAAATTAATGACATTAGTTACGGTTCGCTCTGTATACTATGAAGTAGGCCTATGGCGGAACTACTCCACTGATAAATTACTTTATCTTTGATTACATAAAATATTCGATTCGTCTTCCAAAACGGTAACACCAAATGAACAGTCAAGCTTCATTCGTAAAGTGTGTATGAAGCTCTTTAAATGTGAATTTAATAAGAAGCTAATACAAAAGTATCTTTAATCATTTCATTCTCAAAATCTAATTAATTTCGTCTGATAGCATTTCATCAATTTAATTTATTTCAGAAGAATAATATAGGAGTATGTTAAAGCTTCATTCATAATTTTCAGAAATGTAAAGCTGGAAGAAACATATTCAGATCGTGATTTAGAGAAGGCACTTCTTGAACAGAGCAAGAGTATGTACGAAGAGAAGACAAAACCCTCTTTAATGCTGGCTAACCAAGTCGGAAACATGTACACTGCATCTCTATACTCAGGACTCGTGTCACTGCTTGTTAAGTAAGTAATATTTGCTACCCGTACTACTTACATAGTTTCAAAGTCATTTGCTCTGAACTATGAAGAATCAGCCTACTAATAAAGTAATTAATTTCTCTTTGATGTTAGAAAATATTGTGTTTTTTCTCTGCCATTATTTATGAGAAGTAAGGACTGAACGCCAACTGTTTACTGTATATTACTGGAACAGACTCTTCTTGCAGGTTCTTTCTTGTCAACAATGTTACATTCATTTACTCATGTTAGAAATGTCGATTGTTTAATGTATTTGTAATTTTCCAATATCGTACTCAGAAATACACTATTCCTGGGCACAATTTTATTTCTATATCCACAATCTTAAGAAGAATAAGCAGAAGAAAATAAAAAATTAGTAAAAAGTTATAAACTGCACAGTTTGTACAAGTACACTTCATCAAAGTCAATAGCCAATAGCAGATAACATTAATAATCTTCCTCGTATGTAATCGTGAAAACTTTGTTCATAGCATAAATACACGTCAAAAAAATGACTTTCATACTCCATAGGCAAGTCTATCGTGCTATCAAAAAGGAGTGCGTTATATGGCAGTAAAACTTTTTAATAGCCTATCGATATAAAAAATTAAACTCAAAACATAAGATTATTTAGGGCCAAATTAAAGAAGTACCTAATTTCTCACGCCTTCTATTCTGTAGGTGAATTCATGACATTCAATAACGTTTCATGAAATTCATACTAAAACTATGTGTTGTACTAGTAGACTATATTGTAAATCCCATCTGTATATATTTCATCTAGACTGTGACTATAAATTAAGACATTATAATAGTATTAAGTTTCCCCCCCCCCCCCCAATATTCTAGCTGTAAAGCAATGTATGAATACCATGGAATATTAATAAATACAATACAATACAAAACACGTGAGTCAGGAGCCATTGTTCATTGGTTAGAAGACTTGATGGACATACAAAACTGAAAAATATACATACAAACATACAACATACATTGTAACATACAAAATCTCTGATGCCTACATATAAAGAATAATGTCTGTTAACAAAGAAATGTGAGAGAAAATTTCGAACAGTGACTGCTAGCAGGTTAAGTGTGTTTAGGTCAATTCCTCCAGAAAAAATTAAGTTCTTCATATATCAATGCAAACAGAAGATCAAAGCTGAGTAGCGCGAATGGAATAGACATAAAGAATTATATTTCAAAAAAATTTTATGCGAAGTTGACAGCCAGTGCATATTCTTTCCAATCAATGAAATTTATAATAAGAAAATGTGTTCGAATTATACTGTGTGCAATGCAGTAAGTTAGTTCTTGATTTTCATCATCATCATCATCATCATCATCATAAGTGGATATGTAACATCTCTCTCACCTGTCCTCTCCTTCACTTTCCTTCCCTCTCCCACTTGCTTTCTCTTTCCCTCTCCACCAAAAAGATCAACTTTCACTGTCAGAGACAAGTTTCTCAGAATATTTTTTTCTAGATTCCAAATGACCCATGGCCATATAAGGTGATGAAAAATGTAACATGCCTGTATCTAAGCAATATGTCCTTTCATTTAATACCATAATGTAAATTTACTGTACAGATAATATCAAATCTTCTTTGTAATTATGTGACCTAAACTTTTCTCCATTCCTTAGTGTGGTAAAAATTAAATCAGAAATTATGCAGTAACGTGACAATTAGCACCTATAGATAGACTTAATCCTCTTTTTACAAGACTATAAAATACACATTAATAACCAATATCATTATCAATGTTCATCTTATTTGTTATATTTGCATTTATCTTTAATTTTCACTTTAATTTTTTAATGTGTTATTGTACAATCACCTTTTTTATTGTAGTGGCATTTCAAAGATATCTTAATAATTAATGTCATAGGCTATTTGAGATTTTCTTCTCAACAGAAGAAATATTGGAGTTCTTATGATTTTCTGTTTTTATCATTATTATTATTATTATTATTATTATTATTATTATTATTATTATTATTTTGTTGCTTTATGTGAATTTGCAGCACAGAAGTACATGAATTGGCAGGAAAACGAGTAGCTTTGTTTTCATATGGTTCTGGTCTTGCCTCTTCAATGTTCTCATTGAAAATATCGTCCAATAAGGATGCTGGTTCAGCTCTCAGTCGTCTTGTGTCAAACCTTTCACACATTAAAGTGCTGCTTCAGAAACGTGAGAAAGTTTCTCCACAAGAATTTGCTAATGTTATGGATATACGCGAGCAGAATCACCACAAAGGTATGGTTATATGTTTTTATAGAATACTTTATGAATAATGGAATAGGCTAATCCATCATAACGAATGGCCCAGTAATCAGACCTTGATAACAGCGGGATACATTCAAATAAAAATATTAATTTTGGATTCTGAGTTATTAGTACAATATGTATTTTGTAAATTTTTGGGTTTTACACAGTAGGTACCGTTATATTTACAATTAATGTCTCAAAAATTTTGGAACTACACTATAAACAGTTCCATAAAATTTGAGATAAAAACTTCAAACTCTTATGTATTAACTTCCTTCTAGTTTAACTCATGCTTTTTCAATCTGGCGTGTTATAGCCTCCCTCTATAAGGATTGAGTAATAAATCAATAACTTGTAAACTACTGCGACATTATTACACCAAAATGTGGATGCTAGGAAGAAATGAAGCAGAGTCGTTCACCACAAAGCTTATCATAACTTTGGGGGAACAGATATACTGTAGTCTGCTTGGCAGGAAACTGTTAGCTAACTGACTGAACTATGGCTGGGGTAAAGTGTGTCCTTTGTTTTATTTCTTGTGCTAAAATATTCAGTGGTGGCTTTATGTTATGATAACAATTTACTGGGAAAATTTATACGAATAACTTGTCCATATTTCGTAATGTACCGGTATGTAACCTGCAATGGAACAAATCAGGATAAAGCTATAATTCATAAAGTGGATGATGATGATGATGATGATGATGATGATGATGGTGAGAACGAGGACACGACGACGACGACGACGATGACTAAAGCTTAGGCCTACATGTCACAATTACATAGTTCAAAATCATATCATTTGACATTCTATAATGTGAATTCCCACTGTGTTTCAGACATAGGTTTGGTTTGAAATTGCTCATCTTTTTCAAGTATCTAGGCCTATCTTCCTATACTGTAGAAATACTTCGCCTCTGGAATTCGTTACCTAATGACGTCAGGGACTGCCGGACTTTATCACAATTCAAAATTAAATTGGAAAATTTTGTCTCAGTTAATGTTTTTAGGTACTGCTAGAAGTATTGATTTGTGTTTTTTTTTCTTTTTCTTTTTTAATGTAGATTAAAATTGCAAGTTTCTTGTTTATGTTAATTAGTTAGAATACAATTAATTATGATACTTAATCACTCATTTAAAGTTTGTGTGACTGCAACCTGTGTATATTTTTGTGTGGCTTTACTTTGCTTATAGTGTTTTTTTTCTCTTTCTCTCTTTATTCTTTGTGTAGCTTTATTTTGTATACAGTGTATTTTTTTCTGTTTATTTCTGTTATTGTATTTGTATTCTTGGTGTTGTGGACGAGAAGGCCTGATGGCCTTAACTACACCAGAATAAATAAATAAATAAATAAATAAATAAATAAATAAATATGATGTACCTATTACTGGAAATACTCATTTTGAGCAAGTGCTTATTTCGGAAATCTCTTCATACTAGGTAGTACTGGTAACACATTCTTTCATAATTTCAGTATGTTGTCATTTTCATCCAAATTTTGTCAAAGAGTTTTCAAAGAATTACTACTGACACTAAATCCCATAACTTTAATTTGTTGACATTATTACTCCTAGTTAGTCCCGTGCCATGTCATCGTGGTCTAAGGCATCCTGCCCAGGACTCGTGTTATGGAATGTGCACTGGTTCGAGTCCTCATGGGAAAAGAAATTTTCTCATGAAATTTCGGCCAATGTATGGGACCGGTGCCCACCCAGCATTGTGATGCACTTGGGGAGCTGCGATAGGTAGCGAAAACCCAGTTTCACAAACCAGCTATAACGGCTGGAGGGATCATTATGCTAACCACACGATACCTCCATTCTGGTTGGACAATCATCCACCTATGCTTCGGCATGTGGATGTGAGGCCAGGAGCCGGCTGGTCAGTCTTGGCCCTTTATGGGCTGTACCGCCATGGATTACTCCAAGATTTAATTTGTAAGCTCCAAATTTAATTGAATTTTTTTTTTTGAAGTTTTGATGTAATCCGCATTTATTTCATATACCGGTACAAGGTGTTGCAAAAAAAAAAAAAAAGCAACTGAACTGAACATTTTTGTGTATATTATGTTTATATCAGTGTGCTGCCAAGGTTCATTGATCATTGAACTCATGGAGGACATAGTGAACAATAATGGACTCCAAGTAGAGCATGTAATTGTGTAAGGATTGTCAGACAAATCTTTTGGCTTTGCTCTGTCACTTTCAGATTTTTTTTTTCTTGCAACACTCCGTATATATTAGTGATTGCTGATAATGTATGCAGACAATTCCATTAATACACAATAAGTAGTCTACAGTCAGTACCTATTTATTTCTTCAACTCTTTAAATCTTCAAAGTTGACTGTATTTAATTTACGATTCTCAATCCAACACCTATTCTTATAAAAATCTGTTTTCAGTTCAGATTGTAACAGACTTTCAATAAAGGAATATTTTCTGTTGCAGCTTCTTATGCACCAGTGGCCTCACCCAGTACACTCTTTCCAGGAACATGGTACCTGGATAGCATTGATGAGCTGCATCGTCGTAAATACAAACGTGTTCCTTAGTATGCTGTGCATTTTCGTTTGAATACTGGTGTAGTATTGTTTCTTGTTTGATGACTGCGTGGCACAGTTGGCTTTCCATTAAGTTTTTATTTCACTCTTAAATATGTGGAAATTATTCTTTACCGGTAAATAGATTTAGGCCTATGTTTGGATTCTGAGTCAACACAAAGTGAATAATTAACTTAATGGAAAGTGTGTTTTAATTTTCACTATACAGATGGATTTTAATGTACGGGCAAAAGATTAAGATACCGGTAACTCAAAATGTTACCACTTCAATTGCAAAATCTTTCAAAAAAAATATATTTACGACATTTCATTTCTATTTCGGTAGTTTTCATGTGGATTCTGAAGGGATTTGTACTTAAAACTGCATTATTAGTGTTTTAATATTAATATCACACTCCTCTTGCTTGTCTTTCTTTTATGAACTTCGACCACAATGAAAATAATGTGAAAAATAAAATTTGAAGAAACATATGTGGTAAATGTAAACCATGGTGCACATTTCTGTCAGAGGTCGTGGGACACACTTGCTGCATGTGGAAAATGGAGGGACAAAAGCAGACCCAAATTTAAAATGTTAAAAATAATATACAGTAGAACTTCAATTATCCGGACTCCAATCATTCGGATTCCCAATTATCCAGATTGATTTGGGGGAAAGTACAAAAATTATGTGGAGCTGTATAGCTACTTCCCATCAAGCGCCTGCAGGATCTTGCAGCACGGAAATGAATAACTTCTTCAAAGCAATGTACGCTATTCGAGATGTTCCAAATAAAATAGGGTACAGGTACTACACAGAATTAAGTACTGTAGGTACTAAAATAAATTTGTATACAATACTGTATTTTAATTTTTAGTTTTTATTTACTTTAACATACAATTTTAATAGTACAGTACAGTACATGCATACTTATGTTTCCTTAGTTTTTATCAATAAAAATTGGGCTTTTAAGCATGTGTTGCACAGTTATGATGTTGAAAAATGAAGTTAGTACCTGTAATGTCTAAATATGGAAAACAACTTATAGTTGTATTATTATTTCTGAACACAGATTTGAAAAATCTTTTCTCTATATGCGCATATTTAACATGTAATGGTTAAATTATTTTGAAATGTTGATCAAATACATACTGGTACCGGTAAAGAAAAGTACTGGTACCGGTACCAATATGCATAGTAGCCTTATGCAATTATTTAATTTGCAACAAGTCTTACTATATATTATGCACAGTAGATAGTTTATCACATGTATTATTTATGTACAAACAGAGACATTCATATTTTAAAGATGAGCTTAAGGTAAGATGAATATTATGTGGCCAGTATTCTTATTGTCCAAAAAGTTATCATTTTTGTATTTTTTGATAACTTGTAATTTGTGTGTATAGAGTTTATCCAATAAATTAAAGATGTTTCATTAAACATATCAATTTAAAATATACGAGTATGTATTTATTTCACCTGATGAAGGTTAAACGAAAACTGAATTACTGCCTAATTTTTTTAGATTTGTTCGAATTGGTCTTCTCCTTTGTTTAGAACAACCAGCTATTATGCCAATATATATTTCCTGAATTGTTATAAATACTACGAATAAATCATACTAATCTAACGTGTTATGATACCTATGTGATAAACTTTAAGGAGATAATATAACATGAATATGGAAAAGAATTCTTCAAAATGTTTGCCACTAAGTTTAAAAGAATAGCAAGTACAAAACACAAAATTCCACTTACGGTTCTTGTGAACCATAGTGTGGGAGTGAATTTGTGTACTGGTAGCTCAACTTTGCCGTCCTGGAAGCCTTCGTCTTTTATATTGCTCACCAACCAATTTTTACTGTTTAGTAATAGGCCTATAGGTTCATCAGTGTCCACACCTGTGAAGTAACGGTCAGCACGTCTGGCTGCGAAACCAGGTGGCCTGGGTTCGAATCCCGGTCGGGGCAAGTTATCTGGTTGAGGTTTTTTCCGGGGTTTTCCCTCAACCCAACACGAGCAAATGCTGGGTAACTTTCGGTGCTGGACCCCGGACTCATTTCACCGGCATTATCACCTTCATATCATTCAGACGCTAAATAACCTAGATGTTGATACAGCGTCGTAAAATAACCCAATAAAATAAAAAAAATAAAAATAGGTTCATCAGCCAAAGTAGGCAATTACCAGGTAAACGAAAAATGTAAGAAAAAGTTATAGTACCATAATTTTATAGCCTATATACGTACTCAAGGATTCTGTAACTTTTCATTTCTGAATATATCTACTCTTTTCTGTTGTAAGCTTAATTCCTTGCAAAAATGATATTTTAAAAGGGTATACTTCACTCAAAATATCATACAAAACAAAGGTGCTTCTCAGTGTCAGCATGTAATGCGTACCATATTTTTGTTGTGTAAGATAAAGTCTGAATAAATTGATTTGGAATTTCATACCACTTTGTACAAATTAAAATAAGTTGTAAGGAGAAGGTAAGTGCAGATCTTTTAATAGTTTTAATTATTGCTTGCTTTAAATTTAACGCACAATAATAATAATAATAATAATAATAATAATAATAATAATAATAATAATAATAATTCGTGGCGCTACAGCCCATGAAGGGCCCAGATTGACCAGCTGACTGTTGGCCTCACGTCCACATGCCGAAGCAGAGGTGGACGATCATCCAACTAGAATGGAGGTATATCGTGTGGTTAGCATGATGATCCCCTCCAGGCATTATAGCTGGCTTTCGCAGCGGTCCCACACACTGGCTGAAATTTCATGAGAAAATTTCTTCCCCCATGAGGACTTGAACCAGCGCACATTCTGTAATGCGAGTCTTAGGTAGGATGCCTTAGACCACAACACCATGGCGTGGGACTAACGCACAATATCCCAGAAAAATAAGCAGCAGCAGCAACAGTTTAATATTTTCGTGAGACTCCAGCGCTACAACATCCTTGTTTTACGAAATGGGGAAAACAATTTAGACACAACTTCATAGGAAACATATTTTATTGTGCATTATTTACATTGCAAAATGCAAATAAGAGGTCATTTCATATGAAAAAATCTTTGAATGTTATTTGCTGTGTGTTTATACAGGAACAAAATTTGGATGGCCCAAATTTTGTTTCTGAGTCTGTACTACTATTAAGAATGATAGGCCTATCATTTTCTATGTGGTTCAAGGGACTACAGATAATTTCACTTGATACACTGCTAGGAGCAACACTAATATATTTTCGAAGCACATTTATTGCTCTGAGGGCTTCGTTTGGTGTGGGGACACTTTCCTCTGCAGATTCAATTTCCTCATCACTGTCTTCATTTTGGACAGTAGTGGTAGCATGATCCGCAATCATTTCATCAACATTACTTATTTCTGAGGTCACTAGACCATTGTCAACTGACACAAAATCCTCCATGTTAACTCCCCCAACTTCTGTACAGGAGCCCAAACCTTGTCATCATCCATTATGAAAGGGGCATTCATTTCACAGGTTGTTATGCCATTTTGCACTGCAAACTTACTGCACACTCCTCAGAATTCAAAGAATGACTACATTTTATAGAAATGACAGGAATGTATCAACAGGGAGACTTTTCAGTGATAAAATCCTTTCATATAAAGGAAAGTACCGGCACAGTCTACTATATATAGTCACGGAGCTTGAGTTTTGAGGTGCTAGAAACAATAGACTGTGACGGTACTATTTTGCATTGCCTGTAATGAGGCGATATTAGCGATCCTAGTGGTGAGCAACTACCTAATGTTTGCATATTTACTACGTATTGAGCTTCGCGACTGTATATACTAGACTGTGGTACCGGTAAGTGCAACTTCCAACAATGCGCACCAGAGGGTTTTTCAGGTAGAGGGTGAAATTTCTTTCTTGCACTTGTGGTGCAATGACCATCAGTACAGTCACAGCAACATATTTTCTCACCATGCTTTTAAAACATTAGAAGTTTCACTATTTATACCAATATGGAATGTTTTACTCCATTTCCGATCCGAAAAAAGCATTACAAGCGGGATTTGGAAGAGTTACAAGATGGTAAAATTATGCAGGAATATATATGAAATAGCTGAGGAAGAGATATTGAAGTGCTTTGTGTGGAGTGTGGCATTGTGAAACATGGACATTCTTCTTCTTATTTGGTATTACAGCCCAGGTGGGCCTTAACCTCCTCTATGGCTCTCTTCCATCCTTCTCTATCCATCGCCAACTCCCTCCAATTCCTTATTCCTAATCTATTCACATCCACTCGTACACAGTTCCACCATCTTGTTCTCGGTCTTCCTCTTAATCTGGTTCCATCTGGGTTGTTATTGAAGACAATCTTCACTTTCCTTGTTGTTTCCATCCTTGTGACGTGTCCCAACCATCTCAGTCTTTGACATCTTATGTGCACCTCCAAATCCGATTCCTTGTACAGTTCGTATATCTCATTATTATATCTGGCTCTCTATCCATCCACTGTTTCAATTGCTCCGAATATCCTTCTTAAGATTTTCCTCTCAAATACTGCTAGTTGTTTGCATGTATTTTTATTCAGAACCCATGTTTCTGTACCATATGTTATAATGGGTCTTATTAGGGTTGAAACATGGACATTACGACGAAGTAAAGAGAAACGACTAGAGGCATTTGAAATGTGGATAAGGACAAGAATGGAACGTGTGAAATGGACAGACAAAATAAGAAATGAAGCTGTGTTCGATAGAGTGGGTGAAGAAAGAATGATGCTGAAACTGATCAGGAAGAGAAAAAGGAATTGTTTGAGTCACTGGCTGAGAAGAAACTGCCTACTGAAGGATGCACTGGAAGGAATGGTGAACTAGAAAGAGTTCGGAGCAGAAGAATATATCAGATGATTGACAACATTAAGGTATATGGATCATATGCGGAGACTACGAGAAAGGCAGAAAATAGGAGAGATTGGAGAAAGCTGGGTTTGCAGTGAAAGACTTGTCCTGGGGCAGAACACGTATGTATGAATAAATGTATGTATGTATTTTATTATTTTTATTTTAGTAGGTTATTTTACGACGCTTTATCAACAGCTTAGGTTATTTAGCGTCTGAATGAGATGAAGGTGATAATGCCGGTGAAATGAGTCCGGGGTCCAACACCGAAAGTTACCCAGCATTTGCTCATATTGGGTTGAGGGAAACCCCCGGAAAAAACCTCAACCAGGTAACTTGCCCCGACCGGGAATCGAACCCGGGCCACCTGGTTTCGCGGCTAGACGTGCTAACCGTTACTCCACAGGTGTGGACTGTATGTATGTAGCCTATATATGTAGGCCTATGTATATGAAATGTCCAGGGACCACATACAAAGAGTGTAATGAATGGGATAGCGTTATATGCAGGAACGTATTAACGAAGTTTTACTGTATTTGTAAAAATACGTTTTATTCTCGAATTTTTAAACCTAGGAAGTCTACCGAGTATTAAATGTCTCATTTAAAAATACCCAGTTCATCAATTGGTCCTTTGTCACCATACAAAAATGTTAAAAGAATCAGAAGAAACTCCTAGTTTGTAGTTTAAGATATCCAGTAGGAATTATCTTCTGCTAAGTACAGAAGTAAGCATAATATGAATTAAGCGATTTTTTATTACAGCTCTTATCTCATTTTGCCTCTCTGTCTCTCTTAAAGTTTGATAATGGAACCTATTTACATGTGGAGATCAAATCTAGATCTCCAGTTTCTCAACCTCGTGAAGAACTACATCATCCTTTACTTTCTGGGAACATATCAAAGATGATGAAGGTTATTAGTTAGTTCCTCACTAATCTTTTGTAACTGCGTTATATGTACTGCTTGAAATGGAACCTTGTACTTGATGTCACGACCTTACTTTATCAGTACATCCTTGAGCATAAAAAATCTGTTTTGATGAAAGATAAGTGTATTGACACATTCTCATAAAGTGACAACGATTTTTCCATTGTTGTAAGTAAGTTGTGGATTTGAGCATGCATTTAAATCGAAGATTGTTGATTACAGACTTCAATGTCATTTTAGCACGATCACTACTTGAAGACAGTGGAAGGAATACAGAGAACAGTGCTGAATAAGGTTATAATGCAGTGTTATATTCATTATTATTATTATTATTATTATTATTATTATTATTATTATTATTATTATTATTTAATATAGCATAAGCTGGGTAACAATAAAATTACTTAAAACATTCTGAAACTAAAACAAAAGATAAGTAGCAATATTTCCACTGCTAGTTTTTACAATTTTTCTGTTAATAGTTCATCCAAACGAAATCAAATCTGAATGCAATTGTTATTTCGTTGTAACCTTATGCATTCATTACAGAGAATAGGTGCTCTCCTGAACGTAGTTATTTCATAATATGTTCAGGCTATATTTATTTTATTATCACCACCAGTAAAATATTATAAATCATAGTTCACTACATCACCATTAACATCATAATCATTATAATCATAATAATCATCACCATCAACCAACTTCAAGACCAGTGGTATTACATCCATCACCATTATGGTTACTGGTACCAGGTTTTCAGAATGCCAATAAGGGATAGAATCAGGTCAAGCCTCGAAGTGTGATGTTTCTTGCAAGAAAAATACACATAATTTGAGAGAATCCCAGATGCACACCAACTCATATTACTGTCATAGTTTTGTGCATATCTAAAAAGACTCGAAATGGTTTTGTGCTACTTCAATTGTCTAATAAAATTACTGATTTCTAGTGAAAAGTATATATTTTATAAACTGAACTTAGGCTTATCGTATTACAGTATATTACGATTACTGATATTTTGTTTCTTTTTAAGCATTAGCTAGCAAAGTTGAATCTATGTTAATTGTTTCAAAAATGAATGACAGCTGTGATTATAATTTAAGTTAACTTGGATCCAAACTTTCGTGAGATCTGTGGAATATCTATTTCTTTCTTTCTTCCTATTACTTTTCATAACTGACATACAGAAGAAGCATACAGAAACAATGTCATGTGCATTGTCACTTGGCATTCTTTCATTTTATCTGAAATGTGATAATTTAACATATGATATCTATTCTGTCATGACATGGAATACTAAAAGAAAATATTATGAGAAACAGTCATTCTTTTACTAGTCTGTAAGTAAGGCATTTTGGACGTTTGGAATGGAGTCAATAAGAGACAAGCTTTTAGTCTCAAATACGGGACACCTGGCAACCCTAATCATCCTAATTACACTACTAAAATCATTATCACCATCATCATCATCATCATCATCATCATCATCATCATACGATGTAAGAGTAATGGAACGGAGAAAAATTCTCTCCGGCACCGGGATTTGAACCCGGGTTTTCAGCTCTATGTGCTGATGCTTTATCCACTAAGCCACACCGGATACCACCCCGGCGTCGGACAGAATCGTCTCAGATTAAGCTCCAACTCTTGGGTTCCTTCTAGTGGCCACCCTCTGCACTACGTCATAGATGTCTATGAACATAGGACCGAAGTGCAGAAGGTGGCCACTAGAGGGAACCCAAGAGTTGGAGCTTAATCTGAGACGATTCTGTCCGACGACGGGGTGGTATCCGGTGTGGCTTAGTGGATAAAGCATCAGCATGTAGAGCTGAAAACCCGGGTTCAAATCCCGGCGCCGGAGAGAATTTTTCTCCGTTCCATTACTCTTACATCGTATGATGACGCAGAATATCTGCATGGAAATATCATATGTACTTTGGTACATTAAAATAATATATATCAGCATCATCACCATTTCCGCAATTACCTTAGTGCTGTGCATACAGCAACATTCAGCCTGCCTGACCTGCTTGGACTGGTGAACAGGCAAGAGCGTATTTAACTCAACAGTAGAAGCAAGTTTATGTGTTTTGTGTGTGAGTTGGGTTCCATGTGAGCTTGCCGCTAGGACACCAGGCTCTTGTCGTGCCTCTTCTGTTTTGTTTTAGTGCAGCTAGCTTTACACAGTCAGTACTGGATTCAATAAATACAAAAGTTGTTTCGGAATATGTATGGTAAGACTTTCCTGTGTTAAATTTCAACGTACCTCGTTTACATGTTTCGACCTATTTATGGGTCATCTTCAGAACTGGTCGTTGTTGGTCTTGGCGCCACTTGTTCTGTTTCCTGTGAGGGTGTGTTTCTGTGGTATAGTTAGAGTCAAAGAGTGTGTGTGTTTTGAAGTTGAGTTGTGTGTTGAGAATTTCGTTGGGGTGTGTTTTTGTATGTCTGTATATTTCATATTGTTCTAGTGTGTTTATTTTCTGGGTTTTTGGTTGGATGTGTAGTATTTCCATGTCTGTGTTGATGTATCTGTGGGTGTGGTTAGCATTTGTGATGTGTTCTGCATATGTGGAGGTGTTTTGTAATTTTGTTATGGCAGTGGTGTGTTCTTTGTAATGTGTTTGAAACGATCTGCCTGTCTGTCCTATGTAGAAGTTGTTGCAAGTGTTACATTTGAGTTTGTATACGCCTGTGCGGTTGTATTTATTTGTTTGTGTGTTGAGATCTTTTTGTAGAGTGTTATTTGTTTTGTATGCGATGTTGTAATTTAATTTCTTGAATGAGGTTGCAATTTTATGTGTGTTTTTTCGTTTTTGTATGTTAGTGTGATGTATTTTTTGTGTTCTTGTGTTTGTGTTGTATTCTTATGTTTTTTGTGATTATGTTTTGTCTTACATATTATGTTGTCTGTTATGTTAGGGTTGTATCCGTTTTCTTGTGCTATGTATTTGATTGTGTTTAGCTCTTCGTTGTAATCCTGTTGGTTCATGGTATGTTGAGTAGTCTGTGTACCATTGTTCGAAATGCAGCTTGTTTGTGTTGTGTGGGGTGGTTGGATGTGTTGTGTATGTGTGTTATTGTTGTAGGTTTTCTGTATACTTTGAATGTGTGTTTGTTGTCTACTTTTGTTATTGTGATGTCTAGAAAATTTATGGATTTGTTGTTTTCAATTTCTAATGTGTAGTGTAGCTTTGGATGTATTTTGTTTATGTGTTGATGTAGGTTTTGGATCTGTCTTTTGTTTCCTTTGTATAGTATTAGTATGTCATCTACGTATCTGTGCCAATATATGATGTTGTTTGCGTGTTTGTTGTTGTCTTTGTTTAGTATGTATGTCTGTGCTATGTGGTGTAAGAATATTTCTGCTAGTATGCTGGAAATGGGTGATCCCATGGGTAGGCCTTCGATTTGTGTGTAATATTTGTTATTGTATGTGAAGTAGTTTTGTTTTGTGATGATGTCTGTTGTGTAATCAAGATGTATAAAAGTTGTGTCTAAAATAACTATTAACTTTTAATTTTATCGTTAATTTCAAAGTTTATTTCTCGTAAAACTTCAATTATTGAAATAAATAAATGCTGTTTTTAAGGAGGAAGAAATAAATACCGTAGCTCTTATTTTCATACTTGAACTCTTTACAATATACAACATATGTTTAAAGAAATAAATAGTCTACCATCATAATTAAGAAAAAGACTCTCATTTAAAGTAGGCTTATAATAAACGGACAAAATAAATGCAATGTTTAATGTAAAAGCTACACCTCCACAAATTATCTCATTTTAAACTTTTGAGTCTTACAAATGATAAGATAGGCCCTAATGTTTAATTTGTAAGTAGCTATTTTGGTGTTAATTGCCTGTGTAGGCCTACCTACTTCAGTTAATAGATTGTAATGTATAACATTTTAATTACTCGAAACTAAATAGTATGTCTTCCATAAAAGTAAAATAAAATGCTTTCAGGTAAAGTTTACAAAGAGAAATATTTAATGGAATATTTCATCCAAAAATAAATCTTTACAAATTATCATATAATACAATGATATCATTAATCCTTTCTAGATCTAGGCTGGACAGTTTATTACAAACCATATGTCCAGAACAACTAAAAATCCTCTTGCTTGAGGCAATGGTAGTGAATACATGAAACTCTCTTAACCAGTTTTGGAAATTGGTCTTGTTTGGATTTCCACCATTGCAGAATCCTGTCATCGTCCACATTTTTGGCGCTGCAACACAAATACTGACACAGTTCCAATCTCCTCAGTTGTCCAACCCGAAAATCTAACTTTTTTCTGTGGGACAGTTGGAATTTCTGGCTCTCCAATGTTTCTTGTATGAGTTCGCAACTAAGAACACATTTGATGTAGGGTAGGAAATCATACACATTTGTCCTCTCTTCTATTTCCAATTTATGGAATGAAGATAATTAGGTGTTAAGAAAGTTGCAACTTTATGCAGGATATTAACTTTAAATTTCAATCACAAGAAGTTATTAGCTACCTGCTTCAGGACTCTTTTTTTCGTAATATGAAATATGCAAATGTTTTTAATTGTTATAATTTGTTTATTGACATTCTTGCATGGTGTACTGTATGGGTATACAATGGATGCCGAACATTAATACTGGTACTGGTACATATGAAAATATGTTACTTTTAAGACTTCAATACTCTTTTGGAGACTGACTTGCGATAGTCAAAGAACTCTAAAAAAAATTATCTTTTTACTAATACCACTACTCAATACTCTTGGAACAGTAAGTTTTTCTACATATTCAACCACGTACTGAAACTTTTACAGCAAAAAGTTCTGTTGGATATTTCAGAAAAAAATGTTATTCTCCAGTTGTTTCAGACAAAAGAAATTTATTGCAATGAAGGAGACATCATCCTCGGTTACTCCAGTCATAGCACAATCACCTGTGCCAGCATTTGTGATGATGCTACAGTATCTGTTTCATCAGGGAAATAAAACCACAGATGAGTGCACACTGTTCAGGGAAAATATCTCGAGGCTTCACAAAGAAAACCTTAACCTTGCAAGTGAGAAGAGCAGACTGGAAAAAATTGTAATACAGCTGCAATCGAAGATAGAGTTGTTAATGGTTAGTAATTTAGATTCTATGATAAAGTTGACACCAACTTCTAAACTTGTCTTTATTGCCAAAGGTAACAAATTGAACACACAGTTCCGTTATAATATATATTATTAGAAAAACAGTAACACGTAATAGGTTCGGAAAATATCTCAATTATCACAGTTGAATTATTTTATTTCTACGGAAAATAACATGCTATAATTCCCAATTTACTTGGAACTGAATGAAAAAGATACGAGTTTCATAACTATCTTCACCAATTTCAAATTATGTCCAGGTTAAACCGATCAACACTGAGACAATGTGTCCTGAAAATAATTTTTTTCGCTATATGGTATATTGCTATAAGGTGTTTTGAAGGATCACAATATTTTCCCTTTATATTTTCATGGAAATACACATTTTTTTCTGGACAACTGGGATTTGTTCATTTTCATTACCTATGAGTCAGTCCAACAGGGAATAATGCACATCAAATATAATTTTTACTCCATAATTAAACCTTGTTGTTTAGTCAACTGTCTGAAGACAGGTCTGAATCACATAAGTCACTCGTGAGGCAACTAAGCCAGGAGATGATTAGGGTGGCCAGTTCCTTTTCCCCTCCATTGTATAGGCTACATCGCTGACTATATTCTGTGCATTTTGAACTGGCAGCTCAAGGTCAACCAATGGACTGCATTTGCCATGTGTGCTACCCCCACTCCTGGACTGTTCTCACGAAAAATCAGCTGGACCAGTGGCGCGGCATGTTAGAGGAGAAGGGGACCAGCCAGAGCTTAGAAGAAGGGGTACAGTGTGGAGGAGACAAATGATCTTGATCCGCCAGTTCGAAATGCACGGACTATAGTTGCATATTATAGTAGTCAGACTTCAGATGTATACAAACAATTCTTCTTCTTCTGACACATACTGTCAAGTGCCTGATAATATAATAGATGTACATATCAGCCAGAACCTCGAACAGAGATAAATTAATTGTTATGAGTAGGCCTACAGTATATATTTTTAAAATGCAACAAACTGACAATTTACTTGTAATTGGCAGTAGGAATCTCCTAGACTGATGGGCAGGGTTGTCAGATTCTCTCGTCAGGAATCCTGGATAGATGATGGTAGTGCGTACCTTAAAGCTAGTTGGTTCTTATCCCTAGGTTAAATTTAACAAAAATAACATCACAAATAAATCAGTGTACCTCTCGTTAACACACATAGACAACAGCGCACTAGCGGCCAGAGAAAGAAGCAGAGTTTTAAAGCAAGTAAATGAATGGAGAGGGAGGAGATCCTCCTCTGAATCAGTCATGGGCGGGAAATAGAAACTGACTGGTCGTGCAGCAAGCTCACTACCGCTGCCACCTAACGATGTTGCATTCAACTGGACTATAACACATCTAGGAGGAGACACAACAAAAACAGTTTTAACGCAACGCTATGAAACACATCATATATAATTTTTTTTATTATAAATCAAAAATATTATTCATTGCACTTTATATAGGCTACTATTCATGGTTTGAAACTTTCCTGGATATTTGAAAGTTAAAGTAGGGTTTATGTAAAACAAAGAGGAAGTAGTTCTACGTAGTTGGCCCCTGAAATTCACTTCTATTCATTGTTTACTAGACAGGGCAACACCCAAGTTGTCAGTTTTGTACAAATATATTTCAAACTGAAAGTAGGTACTCCAAACTACATCATTTTTAACATAAAAAATTAATCGGCCACTGGCAGCTTTGAACAATAATGATAGTATGACTTTACAAGAACTGACATTCTTCAAAAGCATGTGATACTGAACTTGTAAAATGTACATGTGGTAACACAGACCACGTGGGTGGGTGCAGTGTTCTCGCTTTCCTCAGATTATTTCCCATTCCCATTTCCATAAAATGGTTCCGGTTACGGGTTAGTAGCTAGTCTCTTCCAGCACGTGTGATGCTGTAGTGTGCTCGAAAAATGCTACGAGGTTGTGAATTTCCTTGTAATTTTTAATTCGCGCAATTATTCAACAATGAATGGAAGTGAAAACATAATATATTTTGGACAATTTAGGAAACTCAGTTTACAAGAACAGATTATTGCTATACAGAAGGGAAGGCCAACCCCAACACTACCTGGTCTTACATGTATGCATGTAGGCTAATTTGTAGCATGTTTCATTCAAGAAGGTGTCATTTTGTGCTGTTAACTTCTTTCCTCCTCTTAAGAAATATGCAGGAGCCGCCACTGATGGAGCCATTTGCTACATGACAATGTACATTTTATTTTCTTTAAGTCACTCGAAATTAAGTTAATGAATTAAAAAAAAAAATATTTGCTAAATGTCCACACATATGTGAATGTATTTTAGTTACCATATTTTGTAGAGTAATAAAACTTTGAACTATTATAGTTTAAGGTTGTATCAGTCTTCCATAGTAAATTAAGTTTGATTCTTTGAGTTTTTTAATTAAATTAGTATTTAATTCATTTGTACCAAATTTTCATATTTCTTTTTGTAACATAATTTTCTCATAAATTAATTAGTTTGTACATACTGGCTCAATTTTTGTAGGGTAACTCTGGTATCTAACTGGGAACATAACCTAACGAATGAATATGCATACATCAAGGTATGTCCACTGGATGAGTGTGAAATGACCACTATAATTGAAAATTAAATTGTAGCAAATTTGGGCTATTTTTTTCATGTCTCAAACAATTTCTGCCACTCATTTAGACTTACGAGACATTGTTTCACATATGAAGTTATTGTAGTAATACGTACTACCCATCCCAGAACTATAAATGCATTAAATTTCTTTCATTATTTCAAAATTTACAGAATTTTTCTGTATTAAATAAGCTTCAATGTAAGTGAGAAAACAAACCAAGCCATTTAACACTCATCAACTGAAAGTTCCACAAGACTTTCCGTGTATTACCTGTAGCCTATTCTTAACATATCATGAAGTTTCAGCTTGAAAATGAAACAGAGAAATTCGAGAAACTGGTGGCTGTGGCAGGCCAGGAGAGTAACTGTTCAGCTGAGGTCCAAGTGGGACAAGAAGCTGTCCACGTTCAGGTAAATATACCTTCTTGGCAGTTGCATGAATTTAAAATGCCACTTAAATGCATTTATAGGCTTAAATATTAGAAAATAAAATGTGCGAAAAAAATATTTCTTTCACCACGTTCCCTCTATCAGATTCTTCTACTTGGTACAAAAAGTCGTCTGACGAAATTATATTCTCTGATCCTGCACTGTGACATGGTCGAGGGTTAGTATATTTGTAGTTCTCTATAACCAACAAATAGGGCCTAAGTGACTTATATTACCACAAACCCTTTGTTTGCTCACATAGATACTTGGCTAATTATTTACATAACACATTTATTTTACCACCCCTTTTGTGCTAGGATGGAATTTTTTCAAACGAACTTCTGTTCCAGGAAATCAGGTAAATAATTGTTTCTTCCCCTTCTAAGACCAATATGGATTGAACTTGCCAGACCACCATTTGTAAGAGATTTTTTTTTTTTTTTTTTTTACATTTTAAATAGAATTTTTGTTTTTTTTTTTAAATCATTTTCGCATTTTTTGGACCGGTATTTTTATTTTAAATTTATAAGAATACTAAAAAGATGCTTTTAAGCACAAACATAGTTTCTGGAATTTATAGGGCTTTATGATTCATTTAGGCATTATAGGTCCTATAGAATTTTAACACAGGGACCCTGTGTACATGAAACATAGAGGTATCTTGACATACATCTAAGACATAGCAAAAAAAAAAAAAAATAGGTACAGAACTATAAATTGATTCCCTAATTATTAGAAATTGTAAATATTTTAACTCATATATTTTATGAAACTGATGAATATGAAACTCTACCTAATCTCTTGCTACTCAAATTCAAATTACAATGAAGTAATGACTAAAAGAAACACACATTTCGAAAACAGCGGAAAAACTTTGCTTCATATTGCAATCAAATCAGTCATCACCTGACTGTCAATGGCTTGAATTATGAATTCAAGAACATTTTAAATATACCAACAAGTGCTCTGTTAACATATCCTTGTGTGTGACAACGTTTTTTAGTTCGTGTTAATATTTAGTTGTTGTATTGTTTGTGTATGTGTTTTTTTTTAAGAATTTTAGATAAGGGCGCAAATAGCCATAGTAGCTGACACGCCCTTTTTAAACCTAACTAGCTAACTAACTAACTAACTAACTAACTATCTAACATATCCCAAAGTAAGCCACAGAAATCCGAAAATGACCAAATTTCCCACCTAACTTTACGTTGGTGTGTATTCTTTATTTTCAGCCTTCAATAAAAAAGAAATTTAAAATGAAATTGGGAAGCATGCTCAATTCCTTCCTAATATTTCAGTTTATATGTTGTAGATAAGTGATTCTCAACCAGGTGGCCATGGTCTACTGATTTGAGAGGCTGAAAGAAGTAACAACTTCAAATAGAATTCACCCTCTCTCTCCCAAGCTTTTCAGCACCTTCCTTATACCAAGCAGGGTAGTTAAAATACCCCAGTAAATTTTTGTATATTTTCAGATGTTTAATGCAATTTTTTATCATTTAGTGGCAGTCCATGTAATCATGTCTCTGCCTGTCCATTCAACCATCCGTCTGTCTAACGCTACAACATAAAAACAATTAAAATAAAATTTACGAATATGACAAAATTTCAGAGAAGAGGAAGGAAACATACCACACCATAACAAGTGGGGTAATCTCATTACCCCAGGCGGTTTTTAAACAATATTACTAACAAAAATAGAAAACAATAAATATACAATGCATGGTTGTAATGTGAGAAGCTTATTTAACAAAGCCATAAATGCCTGTTGTAGCGCACATTGATTTTATACACTAATATTACAGCTGGGGTAGCCAGAATTCCCCTCTTGGTATTGCGAGGGTTAAATAGCTAGAAAATTTCATAAACAAATCAAAGATTACATCGGAATATGTATGATGTCTTTCTTGTTTTAAATTTTAACGTACCTTGTTAACATATTTCCACCTATTTTGGGTCATCTTCAGAACTGGTCGTTGTTGGTGTTGGCGCCTCTTGTTTCCTGTGTGGGTGCGTTCGTAGTGTAGAGTCAGAGTGTACGTGTTTTGAAATTACGAACGCACCCACACAGGAAACAAAAGGCACCAACACCAACAACAACCAGTTCTGAAGATGACCCAAAATAGGTCGAAACATGTTAACAAGGTACATTAAAATTTAGCACAAGAAAGACTTATCATACATATTCCGAAGTGATACAGTGTTAAAAGTTGTGTAATCAAGATGTACAAAAATTACAAATAAAATATTTTTAAATGTGTTACCATACAGGCCTAATGCATATAAATGTGTTATATGTACTAGCAATTAATTTATTGAGCACGAGACTCTGAAACTACAAAAAAAAACTGAGTGAGGGTACCTAAATATTAAAAGTACAGTAGAACCTCGATTATCCATCACCCTATTAACCGATTGGTAGATTATCCGACTGTCTATTTCTCGCTCTTTTTTTCTTCAGAAATAAATAACTCATATAAAGTACTGTTTTGTACATCATATTAGTAGGTTCTACGTATGTTTTTGCTAGAGAGTGTTATTACAAGCCTTTATCGTTACACAGCATTGTCTACTGTTCGAATTGCCGTTCTATAATGTAACTTGTATTTGAAATGTCTTCCACGGATGATAACAGAAAACGTGTTGTGCTAAGTATCGAAAAAATATGTAAATAAGTGAATGGTTTGAGAAACAGAAACTGTGGCTCATCTCGCATCAGAATACGATATTGGAGTTACAACTGCGCGATTTAATAAAAAAAAACAAGGATAAAGTGTATAAAAAATATGTAGGCCCTAAATCTACAACATGAGACCTTTTTTCTTATCTTTCCTGAGACAGTCATTACAAAGGGCTTCCTTGCCTCTCATCAAAAACCCGTCGTTGGCAACCAGACTTGAATTAGTGAACTTCTGATTCACTACCTAGCGTGTTAAATACAAGACCATGGAGGAAATTACAAAATCTTTCATGGTACGGATTATCCGGTTTTTTCGATCAACCATTCAGTCCATCCCCTTCATTACCACGGATAATAGAGGTTCTACTGTATAAAGAGAACCTTGGTCCCAGAAAGGTTGAGAGTCACACATTCAAAGAACAAGGTTACAAGCCTAATGATCTGTATAGGATGTGACACCAAGAGAGACATTAAAGAGATTCATAGAAGTGTTCCTGAAGAAGGCAACTCCAGAATGCAACAAAGGCAGAGCTCTCCTCCTTGCCGTTCGGTCAAATGACTTAGCAATGACTTCAGCTCTCATAGCAACTGGCACTGACGTTAATACAGAAGACGCCCTCGGTTGGAACCGAACACCACTGCACTGGGCTGCAATTCAAAATTACCTCGACATCGCTCAAGTTCTTCTGGATGGTGGTGCCAATATAGAGTCGAGAGAGACTGGCATATACAACCTATACACACCCCTGCACGAGGCTTCAAAGCACGGACATCTCTCAATGTGCCGCCTGCTTCTGGACGCAAAGGCAGAGCCAAACTCGAAGGACGGGGCAGGCAGCACTCCACTGCACACCGCTGCAAGGAACGGCCATCTTGCTGTAGTCAAGCTCCTTGTGGAGCGAGGTGCTACTGTGTCTGCGAAGGACAACTGGGGCTCCACTGCACGTGACAGAGCACTAAAATTTTCACACAAAGATGTCGATACCTGGCTCAGTGATTTTGCATTCAGAGATGGACTGTGACAATAGCCAGTAAGTTAAAACACGAAGTACATAATAAAATTTACTACAAGTTATTGTATGTTCATATCCATTATAAAGAACATGTTTATTCTACCAGAAGAAATCTAACATGTCCTTTAAGGCGCATTTCCACTATTAAACATTTAACAACATGTTAAATATAACATGTTGAATTTAACGTGTATATGGACATTTCAAGTCTCAATTGACTTAACATGTTGGCGTGTTTTCCAGCAGAAATGGAAAACATGTCAAGTCAATTCATTTGCTCGAGCAGCGTTGGTACAGTTCGGCAAAGTTAGTACAGTTTCCATAGCAACAACTTATTTGTCCATGGCAACAACAGAAGTTCCGATTTTGTGGCGCGTATCTTGATCATTTTTATATTATCATTGGTCCTTGGTGTTGGCTGTAAGTTGTTCGAAGTAATGGAGTGGACGAAAGAAAATACATTAGAATAAAATTAATGCACTGATGGAAAGGCCTTGTTTGTGGGATGTGTCTGCAAAAGAATACACGGGCAAAACTAAGAAGGCCAACTGTTTTAGAGAACTGGAATTATTATTTAATTGTTCTCGAGAATACAATAGAGAGTTTTCGCACTCTCGTCGTACGCTAAACGTTAATGCTATGTTGACGTCAGTAATGGTCGTATTTGGTGATGTATGTTAACGTTCGTAAAATTTCGGAAAGAATAATTATACGATATTACCCACTCCTTTAACATCTATCATGTCGTAGGTCCTATGATAATCAATCGCGCTGTAATTTTTTTAATTGAGATGAAATGACTGCTCTTAAATTTTGTATTTCTTTGATGTAACAGGAAGTATTTTTGCAGCACTATATTAAAATCGTGTTCTGACATTCTCAGCAAGTTTTTGAGTCCAAATCGATACTGTATTCAACTTTAAGCTCGTTTAGAATGTATCCTGCATAGAGTCTTTTACTAAGATATTGCCATATCCACATTCTCATTTCCTTCCCTTTCAAAGCCTTGTAACAAGCAATAGAGGCAATTACAAAAGTCAGATCATCATCTGAGTCCATTGTCCAAGCTTTGAAAATAAAACACTATCTATATTAAAATCTCATAGACTGTTTATGGTGGACTACGCAAAGAAAGTAAAGTTTAACATGTTTAACAGTGTGGACAAAGTGTTAAATTAAATTAGCATTAACATGTTCAGTCAACATGTTGGGATGTTAACGGTAAACAATTTAACATTTAACATGTTGTTGTTAAATGTTTAATAGTGGAGACACGCCTTTAGTTGAATCTAAATGTTACACAGCCAATGGAATAAATCGTAGCCAGAGTTACGGACCAAGGTTATAAAACTCTATTTTGTTAATAAATCCTGATCTAAGTTATTTTGAGTATAATAAACTTAAGAAAAAAAAATTAAGGAAATTATGTAGTATTTATGTCCCTTTCTCCTTTTCATTTCGATATACTATTTATTCATTCCAACTTATATTCTCATCTTGACTTGATTCTCTACTTTTATCTTCGTAATTACCCCGATTTTGTAACAACTGTATTGAATTTGTAATTTTTTAAATCTTTGTTATGTGCCATTTAGTACAAAATAGTTATTTATAGTAACCGCCCCGATGCAAACTTGCTCAAACGGGTGTGCGCTACATCTATAATATGTATTTATTTTGTATTGTATGTAACAATAAATACTAAATTATTATTAAACACAGTAATAAAATATGTCTTCTACCTGTCAAAATGTTTGAAATGCATACTACTTTGTCCTTCACTGAAAGACAGTAGTTGCTTACTGGACAATTCTTTCAACCTATAGAACTGATATGGGAACAACAAAACAGTGACAATGACAATGAAAATGGGGAAACTTTGTCAAGTTTGTGCCACAAGAATTGAACCCCAAATCCTTTGATGTGATACCAACAGTGGACTGAAATATACTTGGGCCTTGTGTTACTTGTGTACTGTGAATGAAAATTTACATTTTACAGACGTTAAAACAAATAATTTTCAATTTTTGTGTATAAGGATAGTGGAGGGAATCAATCTGTAACTTGTCTCTTATTATTTGGGAATAAATGTATGGAAAACATTTCCCCACCCATACCATTCTCAAGCACCTGGTGAGTGCTGGCTCTACTATATGTACTAAAAAAATATATACTATTTGCGATGATGGTTATACAATTCAAACATCACATAAAAAGAACACTTTGGTACATGTTGTTAACCATCAGATTAAGAACATTTAATACTAAAGATTGTTTGCTGCTTTGTAGAGGTTTTCCTTTCGTTTAATTGTACTTTTCACTTACATAAATCCATATACAAGTGTAATAAATCTATATCATGAAAGTAAGAATGCAGTATTAATTCTAATGTTTCCTTTGTAACCTAATGTGTATGAGTCCAATCAAGAGCTACGAATGTAGTCTCATCAATTCGAATGATTATTGTTCCTTTGGAAGTTAATGTGTGACTTCAGTTGACAGGCACGAATTCAATATTAATGTAAATATTAGTATCTTCCTACGCTAATGTATTGTATGTTATGTCCCAGGGCTAAAGAACGTCCTGTAGCATGATTTCCTGGGGAGTATTAAATTTGAAACAGGAACAGTGTCAGCGGAATACACAGTCTTGAGATGCTTAGCTAGCATTATAGAGTCTTGTCAGGCGTGTGGTAAATCACTGCCTACAATGAAAGTATTCTTACACCACAGATCATTGCTGGACTAATCGCATTGGTCCAGTAGAACAAAGCATGCATTTTAATTGGTTAAAATTATATCACGCATTGTTCGAACTCTTTTCTTGTGCGTAGTCTCATTATAGCGACTTATCACTATAATGCACTGAATCAAATTAAATGTAAGAGATGTTTAAGACGACATCTGTAAGTACGTGAAATCAAAAGTGCTTTTAAACCCATCTCACCTGGTGGATGGCGTGGTCGGTACCCCGGGTGGGAAACAGATAACGAAACATAAAAAGTGTTGGTGAGGAGATGCTGCAGTTGGTTGAGATTGACGGAGGGTGTTAATCGGGTCTTTTTGGTAAAGAGATGGTAGCGTGATGGCGTCGGCGGCAGAAAACGAAATACCTTGTAAGTAACTTTGTTTGTACATTTTGTAAATATATAATAAATCAAGTAGAGTTTACAATATTGCAATAATTTCAGACTAAGTTTAGTAATCATGTAGTTTTCCTATAGTATCCTGAAAGCTTCAGCTCTTCCAGCAAAATAGTTTTCCATTGTTGAGTAAAATGGTGGTGTCAGAAATCCTGATGAGAAGGAACAGAAGTCGAATGCAGTAGCCATCCGGCTAGCAACCAGTGCGACCTAAATGACGGTCGCACATGTGTAAGTCATCTTGAGAGCTCAGTTCACAAAAGCTGTCTTCAAATTCGAATCCTGGTAACGGCAGTCATATTTGGTGGGCAAAGTCAAGATTCCTGAGGGTTTTTCTTGGGGCACTCTTCTTTCCCTCCACCATTCCATTATTAGTCTCCATTTTAATAATAATAATAATAATAATAATAATACATACATACATACTTATGGCTTTTAGAGAACTCGAAGGTTCATTGCTGCCCTCATATAAGCCTGTAATCGGTCACTATCCTAAGCAAGATTAAGCCGTAACAATGATTTAGATCTCCTTGAAAGTGTATAGATCTTCACTGATTTTCAAATTCTGAATCTCAGCAGGCCTACATATTGACAAGCATTGAACCAATTTACTATAGAGAAGTAACGAAGAAATATTATCTACATTAATAGCCATGAAATCAGATAACTAACTTCTTTAATGTTACATAAATATCTTGAAAGAAAAATCAAAATTTTTGTAAATTATCACTATGCACTTTCTGTGTAGATGGTAAAAGGTTTCACTTGTCTGAAAATATAGCCTTCTTTTGTAGCAATTTATTATGTATATACATTCTTATTCACTTGTAAATACAATGATTTCTGTACAGAATATATAACAGTTTACATGGTAGTAATAAAGACATTAAAGCACATTTAAGTCTTTTCCTGTAGTGCCATTAAATCTAAAATATACACCTTCCTCTGTATCTATAGGATATTGTCAATTACATAGAGACAGCAATGGAATGGTTTACGAATATAAAATGTCGGCAGCTGTTACAATTACAATATAGTTTTTAACTAGTAACACAATAAACATGACATTCTGAAACTTATTAAGTTCATTAATTTATGTTTCTGTTGTTTTGATACGAAATAAAAGTAGTGTAAACAACATTTTTACAGAATTTAGCGTAAATAAATTAAATACAGAGCAAGTCAAATCAGGAGAGTATTTCAGGCCTGGCAGCACCAAGGTACTATTCATTGAGGCTGGGCGGTATCAGGGCACTTTTCTATTTAGAAATACACCACTGAGTCAAACACATGTTAGCAGCAGTCTTAGTGAGCTGCAAGGTTGTCTTTTAACAGCGTTACATTTTCCCAGATAGATGTATGATGTAAGAGCAGGGTTGCCAGATTCTCTCATCAGGAATCCAGGACAGGTGATGACACTGCATACCTTAACATGACTACATATTTTAATTAATTAAATTTGAAATACAACTGGTTTTGTTTTATGTGCCTATTCCAACTATTTATATAGGGCCTAAAGTTTTAAGTTGGTTACATTTTTCCTAGATTATAAAAAAAAAAATGGTTTATTCAACAATGCTCGCCAACTGCAAAGGTTATATCAGCGTTGCCGGTGTGCCGGAATTTTGTCCCGCAGGAGTTCTTTTACATACCAGTAAATCTACTGACATGAGCCTGTCGAATTTAAACACATTTAAATGCCATCGACCTGGGCCAGGATCGAACCCGCAACCTCGAGCACAGAAGGCCAGTACTATACCGACTATGCTACCGAGGCCGACCCTAGATTATCAATAATTCAAAGGAAACTTCATGAAGTCTGGAAAAATGATATATTACAGCCTGATCTATACAGAAAAAGTACATCATACATTGTTTAAATCCTATCAATAATAAATCAACTTCCAAAGAGAGTAAAGAATAAAGATACTGTATAATACCTAATACATACTATAGCATTATCATTTTTATTTCAATATAACCCGATAGGAGACACCAGGCTGAACATAGGTTGGATAGGGTCTTAAAAATGAATGAGGAATTTTAAAAATAATTTTATAGAACTGAGCAAAAAATTGTATTTTCCCCACTTCTCCGACATTTCGGAACAAATATAACACAGTCCAGGACACAGGACACATGATTAAAATCCAGGACATCTGGCAGCCCTGTCTAAGAGTTTGGCCCAAGATGTAATTCACGAGATTTTCCTTGTTTGTGTTGGCACTGAGCAGGCAACACAATTCTGTTGGTACTTTACATTATCAATTTCCATTAGTGATTTTCTCAATTATATTGAGAAAGACGTATTTTAACCATAATTAATTTTAAACTAATATCCTTCACAGCTATAAAGATTAAATTTCTTTAAGCCAGTCAGATACAGTGTACAATAATGCATTTTCCTCGTCGGAACATATCTACTCAAGAATTTGATGAGTTGTGTTTACGTAAGATTCAGTGACATTTTCCAGAATCTACACATCCATCAAAACAATATCTTGTTACATTATTTAATAAGTGACGAGAAATAAGTTTTGTTCTCGACAAGAAGAGTTGTCTGAAGAATGTTTTAATAGAACGATCACTTTGAGCATTATGCATGTGAGGATGGAGTTGAGCCCAAGAGACCCATCACCTAGCATAAGACATAAATGTATCACAACTGTGTTAAGAGGTTTGAGATTTCTTAATTTTCATCCCTGTAAGTTATCAGTTCAAACACTGAATCCAGGTGATCCTGCTGCACATACACGATATTCTCGTTGGTTGTTACAAACAATTCAAGATAGAATCGTTGATCTAATGCTTCTTCTTAGTGACTAAACTTGGTTTTACGTGAGTGGCTAGGTGAATGCCCAGAATACTTGGCACTGGGATACCGAAAATTTACATTTCTTTCATGAAGTCACACTACATGATCAAAATGTGGGAGCATAGCATGCGGTTAGTGTGTTAAAAATATTTGGATCCAAATTTTTCTACAAAACAATAATTCGAAGTGTTATGTGAACAACATTTTGTGACCATTTTCATAACTTCTCAAGGAACAAGAAAAGAATTAGGCAATTCTCAAAGAGTAAGAAGAAAGAATTATGCAATCTTTTCAGCAAGATGGTGCAAGGGCGTACATATTGGAGCACTTAATGAAAGCCCCAAGAAGATAAAAAGAGAGGAAGGAGCAATCCAAGCAAATATGCTTGAAATCGGTGCAACGAATATGACGTCAAACTACACCTTCTATGCCCCATAATCCTCCACGAAATACTGCCAATCGCCAAATATTCAATTGCTACTATCACTTTTGGTCATACGTAAAGGGTTTAGAATGGATGTGGAGGTAACAGGAACATTAGCAGATTATTATATCAATATACATTTCACTGTATATTTATTAAAAGTGTTATGGTTGTGACATAGACTGAACACTTCATTTCCACATTCTTTTTTTTTTATGAAGAAGAATGTTGGCAATCCTTCATATGTTAAAGCATAGGAGGACATATCAACGGATATGTTCTACAGTTGAGCAGAACAGAATATTAGCTTATTTATAAAAAATAACATCTGCTGAACTTGACTACACTTCTGAAATATTCACAACACGAAACAATTTGTAATTGTAATAATATGAACAAAACAGCTGATAAACACACCAAAAAAAGAGATGAACTATGAGTAATTTGACGGCCAAACTAGTACACCTTTTTGGTTACAGTGTTTCAAGCTTATAGCCCAGAGTTGTGAAAGCCCTTAATCAATTTTTTTGAAAACAGAATAATTAGTGGACTACAGCCTGCCCAGTCACCAGATTTGTCAGTGTGTGACTTCTTCTTAGAGAACACCATCAAATGTATGAAAACAACCCATGTTTGTTAGAAAGTCTCAAGAATAAAATAACATAGCTAATACAAAATATTAGTGAAGATGTGTTCCAGTGTGTGCTCCAGAACTTAATGGTCGCTGCAACATATGTACCTACAGAGAACAACTGCTCTGAAATTCAGGTAACATTCCCTTTATCTACTTAAATAAAAATAGCACTAGTTACACAAGTGATGACTTAACAAACTGTAGTGCTGTGAAATGGCAAAATAATTGTTATTCACGAGAGCTGGCTACCTGTTTGCCAGGCTTCAGTGCCGACAGATGACAAGAGTGCCCAAACCTTACAAATGACTCACTTTGTATAATGAGTGGAAAGGAAGCAAAACCCAATGCTTTTGTAGGCAGGAAGTAATTAGTTACTATCAGATCAAGTAATTTATACATAGCTCCTACTACTTGAGAATGACAAAGGAACTGTTATGATCTCTTGTCGAAATCTCCCCTCGAACAGGGCGAAATGTACAATGCATGAGAAATAAGGTTGTGATTGATAATCTGTGGGCTAACATCCATGTATGGAGGCTCAGCATCACCTGGTATTATCACAATTCATGCTCCAGAGTGAAGTAAGAGAGCAAGTACTCAGTGCTCAGTGTTGTCACAGTTTGTATTGGATAATCTGCTACATTCCACTTCCAGTTCTGAGCGCTCTGTTTTGTTCACAATTCAGCAACGTAATGTATTGACTAAGTTTTATACATACTCCATATCATTCAATTATCTCAGCAAATCTCCAAAGACAGTGACAAAGAGGAGAATGTAAGTGTTGCGCCAATGAAGACCGACAGTGAGTAAGAGAAGACGTGACAACACTGCTCTCACGCCATGAGGTAGCAGATAACATCAATTGCAACCTTATTTCTCAGGCGCTGCATAGATTCCCACAGCAAACAAATATCAAATATTAGCTGCTGGTACTAATTTTAAGAATGTGAAAACATATTTGGAATGATAAATAAGAAACAATGGCATGTATTTCGAGAGAGTAGTTGTGTTGCCATTTTCTGTTAATTCCTACTCTGTTACGTGCGATGTGAAGAAGTACAAACAGCCTTCTAACACAGTGAGTACCCTTTTGCTGCAGGCTGGTGGCTACTCAATGTTTCGATATTCTATTATCTAGCTCTAATTTGCAACATTACCGTTAGTATGAGCAGATAATTTTTTATATTTCTTTAGGTGCTTCGGGAATCTGAATAAGGGAGCAATTTGAGGGGAATTTTCCAAACAGACCGAATAACAGTTTCCTTGTTAGTTATTACTAGAAGTTCCAGAGAAGATAAAAATTATCATCAAATGAGCTAGACCAGAAATCAAAATCACAGACAAAATGTAATGAAAGACTAACAATGAAGTAACATTTACGCTGACAAGACTAACCCCGTGAAAACAAACAAGACAGAAAAATTTGTGGTTCTTTTATCATCATATACATGAAAATAAAAATATTTCAATTAATTTTGTGTACATGTATAACAGATATAAATTAACCAGAAAGACAAACATTACATCTTTTTCTTAGAGTCACCCTTCATTTAAATAGTTTCACTACATTCTTTTGTAACAATTTCTTTAATTCACTGTCAACTCTCTAGCATTTTATAATGCTTTCTGGTTGTGCTGTGTTACATGTCAACAATGTGACGTTGAAACATGTTCAGGTTTCTGCTCAGCAACAGTACTGATGTATACAGGGCTACTACAAAGGCTTTACCTGATTCCATAGCCTTGTATTATGAAAAGTATGAGACATACATTATTGAAAGTTATACCAATAAAAAGAGAAACTCATCAAGTTTTTGGTCCATTAACTACTAAAAGTGCTCGATGTGACCTCCTTGCATCACACAACAAACATCCACTCGGTAGTCTAACTACTGCCACACCCACTGGAGCATATCACGATCAACTCTAGCCAAACCCTCGTGTGGTTTTATAACATGTACGCGATTCACCCAAGGTCAATGTGTTTTGTGCGATGTCATGTGCTAAAGTGTATGGACCCTTCTTTTTTGCTGAAAACACGGTTACTGGTCGAATTTATCTGGACATGCTAACGCAGTGGTTGATGCCTCAGTTACATGAAGATAAACCAGGGTTTTTATTTCAACAAGATGGGGCTCCACCACATTTCCATCTGGAAGTGCGTGAGTATCTTAATGAGCATCTACCACAACGTTGTTGTGGATGGGCTTCTAACAACGATCGGTGTGTTCTCCATTGGCCTCCTCGGTCGTCAGATCTGACTCCCTGTGATTTTTTTCTATGGGGGTTTGTCAAAGATCAAGTGTATGTACCTCATTTGCCAGTTAATCTTGAAGAACTTAATAACCGGATCTGTGCGGCAGTGACTAGAGTTGATCGTGATATGCTCCAGAGGGTGTGGCAGGAGTTAGACTACCGAGTGGATGTTTGTCGCGTGACGCGAGGAGGTCACATCGAGCGCTTGTAGCAGTTGATGGACCAAAAACTTGATGAGTTTCTCTTTTTATCGGTATAACTTTCAATAATGTATGTCTCATACTTTTCATAATACAAGGCTATGGAATCGGGTAAAGACTTTGTAGTAGCCCTGTATTTTACATTTTGAAGACTGGTTATTTAATAACTCAGCACACTCGCAATCACACTCACATTCATACAAATTTCCACAGGTTATAGACACCTAGGAAACTTTCCTTCTTTATGGAAAATCCCTCAAGCGCAGAACCCTGGAATTGAACCCGGCCCGGAATCACCAGATCTGGAAACCAGCATTCTGACCACCAGAATTGTTCATATTTTTCACATATGTACACTACTACATTATAAGCTATGGTATATATTGTCACTGCGGTTCCAAAATTCATTATGTGTTTTTAGAAAGATTTTGCAGAACAAAGAAAAAACTATTGCCACTTATAATTCCCTTATTTTCAAAGCTACTTTCGGTATAATTTGAATCATTACAAGAAAAATCATGAAATTATATCGAAGGTAGCTTTGAAAATCAAGGAATTAAAATGGCAATGCTTTTTTCTTTGCCCTACAAAATATAAAAAAAGAACACATAGCAGATTACAGAAGAGTAGCGACGATATGCTATTTCAAAACAGCTATGAACATGAATTTTAAGTGAGCACACTAGATGTAGATTTTCCACTAATGGCCAAGATAGAATAATGAAGTTTTGAAGCACAGGAGACATGAGTTGCTACGTGCTTGTTCAGATTTCCCGAATGTGAAAATTCTTTGCCACAAATTTCACACGAATGCGGTTTCTGGTCCGAATGGATTATCAAATGTTTCTTTAGATTACCTCTAAGTGTAAAACATCTGCCACATATTTCACAAGAGTACGGTTTCTCGCCGGAGTGGATCGCAACATGTTTTTGTAAGTTTCCTTGCTGGCTGAATGATTTCCCACATATTTCACATGAATACGGTTTTTGACCTGTATGAATAATAATATGTTTCTTGAGATTTCCTTGTAAAGAAAATGACTTTTTGCAAATTGGACAAGTGAAAGGTTTTTCTCCGGTGTGAGTTACTGCATGTTTGTCCAGATTTCCTTGCAGAGTGAAACCCTTGTCACACACAGGGCACAAATAAAGTTTCTGGATCACTGTTACGTCGCTGCACATAATAAATTGTATCATGAACCTGAAACATAGATATGATATAATAAACTTTATAAATAATAATAATAATAATAATAATAATAATAATAAAACATAATATTTTGGCTATAAAATTATATCAGTCCAGTGCGAAGTTTTTAAGTATTTGCACCACGTCATAGATGTGAAAACATGCAACATTTAGGAGCCCAGATGTTTAATTACATCTCTGCCAGTCAGTAACCATTAAATTTCAAGTGGCTTATCTCAGTCGTGGGAATCAGCATACTGAAGTATTACAACCTTTTGCTATCTCTTTTTCTCCTCACTGCAAACTGTGATGTTGCACAGAGGTAGAGATAAATAAAAGATCTGTACATATCACCTCCACCATCATCAGAGAAAATGGAAAAGGGATAATCTGTTGGAACTGTTACCAAGACCTACTCTCCAGGCTCAAACCTTGCACCATACTGAACACAAAGAAAGTCTTAAGTCGCAAACAAATTATATAGCCATTATATAGTATCACAATTTTTATAATCGTCAAAAGAAAAAAAAAGAGGATCCAGTAAAATACTGTCACATATATAAGCAATAGAATTTTCTATAGAAATTGACAATTACCTTAGAAATTAAATAACGCTTCTGTATTCATAACAATGAGTTCCAGTTAATGTTCCCAGTGTTTCTGTTGGTCGATCAGTAGCACTCACAGTGCTTTGCCGGATTAAAACTTATGTAGGCTACTATGTTATATAGTGAAACCTGTTCAAGACGGACCAAAAATGATGAAAAAAGACTGGAGATTTTCGAAAGAAAGATTCTGCGAAGGATCTATGGCCCAATATTTGAGGAAGGTCTCTGGAGGAGGAGATGCAACTGTGAATTATATAGACTTCTAGGAGAGCCAAATATAATCAATACAGTTAAAACTAGCAGATTGAGGTGGGCAGGACATGTAATACGCATGGACCCAAGTGAACCTTGCAAAAAAATTGTAATAACAAATCCGGGAGGTCAGAGAAGACGAGGTCGACCGCACTTGCGATGGATTGATGGAGTGGAAGAGGATGCCAGAAAGTTGGGGTGCAGAATTGGAAGGCTGCTACACAAGATAGAGATGGATGGCGACAATTACTAAGGGAGGCCCAGGCCCACCAAGGGCTGTAGCGCCAATGATGATGATGATGTTCAAGACGAAAGTGACATGGTCCTAATTTTTTTTCCGTTGTGGACAGGTTTCCGTATTATTCAGGTGTGACATTAAAATGGAATATTTTATCATCATACACATGAAAAACAAAACGGCATGCCGCAAACTGCAAGAACTACATGATATTCTTTTTAACACTAAAAGGTAAAAGGTAAAGGTATCCCCGTAACATGCCATGAAGGCATTTGGGGGGCATGGAGGTAGAGCCCCATGCTTTCCATGACCTCGGCACTAGAATGAGGTGGTGTGGTCGGCACCACGCTCTGACCGCCTTTTACCCCCGGGAAAGACCCGGTACTCAATTTTATAGGAGGCTGAGTGAACCTCGGGGCCGTTCTGAAAATTCTTTTTAACACTACCCACTTTAAATGAGTTTTCTGTCGCTTATTCCGTTGGTGAGATTAGTAAATTTCATTCGATTTAATATCTAACACTATACTATAATACTGTTCTGTATATCACTGAATATTATTAATTAATTGGATTAGGAGCCATCCATTAGAAGCCTTGAATTCTGGCTTATCTAATTTCTTTCCCAGTTTAATGGCTTGCTTTGCAGAATAGGTCCAGAAATTGGCATGTTCTTTGAAAGGTCATGAACGCACTCCACAACAGTTCATTTATTTACCATAAACAGTTGCTTTCTGGTTCCTTTTATGTCACCAATATTGGCCGCAAGCCACTCACTCATTATGATCTTTATCTTTAAAGTGTCACACCTGAGTTTTCCACACCTGAACTTCAATATTATTTCAAATACTTTTCATTTCTAATTTTCCTTTAAATCGATAACTATATCAGTGTGAAGCATTGAAAATCTGTGAAGGGACTCATCTGTCTAGTCAACAAGGTAATAAAATTTATGACCGACAGGCCAACACACCCTCATATCCTCTAAAATTTTGCAAGGAAAACTTGTTTTTATCTTAGTGACCTACATATGTCGTATATTCCTTGAAATTGCACGCTGTTTCAAAATATAGTTACAAAATATAGTGTGTCCAAAATATTATTTCTGTTTTGAACAGTAGCAGGCAGTTTCCGTTTCCACGTTGGACAGTTTCCATTTTATTCAGGTAAAAATACGAATTTCCCTAAGACCAATAAATTGTTCCGAAATGGACAGGATCCCGGATTATTCAGGTTCCGATTTGAACAGGTTTCACTGTATTAATAATTTTCGTATATTTCGGCATAGAATTACTAGCAGGTGGATGTAGCCTATTCATTCCCCTCAATATCTAACACCATTTGACTTTTATTTCTGGGGAACACTGGAGGAAATTAAAGAAAACATTTGTACAGAAATTCGTTGTATTAGTGCAGAGGAACTGATGCGTGAATGATACTTTCTTACGATAATGTGAATTATATATCACACAAATGGGCAACACCTAGAGCCACTACTGTAAAGAAAGTGAGTACCGAATGTTATTAATATAACATAGCACGCAAGTTTTAATCCAGCAAAGTGCCTGAGTCCACAGATGTAAATATTGGCGGTAGTGAGAGGAACTTGCCACTGGTTGACCAACAGAAACACTGAGAATGTTCGCTGGGGCTCACTGTAAATAAGTAACTAAAGATTTATGAAGTTTACATTCACGTTAATTTCCAGTCAATACTTGAACTGAAAAGTTAAAGAAATGCGAGAGCAATATGATTTGCCAAGATTTGATATAGAAAAGTTAATTTTCCTATTATCGCCAGTAGAACTCCCTCAAACCGAATATAGAAATGAACTTATTTTAACTCATATCAGCCCATGGGGTCATTAACGACCCACACAAAGGATTTTTAATTGTTTCAAATTACAAAATGTTAAGATTAGTTACATTGTTAAGATTGGTAACAATTACAGTCTAAGTTCAACATCTAGATATTGGGCTTAATTTCTCTTTTGAATAAATATTGTCGAGTCTTGGTCTAAATTTTCGACTGAATGGTTGCTGTATCTCTGTGCACTACAAAGCATAGCAGTGTAAGGGAGAAATGAAAGTTTTTTTTTTTTTTTTCAATTTTATTTACTGACTATATATATTAGTGTTAATAGGATTACAAAAGAGTAATGGATAGTTATGCATAATAATTATCCGATATTACAAACTCATAGATTTAGCACAAAAACAGCATATTTTTGATAGGTCACTAAAGATTTCATATCATATCATTCATCTTATTCATCTCATTCAATAGACATATTCAGTTCAAGACGCATGTCTTCATCTGCTTACGGGAGGGGGCGTCCTCTCTGCAACCGTTCCTGGGTTCCCAGCCTTCCGTAATATCTCTGCCAGGATTCATTCCTTAAGAGCACATCCAAAGGCGCTTCGACACCTTGGAAGGGCCGTTGGAATGGATCCTGTGCTGCTTGGTCACCTTGGCAGCGTTAACTTGGAGCATGGGGAGAGGGATAGGAGGAGGCCCCCATTGGTTGAGCGGGTGAGGGGTCACATGCGGCCGGTGGACTGGTACACCTCATCCTCATTCATCCCATAAATTCGGGGTGCACAATAGGCCTCAGTATGACCGACTTGCCAAGAAGTCGTCCTAACCTGCCCGTACCCACTGTGACCTAACCCTAACGACCCACTGGGCAGATATCATAGTAGTACATTATAATATATAATAATAATAATAATAATAATAATAATAATAATCCGTGGCACTACAGCCCGTGAGGGGCCTAGACTGACCAGCTGGCTGTTGGCCTCACGCCCACATACTGAAGCAGAGGTGGACGATCATCCAACCAGAATGGAGGTATCGTGTGGTTAGCATGATGATCCCCCCAGCCGTTATTGCTGGTATTCACAACCGGATTTCGCTACCTATCGTAGCTCTCCAAGTGCATCACAATGCTGGGTGGGCATCGGTCCCATATATTGGCCGAAATATCATGAGAAAATTTCTTCCCCCATGAGGACTCGAACCAGTGCGCATTCCGTAACGCGAGTCCTAGGCAGGATGTCTTAGACCATGACGCCACCGGCGCGGGACCATTATAATATAAGCATTCAAAATATCACACTACTAATTTTATGAAGCTATCAGTCTGTTGAGGTTATAAAAATATTCTACTGTCTGCAAACCTGGGTTCGATCCTTTGGTGGTTTAGTTATATGACCAGTTGGTTTTGCAATGCTCTGCCTGTTATAATGTGAAAATAATTATTTCTATGATAGATTTCTGGCTGTTCTCATCTCATATTTATTAAATAGAAAAACACTCTTCACGTTCAGATAAGTTTTCTTTTATTATGTACGGTATTCCTTATTTTACAATGCTAGGTCAGGGTTGACAACATATGACATAGGTCTACTTGAACTGAACAAAGTAACTACAGGCTCTTGCTTTGGCTGCAACAGAGTATCGTTTTGCTTTATGGAAAGGTTCAACACCATACTCTTTACACATAAATGTAACAACAGAGTAGAAATCCCACAACCTGATATAGTATGCAGATATAACTCTTTCATGGGAGGAGTAGATCAACTAGTCTTCAATATCGCTGCTTACAGGATATCAATACGAAGCGAGAAATTGTATAACCCTATTTTATATTTTGAAAGTTCTCGTCTCTTAGCAAGATAGTACAATTCTAGCATCATCCCCTTAAATTTCGGAAGACATAGGTCTATTGCCACTGCATTGTTCGTTAAGTATGCAATTCATTATCAGCAGTGCCTAAGAGAAAAATTAAGGTACTGATTCAAGGTATTAAGTAGGTACAGAGGCCTATCGAAAGGTGAAAAATGTCAGAGAATCAGAGGTACTTCTTTACTACAGTGTTAACACATTAAGATACAAATGTATTTACATTCTTGGGACATAGCGAATCATGTATATCGTAAAGAAAAAAGAATTCAGTGCCGACGCAAATTTCACTCCCAAAATAATGATCGAAAGTAGTTGTGAAAGTGGGGGCCAGTGGAGAAATGAATCCTGGAGGAATCACTTCATCGAGGTGGAAGGGGTAGGCGGCAGTGAGGGGTAGCACTTACATCTCATTTCCTTGAGTTTCCTTAGGTCTACTGATCACAGAGAAAAGGCGAGTTTTCGTAAGGTCGAATCAGTGACACGTTAGATTAGGTTAGTTTAGGCTTTATATATGCCTTGCATACACTCTCAATTGTCTAATAATGTGTCCTTTCTTCCAAAACATACTAAAAGCATGTGCTTCCCCTCGCTGTCACCTACCCCTTTCACCTCGCTCGAACAATTGCACCTGCCAGCACTTTCACAGCAAATTTCTACCCTAATTTTCGGTATGAAATTGGCGTCGGCACTTTTTTTTTTCGTATACGATACATATGATTCGACAGCAACTCAAGAATGTAAATACATTTGTACCTTAACGTGGTAACACTATAGTAAATAATTGCCGAATCAGATAAAATGTGTAAGATGACTGAAATTAGGCCTACTAATAAAATAGATGTGAAAGATTTCACTCTCTCTAAAAATGAGCGTTCATCGTCCTCATGTGAAAGACAAGTTAGAATCCCAAAAATATTTTTAGATTGAGAAAGAGAGAGACCTGTTCTGATTAGTCTGCTAAACATTCTAATTAAAAGCTAAAAGGATATTACGACTACTTCAGAGTAGACCATGATTCTGTAACAGCTGATGTTTTCGTAACTAGTGGTATTTTTTATTCTAATTCAAAATGTGGTTTCATGGTTCTTATACATGTATAGTTTTAAAATTAAATTCTGTAAGAAAGCTGGTGATACTTCAGTATTATCTCCCCATACTACATAATTCCTCGGTCTCATATCACTTAAATAATCCTCTCAATTAACCCATTAACCTTGTCACATACCTCGGCTTAATGTCACTTAGCTATCCCCGCATTTAACCCATCTAACCCATAAAGAAACTTAGACCAGACGTCAGTCCCGTTTGTGGTGTGGAGCGATTTCGAAGTTTGGCCCATTTTTTGATAAATCGCAATATAGCGAACGCCAGTAGGGGAAGTTATCCCCACCCACATGAAATGTGCATTCGACACAACACTCGCCTATCACGTAGATTGTCTGGTGAGCTAGTAGGGGAAAAGTGGAAGGGGTCGTAGGCGGAGCTTCTACGTTCGCTATATTGCGATTTGCCCAAAATGAATTTCAATGGGAGAAAAACGGGCTTACAAATATGTATATAGAGAAAAATCTAATCAATTATTTCACAGAATTTCGTAAGACGAGGCGAAATTTCTCAAGAAGTAACACATCCGGGGACAATTCTGCAATCACCGCTAATTTTATTTAGATACGTTGCAGTATTCTTTTTAAAACCACTCATTATATCAAATAAGCTAGAGGGATGAAGTAGTATTTTACTGAATGAAGTTCTAGTCCTATGAGATCACTAGACCTATATTGGTTTAGGCCCTATTCATACTGCTGCCATGATTCAAAGTGATAAAGACGACACCTCGGAAGACTCTCCCACTAATTTTTTTTTTTTCTATATTTTAAAACCTGAAAATTCTGTTATTATGTTTACAATTATAATTCCAATTAATTCGATTGGTAGGGTAATCATAAAAAGTATATTTTAAAGTACTATAGGCCTACAGGCTTCCCAACCTAAATAGGCCTACTCTTTATTATCTTCACATTACCAATTTACCAGGGTAGTGATCGTTGTCTTTTCGTTCTGCGTAAATCGGTAAGAGACCTCTGAACATTTATTCTGCGAATTTAATCCAATCTTTTGCAATTTATTGCATTACGTACCTCCCTTGGCTACATGGAACGACTCACGTATATTAATATAGGCTTCTAAAGCTGCCCGTATTTACAAACCTCTTATATTCTTCCTCTCCACTTCACTACCTGTAATATTGAATTTGAAGCCAATGTACTCAAAGTTTAATATCTGATCACATTGCTGGCGAACAAAAATTATTACATGCGAAGTCGGCATAACCTACAACACGGAAAGAAACTTTCAATCACATGGTAATTGCCCACAGATGGCACTGCTTTCGTACTGCCAACCCATATTTTTAGTATGTTTTTTCTTTATATAGGTGGCTACCTTGATGCCAACAGATGACAATAACGTTATTGATTGACGTATTAACCACAGTCTACTACATAGTCACGAAGCTAGAGTTTTGAGGATGCTATAAACAATAGACTATGCCGGTACTATTTCGCATTGTCTGTAATGAGGCGATATTAGCGATCCTAGTGGTGAGCAACTATCTAATGTTTGCATATTGACTACGTATTGAGCTTCGTGACTGTATATACTGGACTGTGGTATTAACCCTGAAACCCAATAATTAATATTCCTTAATATTTCACAAATGAAACTTATAGCCCTGATATATTTTAATTTTTAGCCCGTAGTTAATTGTGTCAACCTTTTGACTTACAACGTTGTGATGAGTTATTTTTAAATGCTAAATTTATCCTATGGAGATCCATAGGATAGAAGGCCCGAATTTGTAGGCAATTGACATTAGCAGCAGTAGAGATGTCAGTCCTACGCGCTTGCCGCCTTTACCCTTCAACAAATACCCATGGTACTCGGGCCTTTATCTATCCCTTCGTTACTCGCGTTAAATTTCGTAACGCCAGTACTCACCTGGATTACAATGGTAATCCACATTTGTTTTTGTTTGCAGACATGGTTTAAACATTGCAATTAGATTTAAATGTTAAGAAATATATTGTTTTCAGTTATTACAGTAATGAGAATGGATATGTTACGCATAACGGAACGTATTAAATATAAATATTAATAATGAAACGTATTATAGTACACAAATTGCATTCAAGTGACATGTTTACATAATGTTTCCACACTGGACGTGTCTATGAGTCATAATTTATTGTTGCACCATAGTTATGAGTTAGTTCACTATCATCATAATTATGTAGGTTATCTAGAATTGTTGCTCATTCGCTGTTTGAAGGTCACCGGATCTCTTGATGTAAACTCTCCCACAGGAAACGCAAGTTCACTACTGCTGACCTTTGTTACGTCATATTTGATAACTAAATACCTCGCTCAGGGGTGTAGCAATGAAAAAATTCAGGGATGTAACAATCATTCACACTTCACATATAATATTTTACAGATGTTTTTGCAGTTCAGATTTAACGCACATGATAGCCTAATCTACATCTGATTCAATTATCTAAGTAGGCCTACGCATTTCTTCCATACAGTTCAAACAAATTACATGTTTAGTAAGTCAAAGAAAATAGAGGCCAGCGTCGTGAATTTCTGCTTACATCATAGGCTGAGCATAACTGTTCCAGGACATTCACAGCACATTTAGTTCTATTATAAAATGATATTATTTCATGTTTCTAGCTGCCTCCCGTTTCCTCATCCATTGCCTTATCATAATGCATGGTTGATAATGCTAACAGTGTTTTTTTTTCTTTGGTACATACGAAATAATTGTGCAGCGTTCATTGAATCCAAACAATGTACTGTTAACTTGCCTGTCTTAGTAGTTGTGAAATGAGGAGGGATTTCTCTTTTGTTTTCTTTCTATGTTCCTACAAGTGTAATTTTGTCATTTTCTAGAAGATCTAAACACAGAGGTATGCTCATGAAACAGTTATCGGTGGTCACATTTCTTCCTGTTCCTTTGATGGGATGAACCAGCCTCTTCACCACTGCATGTGCACTGTTACTTCGGTGAAATGGACAGTCTGGTTGAATACCAGCATAAATTTCCAAGTTATGAGTGTAATATGTTTTCACATCCACCTTAGCAAAAATTTTGATCCAACATTTTGTTGGTTTAGTAGGTATATACTCTTCATGGGACATCGTCCTCTGAATGCAACCAACTGCTCGTCTATAGTTACATATTCGCTTGGACTACAGCACTTTTGTGAGTTCTGAACAAATAACTCTAATACTTCACGTATAGTAGCCAATTCATAAATTTCTTTCCTTTCCTTTTGTCATAAATGTTATCAAAGAGTAGACATTGTAACAAAAATTAGAATCTATTGTAGATCATTGCCAGGTAAATTGACTCTATTCCTGTGCCATTTTTATCCCATAGTTCTCTTACGTTCAGTCTTCCCGATTTCAAGGCGCCAGCAAAATACAAAATACCCAAGAGTGCCTCAATTTCTACGTCATTTGTTAATTTGCAATCTCTGTCACGTCCGTAATTACGCTTCACTTTTTCAATACAAATATTAGTACCCTTACAATTACATTGATTATTGTCTGATCAATAAAGCAGTCAAAACTCTTTGTGTGGGTCCGCGCAATTCTTGCAGCCCTTTTAGGGCTCGATAAATGAATCACTATATTTTGTGCTCGTCTTCTCCCTCGTTGAGCTACTGGTTCTTCCTGCCAAATTGTAGTCTTTTTTTCTATCCGTATAGCAGTTTCCATCATTTATAGACATTAGTCTTTCATCATCACCACCACCATCATCATCATCATCATCATAATCATCATCATCATCATCATTGTCTTGTTCTGAATTAGAATCGTGAACTTCATTCTAAAGATCTCCCCTGTTGCTTTCATCATCACTTTCATTTTCAATGCCATCATCCATATCTTCATCCAGCCATTTGCAAATGTTGTTTGTAGTTTCCGTACCCATTGGAGCAAACTGCGAAGAGGATGGAACGATGTCACACATTTTTTCATAAACTTACTACATTGCATCACTTATAACCATATTAAAAAAATATTTCACTTACCTGAACAAAAAACTGACGTCAGTACTCGCGTGGATTACAATGGTAATCCACTCGGAAAAATTGTGCATCACTTTATAAAACTTCGTATAACTTTCCAAAGGGTTGCGACAAATACGTCTAAACACCAGTAATGCCTCACTTAGACTGTGACGAGAAATTGCATTGATTCTCAACTACGCAGTGCTGCAGGCAGTGACGTAATAGAGGATTAAATATCAGTGGATTACTATTGTAATCCACGCGAGTACTGAAGGGCTATGCATGGGCCTGGGCCCAGGACGGCAAAATTTTGAGAACAGAAATCTATACTGAAAATAAATGTTCAATACTTTTCTATTTCGAAGATGCCTGCATTATATAGTAGCATATGATAAATTGTTGTTACATGCCATTTTTTCTTTTACAGTTCGACTACCGTACTAAATGTCAAAGATTTGCATAAGTTAGTTGGTGGGGGCCCAAATTATTTTTGGAGCCCATGGGCGTAGCACTCCTAAATATGGGGCTGCTGGTGCTCATTTATGTTGGAGTTTGAGTGAATCTCAGTGCCACAGTGTGGCTGACGGGATTACATTAATGGAGAATATTTCGGAATCGAACTCGCGATCTTTAGGTTGCGGTGTAACGCCATAACTGCGATCTTATTGTGCAATGGCAATAACGTTGCTGACTGGTGTTTGAAAAACAGTAAAGGTGCATCCACACGATTCAATTTTTCTTTCAACTTTATGCATTCAAGCAGTTGAGTTGGATCAGTAGAGATGTTATTTACTTCAATCCACTTTTCTTCTTTTTTTTTTTTTTTTTTAGTAGGTTATTTTACAACGCTTTATCAACATCTTTGGTTATTTAGCGTCTGAATGAGATGAAGGTGGTAATGCCGGTGAAATGAATCCGGGGTCCAGCACCGAAAGTTACTCAGCATTTGCTCATATTAGGTTGCGGGAAACGCCCGGAAAAACCCTTAACCAGGTAACTTACCCCGACCGGGAATCGAACTCGGGCCACCTGGTTTCGCGGCCAGGCACGCTGACCGTTACTCCACACGTGTGGACACTTTTCTTCTTGAATGCGATAATATAGCGTGAAGTGAAAGGTAAGCGGATATGAATACTTAAATTTTATGAATGTCCGCTGAAGTAGCTCTCTGATAACGTGTCTGCCTCCAGACTAAACGGCCCGGGTTCGATTTCCAGCAGGGTCGGAAATTTTCGTGTAAAATTTCTACCTCGGGGCTAGGAAAGATGGCGGTGCACAACTTCTAATCACTAAATTGTGCATCAATATGCCTGGGTTAGATCCCAAATCTCTCAACAAAAATTCAGAAGAGATATCTCTTTCAGACTCTTGGGGAGACCTTTGAACAGTTCAGATCAGAGTATTCAAGTGTGAAGATAGGGTTATCAAAATCCCATGTCTGGCTGCATTCAGAGACTCCTTCGAATCTATGCCTGTGTGTCCACCATGAAAACATTAGATTTATTCTTTCTTGCTTATCCGAATCATTTCCATCAAGTACTTCTGATTTTGTGAAGAAAGTAGTGTGTGATGACTTGTCAGAATCTTGTATGTTTTAGACTTTTCTAACATGTGGCAACTTAAAGCTCTGCAAACAGTTATCATCCATTTGTCTCACACAACATGAACAATCCTCTCAAGATTACACGTACAAGCAATGGATGTCCGATGAAAATAGAAGAATAAGTAGATTTTCTATTTCAGCCCCACTGCAGGTTGTGTTAGATAAATTGCAGGAAAAAAAAACTGTCAGTTTTTCTGAGGCATGTCTTTGTCAAAAGGAAACAAGCTGATTATTTTGTCACAAAAAGAAAATATTCCTGAGGGGAAGCTTATAATACATGGATTTTAGTGAAAACTACTCATTTCAGTATCAGGACGAAGTACAATCATCTCATTGGAACTCACCCTCACGTTCTTTGTACACTGCAATGTTATACTACAGAGATAGAAAGAATTTCATACAATCCGTTACCTATGTTATATGCTCTAATTATATGCAACATAATAAGTATGCTGTAGCAGTATTCAAAAGTGCTATAATCAGATATTTCCAGAATGGTCATCCTGAATATAAATTGGACAAGTCCACACCTGTGGAGTAACGGCTAGCACGTCTGGCCGCGAAACCAGGTGGCTCAGGTTTTGATTCCCGGTCGGGGCAAGTTACCTGATTGAAGTTTTTTCCGGGGTTTTCCCTGAACCCAATATGAGCAAATGGTGGGTAACTTTCAGTGCTGGACCCCGGACTCATTTCACCGGCATTATCACCGTCATCTCATTCAGACGCTAAATAACCTAAGATGTTGATAAAACGTCGTAAAATAACCTACTAAAAAAAAAAACTAAAGTGGACAATTTACATTTCCAGTCTTATGAAAGTGCCCAACATTTTAAGCAACAATTTCCTCTATGTGCACTCACACATCATAACGTGCCAGCAGTTTGGACTTTCTCAGCAACTGCTCATGGGAAAGGACCAGTAGATAGTCTTGGTCGAATTGTCAAGAGATACATACATGAGGCCACCAAAGCATGAATTATTGACCCAAAATGTGCACAGGATTTTTATATAGCCTGCCAAAAAAAATGTGTCCCCACATACATACTATTTACGTTTCAGATGAAAATATTGCAGCAGAAATTAAAGCTCTAGATGATATATTGTGTCCTGAGGGCCAGGTAACTGTGAACATTCCTGACACAAGAAGCAATCACCATTTTGAAACTGCTGCACCATACACCATTAAGTGTTTGCCTTATGCTGACAGCGAAAATGGCGTCTTTAACTTAAAAAATGGAAAAACCAGAGAAATTGAAAAACTGCTAAGGGAAAAAAAGCATGAAGACATCGAAGTAGTGTCTTGTCAAAAAGTACTGAAAGGAGGGGAATGGTTTATTGTTGGGTATAGTACAAATAATACGAGAGTACACCATTTTGTTGGCCAGGTTATGTCTGTAAAGGATAAATGTCTTAGAATTCAGTTTCTGCGCCACAATGTTGTTACTAAAAATTTTAATTGGCATATCCAGATAGATGGCAACACAGATATAATGTAGAGAATGATCAGGTTAAGCTCAAGATTCCTGAAGCAACCTTTGATAAAAGAATACGTTATTCCTTTCTTGTAGACTTAAGCAGCTTTGTGCCAAATTTGAAATAATGTTGCTTAAATGTTTAATTTTTTTTCTGAATTCTCAAGAAGATAATCAACAATAATTCTAAATTGTTACATAGAATAAGCTAACTTGTTTCGTTCTGATGCAGTCTGTATTTTTTTGACTTGGTAGTGTCACAAGGTGTTGTTGTGTAGGTCACATCTCATTTAGTATTGTGAAACTTACGATTAAGAGTCAAATAAACTTTGTATGTTTTTTTTTTTGTAATAAATAAGAACAGTTCAACATTGTGTTGCTCATAGACGACCATAATTTTTATCGTTCGTTGGAGTTTTGCTCTACTTTACCAATTTCATGCCATGTAAGTCACATTTAATAAAGAAGCAGCCCATTAATTTTAATATATGTTATTCTCACTCTTTTCTTTTATGATAATTAAGAGGAACTATTCAGGAATTGTATTCACTTGGAAATTTATACCAGTTATAATAACTCTAGAATTACACTAAGTAAAATTGACGATTTCTATATTTATACTCACCGTATTTAATAATCAATCCCATTTGTCTACGAACAATTTTGATTAAACTAAATTAAGTTTAAAATTTCTTTAAGCTTTAGGCTACACGTTAAAAAAAGTTTCATGGGAATTTTTTTGCAAGTCCATCTGATACTGAAATCATAGACCTACAGCAACTGTAACATGGTCCCCTTATATTATTAATTGATTAATGAATACATCATTGTTGCTGAAACTGCCTATATAGAGAGATGACATCCTGGATGGCGCAATTGTTTCTTTCAGGAAATGCTTTATTGTATATGAACTCGTAAAATATAAAAACAAATGAGAATGGATCTCTTAACATAATAAGTACTGTATAGGTGGCGCATTCCATTTGATGAACGTTGTATTAAAAGCATAAACTGGGTCACGAATGAACAAATGAAGTTTTTAAACTAAATAATGCAGTGTGGGTGGTATCAAGCAATTTTCCTAAGGGACAAAGTTGTATCCTGTTAAAATTTTTCTCGAGTGGTGTGCAGAAAAATGTTCAATGATAAAAAAATAGCCTCTGCTGAAATACTTTCCACCTAAACATTATGACTTTTGTAACAGTCTAACTGTATAAATGTGATCGTTCATATGAAAGGAACCTCATCTTCATCAAGCTAGAAAATTATATATTGTGTATTTGACGTCTAAAATAGCTTATCAAATGCTAAGTGAAATTTATTCACTGAATTAACATAATGTATATGACGATGTTACATAGATGAACGTCTTCAGCAATATTTTGCCATCTTCAGATCATTTAGCTACGAATGTTACAATATATGAACACTTTACAAGATTATAGAGTACAAAGAGTATCAAGGTTAAAATCAATTAACATGTAAAATAGTTAAAATATATAAAAGAATTCCTGCTAATTAATAAGTTATTTAATAACTGGTTGTTTTCGTGCCATATTTGTTGACTCTTGTAACTAAAGTTAGTAACATACTCTTTCATAAAGAAGATCGTTGCAAGTTGTGTAAATCAACGAGGCCATATGCAAATGCAAATATTCAAACGAAAATAATAAAAAAGGAATACTATTGTGTTTAATTATAACCAGTAATTAATGCTTTTTCAGAACATTTTTAGTATGTGCGGAACTTACGTATTATGTTGGAAGCTGCGTAGTTAAGTAAAGATGATAGTGCATCTCCTTGCTTTAGCCCACAGTGAATTGGAAACACATCTAGATGGTGCAATTATTGATTTCTTTGTACCCTTGCACAAAACAGAATAGGTACCTTATCTTCACCAATACTATTTTAATGGAAGAAGTTCAGGTCCCTTTTACTGTAGTAAAATAAAATATTTTGAAATAAAAAAACACCAGCAGAATAATCACAATTTTCTGCTCTATAAGACAGAAATAAAATCTCAATACTGATCAGGGTGAAGATAAGGTCATTTTTCATATGGACGATCACAAATAGGGAAAATGATGTGAATGCAAAGGAAACCATATAAAACATGTAACTCAAGTAAGTAAACATTGTACTTATATCTATTATCACATTGAAAATTTACACTGTACTACTATAGTGCCCTACCATACATACTGCGATTTTTAGAGTTCTTTTTAAACTCATTCCTCCATCAGGATTAGAGTGGCGAATAATTCTTGTGAGCTAAATAAATATTTTTCTAAGGAACAAATTGTTGTGCCACGTATGTTTCATTCTTCATAGAACAACTTTTTTTCATTAATGATTTGTATATTCTTAGTCGTAAAAATTTATAATGTTTAACATTCCCGTGTAAGAGAGAATATTTTTTATGATATACTTTTTCGGCATTGCTTTTCTGAAAAGTAAACAACATATTGTACCTCTGGCACTATTAATACTGATGTCAATGCCTAAAGGCCTCTCATGGAACAAATTTTTGTGCCACACGTACCAATGTTCCTTTTTTCACTGTCGGAAAAAAAAACTTTTTTTCATTAATTGTTATTTGATTTTCTTAATAGTAAAAATTGACATTTAAAATTCTCATGTTATAGACAATATATTTTTTAATATGATGTATTTTTGGCATTGATTTTCTGCAAAGTAAATGGCATATTGGGTACCTGTGACACAAGCCCTCAATTAATACTGATGTCCAATTGAGTTGTCGCTGAATTCTCCTGGAAAATTTTGAAAACGAGTTAATGTGTGTTTAATTGGAAGCACGTTCTTTTCTGTGTTGTGTACTTTCTCGCTATGCCTTTTGAGATCACGTTTTAAAGAAAATGCTTCCCTACAAACAATACACTCAAAAGGTTTCTCACCAGTGTGTATTCTTGAATGTCTTTTCAGACTTATTCTTTGGGTAAATGCTTTGTTGCAGACGTTACACACATGTGACTTCTCCCCAGTGTGTACAGCCAAATGTCTCATAAAGTATCCTCTATCACTAAACGATTTCTGGCACGTAGCACAAGTATACGGTTTCTCACCGGTATGAGTTCTCGTGTGTTTCTCTAAATGAGTTCGAGTAGCAAAATATTTATTAGGTATGCACACGAAACACTGATAAGGCTTCTCTCCTGTGTGAACCTTCACGTGCATCGATAGGTTGCCTTCCTGACTGAAACTCAAACCACATACGTGACACAAGAATGGCTTTTCTCCCGTATGTGTCCTCACGTGATTGTCGATAGCCTTCTGAGTTACGAAAGATTTGCTGCAATACGAACAGTCAAAACTTTTTCCAGTATGAAGTTTAGAGTGCAGAGATAAATCAGATTTGCATCTGAAACACTTCCCGCAAACACCACACTGAAAAGGTTTTTCCTCCGAATGGAGTGTCTGATGTTTTTTAAGGCTTCCCAGTTGAGTGAATCGTTGGCCACACTGAGAACACTGATAAGGTCGGTCTCCTGTGTGCATCCGCATGTGCAATCTCAGTCTCTGAACGGATTTCCCGCACAGCGGACACTCATGATATTTTACTATTTCTGAATTCCGCTTTGGTCTACCAACCGCTTTCTTTACGTCTAACGATTCGGGCGTGTCATGTTCATTCCTACAATTGCTCTCTGAACCGGACATGATCCACTGTTGCAAAGCAGCAGTTGTGAGATCATTGTTACTGGATTGTCCACACGGTTTATCCCAGTAACTTAACGCAATATGAGTATCGCCATAACTTTCAGTAGACTCGGTTTCTAAATTCTCCTGCCTCCATTGGTACACACGTTCACTCAAGTCCTTGTTGCTTGTTGGCTCGCCAAATTTTTTATCTCCAGAGGCAGGAGTAGCAGCCACATGTTTTTGCGTTTCTGTTTCACTGGAGTTTGAGACATCCGAATTGTTCTCTGCAATGTACAGAACATCCTCGTCGTCTTCGCACACGTCTGTAACATCCTGTTGGCAAATAATTAGTGAATTACACGTATCACATCGCGAATTAAAATTGTACATTATTTTCATATTTTCTCGGAATGTGTATTCAGGGATAGACTTCAGTAAAAAGTGTAGTAGAGTTAGGGAGTGAGCTCATCTACCAGCTTGCCCAAAACTGCGCGTAAAGTAGTAGATTAAAAGTAAAGTAGCTCAAAGTTAAGGAGCTGACAACCAAACGTTCTGATGGGGGCAAATAAAAAAGTTATTTTTTTTTTCTTCCATCATGTTAATAATGTCAAAAGAAGTGCTAATACAAATTTTGGCCACTCGATCGCAATTACGAGGCCGTCCAGAAAGTGATTTTCTCTGAGTCCGTTTATTTTTTTTATTGGGTTATTTTACGACGCTGTATCAACATCTAGGTTATTTAGCATCTGAATGAAATGAAGGTGATAATGCCGGTGAAATGAGTCCGGGGTCCAGCACCAAAAGTTACCCAGCATTTGTTCGTATTGGGTTGAGGGAAAACCCCGGAAAAAACCTCAACCAGGTAACTTGCCCCGACCGGGATTCGAACCTGGGCCACCTGGTTTCGCGGCCAGACGCGCTGACCATTACTCCACAGGTGTGGATGGGTCCGTTTATAGAAAAAGACACAATTACATGGAAATATTTATTGAAACAGATAGAGCAATTGTTGCGCTATTTGTCAACATATCTCCCACTGGAATTAAGACATTTTTCATACCGTGGGATCAATTTTTGTGTCGTAGAAATCAGCTGCCTCAGACCGGAACCAATGTTTGACTGCATCTGCTCCTCTCTTTGTCGATCCCATTATATGAGAAATGTCTCAATTCCGATAGTAAATATGTTGAAAAACAGCTCAACAATTGCTGTGTCTGTTCCAATAAATTTGTCCAATGAAATTGTGTTTTTTTTTCTGTTAACGGCCCCTAGCGAACTTATTTTTTTACGGTCCTCGTAATTGCGGTCGAGTGGCCAAAATTTGTAAAAGCACTTCTTTTGACATTATTAACATGATGGCAAAAAAAATTTTAACTTTTCTATCTGCCCCCATTAGAGCGTTTGCTTGTGAGCTGAACTTGATTAAGAGCTGTGCTTGGGGTGGATTCGAATTCAGCTTGACATCCTCAACCTAATTTTTACCGAGATTTACCTTAATTGTAAGGCGAATCATCGATCTGATCTTGCCATTATACCATCTCACTATCACCAATTCCACTGAATCTTGATAACCTCACAGTTCATAAAATATCTTTAAATAACCGATTTAAAATTTGTAAATTACTAACAGAAACATACAGGGTGGAATGTGGACGGATGCACCAACATTTACGAGGTGATTTTACATGTTAAATATACCAATATATATAAAATGCTGTTTACACTCCTCTATGCTGATGATCAGGTGGTAATTGCCAAAGAGGAGGAAGATATAGAATACACGATGAGAAAATTACACGAGGAATACACAAAATGGGGTTTGACAATAAACTGGGATAAAACTGAATATTTGTGTATAGGGGGTATAAGTAAAAATCTGAATTTGAGTAATAATATAACAATAAAATCATGTAATGAATTCACATATTTAGGAGCAAAATTTGATAATACAGTAAGATATGAAAATATGATAAATTCAAGAATCATTAACGCCAGGAAAGTTACAGGAACACTAAATTCTATTCTATGGCAGAAGAACATTAGGACAAAAACAAAAATGATGATATATGAATCCATAGTTAAAAGCACATTACTCTATGGATGTGAAGTTTGGCAGATACCTGAGCGTATGAAAAATAATCTTCTATCTACTGAAATGGATTTCCTGAGAAGATCAGCCATGAAGTCAAGACTAGATAGGGTCAAGAACGAGGGTATTAGAAGACTTGTGCATAAAGAGAAAACAGTCATCGAAGAAATACAAAGAAGACAGTTAATTTTTTACGGACATGTTCAGCGGATGGAAAACGAAAGACTGCCGAAAACTATCTTGAAATGGGTTCCAAATGGGAGAAGAAGAAGAGGGCGACCGTGAGATACTTGGATTAAAGGAGTTAGTAATGCTATGTCACAGAGAGAGTTACAAGACTGTGATTGGGAGGACAGAAGAAGGTGGCAACTAGGATCCAGAAGGCGACCCTTCTCGCTGTGTAGCCGGACATACATACAAACAAATATATAAAAACTTTTATTACACTTTTCCTTCGATGAAGCACTGTTAAACAGGAAAAAAAAATAGTCTTTGCCCAATGTTTGCTGCACTCTGTTGTGGTAACGGCCCGAGAGAAATGACTGATTGCTATACAAGCAGGTAAGTAAAAATAATCTGAATAGTTAATGCCTTGAATCTTTTTTGTAATTTAAACCGTTAGCCATGAATTTAAATTGTGAAAATTGTAGAAATAAATCTTGCAACGCAAGACATTGTCACATGTCAACAACTGAGTACAGCAGAGAGAGAGGGGAAGGTAAGGAGCACACGCCACACTTACTAGATTAGCTATGCTGTTACCAAATGCTTCGTAGAAACATGATTTCCTCTAAAACAGTGAATGTTAGAGAAAAAACTTAGTTCGATTTTGAAAATCTCTCAAGATCTATTACCAGTTTCATTTTGGTGCAGAGATTACCATCCACCCTAAATATAAACCTACTGTTATTCTGCATTACTTAATTATTATTATTATAGTTATATAATCTTACATCAATTCAAAAAATTCTCTATTCAAATATTTATATCACTAAAAATACAGTTTTCATATACTTACATCTCCGGGCAGTACTATTGTTTCAGTAGACATTTTTTTTCCAGAGTGTAAAGGTTCATCGTGGTTAGTTTCGTCTTTCATAGGTAAAACCTGAAAATTCCAGAGTGATGTTATTTGCAATAACATTCATGGCAAAATCCTCACCTTTATGTGTCAATAATAGTGGGGGGCCACTTCTGTTAACAAAACAGTTACTCATAGCATTATCCTGAAATGTAGCAATATACCATTTCATCTGTTATTTTATTGTATCAATAGCGTCAGCAATCACAGAAATTACATCAAGATTAATTCTGGTGCTCCTGACACGTGAAATATAAAATAAGCCTGAATTGTGAATTATTGCCTAAATATAAGATAAAATTGTTATTTCGGAAAGACGAATTTTTATTTTGAAACAAATTTTGACTGCGATACATATAAGAGACATAACGTGAAAACAGTGAAGTAAGTTTCGATAGTTTTGTTCCATAAAATCGTGTTAATAGAGTGTGCGACATATACAACTTACCCGCACTGTAAGTCTAACTGGTCATGAAGTGCGTGTTTAGTGAGGAGATCCAACTGCTCTCTTACATGGGAGAAAATGTATCAGTGGTGAATGCAGGTTATTTAGACCTATACTAGGTGTTCATTTCAAAGTGTGTCATGACGTCACTGTTGTGAGTCAGCGATTTGAAGCGAGTTTCAGCTTTTATGTTACAGAAGTTGCCTATTAATTAAGGCGTTCAATCTGAACTTGAGAATGTGTCCGGTATAACTTGAACGTCGTAGCAACAGATGGCGATCTGTACGGTCTGTGTGCTACCATAACCTCTTTCTAACTGTGTTTTGTGCGGCCAAGTCGTACGCAGGGTATTTGTTATCGGTTGCATACGGCAGCATTCCACAATACAAATCAAATGCTCCGTGTCCATGTTGACCGTCGAAGTTACTGTCAACAAATACGTAAGAAATCGTCTTAACTCTCTCACCACATCCTGACAGTAAGAAAAAAACTCACCTCAGTACATATTTCCAAACAGTTCACATTCCTGCCACTACCGGCGTTGCCGTACATATCAGTAAGTACTCTTCAGAATGAATGCCGTACTTGCTATGCAACTTCTCTGACACATAGGTAATACACCTCTGTGGAAGTGTAGGAAAATTGAATTCTCTAGGCTCATCGACTAGCCATATGACGGCATACAGCGAGCCATGACACACTTTGAACTGAACACCCAGTAGTTCTGTACAAATAATGTGGTAATAAGAAAACGTTATGTTGATCTTACGTTGCCTGAAAGCCTATGTTCAAAATGGTGTCCATCTTTGTGGATGCAAGAATCACATCAGTGTAGAAATATTTTAGAGAACTTCTGCAACTCCCTGTTTGTAATTTCACTAACCACTCACCTGATTTCATTCTACAGACATTCAAGAGAGGGTGCATTGCTCACATACACCTTCTGTTATAAATTCTCCCACAGATAAAAATCACACAAACATTTAAATCTGGAGAATGAGCTAGAGAATGTCAGTGACTAATTGCACGATCATGAAACAGTTCTCCTAATGCTTCTAATGATATAGCAGCTGCACGTGCAGTGGAGTTATCTTGCTGGAAGTAAGCATACTGTTTTTCATCTTCGGTAAATATGAAAAAAAAAAAGAAGGCATTCTAACCTGACTATCCTGATATAAAAAATGGGGAAAGTTACTCTGCATACAGTAATGGCACGCCACACATCCACTTTCTGATCATGAATAGGAACGTCATACAATGAATAAGGATTTTGTGTGTCCCTGTGCCTTACATTCTGAAAGTGGACATAACCGCTTAAATGAAACCAAACTTCGTCTGACATCATTAAATGACATGGATCAGTAGTACCATCATGGAGTGGCTGGATCCCCTTGTTGTAATCGGTAAATCACTGCCACCCTATAAGAATAAAAGTGCAGTATTTTCAGCCCTCTTAATGCCAATCTCTGTAACATGTTGTACCGCTAATCGGCGTGAAGATTTATTTCCTAGGACTTTGCTGTATTCTTGCTTGAATATCTGTAAGTTTCTCCAGTATGATTCTTGCATCTAGAAAGGGGACATCATTTTCAACATATGCTTTGTTAAAAGATATGATCCACAAAACGTTTTCTTGCTACCTCTTACTGGAGCATTATTTTGGGACATTTGTCACAAGCCCATTCTTTTTTAACCTTATTGTACATACCTGTAGGTTGCAATAATTTAATTTGGCGCTACTATTTTTATCTTACAATTTTATACAACATTATTCCAAAAAGAAAGCAAAATAAATGTGAAGTATGAAACTCTGGGAGTAGCTACATTTCTATTTATTTTTAGTAGGTTATTTTACGACGCTCTATCAACATCTTAGGTTATTTAGCGTCTGAATGAGATGAAGGTGATAATGCCGGTGAACTGAGTCCGGGGTCCAACACCGAAAGTTACCCAGCATTTGCTCATATTGGGTTGAGGGAAAACCCCGGAAAAAACCTCAACTAGGTAACTTGCCCCAACCGGGAATCGAACCCGGGCCACCTGGTTTCGCGGCTAGATGCGCTAACCGTTACGCCACAGGTGTGGACATTCCTATGACTGTCATTGTAATTTTATTGGTATGTTTCGTATTTTAGTCCAACAAAGTGTCACATTTAAATATTTACATTTTTTTATAAGAAATGTGCAAATGAATGAGTTTAAGGTAGATAGAAAAATAATTAAAACCAAGTCGCATCCTTTTACAACCTCGTTTACCCATAACCATTCATGTGTTAAATTTTCTACATAGTGATGGCAGTTACATCATCAAACTCATACTCCTTAATCTTTTCGTCTTTTTGTGGCTCTTTCCTGTTTTGCATCCTGTACGGCAATTTTTAAGTAATAAGTAACAGAATGAAGAAGAACTAATTTATAAATGAGATCAGTGTTCTTAGAATATTTTTTATTAGAAAGAAAGCTTTATGTACCAAAAATTTGGACTTCATGCAAACTGATGCTTCTGTCAGCTGCTGACTGCTCATGTAACTTCTTAAATCTGTGTCAGACATTTCGCACTTAATCTTGAACTCGTAGAAAACTACCTGGTGAAGACAAGGTTGGCATATTTAGGCCGGCAAACCATCTCCAGCACTGATCTGAAATTAAAACATATCTCAAGGAACGAGAAAGAATTGTGCACCAGATTTACCCATTAATGAAACCACTATGCACAACAATCAAGTTCTTTTAAATTATCTAATAGTAGCTATTTTATTACCCACGATGACTTTTAATCACAAATATCAAATATAATACATTTTGATATTTCTAAATTAGACCGAAAAACTTTGGGATCGAGCACAGAAAGTGTTTTTAGACTTTTTATATTTACAAACTCACGGGCTTTGACATTTTGTTTCAGCACAATAGGGTATCGTAATTATTTATGCTGTTCCAATTAATGGGAATTATTCATACAGTCTACGATTAATGCTGGCAAATATAGTGTAGTGAGGGGCTCGCTAGTTTGGGAATAGTTCCTGCTGAATCTTTTGTTTCTCAAGACCAGAACCAGATACACTGCTCCTTATGCAATATCATGTCCGCTAACTTGATCCATCTGAAAATTTCCATGATGTACATCAGTATTTGATGGTCACCGTACTGAGTGGAAGTATGGTATTAGGCACAGGCAGTGCAGTCAAAGTGGGAGGAGCATGATGCCTAACATTCAAAAATGCTTTATAACATGAAAATTAGCAGTCAATGTCCATGCATTCTGTATCTAAAGTCTAAAAAAAGGTTCTCTGTCTGATTCCAAAGTTTTTGGATCTAATTAAGATGTACCCTATATATTCATGTGGTGGTGGTGGTGGTGGTGGTAGTAGTTTCAGCAAATATTCCCAGTCTTTCTGTTGGCTGACATGCGGCAGGTCTCACCTGCTACCGCCGCTGCTTTCAGTCATGAACTCCCAGTGCTTTGCTGGATTGAAACTTACATACCATGTTATATAAATAGCATTCGATACTCACCTTCCTCACAGCAGCTGCTGGAAGTGTTGTCCATGTCATGTGACACAATTCACATCGCATCATTCACAGAACCTGTTTCATTAAACCTTTTCACTAAATTTAGTATTGTTTTTCTACACGGAACTGGGTAGCCAGGAAATTCACGTCTGAAGTTAACCTTGTTCTGCCACATGATTTCTTTTTTTTTTTGTATGGGCTATTCCATATGAAATCGATCAGTAAAAAACCACGCATTTTTTATACTCTAATTTTTTCCCTACTTATACAAGGTGCTGAGGAGAGTGCATTTCCAAAAATATACTATCGAAAGTCAAACGGTTTTCGTATTATTGAGCGACAAATTTAGCGTATTTTAGAAAAACAAGCCTCTTTCAGCGCTCAGAACTCTCGAACCATTTACTGCAGAACATTGAACGAGAGCTTATTTTGAAGCTGACATTTGGTAGGTTATGTTAAGAAGTAATCCTTATTTTTAATGTACACAGAGAGACAGATAATCTGATTTTACTTACTTTTAGGCTTTTTTGCTAATTTGTAAAAATGTAAAAAAATATTGAGAAAAAATCTTGCATAATTAAGAGGGATTCGGCATTGTTTGTTTAGTAGTACGGCAATAAGTTTCGAGGGTATTAAATAAATTAATTTCACACTCCTAGACTTGAACGGCGCAGTACTGCAAGCACTGGCCGAGAGCTGAAGATAAGCGAGTGTTGGGCGTCATTTTACTCCTGTGTTTATGAAAACCTGTGATAAAGCTAGCACAGCCATAACTGCTAGAAGACACATCACGTGTTTGTCTCCTGGCCTTGCTTGTTTCGGCTAAGTTCCCGTCTCAGTCACTGGTTAGTTCACGCGCGTACTATTTATTTTCTTTATTTGATATTTTCAATACTTTCTTATCAACATACCATCAGTAAAAATTATGTGTTTATTTGTACTTACAATGCGGTATCTAAATATTTTTAAAATATTTTTTTCCTAGCCAAAGGCATCTTAATGAGGAAAAATCTAAATTTCTCCATTTCCATAAAAAGTAAGAAAATCTGTTTATATGTCAATATAAACTTTAATTTCTCAGCATCAAAATAAACCATGATTTTGATCATTGGGTGAAAGGGTTTCGGAGCTACAACAGTTTAAATTTGCAAATTTTATGAAAATACGATAAATTTAAATATTTTAAATTTAAACACTATGAAGTTCTGATGCCTCAAACTTTTCACAAAGCATTGTATCACAGTTCTCTACGTCCAAAAAAAGTTTCATTTTATTTAGAAATTGTAAGGTCAATTTTCTCTATATTTTGGTCGATTTGAAATGGAATAGCTCGTATGTACCTTTTCCGTTAATTAAAGGATTAATATGAAAAGAATTTTATTACTCTACAAAGGTTTAGTCTAAAGTTAATCTTTTTCAAGTTCAATGAAAATATCTAGAATTCAACTCTGAAATAAAATCGTCTCCAATACACACTTCTATCACCTTCTGAATCATTGTTGCAGTAGATTCTACATGGTAGTATTCGCTGCGGTATTTTATTCCAAGCTAACCAATATTCATACTTAACCTCCAGTTCCTTCTTGTTCCACAATTATACTGGCTATGGTCTTTGTTCACTACCCTGCCTATTTAAAGCATGTTGACTGTACCGTGAAAAGTGCAGTGGGGATAGCTGCAGAATATTTTAACCAAATTACCTTTCTGTACTACTCTCTGTTTCCCTTTTATAGAGAAGAGAATATTTCATAAGAAAAATCGTGCTCTATATTAAGAGAAAAGCATGGACTTTTCTTTTCCTTTCCACTTATAAAGTAAACCAAAAGTAACATATAACTTGCTACCTTTGACATTTAAACTGTAGTAACAGATAACTGGCTGTTAAGGTTTGTTACTTTTAAATTTAATTTTTAATTCCAGCTGCTTAAAATGTTCACACAACCATTAGATGTAACATATTTTACCTTATAGATTGCTTAAGTAGTAGTAGTTACTGCTGATACTGGAACTACTGCTCCTGTTGCTCATGGAACTCCTTAATATCATCTTGCAGGTCAATATACCAGGAAGTTCACTTTCCACAGTTTGCATTTTCAGTCTGTTTCTCTCATGTCTACGGGTTTCCTATTAATGAAAACATGCTTCCAACTGTAGTATTACCAACAAGGATAGACATAACAATTTGAAAAAAATTTAACAAATCTAGAGCAGTGATTCTTCGAAATAATTTCATCCAATTCTCGTCTGTCGAAATGTTTAATGAGCCTTTATGCAAATCCCTTGATAACAGCGAAATTAATGAAGCTCAATCAATAAGAAGGATGTAATTATCTAAATTATGTAGCTCAATATGATTGATCTATTTTCAGAATAAGTCTTAAAACCTTCGCCCTTTTAACTTTATACTAACCTAATTACTGTGGTGTTATTAAACAATTCTATGCAATATACATACACTGACATAAGTCAGCCACACTGAGCTACGTAATCTAGATATTTATTAGTATAAGGAAATAGAATGGTTGAAGAGAAAAAGGATCCCTAGTTATAAGTTTTTATCTCAGTCTTACAGGTAGCTGATTTTTGTTATCCCCTGGATAAGCAGCAGTTCAGCAAAGTTTACTCTTTGTTAGTTTAATACTGGCATCATAAAATGTAAGCACATTTTATCTGCATTTACGAAATGTTGGTGCTCACTAACTAGAACGGATTCATTTGATGCATTAGGATTTTTATTCTTTGCACTATTTTAAACTAAGCATTACTCACTGGGCCATATCGCCTCTGCCCGCATGACTGGATTCCATCCAGAATTTTCGCTAGATAATTGAAGGGCTAAGTGGATGAAGATTTGTTTTAAATGAGGGTTTTCTAAATCTATGATGGTGGTATATGTCAAGCTAACTTCTGAAACTTACCAAATCATTAAAAATATCTGTTATTAAGTATTTTAGAGAGCTGGGGTAAGTTTCAGAAGTTAGCTTGACACATACCACTATCATCCATTGAGAAAATCCACATCTAAAAAATATGTCACATATTACCTTCATCCATTTAACCGTTCAATTGTAGACGGATTTCCGTATCGGCCAAGATCAAAATAAAGACAGTAATGACAATATATCGATTTCAAGGCCTCCAATCTCGATAATACTGAAGGTTTAAATAAAATGGATGATGCGAAGCTTATTTTGTTTTTTCTTCTTCTAAAACTAATGCAATTAAAAATACATCCTCCTCAGAGTCACTCATTTTATTTCCAGGTTTTATCCAAAAGACTCCAAGGAAGTATAAGTTAGAAGTAAATAACACTGTAAGATGATCAATTAAAAAATGCAGGCAAATGAACGATATAACAAAAATCCGAATACACCAAATTCTTTCCAGTAGGTGAGTGCATACCTACATATTTGCTTTAAGTCCTAAATCATATAGCGACTGTTTGTAGTTTTACTGTTGGAAATGTGCTGTTGTAGGTCTACGCTATTATTTCGTGACAATTGGGATCCAATCCGATAATCGCTTTTATTTCACTGAAAAATAGTTACCATATAATCAGTCGAGGAAAACCATGGAAAAATCTTCGAACAGATTGGTCAACACTGGAGATCGAACCCGGGACTTGTCGAATACTATTTCAGTACATTACACTGAGTCATCTCGCTCGGTATAAGCATTTGCAATTTCTTTACAATTGCGTTACCAAAGAAAGTTATGATCTATTTATGTAACTTGACTTTTAGCTGAGTTATACATACTGCAAACGAAAGACACATTGAGATACTAGTAGGCCTACAATGTATTATTCAACATGTTATAACACTTGGGAAAATCGCAATAAGCAGAACGTAGAAGTTTCGCCCACTACCCCTTCCACTTTTCCCCTACTAGCTCAGCAGACACTCTACGTGATTGGTGAGTGTTCTGTCGAATGCATATTTCATGTGGGTGGGGATAACTTCCCCTACTGGCGTTCTCTTTATTGCGATTTATCCTAACACTTAAATGAATTCAATATTAAGGAGGCCTATTCCTAATTTCAAAAAGCCAACAGTTAAGAGTCACATTTTTGGTTTCACACATTTAATCACCATTATTAGCAGTCTATGTCGTATCAAATTTTGAGTGAGACAAATGTACTGACGCAGCACATACCAATTTAATAATTGCTACCGATATGACTACACATTCGATTATGAATTAAATGCACCGGTATCCACTTTTGAAAAATCACACAAATGTTATTTTACAATAAATCAAAATCGTCTTTATCTCATGATGTATTTTGCATGCTTGCAATAGTGTGTGTGAAATATATCCAAAAATAACATAGCACTCAACCTAACCAACCGAACACAACACTAAAAGCACATACAATTACAGCTGACAGTTAACCGACTTCATATGTTATGTATTATATACAAATTGAAAATATGGTTTATTTAACGACGCTCGCAACTGCAGAGGTTATATCAGCGTCGCCGATGTGCCTGAATTTTGTCCCGCAAGCGTTCTTTGGGAAAATTTCAGTATACGGATTCCTCATTGACAATTATATCTTAAAATACTAAAAGAGCAGATTTGTCTGTGTTTTTCAAATGCGCATCATCATGCTTTCGAAAAGGCATTGTGTACATTATGATGAACATAAGCGAAGATATAAATCATCAAACAAGATGATATACATATGTAACTACTAACCTCTATTACAGAAGAGATTTTATGGATTCTGTCATATAGTATATTTCCTGATTCTCCAAATAGGGACAACAATTCTCTTTTCAAGCACATACAAACACGCCATATTTTGTTCATATTTAATGACATAGTTTGGGCTCAGGCTCAATATGTAGAATATTTTGGCTATTCATGTGTTGTACACGAACCTGTATTTATGACATTAAATAAACATTATCAATTATACTCCACGTGATCCGGCCAAGAATCCAGGAAGCATATATTACCAGAGATTTCAACTGTGGAAGGATTCAACTGTTCCATGGCGGAATATTTGAATTTCGGTCATTAATACTGCATATGTAATAAATGTTTACTGTTGTGTTAATACACACTCCACCTCCCCTCATTTGATATATCATATGCAACAGTAAAAATAAACTGGATGAAATCTTAGGAGTGGTACGGGATTCCGATGCTGATATAGGAAGGCTTGGGGCTCTGGGACTTATCATGCTAGTCGTGTGCCCCTGGCTCTATGAGGGGCCGAGGCAGGATGGCCTATTTATCAACGTCGGCTGATAAGAAAGGGTTCGGGGCTCCAGGCCCATAGGGTTATTAGGTTACTCGTTCGCGAAATTGGACCTGACTTTACTAGGGGCTGAGGCAGGATGGCCCATCTGTCAGTGTCAGATTCATGAGTGTCGCCCAGGCCACCTGTCGAACTTGGATAATCATCGATTATATAGGGCCCACAATGGACCAAAGTGTGCCTAAATGTAGGAACCCATCCCGGATCTAGCTCTCGTAAAGTCAAGGATCATGAAGGCTGATCAATTTTACAGGTATTTGAAGCTTTGTTTATAATTTTCAGCATCAGTGTTTATTTCAAAATTAATAATTATTTTTATCACTTTGTCTTGCCGCGTATGTACATGATGGGAAGACAAGATTTCAAGCTTCGACATGAACTGCACGCACACCAAGGAGAATTTGTAGACTGCCAGGTATATACAGTAATTACACAGTCTAGTATATACAGTCGCGAAGCTAAATACGTAGTAAATATGCAAACATTAGATAGTTGCTTACCACTAGGATCGCTAATATCGCCTCATTACAGGCAATGCGAAATAGTACCGTCACAGTCTATTGTTCCTAGCACCCTCAAAACTCAAGCTTCGTGACTGTATATAGTAGACTGTAGTAATTATGTGTTACATAGGCCTACGTTCTTTGTAGGCCCATGCTGTGCGACTTTGCTCAATCGGCGCAACCTTTTCCCTTTGCGTGCGCACCCATTCTTAGCATTTCATTACTGATAAATACGACGGTCAGGGACTCACTGCCTCGCTTTGACGCGCCACCAAAGTTGTATAGTTGGCGTCGCTGACTTGCGGATAAACTTGTTTCGGTGTTACGTTCCTGTCAGGAGTCAACGAAGTAAATTTGCTTTATATTTTATACGGAGCAATTTGTTTCAGTTTTCCTGTTCAACCAGTCTGACACAACAGAAGTGAACCTTCAGAATGAAAGTAAAGGTACGCAAGAATAGATTATAAGTAGATAAACTGCATAATTATATGGATTATGCATGGAATTCTTGACTGAACTAGCAGTACAGGTGATTTTGTAAGTGAAAATCTTTGAATATGTAAGGGACATTTTAGTGGTGGTGAAGTTTAATATTTAAGAAATTATGCTTCAGTCAGCCATTGTAATATTTTCGGAAAAGACGAGTATTTTCCTTGGAACAAAAATACAATAAAATTATCTGAACTTTCCGTGAGCTAGTTTCCCCAGATTATTTCCCGTTTTGTCTTGAGTAACACTCAATGCTAATGTGCTAGAATAAATTGCCATAAAAATCAGTGCCGTATAAATGACACATACTTTCACATTAGATACTTCCCACTGCACGAGGAAAAACATCATGACTCACGCTCTGAATTTTTAGAGGAGAACAAAAACAAAGTTCGTAGTGTCGTGAAAAATCAGAATTTCCTAATATTTCCTTAGATTATTTTATTTCTTTATTCCTATATTAATGTTGAATACATTGTAAGCACTTCATCTTTGTACGTTTGTATGTTATATTTTGTAAATTGAGCAATAATATTTTGTTGACACTGATTTTCCTGAGTCACGAAGTTTTTCCAAGTTTTCTTGGTCAACATGACTTTACACTCAGTTTTGAGAATTTAGAAATACAGTGCATAAGCTGCAATTTTTATTGTATGTTATTCTATTTCAGTCGGAACAGTTTTCTCAACATTGAATATGATAGATTTATTAATTTGTCATACAGAATAATATCCGTAATATTGATAATTAATATTTGAGGAGAAAAATTCGCTCCGGCGCCGGGGATCGAACCCGGGTCCTTGGTTCTATGTACCAAGCGCTCTGACCACTGAACTACGCCGAATTCAATCCACAACAGCGGATCCAATTCTCCTCCTTCAGTGTTTCCCTTTTAGGGCCTGACTCCAAGTTAGGCATATATGTTGACGTATATGTCCAATGTCAACTGCCATTATATTAGGAGCGCACTCAGCTGAGTGACTTATTTGGCCGGGATTCCGCAGTTAAGTGCACAGTAATCTGTACAGACATAGCTATGCACAGCTATCTATGAGAATATTATAGATTTATTAATTTGTCATACAGAATAATATCTGTAATATTGGCAATTAATATTTGAGGAGAAAAATTTGCTCCGGCGCCGGGGACCATTGAAGTTGATGGACCCGTTTCTCGTAATATTGATTAACGGTTTGAAATAAATATATAACTCTGATCCATTTTCTTTACTATGTAAAGTTGTTCAGTGACATTTAGATGTTGAGGAGTGAAATCAATATTTAACACAATGGCAGATGAAACTATGTACTATTTTATGTATTCTTGTGTCAAATGAATTGTACGAAGCCATTCCTTTAAAGTTATAATTCCCTTCGCAAATTCGTAAATTTCTCGTTACTTTAATGAAAATATGCCACAATAATTTTTTGTTCAACAAAATAATTTTAGTTCAAAAAAATAAAATACCGCTAGGGGAGAGTCGGGTAGTATCGGACATCGGGTAATATCGGACAGTGAGTTTCTTTCATCTACCACACGATGATAGTATCTGATTGACATGGTTACGTTTCTGTGATGACGCATAGAGAAACATAACCATGTCATTCAGGTACTACCATATGGTGGTAGATGAAAGAAACGCACTGTCCGATACTACCCGATGTCCGATACTACCCGACTCTCCCCTATATGTTTCCAATAATATATCTACAGTATATACTTTTGCAAAATAGCCATAAATGATACTGTCTTCCATGCACTCAAATAAGAAGACCAATTTTCGTGTTCTGGAATGTAAGCAGAACAGGGTAAAAATGCAACAAAAAGTACAAAATGTCCTAAGAAATTACCAATAGACAATAAAAGACCGAAAATGCAAGGAAAGTTCAAAATAAAAGTCACTTACGGAGCTTATTTCCGAAGACATTATGAGCAAAAATTCAATATAAGCATATGTCTTAATCTCATTATTTTCAGAGTTACACTAATTTGAAGTTGTTAGTAAATACCTTTTTTATTTAGTTTTAAGAAAAAATAATATTAAAAATTGAGAATGAACTATTCAGAATTGTTTAATTGGCTAGTGTTCTGACGCTAAAAATGTGTGTCTAATTGCTTTGTACAGATTTTGTTTTTCAATTTTTAACTAAAAATTACATTATACTTACGCACTTATAAAAATTGTTACAAATCATACGACTTTAGGAACTTGATTCTTCACAGTTTAATTATGCATCCTAAATATTCAGTCTTGAAGAATTTACAAGAGTGGCGTGATTTGTAACAATTTTTGTGTCAAATGCGTAAGAAAAATGTAATTCTGTAGTTTAAAAAAAATCTGTACGAAGCAACTATGGAATTCACAACACATTTTCAGCTTCAGAATACTAGCTAATTAAAGAAACGATACTCCTGAATAGTTAATTCCTTATCTGTAATATTATTTTACCCTTAAGACTAAAGAATAATGGTATTTTGCAAACAAATTCAAATTAGTGTAACTCTGAAAATATTGAGATTAGGACATATGTTTATATGACATTTTTTGCTCAGAATGTCTTCGGAAATAAGCTCCGTAGGTGACGGTAAATCCTCGTGAATCACCCTGTACATATATATATATATATATATATATATATATATATATATGTACATATATATATATATATATTGCATATATTCACTAAAGTCGGAATTTTATCCTGATTGAACAACGCCCTGTAATTGGCATTGAAAAGGGCACAAGTAATAATACGTAAAATAAGAATTTCTTCTGTAAAATAAATATTGTCTTGTCTCATAAGTTCGCTCTCTTCTACCGTAAGTTCCATGTATTCCGCCTGAAGACACTCTACTCCCTGTACGCAGTAAAGTTATCATAGCTGCCGAAACACCCCTGCGACATAGGGTTCTACAACCAGACCCACTATTGGATACGTCAGTACGTGTTTGTGACTGACGTTGGATGCAACAGCGTGGAATTGCGAGCTTACTTACAAACGTACTTACTTACAAATGGCTTTTAAGGAACCCGAAGTTTCATTGTCGCCCTCACATTAGCCCGCCATCGGTCCCTATCCTGTGCAAGATTAATCCAGTCTCTATCATCATCCAGTCTCTATCATCATATCCCACCTCCCTCAAATCCATTTTAATATTATCCTCCCATCTACGTCTCGGCCTTCCCAAAGGTCTTTTTCCCTCCGGCCTCCCAACTAACACTCTATATGCATTTCTGGATTCGCTCATACGGGCTACATCCCCTGCCCACCTCAAACGTCTGGATTTAATGTTCCTAATTATGTCAGGCGTGGCGTCGTGGTCTAAGGCATCTTGCCTAGGACTCGCGTTATGGAATGCGCTGGTTCGAGTCCTCATGGGGGAAGAAATTTTCTCATGAAATTTCGGCCAGTGTATGGGACCGGTGCCCACCCAGCATCGTGATGCACTTGGGGAGCTACGATAGGTAGCGAAATCCGGTTGCGAATGCCAGCTATAACGGCTGGGAGGATCATCGTGCTAACCACACGATACCTCCATTCTGATTGGATGATCGTCCACCTCTGCTTCGGCATGTGGGCGTGAGGCCAGCAGCCGGCTGGTCGGTCTAGGCCCTTCAAGTGCTGTAGCGCCACGGATTATTATTATTAATTATGTCAGGTGAAGAATACAATGCATGCAGTTCTGCGTTGTGAAACTTGCTCCATTCTCCTGTAACTTCATCCCTTTTAGCTCCGCATATTTTCATAAGAACCTTATTCTCAAACACCCTTAATCTCTGTTCTTGTCTCAAAGTGAGAGTCCAAGTTTCACAACCATACAGAACAACCGGTGGAATTGCGAGCGTTTACAAAAATAACATGAAAGGCAAAAATGAATATTTTCGGCATATTAAGCTGTTTTATTACCGTAGGGGTAAAACCGCCTCACAACCCGAACTGAAAATCTGTGCTGTTTACAGAGAAGATGTAGTGACGTGTCAAAAGTGGTTTACTCGATTTCGAGCTGAAAATTTCTACCTAAAAGGAAAACCTCGCACTGGGCTGCCTATGGTTACAGACGTGCAAAGAATAAAGGATATTATTTCAAAGTCGGCCTTGGTAGCTTAGTCGGTATAGCGCTGGCAATCTGTGCTCCATGTTGCGGGTTAGATCTCGACCCAGGTCGATGGCATTTAAGTGTGCTCAAATGCGACAGGTTCATGTCTTTAGATTTAGTGGCATGTGAAAGAACTCCTGCGGGAGAAAATTCCGGCACGCCGGCGACGCTGATATAACCTCGGCAGTTGCGAGCGTCGTTTAAAAATCATAATTTAAATTTAACATGTATTATGTCAAACAATCCACGGTTGGCAAATCGGGAGATGGCACAGGAGCTGAACGTATCTCATGCTAGTGTAGCCAGGCACTTAAAGAAAAATGATTAGGTAAATCTTCGCGACATATGAGTTCCGCGCCAACTGAGTAAAGAGAATTTGGTTCAGCGCGTTTACATCCGTGACTCCTTAGTAAGACGCAATAAAAATGATGCTTTTCTGGACGACAACGTCCGAAGTAGAAAATCATGGCGCAGTTTCTAAACTAGGACTTCATTCAAGGATGGATATGCTATGCATTTAGCCGGATTGGAAAGTCATTCTATATTACGAATTTCTTTCTACTGGTGAGACCATCAATTCAGACAAATACTGTTCTCAGTTGGATTGTCTCAAGGCAGCCATTGAAGAGAAAAGATCCGAATTGACCGTCAGTAGTGGAGTTAATTTTCAGCATAACAACGCCAGACCATACACTTCTATGGTCAAAAGTTGCGGAATTTCAACTGGGATGTATTACTCCACCCGCCCTATTTACCTAACATTGCCCCTTCAGACTTTTATCTGCTAAGATCCCTGCAGAATTTCCTTAATGGCAAACGCCTCACTTACTCGGAAGTCTGCAGACTCCATGAAACTGTTCATCAACCAGAAAACCGCCAGATTTTGGAGGAATGGAATTTATAAACTTCCAGAGAATTGGTAATATATTATAGTTCGTACTGTACAAAATGAAGTTTCTTTACAAAGCCTTACTGCCTGTTTTTGTTTGAATGACCTTGGGTGCTATTCATAGACATTTCGCAGCTCGCGCTACGAGCGTACTAAGCTAGCCCCGGCTATCCACTGGTTACTAGTACATAATTCAAATCATATCCTATCGCTAACACTGGTTTATGAATACGAAAAACGCTGATCATCCACCGAAAGCCCGCGCTAAAAATGTCTATGAATACGGCCGTGTTTAATGTTTTGTAAATAAATTCCATATCGTACCCGAGATTGTTCGGCAACTTCTCCGTCGTAGCTGTGCAGGGGTTGTTGGCGGTGTTCGCAGGGGTTGTTGGTGATTGAAACTTGGCGAAGAAGTGAAAGAATTTATAAGACAATCCCAATAATTCAGAAAACTAGAATTATTTTCCCATATATGAATGCCATATAGTAAAAAGTACTAAAAAGGACGAAGTATAATACTTTTAAACAAGATTTCTATACCAAATTTTCTATTTGTTTTAATGGAGAAACAATCCTAGATAATTTTGTATAAATTTAATCTATGTTCAGGCAACTCAGGGGTTTTCTACAGGTACTCCAGTTCCCCAGTGACATGCCAATAATTCTTCGTCGTCATCATCATCATCATCATCATCATCATCAGTAACATATGGTCTAGCCTACGTGAGTCAGCGAGAAGAAAAAGACAAGAAGCTGAATCAAGAGGGTTCTACGAGAGATCAAGAGAAGGTGCGGTTAGTGTTCAGAGAAGACGTCAGGATGCAAAAAGTATGATGGGTGAAGAGATAGTGATTTCGTCACCACAATGCAGTATTTTATCGTTGACGGGTACATTTAAGGGCCAAAAAAGTTACAATCTTAGAAGTTGGTGCATGAGCGGTAAGAAATAAATAAAAGGTCTGAATGAAATTACAACAGGAAGTTTGGTGATTTAATTTCGTAAATCGTGTTTTAGTGTGATTTTTTTTATTTTATTTTTTTTATTGGGTTATTTTACGACGCTGTATCAACATCTAGGTTATTTAGCGTCTGAATGATATGAAGGTGATAATGCCGGTGAAATGAGTCCGGGGTCCAGCACCGAAAGATACCCAGCATTTGCTCGTATTGGGTTGAGGGAAAACCCCGGAAAAAACCTCAACCAGGTAACTTGCCCCGACCGGGATTCGAACCCGGGCCACCTGGTTTCGCAGTCAGACGCGCTGACCGTTACTCCACAGGTGTGGACTGTTTTAGTGTGATGAAAATGTTTAGGGCATCATAGATATAGAGATAGTTAGGTAGTTATAAAATTGAAAAAAAGATGTTGGGAAATTAAAAAAGTGGCTAGTTAATAAATATAGTTACCGAATGAAGTTTACTGTAAAGAAGTAAATCTTAAAAAGTGATATAGTGAAGTATATGAAAGATGATCTTAGTGATAGTATTTACAATTTTCTATGTTTTTTTCTGAGTGTTGATTTTGGTTAAGAAATGAATGATCAATCTAAAGTGAACTAGTTACTCATGTCAAGATTTAATAAGATTATAATGACGTGTATTAGGTAGAAAAAAGATCCCAATGTATATAACTGCGTGAAGTGTTACGAGTTAGATGTAATGTTGAAAGACGGAATTATTTATAAATTTAGTTAGCAAGATTAGAATGCTGAAAGGAACGTAAGTGTGAAACGAACAGATGGTGGACATTTAAGATCATTAAGAAGAAATTGACTGTTTGGAGTTAAGTTAATAGCGGGAGTAGATGAGTTATGAGTTTAACAGCTGTCGGGATTGCATGCTATTTGTAGGTATACGTAACAGAAAGTTATGGTGAAACCCGTATACATAAGTTGTAGTACACCATAACTAATATAAATGTTGATGACAAATAAATATCTATCATCATCATCATCATAATCATCAATTACGAGCGTAGTGTAGACCCATCGTCTGTGGTGCACTGTGGATATCTCTGACGAACTACTACTGGTCGACGCCTCTCGACACTGACGACGTCTATGAACCAGAGTCGTAGGGAAATAGGAGCCCTGCTATTGCACAAAAAACCTTCTGGCATTAAGGAAAGCAGGGAACAAATGGGTAACTTTGGATAAGTCTACTTGATGAAGTGATGAGCGTCACGAAGGAGGAATATGTCCCAACTGAAGCCCAACAAAGTGTAGGTGCTACCAATAATATTACCACAAAAAAGACTGCTATAAGATACAGATTCTGTGCCAAACTTGAGCAGGACAACATCCTACAGAAAAGTGCTGCAAGCTGAACCTACTGTCGTCATTGTCAGGGTTTGTGAAAAGAGATGCCGATCATATGAGGGGCTCAGAGCACAAATGGTGTTGACTCCATTTTAGCCACCGCCGTAGCTCAGTCGGTTAAGGCGCTTGCCTGCCGATGTAGAGTTGCGCTCGGGCGCGGGTTCGATTCCCGCTTGGACTGATTACATTCTTAAGGTTTTCCCCAACCGTAAGCCAAATGTCAGGTAATTTATGGTGAATTCTCAGCCTATCTCGCCAAATACCATCTCGCTATCACCAATCTCATCGACGCTAAATAACCTCATATTTGATAAAGCGTAGTTCAATAACCAAGTAAAAATAACTTCACTTTTCATGAAATTTTGTTGCAAGACTATCCTTATTTTTCAATGTTACAAGGAAATACGTAAACGCATTATCAATACTCAGATGTCAGTATTTTATTTGTTTACTGAATGTCCTCTAGACGAATTAACTATTAGAAATTCACACATTTTTCACATAAGTTAAGTGCTTCAGATGAAGTTACACCATTTTTGTTCTCACAAGATATTCATCGCAATACTTTCGCTAAGGGGAAAATAAAAGAGATAAAATTCTCTAGGGACAAAAGTAACAATTAAATTATTTCATCTAGTGCATCGTCTCCCAAACTGTGGTTCGCGAGCGAAATTTTTCAAGGGGTTCGCCAAAATTTTTCCTAATGACGGATTTTGAGGTTATTGTTTCTTATTATTTATTTTCGTATTATCATTGTTATTATTATTATTATTATTATTATTATTATTATTATTACTATTATTACAAGTTACACCTCGAATATCGAACTATAGCAACTACGACTCCATGTAGCTTAGACATATTGTTTTGAGTTCTTTGAAATGAAGCGTGTGTTTACATAGGCTCTATTTCGCGGCATGGAGTAGCTTTTTAGTCTGTTATAAACTAAAAAGACGGAGATGCTTGCCAGGCGACGGAAGACAGGAACAAATGAACGGGTACAAAGACACACGCCGCTATGCTATGGTTTTTTGTGATTGAAGAGCATATTTATTTATTAAATTACTTACTTACTTACTTACTTACTTACTTACTTACTTAATGGCTTTTAAGGAACCCGGAGATTCATTGCCGCCCTCACATAAGCCCGCCATTAGTCCCTATCCTGAGCAAGATTAATCCATTCTCTATCATCATATCCCACCTCCCTCAAATCCATTTTAATATTATTCTCCCATCTACGTCTCGGCCTCCCTAAAGGTCTTTTTCCCTCCGGTCTCCCAACTAACACTCTATATGCATTTCTGGATTCGCTCATACGTGCTACATGCCCTGCCCATCTCTAACGTCTGGATTTAATGTTCCTAATTATGTCAGGTGAAGAATACAATGCATGCAGTTCTGTGTTATGTAACTTTCTCCATTCTCCTGTAACTTCATCCCTCTTAGCCCCAAATATTTTCCTAAGCACCTTATTCTCAAACACCCTTAACCTATGTTCCTCTCTCAAAGTGAGAGTCCAAGTTTCACAACCATAACGAACAACCGGTAATATAACTGTCTTATAAATTCTAACTTTCAGATTTTTTGACAGCAGACTAGATGATAAAAGCTTCTCAACAGAATAATAACAGGCATTTCCCATATTTATTCTGTGTTTAATTTCCTCCCGAGTATCATTTATATTTGTTACTGTTGCTCCAAGATATTTGAACTTCTCCACCTCTTCAAAAGATAAATTTCCAATTTTTATATTTCCATTTCGTACAATATTCTGGTCACGAGACATAATCATATACTTTGATTTATTAAATTACCTATTTAATTTTGGCTTTAATGTTTTAAATGTAAAAATAATTGATAATTATTTGAACTTATGTAGAGTCAATATTTTAAACGTTATTGCGTCATTTTTAGAGGAGAAAAGGAGTTGGCTACCCTACCCCATTATCTCCTGGCTTAGTTGCCCAATAGGTATTACCTGTGAGGTTCAGACAGTTGACTAAACAACAACAACAAATAATCCTAAGGTAGATCTATTTACCGTAACTACAGCAACTTCAGGTTAATTTAAGTTTGTTAAATAGTATTTATATTAATAAGAGATTCGCTGAATTCAGATCTATGTGAAAGGGGTTCGCGAGTGGAAAATGTTTGGGAACCACTGCTCTAGTGTATTCGTCACTTAAAGCCAAATCTGGTTACTTCAAAAAGCAGTGAAAGTGGGACTGTGCGTGACATTCGGCGAGGAGGCGGCGTGGTGGGAGGTGTGAATTAGCTTGAACCAGTCATTTCATTTTGAATGTCCAGTAGTTAGAAAATATCGTTCACTATCAAAGTTTCCAAGGCCACGACACGGAACTGCTCTTGACTTACCTGCGTGGGTAGAACATATATCACACTATCTTCCTCCGCTTCCTGTTGAAGTATGTACAATAAAAAATTGTAGACCACGAAGAAACTGAAAAGCCCTAGGTTATAAAATTTCTACCTTTATAATTTAAATTATACGAATTAATAATTTCGAGGGAAAAATTGTTCCGGGGCCGGGTATCGAACCCGGGTTCGACCCCAGAACAATTTTTCCCTCGAAATTATTCAAATCAACTTTACAGGGAGTTATACCTGAAATCTTGATTTGCATAATACACGTCACTGTTCGTTAACAGAAAACCACAATGTAAGTCACACGGAGTTAGTGTGCACTCGAAATTGGTTGCTTGACGGTTGTCAGCCCACTTTGAGCCCACTAGAGGGAAGAATTGGATCGGTGCCGGGTAGATTCCCGGGTAGCTCAGTTGGTAGAGCGTTGGTACGTTAAACCAAAGGCCCCGGATTCGATACCCGGCCCCGGAACAATTTTTCCCTCGAAATTATTCAAATCAACTTTACAGGGAGTTATACCTGAAATCTTGATATGCATAATACACGTCACTGTTCGTTAACAGAAAACCACAATGTAAATCACACGGAGTTAGTGTGCACTAGAAGTTGGTAGCTTGACGGTTGTCAGCCCACTTTGAGGTATGTGGATATAGAGGGAAGAATTGGATCGGTGCCGGGTAGAGTTCCTCGGTAGCTCAGTTGGTAGAGCGTTGGTACGTTAAACCAAAGGCCCCGGGTTCGATACCCGTCCCCGGGAACAATTTTTCCCTCGAAATTATTCAAATCAACTTTACAAGGAGTTATACCTGAAATCTTGATTTGTATACGAATTAATATTCAATTTCATTTAATTAGAAATGAGATATCAACGTTAAACATTTAAATGGTCAAAAATGATTATTTGGGTCATCATAAAAGTGTTTGGTTATGTGAGTAGCTTAATATCAAAGACGGACATCTGACCTCAATCGAAATTTACATAGCTGTGGTTTTTATACAATTTTTCATGCTCTTTCCAGATATAGTGAAACCATATGCAAACTCTAACACTATATTTATAAAATAAATTGTGTTAAATATTACAAAGAACACTGTGAATTAAAAAATTGCCTCTAGATCAAAACTATGGAGATAACAGATGTCCGTCTTTGATATTAAGCTACTCATGTTATTTTCATTGTTCTATCTACCTATTAGTCCGCCTTTAGAGGAGAGGACAAACTGGGATTGTCGTCGCACGCAGGACCCAGTGTACTACCCGGGATGGAATGGTGTGCACTCCATAAGGCCCCCCGCGCTACAGATCCTCCTGCGCGCCGCCTCTCAACTCCCCATACACTCCCCAAGGCGTTAAGACAAAAGTCGGAATGAGTTCTAAAAGAAATTGACCACGGATCTATCACCTAAGACTATTCACTTTTTTAATCCGTGGCGCTACAGCCCGTGAAGAGCCCAGACGGACCAGCAGGCCGCTGGCCTCACGTCCACATGCCGAAGCAGAGGAGGACGATCATCCAAACCAGAATGGAGGTATCGTGTGGTCAGCACGATGATCCCACCAGCCGTTATAACTGGCTTTCTTAGCCGGATTTCGCTACCTATCGTAGCTCCCCAAGTGCGTCACGATGCTGGGTTGGCACCGGTCCCATACACTGGCTGAAATTTAATGAGAAAATTTCTTCCCTCATGAGGACTCGAACCAGCGCGCATTCTGTAACGGGAGTCCTTGGCAGGATGCCTTAGACAACGACGCCACGGCGCGGGACACCACTACTCATTTCGTATTTCCAGAATTCCAATGTCAGTTGCTCTCCCTCACTTCTCTTTGTTTCTATAGATCACTATACGTCGCCGAGCGCCCGGGCTTATCGGCGAAGTTTGTAACAGCTGCTATCGCTCTTCGGTACTTTCCCTTCGAAATAGTAAGGGATTTCACAGCACAGTTGTCGAGTACACTACAGTAATTGCAAAATGAACGACTGTATATTCTAATAAGACTTTTCCTTGTTAGCATTTCCCGCTTCAGTAGCCTACCGTTCCTTGACAGAGTTGTGAATGAGACTTTAAAAGGCACAACTAGGTCCTGTAACGCTGAATTTAAAAATACACGTCAAAATAACACTCTTAATTAGCATTTTGTACAAATACAATGCGGGGGAGCGGGGAAACGTCGCGACTAAGGAGTAAAGCTACAAAGGCCGAAGGTAGCGGGTTCGATTCTCGATGGGATCATGAATTTTCTATACTCAAAAAGAAATGAATACCAGGGACACGGTCAGCGCGTCTGGCCGCGAAACCAGGTGGCTCGGGTTCGATTCCCGGTCGGGACAAGTTACCTGGTTGAGGTTTTATCCGGGATTTTCCCTCAACCCAATTTGAGCAAATGCTGGGTATCTTTCGGTGCTGGACCCCGGACTCATTTCATCGGCATTATCACTTTCATCTCATTCAGACGCTAAATAACCAAAGATGTTGATAAAGCGTCGTAAAATAACCTAATAAAATAAAAATAAATACAGCTTAGTGATAGAGAGTTTGACTGTAGTTCAACAAGTCCCCGGTCCAAAGTCTGTGTTCTATAGACGCCACTGTTCTATAATAATTTTAATTATATTTAATTCTTAATACTAATTGTTTCATACAGTTATCACTACAATAGTTATTGAAGAAATTTATTTAGTTTCTGTGCGTTTCTTAACAGAAAAAAAGTAATTTTCAAAAGCTGATTTGCCATTGCTTAAGGGGACACTCAACTATATTTTGGAACTTTTTTCCTATTTGACCAATCTTTTTCAAATTTGGAGAAAAAGTTTAATATACACATGGAAAGTAACATGCAAAATCTCAGCTCATTAGATCCAATACTTTTCAGAATAAAAAATATTTCAATTTTTAATCAATCATTAATTGAAATACTTACTTATTGGCTTTTAAGGAACCCCGAGGTTCATTGCCGCCCTCACATAAGCCCGCCATTGATCCCTATCCTGAGCAAGATTAATCCAGTCTCTACCATCATATCCCACCTCCCTCAAATCCATTTTAATATTACCTTCCCATCTACGTCTCGGCCTCCCCAAAGGTCTTTTTCCCGCCGGCATTAATTGAAATATCACTTTTAATTATATTTCTTTTATTTTTTGGCTTTGTGCATTTGACTGACTTCTCAATGAACAGGGGAAGAATTCTGCTTATTGATTTAGTTCTGTCACGTAAATTAGTGTAGAAATTTAATTTTTCATGTCTACGACACTTTTTCTCCAATTTTTAAGTTGAGTGTCCCCTTAAACCGATTTATTGATCGGTTGATATTGCTGCCGTGTGACATCTGGCGGGAAACAATAAATCGGCGTAAACAGTTGAAAGTCAGTGTTAAAAATACTTTTTGCGCTACCGTAGACTATAATTTTCAGTTTCTAACATCTTATCTAACGTTAAAGATCTACTCTCTGGAATGGGTTTCTACAAAAATTAGTTACTTATAGATTGTTTTTAGAGAAATCAGAGGTTCAATGCCGCCCACACATAAGCCCGCAATCGGTCACTATCCTGAGCAAGATTAATCCAGTCACTAGCGTCATATCCCACCTCTATCCTGGGATAAAATTCCAATTTTTATATTTCCATTCCGTAATATGTTCTGGTCACGAGACATATTCATATTACTTTCTCTTTTCGGCATTTACCGTCCCGAGGGGTGACTTTGTGCCATGAGGGTGACTTTGTGCCATTCGCGAAAAACGTATGGAAGTATTCTTTAAGACCGTGACAAGGTTTTAAAGTCTACTTCCTTACGTTTAGTAGTCTTTAAGACCTTGTGACGGTTTTAAAGACTACTTCCTTACGTTTTTTAATGAAATGCGGGAATGGCACAAAGTCACCCTCCTGGCACAAAGTCACCCCGCGCGACGGTACTTCCAAACTTATCTCATTACTTGCTTGAAGTAAAATCCCCGTGTTTTCCCTAACAGTTTGTGGATTTTTTCCTAACAAATTCACGTCATCCGCATAAACAAGCAGCTGATGTAACCCGTTCAATGGTCCACCACTGTGGAGTACTGGTCAGCACGTCTGGCTATGAAACGAGAGGGTCCGGGTTCAAATCCTGGTTGGGACAAATTACCTGATTCGGGTTTTTCCGGGGTTTTCCCTCAACCAATTGAAGCAGAATTGCTGGGTAATTTTCGACGTTGGACCTCGGACTCATTTCGCCATCATTAATTCACATATCATCATCATCTATACAATAGCCCGGGTTAAATTCACGGTGAAGCGTGCTGTACTTGTACAAGAGCGCGGCCGTTCGGCTACTCAATCATTCACAAGAATAGGAGTGGTAAGCACAATAAGCCTCAGGCTGCAGTGCAAGCCTTCGGGTCCCTCCTCCGTAAAAAGAGAGAAAAAAAAGTTCAATTCCGAACTCTCTTTGTTTTCCTGTACTTTCTTAATAGCATATAATAGAGAGAAAATTGGCCACCAGCGTGGTTCAGTCGGCTGAGGTGCTTGCTTCCCGATCCTGAGTTGCACTCGGAGCGGGTTCGATTCTCGTATGGGCTGATTACTTGGTTGTTTTCTTTCCGAGGTTTTTGCCAACTGTAAGGCGAATGTCAGGTAACCTGTGGCAAATCCTCGGCCTCATCTCGCCAAATACCATCTTGCTATCACCAATTCCAACGACGCTAAATAACCCAGTAGTTGATACAGTGTCGTTAAATAACAAATTTAAAAAAAACTAGAACAAAGTTAAAAAGTAAAGGTAACAGTGCATCTCCTTGTTTTAGCCCGCAGTGAATTGGAAAAGCGTCAGTCAGAAACTGGTCTATATGGACTCTGCTGTACGTTTCACTGAGACACATTTTAATTAATTGATTAAATGGCGATCTTACTCATGTTAATTATGTAAGCATGTGTGGCTTACAGCTGTTTCGGTGCTACTTGACACCATCCTCAGAGTGCTAAGACGTACGAGCCGATTAATGGACTCTCGTCCGCCTGAAGTGAACAATCATTCATCAGTTCAGGACTAACATGTGGTTAGCACAAAGATCGCCCAACCGTCGTAGCTGACATGTTGAATTACGAAACCGAATTTCGCTACGCACTGTATCTTCCCAAATTCACCACGATGCTGGTTGGGCACGGATTTCATATAGTTTCGTATCCCAACCCATCCCATCCCATCCCATCCCACTCCATTCCATCTAATCCCATACGGTACCTTATCATCCAATCCCATCCCATCCCACCCCACTCCATTCCATCTCATCCCATACGGTACCTTATCATCCAATCCCATCCCATCCCACTCCATTCCATCTCATCCCATACGGTACCTTATCATCCAATCCCATCCCACCCCACTCCATTCCATCTCATCCCATATGGTACCTTATCATCCAATCCCATCCCACCCCATCCCATCCCATCTCATCCCATACCATTCATCCCATCCCATCCAAGCCCATCTCATACTATTCCATCTCATCTCATCCCATCCCATCCCATCCCATCCCATCCCATCCCATCCCATTCTACCCTATCATATACACAGACTATATATTATCAAATATATATCATGCAATGTCATGACACGCCACGCCACATCACATGACATCACATATCAAATCATATCACACCACACCATTATAATATCATTTCAAATCATAAGTTTATATCATATGAATCTTATCATATATCATATCATATCATATCATATATAATATCATATCATATCATATATCATATCATATCGTATCGTTATTGTATCGTTATCGTATCGTATCGTATCATATTGTATTGTATCATATCATATCATATCATATCATATCATATCATATCATATCATATCATATCATATCATATCGTATTGTATCATGTCATGTCATGTCATATATCATGTCATGTCATGTCATGTCATATATCATATCATATCATATCATATCATATCATATCATATCATATCATATCATACCATATTGTATCATATCATATATGCCATGCCATACAATATCATATACCGGTACACTGTTCTACTGTGTTGCACATTAATCTGCAGAGATTCTTCAGCATCAGTGAGATGATGGGATGATTATGAACTGAAGAGGACATAGTTTTTTAAAAGACTACCTCGAACCTTTCCAAAGCGAAGTGAGGAAAGTCATAAAACATCTCTGACACAGAACTCCATCGGGTTGCTCTGAAGTCAAACCCAGCAAACACTGCATAATTAATATAAAATGTAAGATAGCTGACTGTTTTGCAAGGTGGATAGTATCTCCCTCGAGAAGGAAGAGTCGAGATTTATCAACTACAATGATTTGTAAAAACTGGTCGAGATAAGCCTGAGTAATGGTTGTAAACCTTCGAATAAATAGAGATTTGGGGAAATGTAATCACAAACAATTCACTTGATACAATATTGCACAGAATAGCTGCTCTTACTGCTACTGCATGAAAATGTAATAGTATAATAGTCAAGGTTAAGGGGATGTCAAGGTTAAATAATAGTGAAAAATTAAGAAAATCCACTTAAAAATTTACTGTGACTACCTATTTAGACTGAGTTCAAAAATCTAATTAATTTATATTTCCATAACTATTTTCAAGCCTTTGAGGCAATATGAACTAAACATTTTGAAAATTTTGTCGCAATGAGGCTTTTAGGACATCAATAGAAAATACATTTAAAAAATATAATTTCAAAACTATTAACCCTAATTGCGTCAAATTGTTTAGAGATGATAGTATTGTAGGCATGTTTATGTACCGGTAATTTAAAATTGATAAATTTTGGATGAAAACTGTAGAAGTTTTAAAAACACATAAGTGTCCCCTTAAGTCTTTCGTACCTGAAGAAGAGAAGACACCCGACACTCCACCTTCATTATTGGTTGCCATTTCAATTGGATGCTCAGCAGATGGTAAAAACTCAGGGAATGGGAGAGTTAATCAGTCTGATTATGAGATTATATGGAGGAAAATATATTTAGGACCTGAAACTAAAATATAACTGCAGGAATATCATGAGTTATGACTAGAGACTGGCACAATATGAAGGAAATGTTGTCGAAAATAATATGAAATATACTTTGGCAAAATGTGAAATAAATATTTCAATGCTAGAATAACTTCGTTTCTAAACCATATGAAGCATAAACCTATAGATATTAATTGTTTTGTCCATTTTTAAATGCTACCAAATAAAATACGATAAATCGGCATAATTAAACAGTATGTTTGTAACATAAAATCCTTGCCTAGATGCACGAACTTGGTAAGTCGATTTTGTACACTGAAGAGAGAGAGAAAAAAAAAGAGCTCTTATATTGGCTGGACTGAACACTGGTTACGATATAACACAAGTAACTTTTCTACATTTTCTGAGGCAAGATTATTCCTTCTCTCAGTTAATATTGTTTTGTTCGATGAAAAATTGATGGAGTTGCAAAAGGAGGAGAAATTAAGTATACAGCAAAACTGATTGTTGAAACTCATTTAAAACATTAATTTACACGTATAAAACTGAAAAGACTTTCATTGGATTAGAAATAATGAATAAGAGTGGAACAGGATCCACTTATTTTGTTGTATTGTATTGTATTTATTAACATTCCATGGTATTCATACATTGCTTACAGCTAGAATATGGAACAAGTCAAAAAACGTAATACTATTATAAAATCTTAATTTACAGTCACAGTCTAGAAGAAATATATACAGATGAGATTTACAATATAGTATACTAGTACAACACAAAGTTTTAGTATTAATTTAATGAAGTGTTATTGAATGTCATGAATTCACCTACAGAATAGAAGGCGTGAGAAATTAGGTACTTCTTCAATTTGGCTCTAAATAATTTTATGTTTTGAGTTTCATTTTTTATATCGATAGGGAGGCTGTTAAAAATTTTTACTGCCATATAACGCACTCCTTTTTGATAGCACGATAGACTTGCCAATGGAGTATGGAAGTCATTTTTTGACGTGTATTTATGCTATGAACTGTTGAATTAGTTACAAAGTTTTCACGATTACATACAAGGAAGATTATTAATGACAAGATATACTCACAAGCCATGGACATTATTTGTAGTTTTTTGAAAATAGTCCTACAAGATTCCCTAGATTTGGCACCTACTATTATTCTAATTACTCTTTTTTGTAATAGAAATATAGGCCTACTGTTACTATCTGTGGAATTTCCCCAGAATATTATTCCAAAACTCATTACCGAGTGGAAGTATGCAAAGTATATTGTTTTTAAGGTATTGATATTTACTATCTTTTGCATATATATAATAGCAAAACAAGCTGAATTTAGTTTGGGGGTAATTTCTTGAATATGATTTTTCTAATTTAACACATTATCGATTTTTAAGCCAAGAAATTTGGTTATTGTTGTTTCTAGTAGGGATCTGTTGTTAATTATTACGCTAGAAATTTGCGAGATTGAATTTGGACAGGATTTAAATTGAATTATGTTAGTTTTGTTACAATTTAATACTGTACCAATTTATTGACTGAGAACCAGTCACATATTTTGAAGAGAATTCTCGAATTCCTTGACGCTACAATCTCAATGCCTCTAAACGGGAATTTGGAGATTTTACTGGCCTTGGCAATCCCAGAATATTGGAATATTGGTGTTTCCTGGAAAACATCTGTATTGTCTTATATCTGGAAAGCCCGGTTCAGTGGTACCAGTAGTTATGAAAATATTTGTGGGGGGGGGGGGAATAACATCGTGGAAAGTACGAAAATAATCTGTTCTGGGAGAACTCGACATTTGGGAGATTCGACACTTTTAAGAAAAGTTGTCATTGCGTGCACTGTTCCTAATGAAAAAAAGTTTGAACTGCATTAGTTCTGTGTTGACTGTGTTTGTAATCTCTGTGTAAGTGAATCTCATGTCTTCAACTTCTCTTTTATGTTCACAGAAAGGAATAAACACAACAAATGTGAGTTACCGGTACACTATTCTTTTCGGTCATGAAATATAATACAGGCCTACCATCTTTAGTTTAGTGTAATTTGACTGAATGTGGGTGATATTAGTAGATGCACAAATTATTGTATATGTACATCATTTTACAGGTTCGTAAAGACGCCAAAATGACTCCTAAAAAAATTATATTTGTTTCGAGTGTGCTCTATCTTTTGAATGAAGGGGTATCTCAGGGAGATTTCGACACTATGTTTTGGGAAGATCTCGAGTTCTCTCTGATTTCGCTTGTGGACCTTCTTAGATGACTTGGGGGGATGTCTCTATCAAAATGTTTGTATTTTTGGTCTTAGGAGAGTTGTAACCCTTCATAGACTTTTTAGTGCCACTTTGTTCTCTATCTGTTTTTCTCACAAGTGACACCAATAAGGCAGCACTCATGAAGCAACTAAGCCAGGAGATAATGGAGTAGGGTGGCCAGTTCCTTTCCACATCCATTGCATATATCGCTAATTAGTAACATATTACACTAATCAGACTTCAGATGTATATAAACAATTTATTGTTTCGGAATATGTATGATAAGACTTTGTGTTAAATTTTAACGTACCTTGTTAACATGTTTCGACCTATTTTGGGTCATCTTCAGAACTGGTCGTTGTTGGTCTTGGCGCCTCTTGTTTCCTGTGAGGGTGCGTTCTTAGTGTAGAGTCAAAGAGTGTATGTGTTTTGAAATTGAGTTGTGTGTTGAGAATATCGTTGGGGTGTGTTTTCGTGTGTCTGTATATTTCATTGACTCTATACTAAGAACGCACCCTCACAGGAAACAAGAGGTGCCAAGACCAACAACGACCAGTTCTGAAGATGACCCAAAATAGGTCGAAACATATTAACAAGGAACGTTAAAATTTAACACAAGAAAGTCTTATCATACATATTCCGAAGTGATACAGTATTAAAAGTTGTGTAATCAAGATGTATAATTTATTGTTTTTTGTCTGACACATGTCGTCAAGTGAGATGTTCTGTCTGATAATAAATGTACAGATACGGAAATAAAATTTGGAGCTCCCTTATTGTAAAAGTTTCGCTTACAACACACTACGCATATGCAGTAAACAAGAGCCCCTGTATATATGTTGCTTGTGGACAATCGTGCGAAACTGCTGCCTAAATACAGGTAGACTCCCATCAAACTCACTCCAAATTTTAATTTCATATCTGTAAATATCAGCCAGAACCTCAATCAGAGTACCATGTACAGTATGTGTAAGATATGTCATTATTGTTATAATTTATCGACGAATATATTCATGCTGTGTTTTAGAACGTTTGAATGGATGAGAAGAGAAATACGTTATGCGGAGATGCTAGTTTTTCCTCCTCTGCAATGTTTCAAGTCAAACGATAGAACCACAAAATATTTCTCTTCAATATAAAATATCTTGTCAGAAAATCTACAAGTTTCCATTACTAAATCCAAGTAAGTACGAGAAATTAATTGAAATCAATATGTACAAAATAGTGTTTTTCTTCTGGCATATGCTTATAATATTTTTATGAAGCAAAAAATGTGTAAAAATATTAGACCTATTTTAACATGTCAATTATTTTGTATAAAATTATGATGAATGTAAAATTCGTGTGGGACAGGACAACCGAACAATTTAAAGCACAAATCCCAAGTTTATTCATCTAACAGTATGTTACATCTGTCGTATCTGTTGAAGAAAAAATTGCTCCTCAATGTTGCAGGATGGTGACACTGAGTTCTGTTCTCTCCTGTGTATTTCTCGTCATACATTATTCCGCTGCCAATAACAATTACAAAAATATCACATTCCAAGAAACCAAGGAGTTTAAAATTTCGGAAATAACCAGCAGCAATATGTCGCATCAGGTACAGTAGCAAATTATAGATGTATCGGTAGTGGTATTCTTTTCCCTAAGGTGGCAGCAAGGAACCTTTCCTGGAATTCCTTGTCAGCAGTAATTGGAGTCTAAAATCTTTTAAGTACACTATATTTAGAAATTCTTTTATTGAATAGAACTAGGCTCTTGCGGAAGTTTCTAAATAATTTGCTTTACATGACCAAGTTATTATTTTTTTCTCCTCTATCTTCCTTTTTTTTCCTTGTTCTTTATTATCTTGATATTTTACTTAACCTTTTGTAACTGTATGCCTATGCTATATAGTACGCATTTGCTATTCAACTTTTTATGTATTGAAACTCACATGTATTCTCCAATTAGTATATTATATCTCAAGTAAATTAATCGTCGAGTTTATCTCGAGCAGTTTATGTCTATAAATTGTGTAGGCCTATATTCCCCTTATATTGTGGAACTAATTTTGATTATATGTTATTTTCTACTTTACTTTATGTTCTCCTTGTATTATGTAACTGATCTTAACTATTTGTAATTTTCTACTATATTTTAAGTAATCTCTATAGCAGTGATCGCCAAAAGCTGTGTCGCGACACATGCCCCTGCCTCCACTCAAGCGTAACCATGGTATTATACCCCCCACCCTCTGTTTACAGTCTTCACTTCGATATAAGTAAAGACGGACGTACACATGTAATGTGACAAATGTGTAGGATAATATGTTTCAATGTCTTTTCCAAAACAGAAAACAGATAATATGTAAAAACTTAATTTTAAGGAGCATGGGAGGAACAGTATTTCTTTTGTGCAGATGGCAAAAATATGAGATATTTAATTTGTTGTAAAATTTTAAATGAAGTATAAAAGAACAATGTACGTTGTCATTATTCTTCCATGCCCTTACCTGTAAATTGAATATTTCATTAATAAACAAACAATAAAAAGTATCGGCTTCTATGTCTTAATCGGGGTAAAATACTTCCATGTTTCTTCGACGTATGTAGTTTAATTTGAATATTTCATTAATAAACAAACAATAAAAAGTATCGGCTTTTTCTAATATCTGCTGATGTAAAGTACACGTTCTTTTTATGGTAAATAAGAAAATATATTTTATTTTATTAATAATATAAAAATAATGAATAGAAGGATAAAAGTTAACACAGGAAAAGTATGCGTAGTTAATAAGAAGAAGAATATTATATGTTTTTTTTTTTTTTTTTTTTTTTGGTCACAGTCCGTCTCTGCATTGCCATTCATACATTACCTGAGGAGACACCCACTTCACCCCTCTCCCTACTATAGTGGTGTGCGGGTTGTATTTCTATTACGTCACAATTTCGTGGTGTTTGGCAACCACTGCTCTATAGTATCTCCTTTTGTTTTGTCTTGTATTCTATTACATAATTATGTATTTCCTGTATATTATTCAAACCTGGTTGAGTGCAAGAGAAGGCCTTATGGCCCTAACTCTGCCAAGCAAAATAAAATTACTATTACTATTACATTAATTGACACTAGTTATAAGCCACCGGTGTGGCTCAGTCGGTTAAGTGCTTGCCTGCCAGTCTGAAGTTGCGTTCGGGTGCGGGTTCGATCCCCGCTTGGGCTGATTACCTGGTTGGGTTTTTTCCGAGGTTTTCCCCAACTGTAATGTGAATACAAGGTAATCTATGGCGAATCCTCGGCCTCATCTCGCCAAATATCATCTCACTGTCACCAATCTCATCGACGCTAAATAACCTTGTAGTTGATACAGCGTCGTTAAATAACCAACTAAAATAAAGACACTAGTTATAAACTAGGTCATTACAAGTAAAGTGTTTATTAATATTGTTCTGATACGATTAATAAACAATTGAGATTTTTTTTTGTTTTTCGAGAAAATTAATTGCAACATGTAGCAATGCTACAAAGCATAAATGGCAGTACATCAGTGGCGTACGCAGAATTTTGACAAGGAAGGGGGTTATTACTGAAATTGTTTACAATTTACATTATCGGTATTTAAAATTTTGTGAATTTGTATTATTATTATTATTATTATTATTATTATTATTATTATTATTATTATTAGCTGAGTTTTCACAAGAGGATGTGAAACTAGTTTCGGGAAGAATATTCGCGACAACACTGTCACGTTGTGACTACGAAGAAACATTTGCCAATGTGAAATTTTCACTAACCTCACGAGAAACACAACGCGACTTTTTGGTAAAAAAAATTGTAAAATTTAGCTTCGCGGTAGTTTAGAAATATCAGAGAACCCGGAACGACAAACAACCTTTTCGATAGGTTTCACAAGTTAAATTTCATATTGTCGACTTCATTTTATTACAAGGTCGGTACTAGGCAGTAGGTCTCTCTATAATAAAGATAGCATTGTTATAATTCGAACGTGCTGCAGCACCAAGCACAGGGATTATATTGAAGGAGGCATAGGGGGACTATGCCTTCTGTCGATGTAGATTTTGTTACTCTGACAGTAAAAAATTAGAGAAAGAGAAACGATTATGGATAAAAAAATACTCAAATCTAAACATGTAATTTTTTCAAAAAGTTCAAGGGGGGTTCAAATCCGGTAACCCCACCCCATTGCGTACGCCTCTACAGTATATACTCCATTTTACTAAGTTGTAGAGGGGTGGGTGTAGTTCTGTCTAAGGTAACCTGGCTCAGGAGTGAGCAATTTTCAGCGAGTTCCAAATATTAATTTTTTTTCTAATTCGCACATGAAATTACATATTTGTAGACAGTCGAAAAGACTACAATTTAAGAAATTATTACTGGTAGGAAAGAGATAGTGACAGATTCATACAGATACAGAGTTATATATTCATTGCACTTTTCCATTTGTAGACCGCTTTTAAATATCATAATATTAAGTGATATTAATTTCGGAATATAAAGTATATATGCTTTCACGTCTTAATCAACTAGGTTACCTTGTTGACTAGTTTCGGCCTGGGGGGTCATCTGCTTTATATTCCGAAGTGATATATGATATATATATTTCTTCACAGCACTTCTTTACATGTAATGGTGTACCTCACATTTCTGTATCCGGTGCCACCATTAACATATTATTACAATAACACATTATTTGCAGTACACGTCTCACACATACTCCCAATTACGCAATGTACCTTTTTTGTTACTTGGTCAATCTCCCCTTCAGTATTTCCCTACATTTCATTTGCTATTCTCTATTTGTTCATTAAACCTAATCTATCTAATATTATATACTACTTTCACACCCCCCTTATCCTCTAACTACTATTCACTAAAATATCCATTTAAATTTTTCTCTATAAATTATCATATTGGATTATTTGCCTATTTGTTTTTTTGACATTTTATTCAATTACTGTTCCAACGTTCAAATGTTAGTACTAAGTTTATGCTGTCACTTGTTCATTTCTCTAAACCCTTTCTCACTATTTTCAGTCATTCCTATTTGCGCTCACTTTCACTTTCTCACTATTCTGCTTACACCTAAACCATTGTCACTATTCTCACTTCCTATAAATACTTATATTTTATTTTACACATCTGCTTATACACTTTCTCTCTCCCCTATACTTCTCGATCTTTTCCAGTTTCACTTTACTTGCACTTTTTGATCACAACCCCACTTTTTTTCTACACATATAAAATATCTCTGCTAAATCCTCAACTGTCGCAAATTCTGATCTTTCTTTACTGTTCGTCTCTGCCTTATTTCTGACTTTATCTTTCTTTCTATTTATTTCTTCTTCTATTCCTCTTTTATTCCCCCCCCCCACGCTTTCACTTTCACATACTAGATTTCCACTTACACTTGCACCCTTATTCTTTACAATACTTTCTTCCCTATCACTTCCTGACTCTTGGTTTCTCTTTTTATCACCCCTCGCCTTTTTTCTAGCGCCGGTGTTGTTTGTTCTGTTATTGTCAGCATTCCTTCTGGAGTGCGCTAACCTTACCACCATCGTATGTAGACTAGGAATCCGCTTACATTGCGTGATCACGTTACTGTTTTCTTCTCCTAGCTGCGCCATCATCTTTACACTTCCTCATACGTCAGTATGTGGGTTCCTGAACTCCTTACTAATCGCTCCTGTTACCATGTGTTGATCTGCGACAATCACTTGTTCTGTCCTTGAAGTTGTCGAAGTGATATAGTGTTAAAAGTTGTGTAATAAATTTATTAATTTATTGTTTCTTTATTTTTTTACAGGTATCAATTCAGCAAGTAATTTCTATGCCCATTGAAAAATATGACATGTGTTTTCAAAGAGAATATACTGCAAAAATTGATGATAACTCAGTTGCTACTCATTACAACAATACACTACAACTTCAAATTAAAATGATTAATATGAGTGTTGAAAAAATTCCCTGTAACAGCAATTCAATGATTACAGCTCCAAGTCCACCTTTGTTTATAGCTGAAAAGTTACTCAAATTATCGATAGAGGCAAATCTGAATGAAAATATTACAGCTGGATTTTTGATATTGGACTTTATGTGTTGGAAACGAAACAAAAGGTAATATTAATTTGAAAATAACTTTTCAATACTTGGTAAACTTAAGAATTGTGTTCGTCACAATAGAACAAAGGTCAAAAGTTAAATACAAACAAACTTATGCAGATGAGTGTATAACTGACATATTATTTATAAGTACTTGATCAACATAATGTTTACTTTAAGGGACCGCAATGAAGAAAAGAAGTAGAAAATATGAAGACGTATACAGAGTGTCTCAGAAATAAACAGACAAAATTTTATGGAATGTTCTTTAAGCTAAGTGGGGTGCACACATTATTTTTTTAATTATGTTTTAATTTCACTGTAGGCGCGTGCACAACAATAAACTGCATAAAACTACCTACTAATGACAGCACGTCTGTCTGTCTGTCTGTCCACACAAATATAACATTAATGGAATGGCTTTGTACAGAACTTTATATTTTATTTCTTAACTAAGTCCTGTTAAATTATTTTGATTTTTTTTTAATTGCATAAGCCTAACAGCCCCTTTAGACAAAATTGGACATATATTTTTGAATATATGTATCCAAACCCAACCATTGGAATGTTAGGTAATTATGTAGATATTTATATTCATTTATATTTGTATACCGGTACTTGTAATTATTTTTTACTATCGAATAAAGAAAATCTAAATATTCAGCTATAAAAGGAACCAGCCATATTTCTTCACTTGTTTTGAAGGTCCAAAGAAAAATATGGTATGGGGTACAAAATGGACTCCGCCCAGCTTGCCAAGGGTTAATATTTATTTCATGAAGGCTACACGCATAAAATAAAATAAACCATACAATTTGAAACTATAATGGTACCATTACTTCAGTTTTAGGGAAATATGTTTCCTGTCATAATTTTACAAAATTTCTCACCCCAACCCATCCCCACTTGATTCTGACCGTTTTCTGCTAGGAAAAGCGGACTACCCTCTCTCCTAAACATCCCTTCCTGCTGGTTTACTTGTTTCGGCGCAGCAAGTGCCATGAGTTTGGAGCTGAACTCTACATAACGGAGAAAGAGACCCGTATTCAATAATTTTCTTGGATGAGGCTAGGTTCCACCTCCATGGGTTAGTGAACTCATAAAATAATCCTTATTTTCTCTCAATGAAACCTAACATCATTCATGAAGTACCATTCCACAATGAGAAAATTGGTTCATAGTGCATCATGAGTGGCGAAAGAATTTATTATAAGACCAATTTTTATGAGACAACAGTAGACACATATGTGAATACGAATTTTCCCTCTTTATTTTGAGAATTAATCAACAAGGAGCGTAAGTTTGTCTTTTTTCATCAGGATCTGTCAGAGTGCATAAAGCCATGTTTCAATGACAGAAATTGAGAGAATTTTCAACGAGGGCAGAGTTCTTAATAGGGATGTGGCCTTCCCAGTCCCCCGACCTATTCACTGTGACTTTTCTCTCTCGGATAAATTTAAAGATGTCGTATACAAGATAAACCCACACCCTGGAATAATTTAAACTTAATATTCCTCAGGAGATTGACATCATTTCTCAGCAAGTGGTGGATAATTTCTTAATGAGGTGCCATAAATGTATTAGACAACAAAAGCACCTTCGTTTTTTAAGCTGCAGAAATTCTCAAACCTATAATAATTTATTATTTAGAGTATATTTCATACACAGAATAATGTTGGGAGTTTGAATTCAGAAGTGCAAGAATTATGAATTGACCTTATATTTCAGTAAAACATTTGCTTATTAACAGCTCTTTCAGGGACTGTGGAGTTTCACTTCTTCTACATAAGAACCTGATAAATCATACTGCAGGTGTGCTGTATATGGATGCCTGGATTCTTGAACCAGTGAGGGCCTTCAAAGGACATACAAGGCGACTTCATATTCACTGCAACCCATTCTTGCAACTTGGGGTCTTTAAAACTTTGATAGGTGAATGCTGTTACGAAGAAATGTTGCTCAGAGGGACTGGAAGTGGAAATACAGTGATCCAGAATAAACCTATGTTGAAATCTCTTCATATAATTCACGCCCTGAAGAACACTACGAAAGGTATTAAAGCATTGCTTACAGTGTCGTACCAATTCAATTGCTTGAACTTCACTTTTTTCACTTTTTAATATGTCTTTATGTGCAGTACAAATAAATATGATGATAGAAGGATTTGTTTCGAGAATTACACGTTTTAAGAAATCCCCAGTAGTTAAACATTTGTTTCTGACATGCTTTCTTTCTATAGTAATAGTAGTAGTAATTTATTCACCATAAAGACTTTTACAAATCATGGCTTCGTCAATCTTATTTCTAAGTCTTAATCTAGTTTCTGATTATATTATAGATATATTTATGAATTTGTAGCTTTGTTATTGCAGGACATCTGCTGACATGATTTAAGAAGAACTATATATAAGATAGTACTGTACTGTATAAATATAATAATAATAATAATAATAATAATAATAATAATAATAATAATAATAATAATAATAATGTTAACAGCAATAACGACCTATATGCCTTCACAATTACACATTAGTAGGCACTTTCATGCAAGGTCTAAAGACATAAATTCCTCTACAGTATATGGCATATGATGCAGCAGCAACCTGTTGACCATGGTTTTAAACTTCTTTTGTTTACTACTTATTATGGAGCTTGGAATTTTATTATACATATTTATGCCTCTATGTAAAATACTTTTAAGACTTGTGGTAATTCTGTGAGTGGACAGATGGATATGGCTTGATGTTCTTGTTGGATACATGTGGTAGTCTGAATTCAATTTGAATTTTGCTTTGTTTTTTATGAATGAAAGACACTGTTTCTAGAATGTATATACAAGGCACTGGCAGAATTTTGAGTTCCCTACAAATTTCTTTACTTTTCGACCTTATAGGTGCTTGTTTCATAATTTTTATAATTTTCTTCTGTAGGTTAAAAATTTCCGTAATTTTGCTTGTTGCGCCCCATAATGGTATGCCATACTGAATCTGGGAATGTATATAGCCAAAATACATAGATCTGAGAACTTCATTAGAGGTTGTTTTGTTTAAAATTCTGAAAGCATATATATAGCAGTTCAATTTTTCTATAGTTTTCTCAACATGATAGTTCCAGGTTAAAGCAGAGTCGATCCAGATGCCTAGAAATTTTGTATTTTTAACTTCCATTATGTCTTTATCATTTATTTTGATAGGAGTAGAATTTTGATCGCTGCTATTGTTAAAGAGTATGTAAACAGTCTTATTAATATTCAGTTGTAACTTACTTTGCTGAAGCCAGTTTTGGAAGTGGCCATTGCTCTGATGGCCTGTTGGTCTATGTAAATCTCTTTACTGTGGTAACAAATCTACGGGTATGTAATGCATTTGTGTAAAGTTTGGAAAATCTTGCATTGGATGTAATTTATTTATTTATTTACCGGTATTTACTTATTTATTTGTTTTTATTTATTTACTCATATTATTTACACATTTATTTTAATTATTTATTTATCTCTTTATTTATTTCTTTATTTATTTACTTATTTGTTTGTTTGCTTATTTATTTCTTTATTTAGTTATTTATTTATATATTTTATATACAGGTACCGTACTTATTCATTTATTTACACATATTTATTTTATTTATTCAATTGTGATAAACGTATGTTTAACAAATAGTGGAAGCCGAGGATTATATAATGGTTAAGAATTCTTACAGAACTAAGAGAATTTGCTGAGAACAATTATTATTAATTATGGTTCATTTAACAATGCTCGCAACTGCAGAGGTTATATTAGCATCGCTGGTGTGCTGGAATTTTGTCCCACAGGAGTTCTTTTACATGCCAGTAAATCTACTGACATGAGCCTGTCGCATTTAAGCACACTTAAATGCCATCGACCTGGGCCAGTATCGAACCCGTAACCTCGAGCACAGAAGGCCAGAGCTATACCGACTACGCTAGCAAGGACGACGAATTTGCTGAGAACATATAGTTTGAATTATTATGAATAATTGATTATGTCTCTTTTAATGTTTGCTTAAAATACACTAAAACTATGTTCCATTTTGTTTGTTCACAGTGAACTTCGCAAACTTGACTCAGTTAACCAGTCTTGCGCTTCCAGACACTTCATTGACTCAACTCTCCGAAGACATGAAAATGCTCAAGCAACTCACTTTCCTGGATGTTTCTATCAATAATCTTACCAATTTATCCATTGATATTTTGGCAAGCATGGACCTCAGAGTGTTAAATGTGTCTTCCAATAATCTAAGAAGCCTTCCATCCGACTTCAGTCGTCTCAAACACATTAGAATTCTAGATATATCCAAAAACGCAATTTCTTCTGGCGACATTTATAGCATATCTTTTCTAAATAATTTAGAAGAACTGGTTTTGTCCAATAATAATATAGACAATATTCCTAAAGAAATGTCATCTTTAAGTAAGTTAAAATTACTTGATTTGAGTTACAATCGTCTGAACACATTCCATTATTTAGAAGGAATAGAGCCTTACACTTCATTAGAAATACTCAAACTCTCTTACACAGCTTATGTAATGAGAGATGAAGATATACTAGAGAAAGTAATGACAGAAAAAGACATACTAGAGAAAGTAAATTCTCTGAAGTATATAGATTTATCGGGCAATACTAAATTTATGTGGGCACAGGAGCCATTTAGATTTCTCAGAAATAAACATGACCTTGAGTTACTTAACATGTCAGGAATAGATATGAGTGTACAAGGTGGGCTTAATATCAGTTTTAGAAATGAAGTCCAATATTTAAAGAACTTTTCAAAATTGAAAGTTGTGGATCTGAGTAAATGCAAGATATCCTTCCTCGATCCAATAATATTTACAAAATTTCAGAATCTTGAGGAATTATATTTATCCACAAATAATCTAAAAACAATTCCCAGTAATCTTATCGAATCGGCGAACTACATAAAAAAACTCGATTTGTCACACAATCTCCTCTCATTTGTACATTTAAACGTGACACAAAATTGTGAAATAAAATTATTGGATATTTCACACAATAATATAACTTCCCCAAAAAACATCACGTCATCGGGAAGGATCGTGTGGCTTGATCTTTCTTCAAATAACATTTTCCAATGGAATGACCCGAAGATTTTCTCAGTACCAACAGTAATTCAAAACGTGAATTTATCAAGCAACAGAGTTAACATCCTGACAGAACATATGAGAAAATCATTGGAAGTGCTCAATAGTGCTGATCTAGGAAGAAACCCCGTTGACTGTGAGAAATGTGAGTTGAAGCCTGTACAGAACTGGCTCTTGAATGGTGCCCGAAATAAGATTCACAATTATACTTGTCACTGGCCTATGGAAGATGAAGGCAAGAATGTAATCAATGTGAAGGTGGAATGTCTTCCAGGAAGAAATGGTGTTCATTATTCAATACAGATAATAATAGTTATTATTGCGGTTGTAGCCCTACTTTCAACTGGAATAATTGTGTACTGCTACCGCCTGCAAATTATGTACACTATTCATATGTTGAGTGTCAGATGGAATTCCAAAAGAAATTGCGACAGCAGTGTGGTAAAAGAATATGATGCTTTCGTATGCTACAGGTAAGTCATGAGTTATGCAGACCATGTGGTATGGTTACAATATGTTCTGTGTCAGATAGAGTTCTGCAGAAAATTTCACAACAGTGAGGTGAAAGAAAAAAAATGTTTCTATGCTGTTTGTAAGTAATTAATTATGGTAAAAAATGTGTCATTAATTTATATGAGGTAAAAGAATTTCAATTATTACAATCTTGATTTTTTCCAGAATTCATGTTGGATAATCTTACAAGGGAACTGTTCCAGGTCTTATAAGAGATTTATATATTCTTACTTTCGTATTTCTATATACCAGAGGTCTCCAAAAAGCGTATCATCATTCGTGCTCTCGATGCTGCCCGCCGAACACAGTGTGCTGTAAGGCTAGAGAAGGGGAAGAGATTCGTACCTCAACAGATGGTAGCGATCAGTGGGGGATCGTGGCAACGGTCTGCTTATGCTTACAAATAATAACATCAAAAGAATAAGAAATATCATTCGTTTGTATATTATTTTGACATACTATGAAGCTGGAGCCCCGTCTGTTGCTATTGACACAAGCCACTGTAAATTCAACCTCTTCTGTTCTATGGTGCCTTTCAGTGCCTGGAAAAGATCTTCTCCAGTTGTATTTTGTAATTACATCTAAACGACATTCAGACACAGTAAAATGTTCATTAACTTCTCGGATGAAAATGGCTAGGTGAGCTTTGTCATTTCTATCTGTCCAATTCAAGTGAGTAAGCTACAAACTGGTAAATTGTGGTTTCGACTTCAGGTTCAATTACATTTAAAATTTAGAAATTCTTTCTCTTAACTTTAATTCGAAACAATTTAATTTTCTTGAACTTTGACTTTGTTCTGGACACAGTATTTTAGTAACGTCCTGTATGCACGATTTTACAAATGATGCTTCCGTAAAGGGCTTCATTGATTTTCCAATATTCCAAGTTAGAACATGGCTAGCAAGGAGCTTTTTTGTTTAAGACTGAGGACACGTGTGTGATTTGTGTTTGTATTTTCTTGTTTTATATTTATCAAGATATTTGTAGGCCTACGCATTTCACCTAAAATTAAACGAAAAACTTTGTTTGTCATGCGGAACTGAGTGTAAATGTATTGTAATATACTGATTATTATGTATAACCAACAGTTATACAGATAGCCGCAAAATAAATTATTTTCACATGTCCAACATGCCTGTAATTGTATGATATTCTTTGTGAAGAGTCGAGTATTGTCGTCGCATGTTCAATTTTAACACACCCTTAAGAATTTTAGAATAAATTAAGCATTTCACATTCTCCCCACTAACACAAAAAAATTTCTCTTCCTATTCACCCTTGAATGTACAACGTCCATGATTAAAAGACATTGTGAAACGGTGGAACACTCCGACCAACACAATGATAATGGCAGTCCGCCACTGCTCTTCGTTCGTACATAAACATTGAGTACAGTATAGATGGGGATGGGTGAGGCAGAGCGCGCTCCTTATGTATTGGCTTCAGTTCCGTTCAGGAGCTTACTCACGAGTACGCTTTTGGAGACGTCTGCTATATACCATCTGTTTCTTCAATATGGGTAGAAGGACATTATATGCTCTATTTGCTGCACCAATCCTAGTTTCTACTTCTGTATGAATTTCATTATTACTTCTCAAACATGTGTCTAAATACATGAATTTATCCTTTTTCTTTCAAAACTATATTTACCTATTTTTATTATCTTATTTTATAGATGGGAGTTCCTTGACATAACCATATATTTCGACTTTTGCTCATTAATTTCTAATCCCAGTTTACTAGTTTGCTCCACTAAGGCTGTAAATGTTTCACTAACATCCTTTTGTCTGCTTCCCAGTATAACAAGATCATCTGCATAGGCTAGAATCTGGCTACATTTATTAAATATTGTTCCTTTAGTTTGGCTGGAGGCCTTCCTAATTGGAATTTCAAGTACAATAATAAATAACAAGGGTGCTATTGTATCCCCTTGTCTCAGGTCTTTACTATTGCATATACATCCCTATTGAGACCTCTGCACATCTTGACTAGTTTCCTGGGGAAACCTAGTTGGTGCATACCTTCCCATACTTCGTTTTTATCTTTCCACACACACACTGGCATACGCTGTTTTAAGATCAATAAACAGGCAGTGAATGTTTATGGATTGTTCCCAACATTTTTCTTGTATCTGTCTTATTGTAACAATTTGATCAGTGTAGAAGGCCATCATCATCATCCTTCACGAATTAGGCCTCTGTAGACCTGTTTCGGCCCCATCTAGCAGTCTTCTTAAAGGTCTTCCTGGTCGATGATGTCCTCTAGGTTTATACTGCATCATAATTTTTGGGATTCTTGAATTTTTCATTCTTCTTACATGATCTAGCCAATTGAATTTGTATCTGCTGATTTTTTCTTCTACTGACTCTACTTCTAATTGTTCTAAAATTTCTTCATTCCTTTTTCGGTCTAAAAGAGTATATCCTGCTGTCCTCCTGAAAAATTTCATTTCCGTTGCTTTCTGTTCATGTCTTTTTTCTTTAATGTCCAAATCTCGCTTCCGTATAAAAGGGAGGGTAATGCTAGTGTATTATATATTTTTATTCTTGTAGATTTTTGTACTAATTTAGCTTTTAATTTATTGTTTATTATTCCTAAAATTTGTGTAAATTTGGTAATTTTTTTGTTCACATCTTTTTCATTTTGATAAGATATTTCACAACCCAGATAATTGAAATTTTGCACTTGTTCGAGGCATTGGTTATTGTGTATTATCTTACTTCTGACTGGGTCTTGTCCTAAAAATGCCATTACTTTTGATTTTTGTGCTGAAATTTCCACCCCAAAATCTTTTAATATTTTATTTAATGTATACATTCCTCTATGTAAATTATCCTCTGAATTGGAAATTATGACTTGATCATCGGCATAGAGTAAGGTATTTAATGTTAGAGCACTGGTTATTTTGATTCCTGATGTGTAGATTTGGTTCCATTTTAAAATAATTTCATTTATATAGATATTAAATAAAGTTGGTGATAGTGGACAACCTTGTCGAACTCCATTATTAACAAATTTTCTTTCGGATATACAGTTATTTATTTTGACACTTATTTTGCTGTCTGTGTAGATTTCTATTATATTTTGTAATAGCAAATTTGGAATATTTTTATCTTGTAATATGTCGAATAAAAGGTCTCTTCGAACTTTATCAAAAGCTTTCACAAAATCAATAAAAGCTATATCGGTTTCTAAATTAAATTCTCTTCTTTTTTCTAACAATAGTTTGATACTAAATAATGGATCTACACATGATCTTCCTTTTCTAAAGCCTTTTTGACACTCCAGAAGGAAAGTTTCAGCATGTTTTTTTTTTTAATTTTTCATTTAAAATCCTACTAAATATCTTATAACATGTGTTGAGGATACTAATCCCTCTATAGTTTTCAACATTCTGTTTATCTCCTGTTTTATATATGGGAATAATTACACTATTTTTCCATTCTTCCGGTAAAAGTGTAGAAGGTCAGGTTGAAAACATTAAATGTGAAGACGAAGGCTCTTCAAGGGTTGCAGCACTCTGGAATTAAGTGTTAATTTTGAATTAGGCAAAAAAGCAACTAATTTAAGTTTTAAAATTCTAATTCTATAAAATGAATTGTTACAGACTGTTTAACCTTTGTTTTTCAGTGGCTCTGATAGTTCTTGGGTGTGCAATGAACTGTGCCCTCAACTGGAGAGAGAACCAGAAAATTACAAATTATGCATTCATGAACGCGACTTTCCTGTTGGTACATTTATCATCAGAAACATAGACAAGGCCATCCGAAGCAGCCGACACACTATTATTATTCTCACCAACAAATTTCTTACCAGTTCCGTAAGTCTATTAATCATATGTCTTCTTCTTCAATCGTGTTTCCAGCACTTGAAACCTCTTCTGCGTTCCAGGTCAATTCGTTCACAGCACAATGTTCAATATACAGAAAATTAAGTACAAAAATGTCCACAATTAAAACATCAAATCAAATACCGGTACCGCCTCTAGTCAAAATGTCCAATATATAGAAATGTCCACAAATCAAAATGTGCAATATACAGAAATGTCCCCCACAAGTCAAAATATTCAATATGTGTTATGCACAGAGACGATTATTCATCATTCTTTTTGGAGAGCTACATCACCAAGATTCACACTTTCTATGAGGAATTCCAATGAAATAGCACTGCAAGGAAGTTATACAGGGACATCATTTTATTTTTACTTCAATTTTTATTGTACCTGAGTTTTTTAATGTACTTCACTCCCACCCCTTCTACTAATGAAGTTCAACCGTCCTCCACACAGATCCAAGACCGCATATACAATCATAGTAGCATTACTGTCATAGTAAACAGTACGTTCCAAAAATATGTTCGCGTTTTCCAGTGACGAAAGAGCTTTCAATATTGCATCATTTTCCATTTGCCTACGTCGCCTCCCGGTTTCCCCCACCTGCTTCTATTCGCCTCTCTGTAGATGCTAGTGGCTGGGGTGTCTTAGCTCTTTTCTGAAAACATTAATTTCTGTTAGGAATTGGACGTCTAGGCAATATTATACCCATACAATTGTTTAAAATAACTTAAATAAAAGGGCCTCGTTAAGTAATTAACTGTCACGTGATTTCCTCCCTTTCTACAACGCTGCGATGTAATCACTTGGACGGACAGTAGATAGCATGTCTGAGTTATTTTATCTTTTCGGATCGGGCAGAAGTGAAGATTGAATTTACAGCACGTAAGGTCTCTTTTATAGAGTAGGTACAGAATTATTTCAACATGAGTTACTGATAAGAAGTACGAACCTGGTAATTGGAATTACGTACAGTAGTCTATAGTGCGATAAATATGCACATTAGAACTGAAGCCTATATTTAAATGAACGGCCACCATTTTCAAAAATGTGTTTAAATATCCATATTATGATTATTTTTCAATGTAACTTCATTCTCTATAATGTACGCTAATGTGCTGTAGACAATACAATATACACTGCATAATGAATACGTCCGCATGGAAAGCTCAGTGCATGAGTAAAAACACTCATTGTTAATACTGTACTGTATTTTTATTAAACAAAAACTTAATGAAAATGATCAAACTCAAAATCGCGATATTTCCTAGTTTACGTAAATGGATGAACTACTTTTCTTCCCTCCTATACCTAGTAAAGTGATTTGTTTGTATATTACGCCAGTATCCTCGAACTCCAGTCATGGAAGGGGGTAGCAAACGATGTTTCCGGTTCTTAATCGTTGATCCAAAGGTATAGCCAGGTTAATATTAGAAATGTTAGTAAAAATAAAATGATGTCCCTGTAGAACCAATAATGTAGTGGAAGATTTCTAATCTGAATTTAAAAAAATGATTTCTGGACACTGTGTCAGTGCTTGGAAATTTATAGAAAACATAAAACAAGAACAGAATAAGACAAAGAATGCCATTTAATTTAAGTTCACATTGGTCACTTAAATGTAAAACACCCCATAAGCAAGGAGTATATTACTATACAATGGCGAATTGAAGTGATTGTACAGTAGTGGCAAAAAAAATCGGACCAACCCTTGTAGCTGATTTCAGAGCCTTGTTCACTTCAGAGCACGATAGACTGGTAACTAAGACTTTCGTGGTTCGAATCCTGCCAGGGAAGGAAACTTTTTTTGTTCCTTATTCAAATTTATTCCCAATACGTTTCGATTACTGGTAAAATTCATGTTCTGGGAATAATAAGTTAATTAAGTAGTAAAATATCGCTGCAATCGAAAAGTATTGGAAATAAATTTGAATAAGGAACGAAAAAAAGTCCTTCCCAGGCAGGATTCGAACCATGAAAGTCTTAGTTACCAATCTCTCATGCTCTGGAGTTAACAAGGCTCTGGAACCTGCTACAAGGGTTGGTCCGGTTTTTTTGCCACTACTGTACATCAATACAACAAATATAAGGACAACAATATTGTGAAACAGTATCTGAGGGCAGTTTCATGTCATATGCAGCTGCATGTTGACCTCAGTGTGGAAGAAAATTAGAAAATAGAATACGTAACAGAATATTGTACATCTAGTAGCTCAGTTGGAAAGAGCGCTGGTACATTCAACCAGAGATCCCAGGATCGATACCTGGCCCCGGAACAATTTTTCTCTTGAAATTATTCAAATCTGCTTTACAGGGAGCCTTACCTGAAAGACTAGATTTGCATAATATATACGTCACTGTGTACGTTAACAGAAAACCACAATTCCAAGTCACGCAGAGATTGTGTGCACTCGATGTGGGTCTCTGGCATTTCGTCAGCCCACGCGAGTTGTGTGGATATAAAGGGAAAAGTTGAGATGGTGTCGGGTGGAGTTCCCAGGTAGCTCAGTTGGAAAGAGCGCTGGTACGTTCAACCAGAGGTCCTGGGATCGATACCCGGCCCCAGAACAATTTTTCCCTTGAAATTATTCAGAATATTGTAAATTAACTTACATTTCATTGTTAAATTATTAATTCACATTTTAATAAATATTGTTCTGGACATTCATAATATGATACATGTAATAATTCGGGATACCGTATTTAAGGTAATGACTATTTAATGACTGTGGACATTTTTGTTACCGGTACTGGACATTTAATGTCTATGTACATTTAAGATAATGTCATTTAATGACTGTGGACATATTTTATATTGGACAATTAATGACTGGGGACATTTCTGATACAGGACATTTAATGATGATGGACTTTTTTTGGTGAACATTTCGGAGTGGACTAATTGACTGATAATCCACTTCTGTGGACCAACAGGAATAATCTGTGTGGCTGGTCAAGCTGTTGCATACCCCTGAGGGCAGGGATATATCATGGAGCACAGGTGGAATGAAATGCCAGGAAAACCGAAGATCTCAGAGAAAACCTGCCACAGAGGCACTTGGGCCACCAAAAATTTCACTGGCACTGCCGGGGATCAAACCTCGATTGCATCAGTGAAAGGCCATCATATAATCTACCATATCACAGCTCGGTTAAATTAATCATTGTTGTTGGTATAATTAAGCTTAATTAACAACTATCTTAGTATATTGTTGTATCTTGCTTTATGGTATTGTCTTGCTGCAGTAACTAATTTTAAAAGAGTAGTAGTGTGTAGTGTCCCGCGCTGTGGCGTCGCAGTCTAAGGCATCAGGCCTAGGACTCGCGTTAAGGAATGCACGCTGGTTCGAGTCCTCATCATCATCATCATCATTGGAATTACGGCCCTTATAGTTTAGCCTTAGCCTCCCTCAGAACATCCGCCCAATCACTCCTGTCTAATGCTCGTGTTCTCCATCTTCTAATTCCAGCTTTTGTTAGGTCAGCCTGAACGTCATCCAGCCATCTCAATTTAGGTCGTCCGACTTTCCTTCTTCCTACTGGCAATGCATCTAGTAGAGCTTTGGGTGTGCGATTGTTCTGCATCCTGGCTACGTGTCCCAGCCACTCTAACCTTCTGAGTTTTTTGTCAACAACAATGTTGTTATCTTTATATAATTCATATAACTCAGCATTTGTTTTAATTCGCCAAAACCCTTGCTCATAAGTAGGCCCAAAGATTTTCCGTAATACTTTCCGTTCCCAGGCATTTAAGATCTTTATTGCCCTTTCAGATAGAGTCCAGGTTTCACTTCCATATACTACTATTGGTTTAATAATAGTTTTATATATTCTTATTTTAGCTTTTCTTGAGATACACCTAGACTTCATAGTTTTATTCAATGCCCAAAGACCTCGATTCCCAGCTGCAATCTTCTCTTTTATATCAGTCATAACATCATTATTGTCTTTCACCATGGAACCCAGATACTTAAAACAGGAAACTCTATCAAAATCAGTATCATTTAAATTAATCTTATTAGAATTGTCATTATTCATATTATACATGTATTTAGTTTTATCATTGTTAATTTCCAGACTGGCTTTGATTGCTTCAGCTTCTATTTGTTTGAGTATTTCATCCATTGTACTTACATTGCGTGATAAGATAACAATATCGTCTGCATATGCCATATATTGTGCCGTTCTATTGATGATTGTACCTCCTGGGTTTATGGTTATCTTTTGAACAATTCTATGCAATCCAACATTAAACATTCGAGTCCTCATGGGAGAAGAAATTTTCTCATGAAATTTCGGCCAGTGTATGGGACCGGTGCCCACCCAGCATCGTGATGCACTTGGGGAGCTACGATAGGTAGCGAAATCCGGTTACGAATGCCAGCTATAACGGCTGGGGGGATCATCGTGCTAACTACACGATACCGCCATTCTGGTTGGATGATCGTCCACCTCTGCTTCGACATGTGGGCGTGAGGCCAGCAGCTGGCTGGTTGGTCTAGGCCCTTCACGGGCTGTAGCGCCATGGATTATTATAGTAGTATGTAGTACTGCAAAGTTTTCAAACTGAGAAGCATATAAGATCACATGGTACAAAAATGCTCATCCAATTGAAATAAATTTATATCAGCATGTAAATACATTGCCATTCATTTTACTTTCATCGGTAATCATTATTACACAAAACCCAGTAGGCTATATATACGGTTCTGTTAAATTAGGCTAAAAAAGAAAATTCTGTTTATCAAAAATTTAACGAAATCTTTCAGTCCTTTGCTGTCAAACATTTAATATAATGAAAACTATTGCACAGAGGAAGCTGACATTGTGCAGAAATGAATTTCTGTATTCACTTTATTTATATAGCCTATTACAGGTAATAAACACTTAATTTTTTTTTGTCTGGCTTCACATGGAACTTCCCCTCCTTCAAATTGATTGGTAATTATCACTTACTTTTGTCCCGAAATCGCCACTACATGTCTATACTATTAAATTTTAATAATAATGATTATATTATGTAATTCTAATATACTGAATATGCAGTCCCAGACAGCCGATAAGGCTTGGTCCTCCAGGGATTGGGCAAAGGGCTAACAACCCATCACCATAAAAAAAAGAGCTTATTGCGAAACCCAAAACTGCACACATTGTATTTTTCATCTAACATAATTAGGAACATTAAATCCTGACGTCTGTGATGGACAGGGCATGTAGCATGTATGGGTGAATCTAGGAATGCATATAGTGTTAGTTGGAAGATCTGAGGGGAAAAGACCTTTGGGGAGGCCAAGGCGTAGATGCGAGGATAATATTAAAATCGATTTGAGGGAGGTGGGATATGATGGTAGGGAATGAATTAATCTTGCTCAGGATAGGGACTGATAGCGGGCTTATGTGAGGGTGGAAATGAACCTCCAGGTTCCTTAAAAGCCATTTATAAGTAAGTATATTACTAGGTTCAAAAGTGTTCATGTATTTCTTTTCTACAGTACAGCCACTCTCATTTACTTTAAAATTGGACATGAACATTTCTGTATCTATGCAATTCAAAAGTACATTGTTTCCACTGTTACTGTCTGTAATATGTCATACATTTTATAATTTTAGTGGTGCCGATGGGAGTTAGAGTTGACAAACTATGCAATGCTAGAAGAGGACAGAGACATACTTATCATGATTCAGCTGGAGCAACTAGATCAAGATAAAATACCTAACTACTTGCAATTCCTCATGAGAACCAGAACTTACCTACTGTGGCCGTATACAAATCCAAATAACCAGACATCGAGAAATCTGGCATGGAAACGACTGAGGTCTGCTCTTGGTGTTAGCCTCTCTCAAAAGAATGCTGACATCATCACATCACCTGATATTTACTGAAGGCCATGAACTGTCATAGTTTCATATTTTTGTTTTGTGTTCGGTTGTGATTGTTGTAATAGCCATATTCAGATTGAATAAATCTTTATTATTTTCTAAATAATAATTTATTAATATTATTGGTGGAGGGAATGAGTTTGAAAGTAGCTTCCTAGATAGGATATTTTATAGGAATTATCGCAATGAAAAGAAATGGCTACAAGCAGTGGTGGCTCGTGAACTTGTGGATTGGGAGAGCTGCAGTAGATTTTGGTACATACAAATTTCACTTCTTGATACCATTACTAATAAGTATAGGACAAAAATAAATGCACTACATATCGAAAAACCAAAACTTCCTGACTTAGTTGGGAGATATCTGTGGCATCATTTGCTAGTCGCTAAAAAAAAAAAAATAAAAAAAAAATTAAAAAAAACTAAAAAAAAAACTAATACCATCGATTTCAGTCTGAATTTCAGATCGGCAGACACTCAACTTGGAATCTACCAGTGCATTCTGAATTGTCTTAGAATTACCTTTCAACAGTGGCATGTTCCAAATGATTTTTGAGAGGCTCGTTTAGATCACTCACGAACTGTAGCAACCCACGAAATACACCAGGGTTCTTCGAATCGTTTTTTAATCATGTCCCCTAAGGGACAAAATTTGACACAATCAATATTGTTTAAAATAATTTCACGATTTTTTTTCTCACTTCTTGATTATGTTTGAGAATGTTTGTTCTGTTCCTTTCACTTAATTGCACAGCAATATTAGTTTTGCCTAACATAGCTGATGAAAAAACATTTTTCAGGTGAGACTGCGAAGATTCGTGCATTTTGCTTTTTAGGGGAAAATGTCCTAAATGTGTCCACCACTCCTAGTCCATACAGCATCACCACCGAAGACGAGGCAAGGAAAACAAAATACAGATTTTTTTTTTTTGTTCACATCCACGTAACCACAAATGCTTAGCGTAAATTTCATTGTTATACTTCCTTACAGTACATACTGTATATGCACTATTTCGGCTGGATGAAGCTTGAGTAAGATTTAAGTCAGGTAACGGACGATCCTTTAATTTCACTTCATTACATCAATCTTCTCCACAAGGGAAAGTTGAGAAAAATAAAATTAATATTCTGTAATTCACACACACTCATGCTTGCAAATTTGCACTGGTTAAGTTATGGTACTAAGACGTCACACCAAAGCAACACTCAGATATACTGATGGTCAACAATTTTCTAAAACTGGAAAAGAAGTCTCTTTCGTATTTTACGTGCTATATCAAAAGGATTCTACTCGTGCAATCATTTTGAGTTAAGGCAAATATTAGGTTCTGCTGGAGGCTGGATATGTACGTAATAATAAGGCAAAAGAGAATATTAATTTCGTTATATTAACCGATAAAATTCTACAACAATAAGCATGTGAAAAGAAAATAAAAATTTTGTCATTAAGTTTCAAGGGAATAGAGACTCCATTTGACGTAGCATTACAATAGCGGTGTGGGAGAGGAGGAAAGATCTTCCCTTGTGGCCTGGCTCTGCAAGCCACTGCAGCGAAATATGGGTTTTAAACAGCGGCAGTTTCCCTCTGCTTCCCTTCACCTCTCTACTCCCTGACCAAGCAAGACACACTCTCTTACGAGCTGTCCCATCCTGCAGATCCCAGGACAACTTTGAATGCAGTGTCAATTCCAATACAGTCGACGCGCAAAAAGATTATGCATAAGATAATAGTACATATTCCCGGCCAGATGAAATATAAAGCAATTTATCAATAAAAGCTATAACAATTCTTCTACAAATTAAAATAAATTAATATTATTTTAAATTTCCTGTCAAAGCAGGGAGTGCTGCAGCTCCGCAGCTCTTATGGACGGGCCACCCTTGGCTACAAGTAGGTTCGAAAAATCGTAGGACCAAGAAACTATCTGATAACTACCTGGAATAATATTTCACAAACATATTAATCATTCAAAAGAGTGAAGAGTTTCAACTCTAAGCAGGCAAGATATATATATATGAATTGAAGTCCATGGATTGTCATGGTAATATTTGGTTTTTGGTTGTGACTGTTGTAATAAGCTTAGCCACATTCGGATTGAATAAATCCTTATTGTTTTCTAAATAACAATGTATTATCAACGTAATGCAGTTAATAATTGTAATAGTGTAAAGAGTATGTACCGGTATATATTATAATGTATCCTGTATAAGAACACTAAACTGCTTCTCTTGTTAATATTTTATACACATTGAAATTCATACGAACTATAGCTATGGTACAAAAAAATCAATTTTAGAGTGTGGAAAACTCTCATAGTGCAAAACTATATTTCCATTTCTTGCTTGATGAAATAGTAGTCTTCAGAGAAAATAGCGGACTGTAATGAAGAAAATGCTACTCAGTGCTCAAAATGGAGTGAAGTTTCTGAATTTTTTTCTGAATAAAATGTACTGTGCACAATTCCAGGAGTTGAACTATCCCTGTGTCTTCCTGGAAATAATGCATCAGTGAAGACTTTTTCTTCACTGAACATGATGCGTACATCCAAAAAATTCAGAATGAATTTAGAACCTCTTTGACCTTTGCTCGCTACCTTAACCAACTTCGACATGACCTGTAGGAATTTACTGCAAAATTGTGATCTAGAGAAGACATGCTTAAAAATTTCATTTTTCTGAAAAATACCAGTACCTTATGTAGTATTTAAGTGAAATGAATACTGTGTGTAAATAGAATGAGTATTTTGATTCTTTAATGTGTTTAAAAACAATATAAATTACGGCAAATTAACAGAAATGTTAAAACATCACATATTCATTTTGTATGAGGTCTCGCCCACCTCACTGAATACTACACGGCTACTATGAAGTAGCCAATATGTATTATTACTATTCAATACGAGAAACATTCGTACCGGCACCGGGAATCGAACCCAGGACCTCTCAGCTCTGCGCTCTTTCCAACTGAGCTATGCCGGGACACGATCCATGGCGTCGGCCGAACCCCTCTCGTAATTTCATTTAGTAATTTCATTTTGTAAAGAGTTTGTCTGATAAGCAATATACAATAGGATAAAGTTGAATGGGCCGTCAGTGCTTATCTGTTATTTGTAATGATGTTACGATTTATTAATCACATGTGATTAATAAATCGTAACATCAATGCAAATAACAGATAAGCATTGACGGCCCATTCAACTTTATCCTATCCCTCTCGTAATGCTTTTACGGCCTTACTACCTGCATTTGGGATGATACAAGTCATATATGCAGGAGCGCATATTTAAATGACTTTGTGGCCATATTCAACATCAGTTTGTGACAACTGCTAACAGTTAATACATCACATATTCATTTTGTATGAGGTCTCGCCCACCTCATTGAATACTACACGGCTACTACGAAGTAGCCAATATGTATTATTACTATTTAATACGAGAGTATAGTATCCAATGAGGTGGGCGAGACCTCATACAAAATGAATATGTGATGTATTAAGTGTTAGCAGTTGTCACAAACTGATGTTGAATATGGCCACAAAGTCATTTAAATATGCGCTCCTGCATATATGACTTGTATCGTCTCAAATGCAGGTAGTAAGGCCGTATAAGCATTACGAGAGCGGTTCGGCCGGCACCGTGGATTGTGTCCCGGCATGGCTCAGTTGGAAAGAGCGCTCAGCGCGCAGAGCTGAGAGGTCCTGGGTTCGATTCCCGGTGCCGGTACGAATTTTTCTCGTATTAAATAGTAGAAATGTTAAAGGTAGTTCTTTCATATATCGATACCTGCTCCCGGAAATTGTGAAAGAAATCTTACTTTAAAACCACTCTGAAATTCAGTAGGTCGAATTATTCCATAATTAGATAGCCAATTCCTTAGTCTACTAGATAACAGGCCAGAATAAATTTTTGCCAGGCAAGATAATAAAGAAATCCCTCTATTGTTATTATGATCCTTGCTATCACTTTTCCCTTTATAAATGGGAATTAATATGGCTGTACTCTATGCCTACAGAACCTTCTCTTTATTCCTTAATATGTTGAAAATCTTTAATAGCACTCTTGCTCCTTTAGTAGTATACTAGCAGTGGCGGCTTGTGAACTTGTGGAATGGGGGAGCTGCAGTTGATTTTGGTACATACAAATTTCACTTCTTGATATCATTACTAATAAGTATAGGACAAAAATAAATGTACTACATATCGAAAAATCAAAACTTCCTGGCTTAGTTGGGAGATGTCTGTGGCATCACTTGCCATAATCGCTGAAAAAACAAATACCATCGATTTCAGTCTGAATTTCAAATTATCAGACACTCAACATGCAATCTACCAGTTCATCCTGAATTGTTTTAGAATTCCCTTTAAACAGTGGCATGTTCCAAATGATTTTTGAGAAACTCGTTTAGAATACTCACGAAATACATCAGAGTTCTTGGAATCGTTTTTTCACCATGTCCCCTAAGGGGAAGTTCATATTGGCCACAAAATTTGATACAATCAATATTTTTAAAAATAATTTCACGATTTTTTGTATTTCTTGATTATGTTTGAGAATATTTGTTCTGTTCATTTCACTTAGTTGCGCAGCAATATTAGTTTTTCCTAGCATAGCCAATGAAACAACATTTTTCAGTGAGATTGCGAAGATTCGTGCTTTTTAATTTTTAGGGGCAAATGTCCTAAATCTGTCACACCACTCCTAGTCTATGCAGTATCACCAGCGAAGAGGAGGCAGGGAAAACAAAATACAGAATTTTTTTTGTTCACATCCACGTAACCACAAATGCTTAGCGTAAATTTCATTGTTATACTTCCTTACATATATGCACTATTTCGGCTGGATGAAGCTTGAGTAAGATTTAAGTCGGGTAATGGACGACCCTGTGATTTCACTTCATTACATCAATCCTCTCCGCGAGGGAAAGTTGAGAAAAATAAAATTAATATTCTGTAATTCACACACACTCATGCTTGCACATTTGCACTGGTTAAGTTACGGTACTAAGACGTCACACCAAAGCAACACTCAGATATACTGATGGTCAACAATGTTCTAAAACTGGAAAAGAAGTCTCTTTCGTATTTTACGTGCTATATGAAAAGGATTCTACTCGTGCAATCATTTTGAGTTAAGGCAAATCCTAAGGTTCTACTGGAGGCTGGATATATACGTAATAATAAGGCAAAAAAGAATATTAATTTCGTTATATTAACTCGATAAGATTCTACAACAATAAGTATGTGAAGAGAAAATAAAAATGTTGTCATTAAGTTTCAAGGGAATAGAGAATCCATTTGATATAGTATTACAATAGTGTTGTGGGAGTGGAGGAAAGATCTTCCCTTATGGCCTGGCTCTGCAAGCCACTGCAGCGAAATATGGGTTTTAAACAGTGGCAGTTTCCCTCTGCTTCCCTTCACCTCTCTACCTCCTGACAGTGCAAGACACACTCTCTATGAGCTACCCACACTGCAGATCCCAGGACGACTTTGAATGCAGTGTCAATTCCAATACAGTCGACGCGCAAAAAGATTGTGCATAAGATAATAGTACATATTCCCGGCCAGATGAAATATAAAGCAATTTACCAATAAAAGTTGTAACAATTCTACGAATTAAAATAAATATTATTTTCCTGTCAAAGTAGGGAGTGCTGCAGCTCCGCAGCTCTTATGGACGAGTCGCCGCTGTATACTAGTATCCAATTCTTTCCAGCATTGTATATACTTCTACTGATTTCTTGTTCATCTCCTTTAATACCGGTATTCTCTGTTTTTTTTTGTTCAAAAGTCCTTGTCTAATTCAATCATCTTATTCATCATTAACTTACTAAAATGATTAATCCATTTTCCTTCATCTATTAACATATTTTTTAACCTCCCACAACATTATTAATTTCATTGCCTTCCATGATGCTGTCATATTGGTTAGCACTTTTAATATATTAACTTACCAGTAATTTTCTAAATTCATTTTTCGAAAAACTTTTATTTACTAATAATTCAATAATCTATTTCTGTAATTTAGAAAATTTTCTTTCTCGCTAATAACAATGTATTTTTTCCAATTTCTATATGTTCGTGATTTTTAACACATTCTTGGCCATACCGGACTGGCACTTTTTCAATACTTGTCATCAATTCTCTGCCTGTTCTTTATAATCTCTGACAAAATAAGATTTATTACACTTAGATCAACACTCCTGCAGTGGTTGAGTGGTCAGACCTTCAGCCTGTCACGCAAGTGGCCCGGGTTCGAGTCCCAGTCAAGTCTGGAATTTTTCATTGAAAAATCCATAGTGACTCTTGTGGTGGACAAGGTTGCAGTTGGGGTTTTCCTCAGGGTTCTACTGTTTTACCCTATATTATGCATCTACATCACCATTTCTCCATTTCGTCATCATTCCATAGCATTCCCCAATCGCTGGTTGGCAACGCATGGGGGGGGGGGGGGGCTGGCCTAGGGACGAGGGAGGTGGCCTACTCGAAACCTGGGTACACAACAAACCTTAGTAGTCAGCTGGTGTGGGTATGGGAATGCGCCTAGCCTGAGGGTTACTGCAATAGATCGTAACAGGTCGCAGTGCCAGGTCATACTGTCCCCATCCCGTAAATTCCATTCCACACTAAGATCAATATTCAGAAATAGCAGCACTACTTTTCCATTTCTTCATGTTTAGACCTATACCACAAGATATGAAACACTGATTTCATAATTCTCCACAAATATTATTTCTATGGTGCGCGGTAAAAAGGGCGTAAGTCAGATCTCCATTTGAATAAAAGAAATGTACTTCTTCAGATGGAATAAAGAGCATATGTCTATCCTCTTCCATAACGATGTAGAGCATCAGAGTTTCAGCCCATCATAATGACGTCCACCATGGAGTAACAGTTGGCATGCCTGACCGTGAAATGAGTGGGCCCGAGTTGAAATCCTGGTTGGGACAAGTTACCTGGTTGAGGTTTTTTCCAGGGTTTTGCTTCAACCCATTAATAGCAAATGCTGGGTAATTTTCGGCATTGGACCCTGGACTCATTTCACTGGCATTATCACCTTCATCTCATTCAGATGTTAGATAACCATAGCAGTTGATAAAGCACCGTAAAGTAACCAATTTTTATATATATATATATATATATATATATATAATATTGGTCCTCATTCCACACTTTACTTTTGCTCTAGTCAAAACTTACAATTTATGACATGTCTTTCTATACAGCACACCATATATTGGATGGATGTTTAAATAGCTACAATATTTAATGTATCACGTGTAATTTCAAATCAGTATTGTCTCTCAATGTAATTAATTAAGTCCTGAATGCATAAATTACACTTCTTATTCTTTTGTATGGAGAAGGGACTCGCAGGCTAGCACCACAGCCTCATATGGGCTTATTGTACCTTACCAAAACCTTTACTTACGAGCATTTGTTGAATGGAATCCAAATGGCCACCTTCTTCGTAGATATCGTTTCTCAGCTATATTGTACCACCTGTCAATTCAGACATATACACTTAAGGTTTCAGTGAAGTCCCACTAGAGTACCCTTTCACCTGTCTGAAAATGTACTACACCACAGACTGGTGCCATCTGTATCAGTCATAATACATTATGTTGACACCACTTTTCATTAGTGCTATTGTAATGATCATTATGTATAAGCCTACTGAAATTGAGAGCGAGAGTGGAATGATGGAGGGAAACTGGAGAACCCCGAAAAAGCCCTCAGAAACCTTGGTTTTGTCCACCATAAATGCGACTCAGCCATCACTGGGATCAGTGGCGGCTCCTGCATATTTCTTAAGAGGAGGAAAGAAGTTAACAGCGCAAAATGACACCTTCTTGAGAGAAACAAGCTACAAATTAGCCTACATGCATACATGTAAGAACAGGTAGTGTTAGGGTTGGCCTTCCATTTTGTATAGCAATAATCTGTTTTTGTAAACTGAGTTTACATATTTTCACTTCCATTCATTGTTGAATAATTGCACAAATTAACAATTACAAGGAAATTTACAACCTCGCAGCATTTTTCACGCACACTACAGCATCACAGGTGTTGGAAGAGACCAGCTACTAACACATAACCGGAACCGTTTTACGGAAATGGGAATGAGAAATAATCTGTTAGGAAAGCGAGAACACTGCACCCACCCACGTGGTCTGTGTTGCCACATGTACATTTTACAAGTTCAGTATCATATGCTTTTGAAGAATATCAGCTCTTGTAATGTCATACTACCATTATTGTTCAAAGCTGCCGGTAGCCGATTAATTTTTTTATGTTAAAAATAATGTAGTTTGCAGTACCTTCAATTTCAAATATATTTGTACAAAACTGGCAACTTGGCTGTTGTCCTGTCTAGTAGACAATGAATGGAAGTGAATTTCAGAGGCCAAAAAGATCTGCGATACTAACTTAAAACTACTTCCTCTTTGTTTTATACAAATCCAACTTCAACTTTCAGATATCCTCGAAAGTTTCAAACCATGAATATCGCTTATATCAATTGGAATGAATAATATATTTTGATTTATAATTTAAAAAAAAGTTTATATGGTATCTTTCATAGCTTTGCGTTAAAACTGTTTTTATTGTGTCTCCTCCTAGATGACATGTTATAGTCTGGTTGAATGCAGCATCGTTAGATGGCAGCGGTAGCGAGCTTGCTGCAAGACCAGTCGGTTTCTATTTCCCGCCCATGCGCTGATTCAGAGGAGGATCTCCTCCCTATCCGTTCATTTACTTACTTTAAAACTCTGCTTCTTTCTCTGGCCGCTAGCATGCTGTTGTCTATGTGTGTTAACTGCAGTAAAGGAGGAATGGATTGACTTTCCTCCACACAAACAATCTCGCATCCTTCTCACAGTTTTCTAGCAGCACATGAGTGTGCGTCGTTTAAAACTCGATTAACCGAGGTTTTCTTATAGCTGTGAACTTAAAAATTATCGAATCTTTCTCGAATTTCAAGGCATATATTTCATTTGGTATTTACTTTCAAAAGAAGAAAAATGTGAGGACGTTCCTCCCTTCCCTCCCCCAAGGAACCGCCACTGACTGGGATTCAAACCCAGGTTCGCAGTCATATAAGCCAGTGCTCTATCAAGGTGACATTCAATCCCACGTTAGGTGATAGATTCTCTCAATTCCAACCACTCATTCTTCAAAGGTGTCTCTCGATACCCACTAACTCAGGGCATCGGAAAAGAGCACTTTGACTGTCTTTGCTATTCTTCTCACACCATTTAAATTAGAACCTACCTATTCATCCAAAATTGTTTCAAGAGCATGGCAATTATAAAGTTTATTCACATTCTGGTACAATACTCAAAATAAATATTTTGTTCTTTTATAATATAAGATTTATTTCTACTTGAGGTATTTATTGAATGAGCTATTAGTACAAATTTGTTTAATTCCTGAAAAAATGATTGCCAAGCACATTTAAAATGAATTTAATTTATATGAATTTCTAAAGAGAATTATTTCGATTAATAATGGACACAGCATTGTATATCCTTCAAAAAGAAAAAAAAAAAACATTTAAAATCTGTATCAGTTCAAAGTTAATTCTTATTTTTTGTTATTCAGGTCAACGGATGGTGTGTACCTTAATAGAGTTTTGTATTATGCATGCTATTATATTTATTATGCGCAATTTATTTGAATTACTCATTTAACTGAGCTTGTATGATTTGTCTTTGAATATATATCAAAATGAGAAAAGTACAGAATTTGTTAACTGTGAACCAATATTACAACACTTCTGTGGAAACAAACTGCAACATATTTTAAAGTGTCATTTATATCTCATTAAAGAAATGTTAAATAAAAGTTACAAACGATATATTACGTGGGTTTTCCATCATTTGCTCTATTATAATTCATCAGACCACTACTTTCTAAGGGGCTCTCTTCTGCACATGGTGATGAATTCCTGAACTTTGCAGGATCTCCTAAATTATGTAGAAATAGTACATGCCTCTCGAGTGATAACTGGGAAGGAAATTTTTGTTGACAAAATGGACACGCATAAATTTTTTCAGTATGATGAACATGAATATGATTTTTTAGCTTACTTCTCTTTGTGTATGCTTTATTACATACATTACAAATAAAAGGTTTCTCACCACTGTGAACTACAAGATGTTGCTGATAATTATACTTGCTACTGAAGGCCCTGCCACAAATCTCACAATTGAATGGCTTTTCCCCTGTGTGGACCCTAACATGGCGTTCCAGGTGACTCTGCGTAGCAAACACTTTGTTGCAAATGGAACATAAATGGCCGTCCCTATTGTGCATCTTGATATGGCGATCGAGGGCTACTTTGTACTTGAACAATTTCTTGCACAAAGTGCACTGGTAGATCTTCTGACCTGTGTGCACGATTGAGTGTTGATCAAGTTTTGCTTTAACAGGAAAGAACTTGTGACAGTCCGGACACTGGTGAACCTGTTCGCCAGTGTGAAGACGCATGTGCTGGTGCATGGTGCTGAGCTGCGAGAAGGACTTGCTGCACACGCTGCAATGATGTCGCTCACCAGTATGCACCACTTGGTGCCGATCCAGATGCGCCTTCTGAAGAAAATGTTTCTTGCAAACGGCGCATTCATAAGGTTTCACTCCCGAGTGTATCGTGTTATGTTTCCTAAGCAAATACGGCAAAGCAAATGCTTTGTTACACACTGTACATACATAGTTTTTCTCAAGAGGCAACTTTGACTTTTTCTTCTTTTTCTTTGTAGCTTCGTTACTATGTGTGTTCTTGCCACTTTCAGCAGCACTGTTTACTGGTCCCTGAACAGGCTCTTCTGACACAACCTGTCCAGGAATACAGAAATATTAATGAACATGACATTTTATGGGGTTAGAATTTTCGTGAACTTTGAATAGTGCAAAGATTTTCAGCCATTGTACTGCATCAAGGAGGACTGACTCAATTTAAGAACATTTTCTCTGTTCCATTTCCAGAGAAAGAAAATCAATTGAAATGAGTTACTGGTACATGTATTCCAGTCATTAAGGTTGTGAGGTTATGTCTGTTAGATCAATTATGCAACACAAAATTATAATTGGGTGCAATTATGCAACACAAAATTATAATTGGGTGAGAAGCAGGAAGAACAACACAAGCTGGCACTGTATTAGAATCAACTGAAAGCTTTATTATAATTTATTTTCTCCTCCATTTTAGTCACTGGGAATGTCTTTACAAATGCCACAGTGCTAGAGAAAATGTGTCTGCAGCCAAAGCCTCTCTCCCCTGGCATTCCATTTTTATTGGTTGTCGCATCAACAGATGTTAGGCAGATGTTAGTACTGTTCAGGAGACCAAAAAAATGCAATTTGAGCAGTCCTGTGAAAAAGAGTTACGGCCTTGAAGAACAGATTTTTGTTATGTGCGAGACATTTTCAACCGATCTTCGTGGAGCAAAATGTTGCAGAGAATTCCATTGGAAGGTCTGGATTCTTCAGTTCCTGACAAAACAATAATACACTGATTAGTGACGAAATTTTGTGCGATTCAGTCTACGTCAAATAACCGAAAAAAAGCGTTTTAACTAAGGAAAAGATACACGAAAGCATTGCTTGATTAGGGGCTAATTCTTAAAAAATGTTATGCCATTCAGCACAACAGATGGGAGTATGAAAAAGTTAGATTAGTAGAAGGCATAAAATTCCTTAAACAAAATAAATTAACATTTAACATGAAGAACTCAACTGATACTACACAACACATTCCAAAGTTACGAACCATGCCTACAGACAGATGGTCATCATTTCAAGAGTCTTATTGTAAATGCAGTTAAATATGCTTTTTTTTTTTTTCAATCTGGAAGCAGGTCGCAATTTACTGACTCATATTTTCAGAAGGCAGTGGCTGTGTGAAACACAGCAGCTGGTGGCATTTGTAAAGAACTTTCTATTACAAAGAAATCAAAGTAAAACTCCTGTTGTTTTTGCAGCAGCTACTGTGTGGAAATGGTGTACCATTAGGCGAACAACTAGAGCATCGACTTTCCACACTGATAAACCAGGTTCCAGTTCTGGTGAATTCACCTGAAATTTGTGGTGGACAAAGATGATGGTAGGTTTCTGAGGGTACTTCCGTTTCCCCTACCAGCATTCCATCATTGCTCCATTAATAATAATCATTATCATCATACGTGTTACATAGTTTGTCTCCTATGGTGCACTAAGGGCAACACTTTCACGAAAGCTCAAAAACTACATGTTTTGGCACATTGGCATCAGCCACTAGACAGGAATGCTTGAGAGAGTGACGCCCACCATTAGTTAAAAAGTGTCGAAATCTTGAACTTTAGTGTTATAAAAAAAGTAAAAAACAAAATAATTATCCACATAACTTTAAAACAACATTACTTATGAAAATAAATTATCTGAACATATATGTTAGGTACTTTAAATCAAATATATCGATAGCAGCCATTAATATCTTAGGTAAAATTTATGTTTGTAATCATCATACTACAACATTACTTGAGATCAGAATAACAACAGTAAATGTGGGGATCCTAAATAACAACTAAGATGGCATCCTATAATACAGGAAAGGAGATAATGAATTTCGCAGCTTGTCATATCTTTAAGCATATGCAAACCACCAAGCTTGTAGAGGCCACGGAAGGGTTAAAACTAATCAAGATACTGACTGAACAATAAGCCTCAACCACCCCACAAACAGAAGACGCACCATTAGCTTAACAGCTAGAGTATTGACTTTCCACACTGGTAACCAGGGATCCGAATCCTGGTGGAGCCAACTGGAAATTGTGGTGGACAAAAACAATGTCTGGTGTCAGATTTTCACGGTATGTTTACGTTTCCCCTATCAGCATTCCACCTCTGTTCCATTAAATCATCACCATTCAGTGTTACATAGTTTGTTTCCTACAGTGCACCAAGGATAATATTATGATTTATTTAACGACACTCACAACTGCAGAGGTTATATCAGCGTCGCCGGATGTGCCGAAATTTTGTCCCGCACGAGTTCTTTTACATGCCAGTAAATCTACTGACATGAGCCTGTCGCATTTAAGCACACTTAAATGCCATCGACCTGGCCCGGGTACACCAAGGATGGCAGCTGAAAGAACTACAACCTTTGATGCATTGCCCAGTAGATAGGGATGCTTGGGTGAATGATGGAATTCTAATCCCCCGTGATTAGTTAAAAAACATAAACGAAAACAGACTGGCTAGGTTGCTCAGCTATAGTTATAGCTATTGACAACCAACAATCACAGGTAAAAGCTAGACATTTACACTCCATATATGTGTACTGTGCCTATAACTCTCTTACATCCACAATGTTTCACACGATGTTGTTTACATTTTGTGTGAAAACAGCTAACATATAAATATGTTTGAGAACTTACTGTCGTTCAAATGTGAATATTTCTAATATCTAAGTGGTTGTCTGTTGTTAGTTCACTGAATATTAAGTTCTTAATTAAATTCTATTATTTATAACAGTGTTCAAATAAGTCTGGTTAATTTTGATACTCATTCTATTGAACAGTTAAAATACTTCATTTTGTACTTTTCATTAATTTGAAGATGTAGACGTAGACAACAAAAATTGGCATCAAGTAAACAGTGTACACTTCTTCATTAGGTATTTTAGCAGTAACAAACACACAAAGCAGATCGTCTAGTACATCTCTGTACTTCAGTCGTAGTTCACTTTGACCATAGAGGAAGCTAATTGTAGATTTTGAAAACTGCATAGATCACCACCTTCGATTTGGGTACGCCATATTCTTACCACGTTCATGAAAGTTAGTATCTCATCAATCATGTTTACTATTGTATGTCAAAAAGGAGGCAGAAGAAATTGAAAAATGTTAGCTTCTTGAAATGGATACGTACTGGTATACTGTTTTAATGTTTACTAAAACATTATTGTAATAAGCATATAAACCTACTTTTTAATTACCATTGTGTTCCAAAGTGGCAGCACAGCAATGATTTCTATCATATACATTTTACGGACCAATAGGCCTACTGAGAAGGACGAGGATGATGATAAACTTATTACAGTAAAAAGTATATACTAAAATCGGGGTGCAAAGTATATGCACAGTACCAGCTGCCACTGTTACTAGTCCAACAGCTCTGTTTACGTTCAAATGCCTGGCTCTATCTTTTAACTACGACATCTATGTTGAGTCATTGCAAGGGACATGAAGCAGTCAGCAGACTAGTAACTACCTCCTCTGTATTCGTTCGTGCCTTGGGAGCACGAGTTTGATAGGCGTGGTTTAGGTGGTCCTGGAAAGAACTGTTTGACTGGGCACCATATTGGGCTACAGTTTAATATCATGTCCATTCCCTACAACCATCCTCATCCTCCAGGCAGGGATCTGACAATACCAGCTGCATAGCATTCACCATGAGCTACCTCATCCTGCCTAAGGTTTATCCGTGGTTTTCCTAAGGCGCTAAGACAAATGTCGGGATGAGCCCTAAAAGAAATGGGCCACGGACCTGCACTCATATCCCCATGACCCTTTAATTACTCTAAATTAATTATAATTAAATCTTCTTCTCTTCGTAATTGAGTCACCATAAAGCCAAATGGCTGGTCTCTAAATTTAGACGATTCAACAACTCTTATATGAGACAACTCATCCTGCCTAAGGTATTCCGTGGTTTTCCTAAGGCATAAGACAAATGTTGGGATGAGCCCTAAAAGAAATGGGCCACAGACCTATATACCCTTTCCCATATATATTCCCCCTTTTCTAGCAACGACGTAATGCCCTAGTTCAGAACCTATAAATTGCCTATTAAATGTACGAGGTCACTCATTTAGCCGCAAAGTGAAAGGACAGGAACCTTTCAAATTGCAGATTCAGATTTCACGGCACTTCTTCTGACGGCCTTCACCTGCCTTGTCATCGAACAACGGATGACAGAGTCTTCACGACTCCACTTGCACTGCGAAATGGCAAAGCCTCTTTCAATGTGCAAGATAACACCTGCCATCCTAACGGCAAACAAACAAGTCTTCTCGACACTTCCTGCACTGCGAAATGACACAGTTCATTTCAATGTGCAGATTTACACCAGCCATTTCTTCCTTGTCCCGTCCTGTGATCACTTTGATCACATTTCCGTCCCTTCGCATATGTGGTACCTAAGAGGTTACGTCCATTTTCGGTTTTTCCCCTTCAAAATTTTCTACAACTCCTTCAGTGGAGCAGCATAACCCGGAGTAAGACAAGTGGCCAACAGGCATGGAGCTCACATATTTAGTGTCTTACAGCCCGAACCCCTTGCAAGGACGCGTTTTGCGTACCTTTTAAATTTGTCCTCCAAATTCTCCTCTTTCAATTCAATTCAATGAGCTACCTCTTCCCAGGCATCTAGTACATCCCATAGATTGTCTTTAGAAGTTGGGGCTGGGTCAGGCCAGTTTTTGGAAATGATGCGGTTTGTCTCTGCCCACAAGTTTTCAATGGAGCTGAGATCGGCCTAACAAGGAGGCAAATGAAGCACCTCCAACTGATGGAAAAGAATAACCAAAATGGTATACATTTGGCGCACTGAAGAAATTATATCTCTCAGAATGTGCAGATACTGGGCAACATTCAGCCGACAATCTATCCTGTGAAGATACCTAGTACCATATCTTATTGTTCTCATGTATTTGATTGCGTTAACCAGAACTCTTCAGAACAGCATAAGGCAAAATAAAATTAGTAGGCCTACTATTTTCTCATCTGTAGTGTGTTACTTATTTCCCTCCAGACATTATCACTAAGGAGTGGATTCCTATGTAATTAAATATTCTTTTTGCGTATGATAAAACATAATTAACAAAGTTAAAAATTCCGAACATTAAGTTTCAAGTTTAAACCAGAATTTTATTTCACATAAAAACACATATTTTCAGGAAATCTATCATAAACACATAAATCTTGGAGTTTTTTTACTTAAATTATTTTTTTACAAGAACTTTTAAGTATTTTAAAACTAAATCAATTATATCACTCAGAAGTGCGTTATCTTTTTTTAAGGATTCTTGGTTGCTTCGTGTTTCTAAGCGCTGCATGGTGTATCCGTGATCCATTTTTGTAACAGTATCGCCTCAAATTCTGAGAACTGCTAGGCAGCATAACGATGATATTATTAGAGAATAAATTAACATGGACAAGGAAGAGAGATCTTGCAACACATAATTAGGAATGTTTATTGTTGCTGAAGATGATTTCATTCCATGCTTTGTTTGTGAAACACAACAGATAAGAGCTTGGGTATGAACATTATTTAATTTAAACAAATCTCTCGCCTCTCACTCATGTCTATCAAGTAAGGCAATATATCTTGTTGTGATTCCCTGTTATTGGGCTTCGTCAATCAATATCCTTCAAGATATACTGAAAGATGGTTATTTAAAAAACGATTTGGCTTTCCTATTAGCAAATTTAAGCTTTTTGTGTGACACCATAAAAAAACTCGAAACATTAAAAAACTTGTTGTCTGAAACAGGGAGGTGCATGCCATGGAAATTAAACTAGACTCGCTACCAGGTTCAGAAGCACAATTACTAAGGGACAAATTCCAGAATGAGTTTGGGAAAAACAGTGGATATAAAAAATGTGTAAAGTTGCTCAAGTATTGGAGGATGTGCCTGTAGGTGAAATTCACAGTGTATGTGTTTGTGACATTCCTCTCTTTAAATATGCATGTCTGGTGTCCTGTGATGTGGAAAGATGGTTTTCACAGTATAAGTCGTTGTTCAGAGATAATCTGCATGCATTTGTGATGGAGAATTTGGAGATGACCCTTGTTCTTCACTGCAATTCTCGGCCAACTACTAGCACTCAAGTGTGGTTGGTGAGTACCTAGTAACATTTTTTTTCAAGCTAAGTAAGATATTTTTGTCATATTTAAAAAAAAGAAATATTTTTCTTTTATTTTAGCAAATATTTTCGTACTTTTTAGTACATAAAAAATAAATATATTTAAATTTTTTTATCACATAAAAATCCGCTCCCTAATTATCACGTATACTATTTGCAAAAGTATTTACTGCTTTTTCATAAAGAAATGGATATTTCTTCACCAAATTAATGAGCTTTTTCACAGTTCATTTTAATTTTTAAACTAAGACACTGAGATGCACAGTTTGACTATATAAAAAGACACTTACTGTTGTTGTTTCCACAATTCAGCCCTAAATGGAAAAACCCAAGCATCTACCCGACAACTGCTTCTGATCCACCATCGAAAATTATTCTTTTTGATGAATACTGATTGTGCCACATCACATTGCACCCTGCCATAGCACATCATTTTGCAGCCTCTCACTTAAATACATTAATCTATTGCAATGCGACGTGATGGTGTAAGCAGGCTATTAGAGTTTTAAGTGTTCATTTACTAGTAGAAGACGAAGAAATAGAAGTTGATTAATTTTATTTTTTGTCACATTACAAAGCCTGTACCAAACGTTCATAAAAATATCATGGTATTACTAATAAAAGACTTAAATAACAGAGTGGGAAACTGAAATTGTAGCAAATGTTGAAAATCATGGCAAAGATTCACTTAACAACAATAGACAAAAATTAATTACATTGTAATTTTTTTATGTTTAAAACTCATGAACATCAGGTTTGTACAAAAGGATATTAATTAAAAATACACCTACTCTGGCAGAAATTTTTATTTCATCAATGATTACATACCAATTGAAAAATTACGAAAATTGTTTTTAGGGGCCATAGTTTTCATAGCATTTGAACTAGAAACAGTTCACTACTCAATAATATTATGTACAAGGTTGGCTGTAAAAGAAATGCAAAACTACAAATCAGAAAGAATTAAACACTGAAGTAAAATCCAACAGCCGAGCATAAAATGGTTAATCCAGTCTTCATTATGAATATTGTTTACTATAAGAAAAGGCCCTTGATGTTGAAAGAGAATGAGGTAATTTAAAAAATATTGGGTGAACAGATTGCAAAGAAACTGCTACATGGTAACCGAGCCCCCACAAGCAAACATTCTGATGGGGGCAGACAAAAAAGTTAAATCTTTTTCTTCCACCATATTAATAATGTCAAAGAAGTGCTCATACAAATTTTGGTCACTCGACCGTAATTACGAAGGCTATAAAAAAATAAGTTCAGAACAGAAAGAAAACAAAATTTCATTGGAACAGACACAGTTGTTGAGATATTTTTCAACATATTCCTCACTGGAATTGAGACATTTGTCATATCAAGGGATCGACAGGGAGGTGCAAACGGCTGTCAAATGCTAGTTCCGAACCCAGGCGGCTGACTTCTACAACACAACGATACAAAAATTGATCCCAGGGTATGACAAATGTCTCAATTCCAGTGGAGAATATGTTGACAAATAGAGCAACAATTTCTGTATCTGTTTCAATAAATCCTTCCATGCAATTGTGCTTTTTTGTGTAAACGGCCCCAGGGAAAATCACTTTCTGGATGGCCTCGTAATTGCGGTCGAGTGGCCAAAATTTGTATAAGCACCTTTTTTTTGACATTATTAACATGGTGGAAGGAAAAAATTTAACTTTTTTATCTGCCCCCACCAGAATGTTTGCTTGTCAGCTAAAAATCACTTGCAGACCCTGGTTATGCAGAAAGCATGCTATTGTGATACACAGTGCAGTCATCAGTAATTCGACACATCACAAACTATTAATGTAAACTAAATATGTATAAGCAGTTAAAACATAATTTACTTACACAATTTAAGAAAGGAGATGCTGAAACTGCTTGTCTTTATGTTCCAAACATTTCTCATACTGAATCGGGGATTGCAGAAACAGCATATGTCACTATTGATATGAGCTGTTTCTGCAAATCCCAATTCACTTGTAATAAAGGGGTTAGTCAGGAGATCAAGTGGGCCACACATTCCTACTGATAATTCTATCATAAATACTCTACAAAATTCATCCACAGAATAGTCAGCTGTATATGCTGCTGTAGAATCCTTTGCCACAGGGATCTTCAAAAACACATACAGCTGACTATTTTAAGGACGAACTTCATAGAGTATAGAGGATAGAATCGCCAGTAAGAATGTTTGGCCCTCTCATACTCCAACTCAAATCCTTGTGACTTATTCCCGGGTAACTCTAAAATATGAAGTATGATATACAAAAATAATTCACAAAGCCTGGAAAAACTGAAAAATTAGTATTCAGGAATATATCGCCTCTATTTCGCAACAGTAATTGTAGCAAGTAATGTGCCACTTCTTAAGCAAGTGCAACAAATGTTACGAACAAGAAGACAAACTATTTCAGCATCTCCTTTCTCAATTTGTTTAGGTAAATGATGTTTTAATTGCTTATATTTAGTAACATTATAGATTAATAATTTATGGTGTGTCGAATTACTTACACTGCACTATGTATCACTCTCTGCATAACTGAAGTATGCAAGTGACTAGGCTGGGAGCCAGGTTGCCACACTGTGATTTCTGTGCAATCTGATACTTCAATAATAAGGATAAAAAAACGCCTTTGCATTACACAAAAATTTTAATGGCAAATAAAGATTAAAAATATAGGATAAAAATAAAAAGAAGTAATGGAAAACATTTCTGGTTCCTTAAATTAACTACCAACAAAAGAGAGCAGTAACGAAAAAGTAGACATGTAAAAGAAATGGAGAAAAAGGGCACTGATTTGTATAAATATTTGAAAGAATTACATTGTATTATGCAGAAGAAAAACCTAAAAAATTCTGTACAAGTTAGTGATGTGCCCCAGGCAAGCCATAACACTCTAACAACTTACACAGTGTTGCAATATTATTGCATACTGAGAACTTCCTCAAATTAGTGCAATGACCATAGTTAAAAGGTCAGGCACTGTTACTTGCAAAGTTGACCAAAAGCAGGGATCAAAATGGACGTTTTCATGAATAGGAATGCTCTGTTATTTTCATGGACATGGTGGTGTTGATTAATTATCAATGAAATGACGCCTAGTATTACCATGCTAAATATATATAAAATTAACATTGAAATATTTAAGGTAAATTTTTTAATAAAAAAGCCGCCCTAAATAAGGGCATGGATAAATATATAATAGGACGCGAAACTGCGGTCAGCACCATCTGGATTTGGGGGTTTGAAATAAGGTGATCAGCGCCTAACATCGTAGGTGGTGAATATTAGAACTACGTGTTGGGTACATTACCCAGAGTTCTCTATTTATCCGTTCGAGATCTATGTTCGAGATATTGCTGTACAGGAGAGTCGAAGAGCTGAGATGGTGGACTGAAACTTGCTAATAAGTGAACAAAAGTGATACGTGTGTGTATAAGCAGTGTATGTTAAACAGTGATGTTTATGAACGTTGTAAAAATAGTGTTGTTAAATGTATTGTAAAGTAGAATGTATTGTAAGTAGTTCTTGCACACTTTTCCATTGTGCTGTATAATAAATACCCAAAGAATACAATCCCAATTATCTAACCTTTTGCTTTATTTTTTGTCTCTGTCTGGTTATATTTTAATCGGGTAGTGTAAAACACATCGTCTCTTTTATCTTCCTGTTGGCTCCGGTAAGAATTTTCAGTAGAATATGCTGTGAGGAATAAAACAGTAAATGTTTTAATTTAAATTGAGTTAGTTTTGAATATCGATGAGGGTGGGAGGGAATACTTTCTGCACAGTTTAACATTTTCGTCACCAGGTGCGCTGCTAAATGCATGGAGTAATTACTCTTTTCGCTACTTGGTGCGCTGCTAGATGTAATAACGCCCCTCCCAGAAATATATGGCAGCAAGATCAATTTCTACAACAGCGCCTCTAGTATGTGTTACGGGAAACTCATTAAGTTTCGCATCCTATTATATATTTATCCATGATAAGGGTTCGAATAGATCGGCCTACTAATCAATTCATAAAGAATAATCATAAAAACCAATTGCGTGACAATTTGAAAGGAAAAAGAAAACATTAAGATATATGATATGAAAACATAGGAAATCATTTACAATAAAAGTTTGTTGGGTACAAATGATTACTAATTATAGCTAAGGATGATTTTAACACATGAGATCCTATGGCATCAATCGTTGCATCAGAAATTAATATAAAATTTCAGACATGTTTTTGGAAATGTTCATCCTTTTATATTTGCACAAATGGAAACCACGAACAGTATTTATGCATTCGGTGATATACAGAGCTATTATTATCAAAGGTCCCAAAAAGCAGTGGCCGGCCGGACACGTCCTGTGTGGTTTCTGGCATGCACGTAACTGTTTCTCCCTCGCAATCGACCTCCAGCAGCCAGTGTCCTTAGAAATTGCGTAATGAAATGTACAACAGTCAGATCCTGTGAAGTTCTTAGGAAACACACAAATATGTCCCAGTGACATTTTTCTTTTGTGTGATAAAATGTCCCAGTGATATTTCTCTTTTGTGTGACGAAATGTTCCAGGTGCGAGTTTTCAGGAATGATAAATCCCGATTCGCAAGGTTCAGACCTGGGTATGACTCGAAAAGCCAAGACATGCCGGATATACTATGAGAGTGGAAATAAAAAAAATTCATATACAGAATCACAAAATAGAATGATAGCTATTGAAAATATGGTTGTATTTGGAGTATGTTTGGAACGAGAATCAATGAATTGTAGAAAATCTGTAGGCATTGATTACAGGACAGTTGTCGTTTATATGGATTGCAATTCTTTTTTATAGCGAGTCACAACTCTATCTGCATCCTCATCCCATTTGCCATAAAATTTAATTTTCCGGAAATGCATACTGCTGTGGATTAACAGCATGCTGGCTGTGAAACAAGTGGGCCCGGGTTCAAAATCTGGTTGGGAAAAGTTAACTGGTTGAGGTTTTTTCTGGGGTTTTCCCTCAACCCATTAAGAACAAATACTTGGTAACTTGCAGTGCCGGATTCAGGCCCACTGGAATTATCATCTTCATATCATTCGCATGCTAGATAACCACACAGTTGATAAAGCATTGTAAAATAACCCACTAAAAATAATAACATGGAAATACTCTTCCCTTTGTCCTTTTGCATAATGAAAAAGTAAAAATGTACTGGGGAGGGGGGAGAAAAAATGGAATGTTACCTAAAACATTGGTCAGCAAGAGAAAGTGCTAGGAGCAATTCAAATGACAGATCATCATAAGGAGGCCTACAACATTAATGATGAATGGCTATTTCTACTGCATACCTGTGCTTCCTGTTTGACATTTATAATGACTTCAGGTTCAAGCAGATGTTCATGAAGTTCCCTCTGCTTATCAACCATTTCTGCCTGGTCAACATTATCTATTACAACTCTGTTTGACAGAAGTCCTTCTTGAGGAGTCATGATAGGGTCCATATCCATTTGCTATGAAATATGAATAAACATACTCTCCTTGTGGTTACTGCCCACTGTTCTGATCCAAGCTTTATATATAGCTCGATTCAACGATCTTGGCCCTTGTCCTTGCTCATTATGCTAGTGAGCGAGCTGTGTGTTACGTCATAAGAAAGAAATTTAATCACAAACATACATAAGAGGGAAGAGGAAGAATCAAAACAATATCTATGCTCGTAGCTGAGGGATATTCCATTAGAGCTGGGGACAGAGCGAGTCGAACTGTTGAGTTACTCGGTTCTATCGGTTTATGTGCTCGGCAGCGGAGCACCGAAGTTACTCGGTTAACCGTACCCATTACCGGTCAGTTCAAACGTTCAAACAGAGTTCACATGTTTTACTTAATTCTAGCAGACAACAACGTTGTTAATGTTGTATTTAAATATTTTCTGCTGCAGGACAAATTATTTTCTTATCCCAAAGGTGGGCTGAAAAGCCTCTAATATTGAAGAGGAGTTCATCCTATTAAATGACCTGTCAAGTGGGCCTAATGAACACTGACAGTCTGAACATATTACTGTAAATAATATTAATAATAAGAATAATAATAATAATAATAATAATAATTATTATTATTATTATTATTATTATTTATTAATTATTATTATTATTATTATTATTATTATTTATTAATTATTATTATTATTATTATTATTATTATTATTATCATATTAGAGTGTTTCATTGATATTAAAATATGTTAAAAAAGGAAGTGCATTACATTTTTCTTCTATTTGTGTTTATTGGATTTGTGTTACCTCATCAGTCATCATTTTATTTACATTTATTTCTACGAATTATGTTACCTAATTACTTTAATTTATCAATAATATTACTCTTCACCAAAGATAACATGGTTGTATTGAAGGCTAGTAATGTTATAAAATAAATAAACATTATGTTCTTCAGTTTAAGATTCCAACGTTTTATTGATTATTTTATCCACTTTCCGTAATAGTAAATAATTCTGTGTGTTATTTTTAAGTGTTTTAGGCAGCGCTTCATGGAGCCCATTTCTTTCTATCTTCTTTTTTACTTAGCTGCAGTATTTAATGCTTACCTCACATGTTAATTTATTAGCTGTTAGTATTATAAATTATTTTATCAATTTTATTTCGTCTGTCATATATAACAACACTCAAAGTTAAATAGGGCTTTCATACAAAATAACTCCGCAAATAATTGTAATCACGCAAATGGAATTTACAACCGCCACTTCGCAATGAAGAGAAGCACTTTTTTCTCGTCAATTGGCAAAGCGAAAGCGCTTTATTACAACGATTTTAAAATACGCTTGGTTTCACTTTCAAAGTACGTTCTAAAATCGACTCAATCTATCTAAATTTTAAATCTGCCGCCACAAATTTATACTCGGTACTGTACTCGGTTCAACTGAGTAATGACATCACAGTAACTGCTCCGAACCGAACCGCTCTGTCCCCAGCCCTATATTCCATGTCAAGCAAATATATCATGACATTGTTTAGTCAACAGATGTAGTGGTTAGTAATGGGATGTGTGGAAGAATATTGTGTTTTTAAGGTGTGTGTACCTTAACATGATAAGAAGGAAGTTGGTGTTATGACTGTGTGGCCTGACCTGGGCAACTCAGCTTGCCTGTGCTTCGCCAGTAGTGATGAGAAACTTGCTCTTAGTATATCTACTTACTTTTTGCAAGGACCAAAATCCCTGAATCAAGCTGCAATACATAGTAAAGTTTCTCTTGTTAGAGCTAATGAAGAAAGAACTTGAAAAACACAATCCTGCCCTTTAAGCACAAGCTTCAATGATAATCGAAACACAGTAATATTATCACTAGGGCTGGGATTCTTAGATAAATAAATATTTTATTTGCACTGTAATGGGAACTAGTACTTGTGTTTTAAGTTTCGGACAAGGTCACCTGAGCATATATTTTTAATTTTATTTCACATAAAAACACATATTTTGAATTGTTTTATGTAAATACATATTTTCAAAAATTCACATAAAACACATAAAAATTAAGTTTTCATCAAATAATTTTCGACAAAAGCTCCATTTTAGATTAATCATCACCGAATGTTCAGTGAAGCTGCTCAGACATGACAGCTGGCATCTGTTTCTCGGAATTGCCTATTTGTGGACCTGTGGAACTGCAGTCTGCTCTCTCACCACAAGCGATAAAAGCAGTCACCACTAAAAAATTGTATTGTAACTAACACACATCTACATTGATGTGTCATTTATGAGTGCCTTGAAAGTCTGATTCAGGAAGCAATTATAATTTCATAAACCTCAGCTGCCTCTGTTTTCGTCTCCAATCATAAACATGTCCCTAGGGAATGCATGTTGTTTCTCAATGGCCAAGGCGCTCTTTTTTTCAGTACAAGGCAGTGTTCAGTGATAATCATCAGTCATTTGTGATGGACAACTTGAGAATGAATCTAATATTGTGTACTGTAATTCTTCAGCATTTGGCGAGCCAGCATAATTTATATTGATGAATACTGCATATTGTTTATATTCACATAAAATAATTTAAACATAATTAATATTTTCCTTTTTTGCCACATACTTTCCCGATTTGTAGTACATAAAAAATAAATATTTTTCCGATTTTTAACACCTAAAAATCCGAGCCCTAATTATCACATAGTGCAGTTATGTTTGTTTTACTCAAAATTTCTCGTACTTTGCAAATAATCAGTCGTGTTTACTTGAATAACTCTTATTTAAGATGCCTCAGACATTCTTTTCATCTACAAATCACTTTTTCAGTGTTCCTTTAAAGAGATATTGAACTACACAAGTTATTCTGCACCAGATAAGTAATGTGGTTATAAGGTACACAGCCAAGGAGATTGAATGAAGGAAAGCTGTATACAACACATGTTTAACCTTCCAAAAACCACATGAGTGGCTATGTTCTGTAAAATTTCGTGAGTGAATATAATAAATTTATTATTTATTTAGCTACCATTACAACCATTTCTCCATACAACTCTTCAACAAACTGCTTCATTTTCTCAGCATTCGCAATTAGTTCTTCCAGCAGAATATCAGAAACTATAATGTATGCTATAAAATGTAGAATTTTGTGTGAAAGTCTATTTGTACTTAATTATATCTTCTCTTACCATAATACAGATGCTAGCCAACTCATTTTCCTCCATTCATTCTTCTCGTCCCCTTTAATCCACCTATCTGTTTCTTGTCGAAGTATGAAAGAAACGTCTTAAATCATAACTTATATGTAATTAATTTTATAAACCACTTCAACTTCATTCAGGAAAAAATATACATACCTGGTACTCGTCCTCCATATGCGGTTCTTGTTTTATGTTTAGGTGCAACACATTTCTATCACAGTCATCAGATTTTTTATCAGTTGACATCATTTTCTTAAAAAAATAAAACAACAAAGTTAGACATACGACTGTTACTAATTTCAAATACTATACATGTATTAGTACCGATAATATTTTCCATGTACATATTATAAAGGCAGGCAAATAGGCCTCTTATGATTCCTTGAATATGGTATAAGAAGGTACTAAACAATTAATGTAATGACCCAATTATTTTACAATTTACACTGGAAATGAAACCTCATACTCATCTGATAGGAAGATGTACTTTTATCATTTTCTTTTTACGTGTTTTCAGAGATGCACAGATGGCAAATCTAGAAAGAGTAAAATTCTTTGATTGTTATTTGTTGATTATACGAAGTATAAATAGAAGGTATATGATGCAGTAAAAAATATATTTTAAGATTTTCAACACAACACACATTTTAATCATGCCTACACATCTGTGTACAGCGAATTCTCACAAATTATAGGGCAGCTATTGTTCGAGTTCAGCCCTTAAGAGACAATATACCTTGGGATAAAGCACATAATACATATGAGCCCCTTAGATCCAAAGTGGTGTAAGTCCATTTTTTTTATTTTTGAGTTAAGTCCAGAAATGGATTCTTCATATTAAAATCTATTTTCTGGAATAGTGGAGCAAATCCTAGCTTACTTATAAGTTCTCATAGAGTGCAGCACAAGTTTAAGCACTCAAGAGAATCATTATTCTGTTCCAAGCCAAAGTGGTGTAACTGGGACTTACACCAGGTTTCCCTCAATCGCTGTCTGGAACGAAATTGAAGGCTCACGAGGTGCTCAAGAAATTGGAGCATGTGTTATAAAACACATTACATGCAGAGCACAGACAGCAGAACATGTGGTCATGTATAGTGACACAAGCTCAGGCCAAAATTGAAATATTAAGATGGCCCTACTTTTATTAAGGTTTTTGCAGACAGAAGCCGCTGGCAGGGTCACTGTTATTGACCAAAAATTTATGAGTGAGCAATCATACCTGCCAAATGACACCGATTTTGCTAGCATTGAAAATTATAGCAAAGGGAAACATAATATTATTTACGGCCCCGAAGACTGGCAAAAAATAATTCTTGAATCTAGGAAGAAAAATCCTTTCCATTTGTCATTAATGACAACAGAAGACTTCTTGTCAACAGAAAACCTGGAAAAACAAATCACTAGAAGAAAAACTAATGAAGAAAAAAATCCTGTGAACTGGCTTAAGATTCAATGGTTAAGATACACAAAAGCTGACCCTTTCACCATTTTCTACAAAGAAACTCTGATGGATGACATGCCTTTTTTTAAGTTGGACATAACACCAACAGCGAGACGTGGCCATAGAGTAGTGAACCTGTCTAATATCGTTCTTGATCGCCTTTACACTGGACCCCGGCCAGTGACACCGGCAAAGAAAAAAAGACATGCTTGATCTACTCCCCTTCATCCCTCCTGTAAGCCATGGATTTTTCAAAGTCTTCAAACGTCATCCAACGTCAGAGATATTGGCCCGCTGGAAGATGGCGAAATGGATCCCGATAACCCCTGATGTCAACCTTTAGGACTGTTTATTGTGAAAATTTGTTGATCAAAGATTAGCCATTCTTAGACATTAGTAAACTATTGCTATAATTCTTGTAAAAAATAAAAATTGACTTTTCTGTATTAAAAGTTTTCTTTCTATTCGTTCTTTGCTAAAACATACTACCCTTAAACCATTTCAGGAAAGGTGGTGTAAGTGACATGGCTGTGAAAAAAAAAAAATATTTTACTACCTGAAAATGTTATTTTTTTCCTTGGAACTAAATAGAAATTTAAGTTAGCCCTTTTTCAACAAGTTTATTTAAGAATAAAAAAATTCTTGTACAAAATGAATTGATTACAGCTGTTAAACTTTAAGCCCTCATATCTCAAAACTATGTAAGTGTGACTTACACCACTTTGGATCTAAGGGGTTCATATATATATATATATATATATATATATATATATATTAATAATAACAAAAATGAATGGGTCTTCATGTGAAAAAAACAAAAAGATATAAATTAAACAAATATGGATCTGAAGATTCCTTATCAAAAAGTGTGTTTCGGTATGTATCCAAAAACATTAATGTAAAAAGAACGAATTATTATTTTCATAATTATACGTTCAATTGTAAACTCCAAACAAACATTTTGGGAGTGCTTGTAAATATCTATAGAATATTCTGCAATAGAAACACACCTAGTTAAAAAATAAGCAGAAAAAGCTATTTTATTTTTCTACACACATTAATTATCTACTGAAAACTTTTCAGAGAAATATTTTAGTGTTTAAAAAATTAATGAAAGCTTTAGCTTTTAATGGTGTAGCAAATGTATTCCTAGAATCTATATTTCTTTGTCGCCATAATTAATGTAAACACCCACAATCAGTACGTTACGAGGATAATGCAGTTGTTAAGATACACTCAGGGACAAAAAAAACCGGACACTTTAATATTTGCTGGTATTTTGCAAAACATTATCTTCCCATACAATATTATGGTAACCATCTGTTGTTATGGAGACGTGTATACATTGTTGATTGTTTTTTGTTTTATAAACAAGCCATTACAACCAAATATTCCAATTTTGCTTTTGGAGTCTCAGCTATAACAATTTTGTCTCAACCATTTTGTGCTTCATTATCGTTATCATTCGTTATTTCTTTATTTTTACATTTTCTGAGTTTAAGTGGGTTGTAACATTTGTCTTAAAACAAGATGCGACCTGAAGATGTGGCTCGAGCTGTAGCCCTTTACGATGATGGACGCAGTGTACGTTACATTGCAAATGTTATGAATATGGCTAGAAGCACAACCCATGATGCCATAAAACGGTATAGAGAGACCCTAGAATATACCAGAAGACCAGGTTCGGGTCGTCCAAGAGCTACAAATCCAAATGAAGACAGGTATATGGTGTTGAGTTCTTAGGGAGCGCAACCTGCCAGCTACTAGTGTAGCCCAGCAATTTGTTAACATGCATGGACGCCCAATTTCGGCCAAAACAGTTAGAAGGAGGTTGAAAGCAAGTGGACTGATATCAAGTAGACCTGCAACTGGTCCCAGACTTCTCAGGATGCATCGAGTTGAACGACTGCATTTTGCAAATGATCACAGGGATTGGAGAAATGGACAGTGGAGCTGTGTTCTGTTCACCGATGAGTCCCGTTTCAATCTGTGCTCACCTGATGGACGTGAAAGGGTTTGGAGAAGGAGGGGAGAACGATTTTCACAGTGTTGCATTTCCGAAAATGTGCCATATGGAGGTGGTTGAGTGATGGTTTGGGCAGGAGTGTGTACGGATGCTTGTACAGAGTTGGTTTTTGTTGAAAATGGAAGACTAACAGCTGATAGGTATATAAATGAATGTTTGGCTGATCATGTTTTGCCATTTGGCCAATTTGTAGGCGATAATTTTGTTTTAATGCATGATAATGCACGGCCGCATATTGCCCATGCGGTCGGAGATTATCTCCAAGAAGAGGAAATCCATATTCTTCCATGGCCAGCAAGGAGTCCAGACATGAATCCAATTGAACACGTGTGGGACATGCTGGGACGGCGTGTTAAGAATAGGCGACCGAAAATAGAATCATTACAAGAGTTGAGGCGAGCACTTGGCGAAGAATGGGAACTTATTCCTCAAGAAGACACTGCTAACCAAATTGAGAGCATGCCAAGACGTATGGATGCAGTTATTCAAGCCAGAGGGGGTAATACCCGTTACTAAAAAGAGTTTTTAATGTTTAAGGTACCATAAAATGAAAAAACAGTTAGACCAAACAATGCCATAGTTATACGCCCTTTGTAATTTTTTTGTAAATTTTCTCATCAGAGATTTTTTTTTTTCAAATGTTGTCGTATAAGGTGCTAAATGAAACATTATTTTGTTTAAATGGGTTTTGTTTCATTTTGAAATAATTGGCAACAAAATACAAGCAAATATAGAAGTGTCCGGGTTTTTTTGTCCCTGAGTGTATTATACCTCCAAAAGATAAACAATCAAATAGTAGACAAATGATCCCCATCGAATTATGCTCTCACAGCAGTAAAACACAACATTCCTGCAATTACAAATTACAATCTATACATAGCTAACAACGCCCCATAAAATTATAATCTCGCCATAGTAACAAAAAAAAATCATTGCTTCAATTACAATAATTCCAGAATCCTATTAAATTGTAATCTGTCTGCAGTATACAAACGCCCCATCAAATTATAGTCTAGCCATAGCTGAAATGAACACTCCAGCAATTACAACTTCAACATCGCATCAAATTACTATATACCCATAGTAAACAACATCCCATGACATTAAATCACCATACAGTTCAAAATAGCCCATCGCAATGATCCTACAGTAAACAGCATATCATCAAATTATACCTTCTCATATCAAACACCACCCCATAAATGATCAACTTCAAGTTCCCATCAGATTAAAATTTCCCAATAATAAATAATAATAACCCATCACATTAACATGTAGCTTATTTAAGTTGAGCAGGCATGGTCCAATTCAGGGCAAGATCGGAAAATTGAGGCATGGTGTCATTGCAATATTGCACGTGTGGTGAAATCCGCTATTGTAACAGGAATTTCAACTGTACAACACTATATAAATACACATGCTTACCTGTAAAACATTCAGCTATGCATTCACATTGAGGATGTGTAGTCTAACTGACCAGACAACGGCATACTGATATACCGATACTTCCTGGTTCGTAAAGGAAGGTCGATCTTTTTCACATTGCTTAACGACAGTCCCTTTAAGAGAGCAAGAGATATATAATTGACATATGCATTTGCTTCCTATGTTACGATTACACACTACTCTCAGCAAAGACACCAGGATTCTTGCTGGACTTTATAAGACATACTGGAAGAAAAAAAAGAGCAGGTATGGAATATGATTTCTCCAAGTATTGAAGAGGTGGAAAAATACAAATATCTTGGAGCAACAGTAACAAATATAAATAACACTAGAGAGGAAATTAAACGCAGAATAAATGTGGGAAATGCCTGTTATTATTCGGTTCAGAAGCTTTTGTCATCCAGTCTGCTCTCAAAAAACTGAAAATTTGAATTCATAAAGCGGTTATATTACTGGTTGCTCTGTATGGTTGTGAAACTTGGACTCTCACTTTGAGAGAGGAACATAGGAATAAGGTGCTTAGGAAAATATTTGGGGCTAAGAGGGATGAAGTTACAAGAGAATGAAAAAAGTCACACAACGCAAAACTGCACGCATTGTATTCCTCACCTGACATAATTAGGACATAGACGTTTGAAATAGGCAGGGCATGTAGCACGTATGGGCGAATCCAGAAATGCATATAGAGTGTTAGTTGGGAAGCCGGAAGGAAAAAGACCTTTGGGGAGGCCGAGACGTAGATGGAAGGATAATATTAAAATGGATTTGAGGAAGGTGGGATATGATGGTATGGACTGGATTAATCTTGCTCAGGATAGGGACTGATGGTGGGCTTATGTGAGGGCGGCAATGAGCCTCCGGGTTCTCTAAAAGCCATAAGTAAGTAAGTATAATTATCACCGCATAGTCACAACTTGTGAGTAGTCTATGTTGCTTCTCCAGATGGAAGCAGCAGCACAATATTTCACTTAGTTCCACGTGCTTACTATTATTCATGCAACAGGTTATATGACTAAAACAAACAATGCTAGAGGCGATTTTTCGTAATGTTACTACTGATGAAGAAAGATAACTAAATATTGTTCAAGGCCATTTCCCTCAGTAAGGTTTAACTAGCATAATCTCTCAGATTACCTACCTATTACCATCAGTATGAGTGTACTTTCAATTAGCAGACATGCTATTTTTCCTGATAGAAGACGTTAAATTATGCATCAACAATTGTGAAGGAATATTAGCACATACAAATGCCCTGTGACATGGAATGAAAGCCTTCTCAAAACGAAATAAGGAGCGAAAAATGGACGTGTTTTCACATTCAACAATATTTCAAGTAATTCCCACATTCTTTTGTTTATTTGGTGATGCCATATCAATTGCGTGGTTGTCTGGTTGGTAGAATCGGTGACAGCTAGATAGAATTTGCCAAGACGAGTCCAGGAATTAGCCATGAGATTATCCGACTTCCGTTTTACAGCAGAGGAAAATCTATCAAGCCAGGTAATCAGGGCAAGGAGGATTCCAACCCATGCAAGTGTCAATCTCACTAACCCCTTAGCTACTGATATGCCAGTGGCTCTAATGTTTAACAATATTCATGTTTGAGGAGAGGAGGAAGGACATTTCAAATCTAGGAATGTGGATTACACCACTGCATCCCCTCTTCAATATGGTGGAACCCTCCTCAGTTTTCAAATGCTCAGATAGTAAGAAGTATCAAAAATAAGAAATGTGAAGCATTTTTAAGCATAGTATCAATTCTTTAAAATCTTAATGACAGCAGTCTTTAAAAGGCCATGATGTTTCACTTTTTTCCTTACTCTCTCTGCCAGAAAAACATGTGACCTTAGGATACACTGTCCTGATAACATCTGCAACTTCAATCGAGACAGAGCGGAGAATTTCATGGGGCGATAAAAAGCGAGGCAATAATTTTACCTCCGCCAGAATTCTTTCATATCTTGTACATCTACATGACTGGACATACAATTTAATTACGTTCTGAAGAAAGCTCTGCAAAGCATTTCTGCCTTCCTTTAATAATTTCATGATTAAAGATCTAGTGGAGAGAATGGAGTGAACAATTAATGTTGCAAAATTAATGTGCTTGTGAATTTTTACAATAAGGAAGGGTAAAATATTGTTCTATCAAATTATTTTAAACATAACATATGAATTCTGAATTTTCTGTCCTTAATCTTATGACTATAAATATTTGAAAGCAATATTACACCAACACTCATAATATTTTCACGGAAAGGGCACGTCATCTAACGTCCCTAATTTTCCCATCCCCTTTTTATGAAGGAGGGACCTAAAAGATTGCAACACAGCAAGAGGCTTACTGTGCTTACCACTCCTATTTTGTGAATAATATTTATCGCCAAAAGGTCGTGCTCTTCTATGAGTACAGCACGCTGGACTCTGACCTTAACTCAGACTATGGTAGACTAATCATGGCAATGACATATAAAGAAATGATGGCGAAATGAGCTCGAGGTCCAAAGCTTGGAAGTTACCCATCAAATTCAATTGGTTGAGGGAAAACCCCGGAATAAACCTAAATCAACCAGGTAACCTGTCCCAACCAGGATTTGAACACTGACTTGCTCATTTCACGGTCAGATGTGCTAACCGTTACTCCACAGCGGTGGACTCTATCTTACTCATGTCTTCCTACACTGCAGTTAAGCCACTGGCGTGGCTCAGTCGGTTAAGGCACTTGCCTGCAGGTCTGAAGTTGCGCTCGGGCGCAGGTTCGATCCCCGCTTGGGCTGATTACCTGGTTGGGTTCTTTCCGATGTTTTCCCCAACTGTAAGGTGAATGCAAGGTAATCTATGGCGAATCCTCGGCCTCATCTCGCCAAATACCATCTCGCTACCACCAATTTCATCGACGCTAAATAACTTAGTAATTGATACAGCATCGTTAAATAACTTTAAAAAAATGTAGTTAAACTATGGAACTGCTCAATAATCCATTTTGAATCTTGCGTACACCACTTTTAACACTTGAATATAATTAATTGATGAACTAGTGGACTTAACACGAGTAAGTCCACTAGTTCAGCAATTAATTATGCTCAATATCATGGTAATGCACTTGATTCGTTGTTGCACGTAGTAAATTGTTACGTGCAATAAAATTATATCTCCAAGCCTGGTTCATTCAACTGACATTCACTTGTGCCATTCTTACACGCAATCACTAACGCTACCAAGTTGGGTTAGATTTGTTTCTAGGTTTTATGCAGTTAGGCCATGGATAAATATATAATATTTATCCATGGTTAGGCTCGAAGCGGCTGGGCGTTGCTCAATCAACAGTTATTCTGTATGCTTAATTCCGTTTAAGGGTGTCGCTTGTGTGTTACAGTAGTTATATTTCTTCAAATTCAATATATACGATTACTTCTGCCATTGTTTTCCTCAAGTCGGGCCTCGGCAATATTCGTATTTCTTCGGGTGCATCCGTCATTGTGTCGCCTGCTTCGTGCTAAAGTGACACGAAAGTCAATCAAATGAAGAAACAGCTGTTGCGAAACCGCGGGTGATTCATGCCCACTTACCTTCGCACAGAAACATGCTTATCCTAACATTGCCATCGTAATTTGGGGGTTATATGTAGAATACAAACTAGCTAAAAACACTGACATCTAGACAAAAAAAAAGTTGGAATAATATCTGGGTACTGAGAGGTTATGATGAACTAAAATCTCTCTAATCTGGAAATACATGGCCAAAAAAAGTCCAAATTAACAAGATGTCCAGGGTAAAGGGAAATGGAATATTTATATAGCGCACTATGGAAAGGAATTACATATTAACTAAATTACCAAATAAAAGTTCCATAACCCTACTAGTTATATAGTGAAGAGTACAGAGTACTTGTAAGATATATACAAGCATTTTAATTGACTTACCCAATGAAGTCACACTTTCGTTCTTTTTTTAATCTATTGAAAAAGAGTGATTTTTGGCTAAACTAATGCTGAGGTAATTCCCTTCGTACTCCGCTTATACACCTTGCAAAGACGAATATGTGACAGGTTAGGTTTGGTTAGTTTAGGCTTTTATTATGCCTCGCATACACGATCAACTGCATCTCCCACAAAAAAGTCGCTTATAAATTCAACGATTTTCACTTCTGAAATCACCGGAACTACCTCAGCGCTAGTTTCTCCGTGGTGGGCCACATAGAAGCATAATGCTCCAATTTTTTAATGTACTGTATTCTAGAGCTCATTGATGTGCAGATGTTTCATCAGGAACCGTATTTTATAATTGAAATTTTGTTGACACTTATGTTTGAAATTGTAGAGTTGTAACTTCGGAACTCTTCTGCAACATTCCTGCAGCTCATGAATTAGACGTTCGATAACTTTCTCCTCCTTTCCAATTATTAACTTCACTAACTTAGGCTTACCAGCACTCGAATTGTTAAAGATAATAAAACTTAATCATCACTTTCAGAGCTTCAAGAGTAACTGTTGGACATACTACAAAGAATGAGAAAAACAATACTGTAAAAATGTGTACACACGTAGTGAACGAAAAATGAGCAAATGACGAAGCTCTTCGGAGCAACATATGAATCAACAGCAAATGGTCAGAGAACACAGTCACCCTCACTCTGCAAGGTCCCAAGCCAGGCCTCCAGAATAAATAAAAAGAAAATGGCTGAAAGTTGTATACATTTGTGTTCAATAAAGACTACTATTAATGATTTACGTCAAATTGTATCAGTTCAGTTTCAGAACTTCTGTCGAATTTCAGCAAATCCCATCCACGGGGAATGCAAACTTCCTTTGTTGTACCAACAAGCAAAGGATCACTAGGTATCGAACGATTCATTGTTCGTTTGCTAGATGTGTATGCGGCTTAAGAAAGAAGGGAAAGTTCAATGAGCTTAGGCCTATAGTTGCAGGAATGCAGAGGGACGTTCAAAGAGTTTACAGTTTCTTTCCCGCTCCATTGCATATATCACTGAGTAGCTACATATTACACTAGTCAGACTTCAGATGCATACAAGCAATATTGTTCTTCCTCTGACACACAACGTCAAGTAAGATGTACTGCCTGATAATAGACGTACATATCAGCCAGAACCTCAACAGATACATACAAGATGAAACACTATCACTTCACTGTGCAAATGATCCATTAAAAACTCAAAATGCCACTAAACTCCAAGCATCAGTCAAAATAAAGAGCAAGAGAGACAAATTGAAGGCCATGTCCAGGCTAAGAATATTATATGGTCTCTCCATCATTTTGAATAAAGAGGAGTACAAGACAGAAGAATGTTGGTCATGTAAAAAACTTACAGGAATTTGTCCAGTTTCATGAGAATGCCAAATGTAACGGGTTTTCCGACTTACAGGGATGTTCAAATAGTTCAAATAGAGACCTAACCGAAATATGTTTTCTGATGCTACAACAAAACAAGCGTAATGTTTTGTTCTTGTTTAGTCAACTGTCCGAAGACAGGTCTGAACCTCACAAGTGATACCAAGAAGGCACCACTTATGAGGCAACTAGGCCAGGAGATAATGCGGTAGGGTGGCCAGTTTCTTTCCCCCTCCATTGCATACATCGCTGACTAGCTACATATTACACTAGTCAGACTTCAGATAAATAATCCATGGCGCTACAGCCCGTGAAGGGCCTAGACTGACCAGCTGGCTGCTGGCCTCACGCCCACATGTCGAAGCAGAGGTGGACGATCATCCAACCAGAATGGAGGTATCGTGTGGTTAGCACGATAATCCCCCCAGCCGTTATAGCTGGCATTCGCAACCGGATTTCGCTACCTATCATAGCTCCCCAAGTGCATCACGATGCTGGGTGGGCACCGGTCCCATACACTGGCCGAAATTTCATGAGAAAATTTCTTCCCCCATGAGGAATCGAACCAGCGCGCATTCCGTAACGCGAGACCTCGGCAGGATGCCTTAGACCGCGATGCCACGGCATGGGACCAGACTTCAGATGCATACAAACAATTGTTCTTCCTCTGACACATATCGTCAAGTGTGAGGTACTGCCTGATAATAGATGTACAGTCTTAGAAAAAAGTTTTGTCGCACAGATACTTCATAAGTCCCAGAAAGGAGGCAGTGCACATGGTCGGAGGACAAGTGACCTGATTCACAAGTTGAGGCAATAAAATTAGTTTTGTTTCGTTGTATGTCTGATCATGCGCACTGCCTCCTTTCTGGGACTTGTAAAGTATCTGTGTGACAAAACTTTTTTCTAAGACTGTACATATCAGCCAGAACCTCAATCAGAGTGAAGCGTAATGTGACAAACTAATATTAGAATTATGGTAGCAAGCAGTCGACACAATGAAGGTTGATTCACATTATAGGGATACTGAAGCTCTGCTCACGCAGTGCTCATGCTACAGTTAAAATTCATAGGAAATAAGTGGGAATCCACGCTCATGTCCACCAAGAACGAATGCAGCAATCTTCACTGACAATATTTTGAGTATTTGATTTTGACAGTATGTCGACCTGAGTACCTAGTGTAAACAAGTTATATGCACATACTCCTGAGATCAACAGGTCTAATATCTAAGGGTGCTATTCATAGACATTTCGCAGCACACGCTACGAGCGTACTAAGCTAGCCCCGGCTATCCACTGGTTACTAGTACAGAATTCAAATCATATCCTATCGCTAACACTGGTTTATGAATACGAAAAACGCTGATCATCCACCGGAAGCCTGCGCTAAAAATGTCTATGAATACGGCCCTTAGTTTCTTTCACTTCACCAGTAAATGGACGAGCAATTGACACTTGTTTGTGCCAGACCTGAGCATTACCGCTAGGCACCAGGGTTGGGCAAGTAAATTACCTGGAAGTATTTTACATGTATTTCTCATCAAATAAAATACGTATTAAACCTTACTCAATTGGTTTCATTTTCAATAGGTACTTTTAATATTCTTTTGCACAAAAGAATTCAGTATATGTATATAAAGAGAGCAGACTGTTATTTCAACAATAAAGCCCCTAAACGGAAAAACCCGAGTATCTACCAGACAAAATCAGACTCTGATGCGCCATCGAAAATTATTTTTCCTGATGAATACCGAACGCACTGCATCATATCATGCCATGGAGTATCATTTTGCAGCCTCTATCGAATGTGCTGCAGCACGACACACAGGTGTGAGAGGACCATTGACAAAGTCAGTGTGGTTCGACCCAGTGGTGTAGGCAGGAGGAGGCTCACCTGACTGAAGCTCCCCCATTCTTCAAGAAATATATTAAAATTTAAATTAGCCTACATTTAAAGCACGGAGAAAAAATCCACTATTGACAATGCAAATGTGACAAAAAGGGAAATATTTTTTCGGAATATGTATGGTAAGACTTTCCCGTGTCAAATTTCAACATACCTCGTTTACATGTTTCGACCTATTTATGGGTCATCTTCACTAAACACACTAGAACAATATGAAATATACAGACACACAAAAACACACCCCAACGAAATTCTCAACACACAACTCAACTTCAAAACACACACACTCTTTGACTCTACACTATACCACAGGAACACACCCTCACAGGAAACAGAACAAGTGGCGCCAAGACCAACAGCGACCAGTTCTGAAGATGACCCATAAACAGGTCGAAACATGTAAACGAGGCATGTTGAAATTTAACACAGGAAAGTCTTACCATACATATTCTGAAGTGATACAGTGTTAAAAGTTGTGTAATCAAGATGTATAAATATTTTTGGCTGTTTCTACCGACAATGACAAAAATGTATAATAACGAATTCTTTATATTTCTGCTTAAATTGACCAATGTTTTTAAAGAAACTACGAAACTAGCATTCTGAAAGCAATAACTACAATTATTAAGTCATTTATTTAGGATCAGTGTCTATTGATTCACTCTGCAATGACGGAGAATGTATTTTGTTTCATAACATCATCTGGTAAGTCTAAACTGGTTTTAAATTGTATAGTGTTCAACAATAATTACCTACTGTTTAAAAAAATATGTTAGATGTAAGTTAATGAGAAACTTGCTATGTGATGTTTCCAAAATTGTCCCCACATCCAATCTTAAATTCCTGGTTATGCCACTGGCTTGACCTCTGGTATAGTCCTATAGTGTGAAACAATGTTAATGGTATTAAAAACACATAACAGGGACGAAATCTGTTGTGTGAATACTGAGAATCATGATTATTGTTGTATCATGCACTCACCGGTTAAACGAGTGTTGAGCGACTTCCGCCAATTTTGGAATAGACACCGACGCACTTAGGTTAGGTTAGTTTAGACTTTTATTATCCCGTCAAGATGAAGGTGAAAGCGATTGAGTGTGAATTTTTGTCTTCTATGTTGGCAGTTCAAGTGTGTCGGTGTCTATTCCAAAATCGGCGGAAGTCGCTCAATGCTCGTTTCACCCACTCACCATCAGAAAAAACATTAAACAATACCAGCATTCAATATTATGCCCATACACACTACTGCATGTCATTTGCTGAATTCTCTTTGATGCTTGACACTATGAAAACAAATTAATGGTGAAATGAAGTAGAAGTTTCAAGATCAATGAATATCAAGAAAGATAAGGAAAGAAAATGAATAACTGACAACCAATGCCATCGAACTAAACATTTTGTGTTATAAGACTCAACTCACAATAATACTTCATTGTTCTGTATACACTTTTATATCCACTTGATTAACTTTACAACTTCTTTACTGTGTTAACTTTTTAGAAATTACCTGGCTGACTAGTTTCGAAGTATTGTCCTTCCTTGTCCAAAACCTAGTCTAAGTTAGGGTATTATATACAAAATGTTAAACAATTTTGCTAGTTATTATTACTAAATATGATTATATAGTCCCATATGAAGTAGGCTAAGTTGAGATGATGCTATATAACGTCTTTGGCCAGAATAAGACAGCATGAAGTAAAAATGTTACGAGGAATTACTGACATCTAGCCATTAGTTTACTGATTCATTACTGTAGTGTCATAGAATTAAGTGTGAAGGCATAATGTCCATATACACAACATGAGGCACTTAGAGAGTACACTTTGGATTGAGTGAGGGCATAGGCAAAATCGAACAGACATTGGCAAAGGATGAAGCAAATATCATCTACAGGAAGCAAACTGATGTCCCATATCAATTGTTGTAGTAAAATTGTCATACTTTAGACATGTTGTTAAAATTATTCCAAGGAACCAGAAACGTTGTTTCTTAAATTGTTCTTACTTCCCCCCTCCCCCATCACATTTCCTGTCATATAATTATATTTATTTCGGTTGTTTTATATAGACTATACTACTATATACTACCCATTTTTTAAGGAGAACACAGAATAAATCAGGCATAAAAATACGCTAATAGTGGTAACACATCCATTATAAATAATCAACATATGTAACAAAATGAGAATGCTGCACATCAGTAATTTGTGCTCTTCAGGGTCAATAGAGTAGGCCCTGGTAATGAGTTAAAGAACAGGCTACAATGGTCAACACAGAGATGTTCAATATCAACATATATGATGAAACCAATGCTTCTTGGTAATTATTACCGGTATTCACTGATAATTAACATTTAATGAAAACCTGGCATTTACTTTATTAATTACAAAATTTTACTTGAATTGTAATTTGGGTACCAATTAGGTACCTAATTCGCTAACTTACATCCATATTGTAAGCTTATTTGAAGCAGAAACAAGTCTGAATGTAAAGAATTCACGAGTACTCAGGAATGATATTAATCATGAAACCAATTACATTCAGAGCAAAGAGTTAAAATTACACAAGCCACATATGTGTAAATTCCTAAATTTACTTGCCTACCACGTTTTCTCACAAAAGTGATGTTGGAAATGAGTAAAATAATGTTCACAAGTTAGTGCATTGCCAAATCAATATCATAAGCAGGAAATAAAGGAGTTTACACTAAACTCTATGATTTGCCAGCATTGTATGGACCCATGTTAATTTTCTCCACACAACACTTTCAAGGGATAAACTCCAGAACATGGGTTGCACCCTTCCCCTCTACCCCTTTCCGCATTGGACAGTCTTGTACACACCGGTTTAATATTCAAATAACTTAAGTAGTTCTTTCTTTTTCAACTGATGTCACATATGGTCAAATCCAATTCTTGACCGTGTGCCATATCTGTCCCAGTATGCAGTTTGAAATATTATATGCTTATATTATAAATTATATGAATATAAAACCGGTATGTGCCATATCTGTCCCAGAATGCGGTAAGGGGTTAATAACACATATTATTGAATAAAATTGCATTGTTTAAATTTACTTTGTAAGTATACTTTTTCAGTAATATGTTTACACTCACCAGTCCTTGTACGAAATATTCTAAATGATATGTAGATAATAAAAAGTAAACAATGAATTCTTTGTAAATAGCTTGTGGACATATCAGATTTTGGACCACATCTATTATATGAAATTATGTAGGCCTATCTGTTTAAGATATTTAATAAAATGAATGGTATGGTAACTTATAACCTCCTGCACGGACGGACATTAAGGTTATGTTTCAACCTCCAAGAAGTAGTCCATTGTTGGTGCAGTGCTACTGAGCAAAAGGTATTGTGTTTTAACCACTGTTTTCGATATAAACAGCAACATTGTACCACTTTGCAATATAATTACGCAACATTTTACTAGTGAGAATATGAAAAAATTGCTGGATGCACGGGCAAATTTCTAATAGTCATCCTATGTATACTGATAAATTGAATTACAATGGTGTAACTATGCAGAATACCTTGAAAAATGTCTATTTCCAACAATATTTTAATCTTGTAATTATAAAATATCCTGGAAAAAAAACATATACATTAGCAATATAAGCATTCAGAATACAACAAGCAGTGACTGGCTAAAAAGAATTACGTATGGTTTACTATGGAATGAATGTACAAAATACCTTTATTTTGGTATTCTGATATTCGCACGGCATAGTGATACCCATTATTATCATTGTTGAATAACTGCATGGTTATTCTGCACACTACCTTGGTGACCTTCTTGACCTTGTAAGCACTTCTACAATTTGATCAACTTATATGTATCGCACAGTACTCAATACCAATAGATGTCGACTACGTCACACTCATTTATGTGTACATACAGATTGGACAATTGTATGTTTTTTGTAGGTGAATCTCCGCACTCAAAATGGCCTCTCTATCCTTCTTTTCCCTAAAATTAGGCCAGTGAACATTTTACAATATCAAGAATTCAAGAATGGAGTTTAAATACACACACATGCGCGCGAGCACACACACGCACGGGTGGCCCTACTATTGATAGAAGCAATATACTTTAATATCTTAGTAGGCCTAAAATAAATATTCTATCATGATATAAAATAACAAAATGGCACACTTTTCCATTATCACATAACATATCAATTAAGAAACTTTCGATAACCTATGTCTGAATCCATACAAATTTGAATTTTGATATCTGACTCAGGGAACTTGTCACAACTAGAATTTGAACCTTGGCCCCTCGTTCACAGTCAGACATGCTAACCTTTACTTGACATTCCATTACATTGTTGGTTCAGCCACAAGTTCTGGGATATATATATATATATATATATATATATATATATATATATATATATATATATGTGAGAGAAGATGCTGCTGCAGTCTGCTCATACCTGAGTGAGAACTAAGACAATGGCAGTGTCTGTTCTCTAGATACTTGCCTCTTTAGTTGGTGAAGTCCCCAGTATAGTGGGGATGTCTCTGGATGAGTTTAAGATTAGTTACAGCTGGATTGTGAAGTGACCAGGGAGTTTCCTCTCATATGTCACTAATGAAGCAACAAATTAATAACTCTTTCCAAAAATTACAGAAGGTGTAGGATGAAATAATTGTTTGATCTTAATAACAATTCAGATAATTGTCGTTTTAATATTTGTTTATTTAACAATGCTCGCAACTGCAGACGTTATATCAGCGTTGCCGGTGTGCCAGAATTTTGTCCCGCAGGAGTTCTTTTACATGCCAGTAAATCTACTGACATGAGCCTGTCGCATCTAAGCACACTTAAGTGCCATCGACCTGGGCCAGGATCGAACCGCAACCTCGGGCACAGAAGGCCAGCACTATACAGACTATGCCACTCAGGCCAACGAGCAGTAGTATACCACATATCGTTTCTTGCACTTGAAGTACAATATGTTTCTCTTATCATCATTCTTTCAAGAGCAGTTATTCACACCTACCACATTTGACACCACTGTTGCCAAGAAGATTCTGACATATCAACTTGATCTCTTCTCTGGAAGATTCTACTATGTCACATGTCTCATATGTCTTTGGCATCTTCTGTTTTGCAAGATATTTGAAATGTAATTAGCGATGTCCTATATTCTTTGGGGAATAATTTTCTTTTATCAACATTTCTTGCATTTACCGGTACTATATTTTGTGTTCAATTTGACTTTAATTATTCCATTTACCTCTGTATACTTTTTGCCCTTCCATTTTTTTTTTTAATTTTAGTTGGTTATTTAACGACGCTGTATCAACTACGAGGCTATTTAGCATCGATGAGATTGGTGATAGCGAGATGATATTTGGTGAGATGAGACCGAGGATTCGCCATAGATTACCTCGCATTCACATTAAGGTTGGGGAAAACCTCGGAAAAAACCCAACCAGGTAATCAGCCCAAGCAGGGATCGAACCCACGCCCGAACGCAACTTCAGACCGGCAGGCAAGCGCCTTAACCGACTGAGCCACGCCAGTGGCCTTTCCCTTCTATGTTTGTCTTGTTTATAATTAGATTCTGAATTGGATGTTTTCTCAAATGACGTTTTCACATGCTACAGCATACCTTATGACACCTGGAGCTGTCTTTTTTTATATTCAGTGTAGAGAGCAGGCCATGCTGTTCAGGAGAGTAAATGTTCACTCAACTATTCGTCCTTTGATTGAATCCATAACATTCGTGCAGTCATCTAGTGAATATTCACTCTTACGTACTTTTATTTTTTGTATGATTTTCAAACTAATATATTCTCTGTTATCAGACATTTCTACCTTTCACTTTCAAAATACACTTTCTGCCATTTAATATATTCTGATATGAACATTTGAATGCACAAGTTCACATTGAAATATATGCAGGCTAGTAGCTCTTTATAAACATAGAATTCTACGTGTATAAACCTGTGAAAAGCATGCAGATGGGCAGGTGATCATGTTTGAGTAATGTAACAAGAAGGTACGAATATGTTTTCAACAATGAAACTATTAGGTAGAAGTGTGTATTAATTGTTTCAAGGAAGTTACATTTTCTTATTTTCTATTGGGTTACATTAAGGTGACCATAATTTTAGAATTTCATACCAGGTCACATGCCACATATCCACTTGAGGTCTGTAAGCGAGAAACAAGCGAAATAACACTCGAGAATTTGTCTGCGGCGTTAATGAACCTTACAGTACCTCTTCTTATACACTAATGGGTGTTCATTAGTGTAATCCAATGCAAACGTTTTTATTCGCTTGCATTTGTTTGAAGGTCCCGCACTCAAGGGAGTGTCCTTCGAGCAAGGAGAACTCTAAACCATTTTGACGAGCGAACTATGCTCGAGTAGAAAAAGATTCGCAGGAAGCAAACCTGGAATTGTTTAAATTTTCACTCGGAAGCGCACACAGCCTACAGTACTCTTTACTGTGAGCTAATGAGTTAGGTATGTTTTGTGGGATAATGAAGGATAAAATAATAGAATAATATTCGTGCTCGTTTAGACTCGTCATTTTATTTACCATATTTTGTGCTCAATTTTACTTTTTTTCTCGTATTTCATATTTATACAATATAATGGTAGAGAGAGACATAAACTTAAGTAAAACCACAGAGATAATAATATATTATTATTATTATTATTATTATTATTATTATTAGCTATTGCAAATCATATTTCATTAAATTTAATATCACGTGCACTCAATATCATATACTAAATAAAACTTGCTTTCAAAACTTTTGGAAAACAAAAAACAGACAGTTGCTAATAAACATGTTGCCACTAGCAAAATATAATTATTTAAACTGGCATTGTAGTGTCAGAGAGATCATATTATCATTTCTGTAATTTTTCCTGTGTTGTGACACTTGACAGAGAAGAAACATCGTTATTCAGTAGTGCCAGAATATTCCCTAGTACCCGAAGTTCCTTTAAGGGCAGCATGCGTTAGAATTGTTAGGTATTCTGAAACGAAATAGAAATATTATCTATTTATGCTGTAACACAGCTGTAGCTGCAGGTTGTCTACCGAAAATGTGAAACTAAAATTTTATAATTAATGACTCATAAGCACGATGAAAAAACATTAATCACATTTCTATCATTTTACAACATGCCATCAGACTTGTTTCTTAAGTTCTCTGATCTTCAATTAAATCCATGCGCACCCAACTTCTCTCCTTCTAGAACATATTAGACTCACATATATAACCACGGATTACTGACCATCATAGCTGAGGAAGTGATGCCAAGCATAATAAGTGCAGCAGAACAATATGCGTAATTTCATTATCCACAACCATTCGATTCTTTTAAATTCGTTACTTTTCGTTACCAAGTGCTTAAAGTAGTCACTTTCATTATCAGTAGACACCCTGAGCAGATTTTAAAGGGGGAGAAATTACAAAATGTGTTACAGCAGTTCAATTGCAGAAGAGTACCATGTTCCGCGAAAATAATTCTAAGCGTACATGTGCTTCATTTTTTACTGCACAGAACCCCACAATCTCAATGACTGATCAAGAATGCAACCAATATAATATGTAGTCAAGGCCCAACTGTATAGTATAAAGTTATAGAAGTGTGAGTTGGTCTTGGTAGCGTAGTATAGTACTGGCCTTCTATGCTCGAAGTTGCGGGTTCGATCCCGGCCCAGGTGTTTAAATGCGACAGGCTCATGTCAGTAGAATTACTGGCATATAAAAGAATTCCTGTGGGACAAAATTCTGGCACACCAGCAATGCTAATATGACCTCTGTGGTTGCGAGCATCGTTAAATAAACCATAATTTTAAAAAGAAATTCACAGAAGTGTGAAGTATGAAAAAGATAAACTTCAATGGAATATCGTCAACGCCTAGAAAAGTACTTCCATAAAAATCACCATAAACAAGTGGATCTTCTAACATTAAATGCTGGTAATCTCTAACATATTCAGAATTTGTATTGATGTGTAGCGAGGTGAAAAAAAAAAATACTGTACAGGTACTAAAAGTCCACACCTGTGGAGTAACGGTTAGCGCGTCTAGCCGCGAAACCAGGTGGCCCGGGTTCGATTCCCGGTCGGGGCAAGTTACCTGGTTGAGGTTTTTTTCCGGGGTTTTCCCTCAAACCAATATGAGCAAATGCTGGGTAAATTTCGGTGTTGGACCCCGGACTCATTTCACCGGCATTATCACCTTCATCTCATTCAGACGCTAAATAACCTAAGCTGTTGATAAAGCATCATAAACAACCTACTAAAAAAAAGGTACTAAAACATAAAAGAATAGTAACTATTCTCAAAAACATGGAAAAATAAAAAAAAAGAACAAAGAAAAGCACCAGTAATTACGATGAAAGTAATAAAGGGTGATAGAGGAGACAATTATGAACAACTTTCATATAGGAACCTATGTCCGAAAATGTTCTGTTTGATAGTTACAAGCCTAGACATGTCAGTCAGTGTAACCAGATAAAATCGAACTCAAGGCCATCCTTTTGAAGTTTGGTTACATGCAATCTGTTCCTGCAACCATTGGTGATTTCTCATAAACATGATATAAGCTATTTGGCATCGTAAATAATATTGTGACTGAATGAACCTTGCAACTTTCCTTCCATTTTCTTCTGCTCTTTCATAAATGAAATGCATATCAGCAATTTGCATGGAAAGTTGCAAGATTTTTCCTTCTGACAATTTTCCAAGTGAATTTCAATCTGTATGCTAGACCAGAGTATATTTTTATATCGAAAAGCTTCAGTGATAATACCAGTAACAGTTATCTGAGATGCTTAATTCTATTTAAAGTTATTATACTCAGTGCCATTATTTCGTTGACATAAATCATACAGACGGTTCCCTGCTATTTATTTTAGTTGGTTATTTAACGATGCTGTATCAACTACTAGGTTATTTAGCGTCGATGAGATTGGTAATAGCGAGAAGATATTTGGCGAGATGAGGCCGAGGATTCGCCGTAGATTACCTTGCATTCACATTACGGTTGGGGAAAACCTCGGAAAAAACTCAACCAGGTACTCAGCCCAAGCGGGGATCGAACCCGCGCCTGAACGCAACTTCAGAGCGGCAGGCAAGCGTCTTAACTGACTGAGCCATGACGGTGGCTGTTCCATGCTATGTCGAGTGACTCCGAGGTAATCAAAGCTCTCGTGACTGAGATAGATGCGCATTTATGTGAAGAAATCAGTAGACAGAAACCTAACATTCTCCCTTTTTTCAATGTTATACTCACAGTTTTCTTTCCGTTAATTTTTTTCAGTCCATCTTGTTATATGGCTGAACGCCATTTACAGGATAATAACATTACATTTTTTACAACCCGATAATCAAACTTTTAAACTGAAAAAAAAAAAAAAATTTGAAATGCAGTTTCAAAATCTATGATGATGAAATACAACCTGTAAGACGTGACGAAACAGCATCAGTAAAAGCCTATTGTCCTCAATCCTCTAAAAGTTAAACCAACACCAAGACATTCACGGAGTAAGACTCTTTGGTTATGTGGTCAGCATGACGAAAGGTCACAGTTTAAGAGAGCACAAGACAAACACAAATACATACCCAGTCGCTTTGAACCGAGAAGTTTTCAAAATCCTGACAGGAATTGAACCTAGATTCACTAGACTTGCAGTTACACTAACGCCGAAAATACGATACCAGTAGCAAAAAAAAAAAAAAAAAAAAAAGTTATTAAAACTTGTACCTAATCAAACAGCTTTTTCGGTTTTTGACTTTGACCTGTATGAGATTGTAGGTGACGAACCAAATTAAATTTCTGGAAAAATCCTTTACTGCACTGTGAACACTTGTAAGATTTTACACCAGTGTGGATTAGAGTATGTTTGTTCAACACACCACAAGACGTGAATCCTTTGGAACATATTTTGCATACATACGACTTTTCTCCACTGTGTGACGCTGTATGTATTTTCAAGTAGTCTAGCCGAACAAATCCAACACCACATACCTTACAAACATACGGTTTTTCTCCCGTGTGGGTGAATTTATGTCTTTCAAGGGCAGTTCGATGACTGAATCTTTTACTGCACATATTACACATAAGCGGTTTCTCTCCTGTGTGTATTAACGTGTGTCTCCTTAACGTGCTTCTATTTATGAAACTTTTACCACATTCATTACATGCGTAAGGTTTATTGCCGAAATGTATCAATGAATGTGCTTTTAAGCGATCCAGGCGAGTAAACCGCTTATTGCACTCATTACAATCATACGCTTTCTCCTCACTGTGGATAATTGAATGTCTTTTTAAATGATCCATACTTTTGAATCTCCCCATACATAATTCGCACATATGCGGCTTCTCTCCTGTGTGTACGAGTGAGTGTCTCTTCAACTTGCTGGGCGTGATGAAGCCTTTTCCACATTCATCACAGATATGAGAAAAACGCTTTCGGACATGAACATGTTTTCCAGAAAATCTGTCGAGGCTGAGTCTGGAGTTATCGGTTGTCACTTCTTGATGACTAATGCTGTCGTCAGAGCTGCGAAGTGAGATAAAAACTTATAAGATTAATAGGATAAGGTATTAAGAAATGAGTAAACGTGTACAAGAAGAAATTTACATTAAGTTTTGAGAGTGAAAATATGAACGAAAATCTGTACACAAATCATAAGTTTCTACTGGAATTGTTTCAGATGCAATTCTATTATTTTAATCTTAGTTTATTTTGTGTTAATAAGAACAAGTTAACTTAAAAGGCAGTTTTTAAATACGTTGTAATACTTCACATGTGCACACACACGTGAATGAAAGAGAGTGACGACAGAAAGGGAAGACTTTACGCATGCGTAAAATCATTCCTTCATCCCAGCTAATGCATTTTCCAAAAATACAGATCTCTCTTAACAATAAAAAAAACAGTTACTTGCTCCTGAAAAGTTTTATTCTGATTAAGTTTGTAAAATTTGCGTAATATAATAACAATACGAAAATAATTGTAATATGATGTAATGTGTGCAGCAATATATTTGATAATAAAATACCAATGAAACAATTTTTAATTCTTTATTGATGTTTTTACGCTAAGTGGTAGTGTAACGTTCTTCTCCTTCATGACATCATATATATAACATTTTGATCTTCAAACTTTTGGACACTTCAAATTACTATTCGTTGTGTGCAGCTAGCTATAAAAACGGAAAGATTAAATGAATAAATGTCCTCTAAATTCAATATCCTCTCTGATACTTCTTGTAAGTACTCAAGTCCTTAAAATTTCTTGAATTACAAGGACCAAAATATTTCTCAATTGGAATGTAGAGTAATGTCTATAAAATCTTTCAAATGGGAAATGGTTTGACCTTGAACACTTGACCACTTTCGATAGTCTGCAATGTGGTATTAGAATAAGGAAGTATAATATTCGTAATAAAGAAAAACTAGAACTAGTTTTTCTTTATTACGAGCATTATACTCCTGTTTATCCATCCCACTGGTGAAGCCACAAAGTATTTTCTTTATGTACAGAAGGAGTTCCAGAATATATTCATTAACAACTGTTAAGATGGACTCCTGTATAAATAGTTGTTTACAATGCGATGTGCTTGGTACTTCTGTGACAATTCTTACTGTTTTTTTTTTCTGAATCAGTAGAACTTCATTAGAGGCTTGTGGGATAAGTAAAGCTATGTATCACACATGACTTGAGACCAAAAAAATCAGAAGCTATTTTATGTGATATTAGTATCACATTTAAAATATTCCTGAACCCCAACAATTAAAATACTTAAGACAAGGACGTTGTATAATGGACTGTATCCAACTTCTACAGGTTAATTTGGAATCCTACGAAAAATTAAGCTATATTTATTGAAACCGAAATTTAATAGTGTGAAATTGGTCTCTTTACAGAATACTGCGAAGTTGAGGTCTGAGATAAAAAAAGACGAATAATGGACACCACCGGTAATTCTTAATAGAGAGTAATGATATGGTGGTAGAATAAAATTACTACACACAACGCATGAAATTCTATTTTGGTCACAAAAGACAGATATTTTACTTAGACAATACTTGCATGGCTCAAAACCACATATTAAAATTCAATTTGTCAGGATACTTCTGAAAATGATGACATGAAAAAGGAGGCAGACATAGTTTGCTGTATAAAGTTTACAAAAACAGTTTTGAGATCAAATGGTAATTTGATCTAATCAACTTCCGATTTTTATGACAAAATGTTGGTTCATTTAAGGCCTGGTTCTTAAAGAGATTTCCAAATTATTTAGAAGATGAAAAATAATACTGATGAAAAAAAAAGTTGGTGATATAGAATGGTTTCAACAAAAAAGAGACAAAATTTAAAAAATAAAACAAAACCTGAGGTTTTACAAAATGTATTACTGGTACCATTAAAAAAGTCAGGATAGTCAAACTTAGCCTGAGTGATTTCAAGTAAAGCAGGGGTATGCAAATAAAAATTTGACTTTTAATGTGAAAAACACATAAAACGTGACGCAAAAAGACAAGGAATGCGAAGAAAAACTACAGGAATAGGACTTGAGAACGTAATACTTTTAATAATAAATTGGCAAGAACAGATGACGAAATGCTTAGTGTCAAACACAAAGATGGTATCAATAGCAAAATTAGAAACTATCCTTTATAAAAATGAAGTCCTATTTCTTCTTATTACAAGAAAAATAACTTTCCACTTCAAAACTGGGCAAGCGATTGCAATAAGTTTCATTTTCTCAAAACAATGTTAAACATATCTTCTCTCCAACAAACAAGGAGAGGTCACATACTATTAAATGCTGAATCTTTACACTAATGGTCATAAACTTTCTTGTTAAAGAAATTTTTAGCAACTTGAAAGTTAAATTGACATACTCAAACTAAATTGTATTGCACTGGGTGAGAAATAAGGTTATGATTTACACTGTGTGGACGAACTCACATAAATGTGGAGGCTCGGTTTTATCTTGCCCAGCAACAAGTCATGACCCCCTTGTCACTCCTGGGTCATGAAACACATGTGAATTCGCTCACTCAGTATCAATCACAAACATAATTATCACCCACTGTACTTCAACTGCAGTACTCACATGTTTTGCATTCCAACTTCATGTTCATCAATTGAGATCTCTTCTTTTATACCGAAGCCATTAATCTGAATATCCAAAGAATCGTCAATATCTGCAAACGATCTGTATTCCCTTTCATCTTCTTTCTAGAGTCGTAAAATAAGACAAACACAATTTATCTTAACTAGATGAAAGAAATAATAGATGGATAATATTTTCCTATCATTTCTGTGGCCAAGAGAATAGGTATCACTCCACTGTTTCACAGTCACACCAGTGAATAGGCATTATAAAAAATGGACATTGAGCGAATTTTCCTGTGTTTTGTTTCTCTGTGCGCCAGCGGCTAGTTCCACTTTCAAGCGCTAGAGGTAGTGTAATCGAGCATATGCTGAGAATAATTGAGAATAGAATTAAGGCACAGGATCCAAACATCGCCTACCTTATTGCATAATCCAGTAACGCTTTGCTTCAAATAAATTCAAGTTAACAGCTTTCCCTTATTTCTCAGTGACAAACTAGTTGTAATAATAATATGTTATATTTCAGATATCATAAATTATATTATAAAATAATATAATACATTATAAAATTAAGTATCGAATTCGTTTAATATTTGTATATAATTTAATATAGGTATATGGTTTTACATCTCGTAAGAGTTTTGTTTTTCCATTTTCAGCGCTATCAAATCATTACATATTTTAATTGTTGTTGGGGTCAACGTCTGAACTCTCATTATAAAGGAACTCTAGAGTCTAGACATTACAGTTAATGAAGGATTTATTATTTTATGGACCCAATTTATTTTATTTGAGTACATAATGTACCTAGATGTATTAATTATATGTGTTATATTTCCACTGTGTCGACTGCTAGCTGGTGTGATGTCAGCGCCAACTCTAGGGAGAAAGCAGAATCTGACGCTCTAGCTGGCTTGAAGGTCATTGAAATCGGTCCGGCTACATCAAAGGTACCGACGCGAAGTGTCCATTCTTTATAATCCCTATTCGCTGGTCACACTATACACAACACATTTCTTAGTTTAATAATGGACGATAAGTATATGCCATAGTTTATATCGGATTTCCAAGAAACTAACAGAATCTGAAGAACATGCTTTCTTCAGCTATTTTTTGTATCGGGTGTGATAAAACTGGTCTTAAATTTCATTTGAGAATAATACTACTCAAAATTTCAATAGTATGTGATTTTCCTAACAATGCAATCATGATGAAAATATTGTGATGATTTTCTAGCAGAGGATGTTGGGTTCTATTGCTCTGTTCAGCGATACAAGAAATGAAGGACGGACTGAAAATGTATTGCTTTTGATCACAAAAGCAAGTACCATGTGGTAGTTTTATTTTATTTTTTTTAGTGGGTTATTTTACGACGCTGTATCAACATCTAGGTTATTTAGCGTCTGAATGAGATGAAGGTGATAATGCCGGTGAAATGAGTCCGGGGTCCAGCACCGAAAGTTACCCAGTATTTGCTCGTATTGGGTTGAGGGAAACTCCCGGAAAAAACCTCAACCAGGTAACTTGCCCCAACCGGGATTCGAACCCGGGCCACCTGGCTTCGCGGCCAGACGCACTGACCGTTACTCCACAGGTGTGGACTCCATGTGGTAGTATAGCTGTGAAATTCAGTAGTGTTTTTACCAAAATTGAAATAAAACTTAATGCAAATGGCTAAAATGTATTTAATAAAGTTTACTGAGGTCAAATAAGAGTATTCAATACTTACACTGAACATGTCAACTTGTTCTCTTCCATGGTCTAATTGTTACTATGTCTGCCATTGGATCCAAGGTTCACAAGTTCAAAACCAGTCGAGGATGATCTATTACTGAGAGAGATAAAAATCACTAGCATGGCTTACTTTGAAAGGAAAAGAAAGCTTGGATGCCCATGTCATAAATTTACAATCCGTTAACGAAACTTATAACTGAATGAGTATGCTTCAAATTAAAGTTACCAACCATTTCTTTCACATGTCAAAAATTCAATTCAAATCCATATTGGTGTCCAAAGTGCAAATTTATTCAATTCCCTACATGTAATTAATTTATTCATGTTAAAATTGACAGAAAGTTAGGATAATGAGTCACGTTCAATGTAAAAAGAAAAACATTAATTAATACAACTTAAAGTTTATATTATGTTGTACGTAAAATTAATCCTAATTTGGTATTGGTATTATGGGACCATTTCACATTTTAACATTTTTATTATAGTTCGTGAAGGCCCAAAGAAGTTTGCGTCTTACATAAATGAAGGAAAGTCTCCCTGAAGTATTCTGAATAAGCAGGTCCCCTGAGTACTGCCCCTGCATGCATTCAAAACTCATTGGCATAAAAATTACGTGTTATGTTACATTAACAACTTCCCGTGTGGTGACCAGGAAAGAGAATAGTTCCACTGTGAGCTCATACAGATCGTAAAAGGCGATCAAATGAGCACCCAGAGCCTGGGGGTACAGCTGGGTCACCCTGTCTTTGGGGGCCATAAATACAGAGACCTGGTCCTCCAGGTTGGGGGTTGGTTCGTGGGGCTGACACCCCCACAACTGTAAAAAACTACTTGTTGAGAAGCCTCAATTGAAGCCTCGGAATTGGTTGAAACATCGGCAGTGAATTTCTCGGAACAACTGCCTGGAGGAGATTAGCACAGGACAGGGACAGTTGGAGGAAGAAAATTGAGGAGGCTAAGGCTCGACTTTGTGCTGTGATGCCGTAGTAGTAGTAGTAGTAGTAGTAGTAGTAGTAGTAGTACATTAACAGCATTAGTCACTCATCATCCCCACAGTATATGTTGAAAATGTTGCCCATCTTGTATGATACACAATTCACATCATATCATTCACAAAACCTTTTTCCATTAATCTATTCACTAACTTCAATATTGTTTTTCTACCCAGAACTGAGCAGTCAGGAAATTTACGTATACAATTTTCCTTGTTCTACCACACATTTCTGTATGTACGTTTTCAGAAGTGTACATTCACTCAATGAAAATATAACCAATGCGAAACACAAGACAATCTAAGAAAATATACTGTACTTATGACACACTACGTGCCTTTACTGCTACTTTTCAAGACCAAACTGGTAGAGCTAACACGTGGAGTGCTCAGGCTGCCAACCTGCATCAAGTACTGCAGAAATTTAGTGAATAGGTGTGATGAAACAGATTCTGTTAATAATGTGATGTGAATTATGCATCACAAAAGATGAACAACACTTCCAGCAGCTACTGTGGGGATGGTGAGCACCAAATGTTATTCATATAACATAATATGTAAGCGAAGCACCATGGGTTTGCAGATGCAAGCAGCAGTATCAGGGGACATACCCAGTGGTCAGGTGACAGAAGCACTGGGAACATCAGCTGGGTCTCACAGTAGTAGCAGTAGTAATACTTTATTAGTAGTAATAGTAGTAGTGGTGTATTATTATTATTATTATTATTATTATTATTATTATTATTATCAGTAGTAGTAGTGGCAGTGGCAGCAGCAGCAGCAGTAGCAGTAGTAGTAGTAATAACAGCAGCAGCAGTAAAAAGACCAGAAATGCGGCAATAGTTTGCCTGAGACCTTCTATAGTTAATTTCACGTACCGGTACCCTAAATATTCGAAAAGGGATTCTCGGTTTTACATATCTCCTGGTGCACACCATGCTTCGGATTTTATCGCCCTTTAAACATATCAACCTTGGACGAGTTTAAATTCGCGAACCTCAGATCCACAGGCCACCAAGAACAACTCTGCTGGTTAATATCTTTTTAGTTACTTGCAATGAAAAGTCAAATTGTTCAGAGGCATCACATACTCAATACCACTCACGACAAAAGTACAAATTCATAACAGTAGGCTGCTCAGTTTTCCTTCATTGTAAGATGAAACGGAACTGATGTCAAAGAATCTATAAGCATTAATTTTCTTAGTTCTTTTTGTAAATTCTGTGGTGTGGTCGGAACATAACTCCAAAAAAAATTGTTTTGAGATACAAGCATATTTATTTTCACTTTTCCTTTAAAAATCAGAATTATACTGTACATACAAATGTGAATGAAAATAACACAGATTAGGGAAGTGTTTAATTATGTGCACATGCTCATGCTTTTCTATAACTTGTAAGCAGGAAATCGCCATTTTTGGAGTTAAAAAGAATTCTGGTTTATTTAACGACGCTAGCAATTGCAGAGATTATTATCAGCGTCGCCGGTGTGCCGGAATTTTGTCAAACAGGAGTTCTTTTACATGTCAGTATATCTACTGACATGGGCCTGTTGCATTTAAACACACTTAAATGCCATCGACCTCGGCCTGGATCGAACCCGCAACCTCGAGCATAGAAGGCCAGCACTATACCAACTACGCTACCGAGGGCGACTTTTTGGAGTTATGTTCTGACCAAACACTACAGAATTGGTTTAACTAAACTGAGCTCTGCCTGTATGTATAGAATTCGGATTTGTATGTAGGCCTACAGTAGAACTTTATTTATACGTTTTATATGGGTCTGAAGCAATAACCCATAATAACATCTGAATTAGGATTTGAAGACTATACGGAAAGAACAAGTTAAGTTAATTTAGTAAAATTTTCAGAACATAAATTTAGAACTTCATAGTTCAGCCAATTTTGAGCCTATAATAGAGTATTCTAATTTATAACACGTCTTCTTGACTGGGCTTTGTATACATGATTTACTGCTTTTTTTTTCTAAGAACTGTTTTAAGTTTGATGCTAAATCATTTTTGGAGTATGTAAGATTACATGTAGGCCTATGTAATTTTATCGGCTTAGAGTCAAAGTTGATATAATACATCACAAATTCCAATCCAGGAAATTTCGGTGAAACTTCGGTTTTCCCCACACTACACAATTCTTCTACATCATATATTACTTAAATAATTCCTGCAACTAAACCACTAACCTTGTGTGGTGTGGGGCGATATCCAAGATTGGCCAAAAATTCTTCTCAATCACGAAAATAAAATATGATTAAAAAATTTAAACATTACGTCAGTACATAATGAACTGCAGTCCAAAATATATTTAAATCAACAAAACTCACCTTTACATTGTGCGAATTTACGTTTGTCGATAATGGATCAACCTCGCTATCTGAATTCGGTTCTTCCTTAATTATTAATGGCACCAACACTTCATCCATTTTATTTAGGAAAGCAAATTGGAAGTTTTTTATTTATGAACATATAATTCATAAGAATTTCACATTCTGCACAAAATATAAGCACAAAAACCAAATGTGCAAAGAATGTTTCTATCACCTTGCACGTACAATATTTTGTGATTGAATCTAAGCAACAGTGAAGCAACACCACCTAGATACTCAGTCATACAAGTAAACATTCTCATGGAGGCAGATAAAAAAGTTAAGTTTTTTCTTCTACCATGTTAATAATGTAAAATAAGTGCTTATATAAATTTTGGTCACTCGACCGCAATTACGAGACCGTCCAGAAAGTGATTTTCCCTGTGGCCGTTTACAGAAAGAAAACAATTTCAGTGAAAGAAATATTGAAACAGATACAGCAATTGTTGCGCAATTTTTCAACATATTCCCCACCAGAATTGAGATATTGTCATACCATGTGATCAACTTTTGTATCCCTGTGTCGTAGAAGTCTGCCACCTGGGATCGGAACCAGTGTGTGACAGCCGTCCACACCTCTTTGTTGATTCCATGGTATGACAAATGTTCCAATTCTGGTAGGGCACATGTTGAAAAATAGCGCAACAATTTCTGTATCTGTTCCAATAAATATTTCCATGAAATTATGTTTTCTTTCTGTAAACGGCCCCAGGGAAAATTACTTTCTAGACGGCCTCGTAATTGCGGTCGAGTGGCCAAAATTTGTAGAAGCACTTGTTTTGACGTTATTGGTGGAAGAAAAAAATTGAATTTTTTATCTGTCCCCATGAGAATGTTTGCTTGTTACCAGAGACTATCGATGTAAACAATATTGTCGTGAGAAAGGTCAATGCTTTGCTTGGGATTCATTGTAAACTACTTTTGTTGAAAAATGATTATGTTGTGGCCAAATTTTGTGAAAACGTTAGTATGCTGTGCAGTTTTTGCAAATTGCTATTTACAGGAGTAATATCTACAGCCACAAAGAAGTGGTGATTCTAAGAACACTGATATAGAATGAAAATAAATTGCAGTAAAACCTGGTAGCATAAAGTGATATTTTCTTTGAGAATATATTTACTGGGGTGTTCTTTAATTGGTTATTTTACGACGTTTTATTAACTGTTAAGGTTATCTAGTGTCTGAATGAAATGAAGGTGGTAATACCAGCAAAATGAATCCAGAGTCCAGTGCCGAAAACTGGGATGTTAGGTACAAAAATAAACGTATATTCTATAAATTTGCAGGTTTGTGAGATGCACTAAAATGCTGCAGACATAGCCTAATCCGAATCACTCTATTTTCTTTTAAGAATGGAAAAAAATTGAATTGCTGTTATAACATGCAACATCCTAAACTTGTTCCTAGGGCTGTTTCTATTTTCTTGCCTAATTGTAAGGACATAAGGTTAGGTCCTGAGGAAAGATAAAGAAAGGAAGAGAGAAAATGAGTGGTTGACAAAGGACATTAAACAAAATGCATCTGAGTTTGAATTTTGTGTAGCATTAAGATCTTTTAAGACCTTGGGTGAATTGAAAGAAAAATATCCCAGTTTTGGAATACAATTCTTAAAGTTGATTCAGTGTGGAATTTGGCTTTTGGGTAATCCATTGTGTCCCTGAACTTGACATTTTCAATGTTTTGTAACTACATACAGGTTTCATCATCAGGTTTGACTCATTACACCAGGATAATCCGAACAATTGAGGTCAGTCAAGCACATAGATTGTTCATGCAAATTAAAATTATAATAAACACCTTTTGTCATTGATGATGTTGAAAATGATGTCCTTGTGCTGCCAAACATCTCTCAAACCTTTTAAGAAAATTTGTATTAGCACACATTAGTTCTTCTGAAATTGCTGCAATTTCCCGTCCTATATTTTCTTTCAGTTTTTCCAATGGATTATTCTAATATCTTTTAAGTTACCGAAAAATAGAAATCGCACAAGGTAAGATCTGTAAACCGCTGATTTCTACCATCTTTTTATATTTATAGTAGTATACAAAGTTTTTTTTTTGTTCTGGTAGAATATATTTCATATATTTGATAGTCCGAATTGTCCCCAGCTGCAATTAGTTCGGATTATCGAGGTTCTATTGTATTAACTATTCCTATTAACAGTTATGAGGATAAAAAAGAAATGAAATGATTCTTACACTTCTTCTCCTAGAATATGTTGAGCAAATAGCAAAAATTCCTACCAGTATTCCTCATATCAGTTTTTTTTTTTTTTTCACTCTTTTGAAGTGACGCTGTTGTTCTGTCCTTTCATATCTGGGTAATAAAAAGGTAATTATATAGTAAGCAATCAGCCAGGACATCTTTCTGAAATAAAGGTCCAGGGCACATACATTACCAAATATATACATATATTTAAATTACATTTTCAAAATTTTATTATGAATGACATATCATCAGCCTTTTTAAGCTAACGGGAAAAATGTGTGTCCTGAACATCTATTGGGGGAAGATGGCAATCTTGTCTATGGTTACTACATAATTACCAATTAAATGTTTCACTGCCAGCATAATTATAATTTTTATAATAGTGATTTGTTGATAAAAAAATTTATTTAAATAAATTGGAAGCATTTATTTTGAAGTAGTTTCTCATCTTGAGGTATTGTTGCACTGAATGACATGAAGAATAATTTATTATAAAAACTTTATTAAGTATCCTTTCAAGAGACTAGTAACAATTTGTACATATTTTTCCAACATACGTCTAAGAATTGCACTAAATAAAAAATAAGATATTGTAACAAATACTGTTTCAACCCAATTACTCAGAATTAAAATATTATAAAAATAAAGCTATATAATAAATATAATAATATTTATATTACAGTATATTCCAAAATTATCACTTACTGACTAGACATTTCCTGAGACAGGTTGACATCCTCCAATCTGTTGCTTCATAAATGGAAATCCGAGAGTGTGCTTTGAACCAGACAGAGATATTCAATATAAATGCTATATCTAAACTATTACTTCTAATATAAAAAAGAATAAATGTATTTTTTAAATAAATTTAGAAGACATGAACATACGCTATCTGAATAAATGCAATTATATTGCATTCGTTTATATATCAGCCTTCATAACCATGAACAACACAACAGATACCTTAGGTACAAAATGATAATCGGTACTGTAGTAATTAAAATGGAATTAGATACACCCCACTCTCTCACAAAAGATTACGTTCGCTGAATCTTCTCAACTCCATGGGTTTTCATATGCCTACTAACATTTGCCTTTTGAGAAAATGTTTTCTTACATATTATACATGGATATGGTTTATCACCAGAATGAACTCTAGCATGAGTTTTCAATGAACTTTGCATTGTAAAAGCTTTCTTGCATATTGTACAAACATATCTTTTTTCACCCGAATGTACTACTAAATGCCTAGTGAGATCACCTCTGTCACTGAACGCTTTTTCACACGTTGCACATTGATACGGTTTCTCTCCTGTATGTGTTCGACAATGACGTTCTAGATCGTGCCTAGTGATGAACTTCTTTTTACACACAGGACATTCATATGGACGAGGGCGTTCCTCGGAGTGGATCCTGGCATGTTGACTCAAACAGTTCCTTTCATTAAACACAGCTTTACACAAAGAGCACTGATATATTTTCCGTTCTGCATGGGTTCTTTTATGGCGCTCTAAAATATGCCTTGTGCTGAATGACTTTTTACACACAACACATTCATGACCTTCTCCTTTATGTAACTTGAAATGCATTGACAAGCCATATTTGTATTTAAAAGATTTTCTGCACACTGAACAGTTATATGGTCTATCATTTGTATGGACTCCATTGTGTCTTTCCAAATCTGCCTTCCGAGTGAAACTCTGTTTGCACTTAGAACAATGATACGGTTTCACAGAACTGAGCAGTCTGTTATGTTTTCTCATGTTCGACTGTAAAGTAAAATTTTTAGAGCATATTGAGAAGGTAATATTAGATATATTTCAACTACTCAATAATAATGCTATTAATAATCAAGAAAAGTCGTCGAATGAAATCACCTGTGGAAATACGAAAATCAAATTTTCAACCTGTCAATTACAGAATTCACAAGTGAATGCATTTATATTTCCATAACAAGAACAACAACAACAATAATAATAATGCAAATCAAGATTTCAGGTATAACTCCCTGTAAAGTTGATTTGAATAATTTCGAGGGAAAAATTGTTCCAGGACCTTTGGTTTAACATACCAATGCTCTACCAACTGAGCTAACAGGGAACTCTACCCGACACCGATCCAATTTTTCCTCTATATCCACAGACCTCAAAGTGGGCTGACAACCGTCAAGCAACTAACTTCGAGTGCACACTAACTCTGTGTGACTTTTTTTTTTTTAGTAGGTTATTTTACGACGCTTTGTTAACATCTATGGTTATTTAGCGTCTGAATGAGATGAAGGTGATAATGCCGGTGAAATGAGTCCGGGGTGCAGCACCGAAAGTTACCCAGCATTTGCTCAAATTGGGTTGAGGGAAAACTCCGGAAAAAACCTCAACCAGGTAACTTGCCCCGACCGGGAATCGAACCCGGGCCACCTGGTTTCGCGGCCAGACGCGCTGACCGTTACTCCACAGGTGTGGACCCGTGTGACTTAAATTGTGGTTTTCTGTTAACGAACAGGGACGTGTATTATGCAAACCAAGATTTCAGGTATAACTCCCTGTAAAGTTGATTTGAATAATTTCGAGGGAAAAATTGTTTCGGGGCCAGGCATCGAACCCGGGACCTTTGCTTTAACGTACCAACGCTCTACCAACTGAGCTACCCGGGAACTCTACCCGACACCGATCCAATAATAATAATAATAATAATAATATAAAGAAAGTTATAATTTACTTTTACTGTTACATTTCTAAAAAATAAAGGAATCCTATTTTCTATATAAAATTGCAAGAACACAGACTACAATATTTTTCTACAACCACTGCACATAATTACATCATCATAGAGTACTGTGGCAACCCAGTATCAGGTTACGTTTGTTACAGAACCGATAGACTTACATATGCTGCTTCTGGAGGCGTAGCAATATTTTTACGAACACATTCAGCATTGGATTTATCCTATTCCAAGTTTACAATTCATAGAAACAGGTGTCATTCAGTATCCTCTAAAAATGACACACTTACTATTATATCTATGTAGAAAGTTCCAGTCCACACCTGTGGAATAACGGTTAGCGTGTCTGGCCGCGAAACCAGGTGGCCCAGCAAGTTACCTGGTTGAGGTTTTTTCCGGGGTTTTTCCTAAACCCAATATAAGCAAATGCTGAGTAACTATCAGTGCTGGACCCCAGACTTATTTCACCGGCATTGTATTAAGGGGTTGACTCGCGAGTCAAGAATTGCCGACCACTGCTCTACTGAGATGCAAGATGACAAATTGAAGAGTTCCAAGAAGACTGGTATAAACAATCAACCAATACTATGAATGAATGTGACCAAAATTAGCTATTCTTCACAGTGTTGGTTATTTCTCATAAGTTCATAATCAATTATGAAAATAGAAGTATTTACTTAAGGTTCAAACTGAATTACAGTCTTTATTTACATTCTATTTAATGTTTGCCGGGAAAGTAAGTATTTACCTGAAAATTATCACCTATTTTTTCACTGTTCTACAAGTAGCCTACTGCCTTAGAAAAGTACTAGCAAATAATTTTATTCACTTCGCCCAAGAGGTGGACTGTCAAAGAATAAACATTTTAGTATTATAATAATTTATATGATTTAAATCATTCTTTCTTATATTCTCTGTAAATGTGGTGATCAGACAGATTCTTTATAATGTACTCCACAAACTTATTGACTGCTCTATTACTTATTTAGGCGCTTTATCTCTCTTACATAATAAGTACTTATGCTATATAAAGATTTGTGTAAATTTAAAATATATCTGACCTTGAATATAGATTACATACTGTACTGTAAACTGTAATACGAAGCTAATCTCTCTGGAGGCGAACAGGAGCAGGTCCATGGACTACAAAAAAATAAATGAATGAACATTAAACTAAAGAAAATGTTTAAAAGTAATAATAATAATAATAATAATAATAATAATAATAATAATAATAATAATAATAATAGCAGCAAAAACTTAACAGTTCTAACCTACCTGGGGTATTTTCTGACATAATAATAATAATAATAATAATAATAATAATAATAATAATAATAATAATAATAATAGCTAAAACTTAACACTTGTAACCTATTTGGGGTATTTTCTGGCACCATACTTTTGTATCACATAGTAGACCTACTAGTAAATCCAGTCTTCATTGCAAGGTCTTAAGAACAGTATGGCAGTCTGACTGATAACAGAGTTCAGAATCTTGTGCATTGAAAGCCATGAAAATGTTCTAAAGCCTTCTCTAGGAGAGAAGTCATTTCACTTAATTACATGTTTTCCCACTTGGGACGTCTTATTAAATGGTCCAGGATATAACAATCTTTGTGAATAATTTGAAACAGTACTACCTGCGGTGAGACCAAAAGGCTGGATAAGTCTCGGTGGCTCATATGGTAAGCTTTTAAATGCAGTTGTTATTGTTATTTAAGAACTACTTCTTAATGCATGTCGTTAAAACATGTTAAGTTTCATTGTAATAATTATAGTTATTGTTAAAAATTTACCCAAGTTACAATGACATTGTTAAGATCTATATTATATCTAAATTATATTATTATTTGTTAAAACATATCGCCAAGTCAGCAATTTTTTTTAATATAACGATATTTCCAAAGTTAATGCATGATTATATTATCATTTATAATATTATAATTTTGTATTGCCTGTGACCATTAACATTTATCGAAAATCTATCCCACGACTCTGTGAAACTACAGTTTAACGTTACTCAGGAAATAAAAAAAAAACTTGCGGTTATAGGGCTCGAACTCACTTCCTTCTACAAAACACGCAGATACTACAGCCATCTAAACTACTGAGAAAAGACGGAAGGACTTGCTTCTCTCCAGAGTGTCAATCTCGTCATGAAGGTCTAAATTTCGATTTTACTGCAGGAACTTTATTTATAATACAGTATATTATCTACATCCTGCCTAGGACTCGCGTTACTGAATGCGTGCTGGTTCGAGTCCTCATGGGGGAAGAAATTTTCTCATGAGATTTCGGCCAGTGTAGATATTATCGTGCTAACCACACGATACCTCCATTCTGGTTGGATGATCGTCCACCTCTGCTTCGACATGTGGGCGTGAGGCCAGCAGCCGACTGGTCAGTCTAGGCCCTTCACGGGCTGTAGCGCCACGGATTATTATATATTATCTACAGTTTATAACACTAATATATACATTTTTTTTTTTTAGTTTTTCAAGTGAGTTTCGGAACGATTCAACATAAACCCAAATACAGTCAATTTAAATAACTCAACTATGTTTTATCTTGTGTATCTGTGCTCTGGGTCTCTGATTATGTGCGTTGTCTTGTATCTGAGACTTGAAATATTCCAGTGTCTCATTATTTTTGTGGGGAGACTACATACTTATTTTTAATAAGTGGTTTTAAGAATTTAACTTATTCTGTACCGGTATTACATAACTGACAGTAAAGGAGGGGACTGTCCAGCACTATTTACAGAAATACCTTAAGTTTACCTGCTACATCCCTTCCATCTCCAGGTCCTTAATAATCACGCGACTAGTGTAAAAACAAAGGCAAACAAAAATTACAAATTTATTAAAATGAGGGGTTTCAGTTGTACATTGTGCAATACAACATAATGTGAAGCCTGTTTTATCACTGGATTTTTCTACTGTATTCATTTGTAATTCTATATCTATGGAATGGTGTCCAAAAATTGTGCTTCTAAATATGAAGCTGTTTTATATTACAGTAATAGCCTATATAACACAGAAGTATTAAACTGGGATGAAAAATTAAAAACCTTCCTAGTAAGAATTAATGATGGACTTACGTGTATGCTCGAGTTGTTTTCAGATGCGAAAATCAACTTTCTGCAATCTTTCTGCAGATCATCTTGAGTTGATTGTGAAGACCATAATCTTCTGGTTCCATTAGGAGATGGATGTTCCGAACAAGGCCTGATACATTAAAATTTGTACAGATAAATAAAGATCATGAAAACAGTTTTGTCTGTGGAAGTGAATGTTCATTCATGCATCATTAGCAATTGTAATTGAAGTATGGCTCTGGAATATTATTATCCTACTAAATTACATAGTAAATGATTTTTCTTTGAAAGACACTGATAAACAAGGATGATTAGTAGGGCTCGGAAGTTGATGAAATATCATCTTTTTTCTGAGACATCACAGACAATGCAGGATGGTCTTGTCCCACAATTCACTTTGAGAGCAAGTGTTACCGGTAGTTCTGCAATATACACCTCTGAAAATTGTTTTTAAAATGTTTAACAGGTTATGAAATATATTTTCATTTGAAATATATTTCCAGTAATCTGTTAATCTCTAAATATTATGTTATTCCTTCATATATGATAAACAACTTTTATAATAAATAAATATATTTTTATTTTACAACGTGAGAATATCTCATAATTAAGAGAATTAGGAGATATTCCGGTAAAAAATTAAAAAAATGGAGCCTAGAGCCTATACATTATGCTACAAGATTGGCGTAAACAGTTTATTTCACATTAATAAAGAACCTTATAATTTTATAGAAAATAAAGAGACACATGATGGCCTATATGCTCAATGCCTGCCTAGGTGGAATAATTATTATTTTTAAATCTTCAAGGACTAATATAGCAGTGAGATAAACCATGTAGCATATTTTAAATTTGTTTAGAATGTTTATGTTTAATCCTATAAAGTCAGACCCTTACTCCATATTTTCTGTGCTGTCGAAGTGGATATAATGTTCATCAGTAAGACAGTCAACAATTTCTTCTTTCACAGCAACAAATTCAAATGTTTTTCCTGGTATCTGAAGTGAAGTTTCACATTGCAAATGAACTGTGTCTTCATTCTAAATAAAGAAAAATTCAACATTAAATCTTATGTCACATATTTTTAAAAAATCCATAAGTATGTTACAGATATTTCATTCCTGTAATGTATTCATCTTATAGGTGTAACAGAGTGTAAACTTGACCAGTGATAATTCCCTTAAATACAATAACAGCATTGCCTGAAGTTTTTATCTTCATTTTTAACAAAAATCATTCAGTACATAAGAGAAAAGGCCATTAATCGCATCGTCATACACATTTTTCCCTGCCTATGTGAATGTTCAGAAGAAGCACTTTGATATTTAACACTAATCTAAATTTTCTTAAATTTAGTTATTACTGTTTCTTATTCCCACATTACTGATTACCTCGTTTCTCTTTTTAAGTAATGTAACTTCTGAGTAATATAAATAAATTTAAAAATTCTGAAAAAAAATATATATATATGTCACAAGGTGACATTATGCATTTCTCAACAATTCAGTTCCTTCATCTTCACTATGGTGGATCAGTGCTAGTACACTGGACTTGTAAGTCAGGGGTTCCAGGTTTAAATCCCAGTTGATCCACCCTCAATTTATAACATATCTTGGGCAAGCTCATGGTCCAGAAAATGGAGGGTTTTTCTCTGGGTACTCTAGCTTCTCTGTGATATCACAAAAATTGAAGGCTGGACAGAAAAAACTGTAAATGCCAAAGAGAAAACCCCTAGAAAACAAGGATTTCTTGTGCAATTAGTAATGTTATATTATACATATTGCACTTCTATGGGAGAAGCTAGTTTCTAAATAAAATTACAATGGAACTTATTACCATTTCTTAGTAGAATAAACCAGGGACAAGGAATCCTTTTTGGAAAAATTTATTTAAAAAAATACTGAGTCTTTTGTATGTCCAGTCTTCAGTTCATCATCATCATCATCGTCATCATCATCATCATCATCATCATCATCATCATCCTTCATTATGGATGTAATGCAGACCCATCACCTGTAGTGAACTCTGGATAGTCCCTGACAAACTAAGTGGTCTATGCTTCTTGGCACTAGGAACATCTCTGAGCCATGCTCGTAGAGTCAGGATGAATAATTTTATGTTTAGGGTCCTGCCATTGCACAAAAATATCGAAAAGGAAAAAGTTCTTTATCATATTGTGAATTTTACTGCTTACCAGGTAATTTATTCTCTTGAACTACTATTCGAAAGAGAAACCTAAATGAAATCATTCAATAATGACTATAAATTACAAGTTCAACTTTTGTTTTCTGAATTACACACAAAAAGTATTCTTTACAATCCCAAAATACCTAACTTCATTTACCGGTACATATTTTAAGATTTCAGCAGATACAGACGTGGACAAATTATTAGACAAAATTATATATATGTGCAACAAAGCTGTATTTATCGGAAGAAATAATGAACAAAAATGTATTTTGCACAGAAATAATGAACAGAAAATAGAGTCTTGAGGTTACTAATATTTAGTGAACATTCCCTTATTCTTTATTAACACGTTGATTTTGTCAGGGATGCTGGAAACGAAAATTTGACATTTTCTTTGAATATCAGCATCATTTAGCCAGATATCAGACAGTGCTTAAATGAGTCCATGTTTTGTAGTAAGCCTCTTTTTGTTCACTTTCGTCTACAGTATAGGTCGCAGATTTTCAATTTTTTCATGTCCGGTCTTCTTGCAGGCCATGGGAGAACAGACTGTTGAATATCTTCTGCAGTATATAATTAAAACACCAGTAGTATTAACACAGAAAGATAAAATATACTTAACCATTGGAAAAATATACCAGAAGATGTAAACAATCACATTTATAACAACAGAGACTCTGTGAATTACACTGATAGTTGATATTACGAATTATATTATGTTTCCAAGAAAAAACGTTTTAATCTAATAATTTGTCCACGTCTGTATGGGGTAAATGTTTCACAAATTTATAATAAAATAGCTGTATGTACATTGTAACATTGTAACACTTCCTAATGTATTTCACTTCATGAAAATCCAAATTTAAATTTCAGGCATATATTAGGCCTATGTGGATAATGAGATCCAACAGCTAAAAGAACAAATGGGAGAGCAAAGGAAGAAGTGTATATTGCCACTTTATATAAGATTACGAACAAACCTCTACATTCTAAACTGTTCACATGAACTTCAAATGGTTCATTCATGTACAACAATTGCTTTACTCATAAGCAAATAGTTCTTTAACATTGGAGCTTCCAGTTTTTCCATAAGGTACGTGTTCATAGCTGAAATTTAAGATATTTCGTAACGAATATTATAAATAATTCTGCACATAATTAATATTTCGGAAATGCAGGGCCCTGGGTACCTACTGTGCAGTTCATTTATTTCTCTCTTCTTACGCCAGAAATAAAATTTTAAAAAGGTTAGATTAGATTTAAAGTTCATCGCATTTTGTGTGTAGGATTTCAAATAAAGGCTTATTATTCTTTCTACTAGAGCTAAGCTACTAAACTTGAGAAAATACTTCTTTGTACCATACATATTGTGTTCCTGTTAGGCTTAGTTAATTTTCATAAATGAAAGTATTGAATTTTACTTTCTGATTAGTTTTACATCTTATACCATTGTATGCTTGGCTTCTTTGGTGTTGTCGGAGATATCTTCTTCTTTTATTTCAGGGGAAACTGTTGCTTCTACGTTTCCTGTTCTTCTCTTTACAATATTCATCATTACTGCAAGTATTAAATCGTATTTTACTGAAACAAAAATGAAAATTGTTACTTATTATAATAGCCCTACTTCACACAGGGACATAAAAATGAACTTAATTAATTGATTAACTAGTGGACTTACTCGTGTTAATTATGTAAGATTTGTGCGGCTTACAGCTGTTTCAGTGCTTCACACACCATCCTCAGAGCCTACTCTCTGAGGCTCTGAGGATGGTGCGTGAAGCACCGAAACAGCTGTAAGCCGCACAAATCTTACATAATTAACACGAGTAAGTCCACTAGTTAATCAATTAATTATATTCAAGTGTTAAAAGTAGTGTACGCAAGATTCAAAATGGATTATCAAAAATGAACTATTCCACATATGTTTTATTGCATGACGCAATTCACCTCTTCTGATATCTGTTTGTGAAAGTTGTATGAAAAAACATCACAGGGTAGAAGAATCATTAATGATTTTTTTTAGTTCACCATAACAATATTTCGAGTGACAATAATTACAGTTTTGAATATGCTCAATATGGTCACATCCAATGATTGCTAAATTTTTTACGCTAAATGTAGGTTTCATTCTGCAGCGAATTGCATTAAATACAATATGAAAAAAAAAAAACAATCTCCTTATGAAATCGTTTTCGGAACATCGAATTTCTTACGTTAATGTAAATTATGTTAATTCAAAGTCACACAAAATTGGGGTTTGATTGCACTTTTTTCGTACATGCATATTTATGTCATGTATTTGCAATATTTGCAAGACACCAACCCCTTTGACTATGCCCATAGCTCATACACTAGACACATTTCCATGTGGCTACACTTGGGTTGGGTTCAATTCCCGTTTATATTGATTATCTGGTTGGGTTTTTTCAAATATTTTCTCTAACTGTAAGACGAATGTCAGGAAATTTCATGGCGAATCCTCGGCCTCAACTCGCCGAATGCCATCTCTCTATCACCTATTCCATCAACGTTAAATAACTAAGTAACCAAATAACACCAATCCCTTTTCTGTCAATCATAGTTTTTAGCATACGTATATTGGAAACAAATATATACGCATCTTCGAACTTACTTCAAAATCTCTATTATGTTTCAACTTGATAACTACCCTACACCAAAGCATCCACGACATTGGGGCAATTACAAAGTAACAGCAGTCATATTTCCTGGGCCTCTTGCTGTGAATAATTATCCTTCAATAATTTAAATGTCATTAAGCTTTGTTTTTTGAGCATCAAGCATCAAATTTACTTTTATAGTTTAAAAACGTATATAATTATGTCTCGTGACCTAACATTGTACGGAATGGAAATATAAAAATCGGAAATTTATCCTTTGAAGAGGTGGAAAATTTCAAACATCTTGGAGCAGCAGTAACAAATATAAATCACACTTGGGAGGATATTAAACGCTTTTGTCATCCAGTCTGCTCTCAAAAAAGCTGAAAGTCTGAATTTATAAAACAGTTATATTACCGGTTGTTCTGTTTGGTTGTGAAAATTGGATCCTCACTTTGAGAGAGGAACAGAGGTTACGGATGTTTGAGAATAAAAGTTGCTTAGGAAAATATTTGGGACTAAGAGGGGTGAAGTTACAGGAGAATGGAGAAAGTTGCAGAACGCAGAACTGCATGTATTGTATTCTTCACCTGACATAATTAGGAACATTAAATCCAGACGTTTGAGATGGCAGGGCATGTAGCACGTACGGCCGAATCCAGAAGTGCGCATAGAATGTTAGTTGGGAGGCCGAAGGGAAAAATGCCTTTGGGGAGGCCGAGACGTAGATGGGAGGATAATATTAAATGGATTTGAAGGAGGTGGAATGTAATTAATCTTGCTCAGGATAGGGACCGATGGCGGGCTTATGTGAGGGCGGCAATGAAACTCCGGGTTCCTTAAAAGCCATAAGTAAGTAAGTTTAAAAGCAGTCTTGCTGGTCCATAATTTAATCAATAAAAAATAAATTTCCAACAATATTACCTGTCATTAGAGTTGCGGCCTTGTAGAATACGGTCCATTGGTTTTGGTAGAATACGAAAAATCAGGTATTGTGCGGTAAATATACCGGTACGCTAATCGCAGAATTGGTAGTTGTTATTTAGTCAACTGCCCGAATTGATCAGAAAAGGAACTTGAATGCATGTATAGGAATCGAAATATTTGTCTTTAAGTATTACAAAATCATATAACACCCAACTAAATGTCTATATAGGATATCCAAATAGGGCTGTAAGCTGGTTGTGAGTTTTATAAATTGGTGTGAATGGTAATTTGAGAGTGTTTGTAATATATCAAATAGGTATTTAGTTAGAATTTGTTTTACTTCTCTTCAACAATCAGTGATATTTTGCTGTTAAAAATTAGTGATCCCTTATTATAAATATATATTTTTTCCCTAGAATATGATGTTCCTGGAACTTGTACTGATCCAGAAGTTAACTTACTTGAGTGATCGCATATTAAGAGTTTCTATAGGAAAAAGCATATTATAGCTTAAATTATATGACTCAATCTTCAAATTCATTCAACTTGAAATGAAATGCCAACATTAAAGATTTACATTGTTAGAAGTTACGCTTTGGGTAGTCACACAAGTTTTCCATTATACAATTTTCGTTGTTAGAGTGGGTTTTGCTTTATTTTCAATATGAGATGTATAATTTGATTTAATGTTCAAATTAACTTCATTATAATTTTGAATTTATTGTCCAGGTGATTTATTTACATTTTTAAAATAAAAGCTTAAAAGCTTAAGTGTCCACTGCATTGTTGTAGGCCTAATAGATACGCAATATTTGCATTTGCCTTATTTCTTGTTAATAGTATTTGTATCGTATATTTCCCACATTTCAGGCATAGGACACATTCTGACAACTTTACTTAAACACTGAGATGTCCCGCCTACAGAAACCCTTTATATATGTGCACTCACTTGAACTTCTGGATTTTACGAGTGACAGTATTAGACTCGTTAAGAAAAAAAAAATATCCATGCTCAGGACAAAAATCGAACACGTGATCTCATGATTTACAGTCATGAATGCTGACCGCTATACTACGAAGCCGTATGTAACAAAGTCTGTTTAATATATTGTATTTTTTAAGTGCATTGACAAATAACATCGCCTGCTGTTTATGCAACTAGCACAGCCTTGGTGTATCTAACGTTGCATTGTGTTCTACGAATGCTACTGGGGGAACTACCATATTCTACACTGACATTTCATATTCTGCAGTAGTCAATCGAAGCTTTAGGCCTACAACTCTACCTTTCATGCATGTGTAAAATACTTTTTCTGTACATGGATAAAAAATAAACATCTAATAAGAAATCAATGAAAATCCCATTTTCAATCATTAGACTATATTCAAATTCTAAGAACTTTATCGTTTAAAAATCTGACTTCACTGTAATTTCCTTCTCAGACAAAATTATATTGCATGTTATAATAAGAATATGAAAAGAGTATCACAAACCACAATAATTATAATATATACAATGGCATAGACGGATTCCAAACATGTCAAATCAGGGAAGTAACTTACCCCAGGGGCGTATTTTGCGGGCTACCGGGGCTACCGGCGGTAGTCCAAGGAAATTAAAAAAGAAAAAGTTTATAATATAACATAATGTAATAATTTTGTATTATTAGTTTTACCATAGTAATTAAAATTAAAGTAATTGTTAGATATATTTTGTGTAATAATAGGGTCAGCGGTAGCCCAAACCCTTTAACCAGTATATGCCCCTGACTTACCCAAACTTCAAACACGTAATTTAAAAAAAGGATATTGTACTTCTGCATCTTAAAATACAGTATACACCAAAACAAACAGTACTTAAATTGTCACTCGACTACTACCTGTCATGTTTGCCTAGCAACAAGTATATATTTGTCAGAATATTTAAACATATTGCAGATTCAGTGCTTGGCTTAATGCTGCAGTAATGGTTTTCACGACATAGGTAAAAGTTTTTATTGATGAGTAGGCCTATTATTTCCGTTTATATGGACTTGAGCGTGCAAATAACCCAAATTTGAAACATGTTCCAGATGACTTTTTCACAAGCTGCCACCAAGTAATACGGTTATGATACAATTTCTTGACAAATTTTGCCAAAAAGGGAGCATTCCTACTCAACGAAAGCGTTGCACAGGTAGACCAGACACAGTGACAAACAACGACAATCTTGGATGGCTACTGATGCTGGTATTAGCTGTCTCCAAATGAATTCTCTGGCGAACCTCTTTAAAAATTGGTATCAGTGTGACATAAAAAATCTGAATATTCAAAGATCTCGATGGATTTTCGTATCTGATACTAATAGCTTTGCTCTACTTCTACAAAACACACTTTTATCTTTCATGGAACCAGAAAGCAGAATGGTAAAATCCTTACCGGTACCACAAATACATTGGTAAGCAAGAGGAGAAGCATGCATATATATTTAGAGGGAGGAAACAATGGTGTATTGTTTAAAAGAGGTATAGACTGGAATTTTCCATTGCTATTAATGAATAAAAAATTGACAAAATCCAATCTATGTAACTCTTCTAACGTATACATGTATATGAAAACTGAGCTAGTGTAATGAAGGCTGTCACTCATTTTGGCATTGACGTATTTGAGTGAATAATAATAATAATAATAATAATAATAATAAGCTATACATAAGTCGTTTAGTCAACAGTCCGAAGACAGGTCTGAACCTCATAAGTGGCACCAATAAAGTACCACTTACGAGGCAACTAAGCCAGGAAATAATGGGGTAGACTGCCCCAGTTCCTTTCCTCCTCAATTGTATGCTTCGCCGATAAGCTACATATTACTCTAATCAGACTTCAGATGCATACAAACAATTGTTCTTCCTCCGACACATATCGTCAAGTGAGATGTAAGTTACTGCCTGATAATAGATGTACATATCAGCCAGAATCTCAATCAGAGGCAAGTTATGATACGAAAATTTCAAATAAACGGGCGATTAAAACCGGATACATATTTTACAAAATATTCACAATTATGTAATGTGTACGCATTACCATAATAAAGCAAATTAATTTAATCTTCGCTAAGCAATTTTCTCAATGCACATACTGGCAATGACAAACCAACCCACTTCCCAAATTTCACTTTGTTTCCGATGCATTCAGTTGTTACTGCAGAAAGCAACTGGAACGGTCCATATTCACAAGAATAACAGCAACATCAAATATTAACAAGCATGAAGAATACATCAATCTACAACCAGAAAAATGTGTTCATATAAGCAATCATAATTTAATCGGAAGAGGAAAGAAAAATCGAAGACTAATCTTTCTTTGTCTTTCCTAGGCATTGGGGTATAGTACAGTTTCGAAACAAAGAATAATTTTATACATAAATGCCCATTTTCTATCTTCATCAATTACCGGTACCTTCTTTCTGTTCATATGCACATTCCCATATCGTGAGAAACGTTAATGGGATATTATTATAACTTGAGTGTACAACGGGTTTAAATATCCTACTGTAAATCCGTTGGTATCACGGACGAATTGCTTGTTTCCATTTGTGATGTCCTATAATCTATCTTATTATTTGAACATTAGCACATAGTATGCGCAATAATTTAAAAGTTTATTACATTGAATATGTTAATCAAAATATTTAACACCGAAAAATAAATTAAAGTGATTAATCGAATGTCATTTTAACTGCCTGTCAAAGACAGATCAAGTTTATGAAACCGGGGAATTCGCTTCCCATTGTGATAAAGTAGAGGAGGAAAATAGTTACGGTAACCACCCAATTACTTTTTCAAATTCCAATTTATATTATATTTATTTTCTGTCTGCTAGAACATATACCTTTTTGCTGCCGTACATAAATACCGTATATATGGTTGTTTCATCAAAATACCGATACTACATGAATCCAACAGCCCATGACTTTGACAGGACAGAGGAAGAAATTCAGTACCGGCAATTGTTGACTTTTATGTAATTCTCTTCTTTCATTGATACGTATTAGTACTATGGTAAATGATTTACTTCCCAAATGTAAATATTTCAAAATATGAAGACAACTTTTTTCAATACCTAGAGGTAAGTAGGTCTATGTCAGAAAATTCATATTTTCGTGAAGAAATATAAAACGTGAGATTTATTTGTGTATTTCTATTGTTAAGATCAGCGTTGTGTTTTCTTCAAGTTTACAGTCGCCAAAATAGGCACTTTACTGAATAAAATGTCTATCGCTAATTGTTGGCCAATGTACAGTACTGTTCTAATTAACGATTCGTTTAGCTCCGGATTTTTATCGTGGTATGTATATACGTGACTTCTTGTTCCTCTTGTACGGAGGAGGGACCTGAAGGCTTACACTGCAGCCTGAGGCTTATTGTGCTTACCACTCCTATTCTGTGAAAGACTGGGTAGCCGAACGGCCGCGCTCTTGTATAAGTACTGTCCAAATTTCACGAGAGGATCCCTGCGAGAGGAATATAGTCCTTGCGGGGTAAGAGGAGAGAGAAAGCCAGTGACTCCGCGTTCTAGAAGAAGAAGGTGCATGGGGGTGATGTCATTGGCCGGCTGGGACAAACAAGACTCAGTCAATGGCCGGCCGGTTCCGTGTTGGGGATAGGTTATAAGAGTGGGGGGAAAAACTTGCATTCCTTGCTCGGATCTTCTCATGAAATGCGGACAGCATGCCGCACCGTGAACTTAACTGGGCTATGGTATGGATGATGATGATTATGATGATATGTGAAATAATGATGGCGAAATGAGTCCGAGGTCCAACGCCGAAAGTTACCCAGCAATTCTGCTTCAATTGGTTGAGGGAAAACTCCGGAAAACCCCCAACCAGCTAACTTGTCCCAACCTGGATTTGAACCCTGGCCCGATCGTTTCACGGTCAGACGTGGTAACCATGTAAGTGATGTCATTTTTCTACCAGCTAGTCTCCATCAACTTTGAAGTTTGTCAATTAGTTTTCATGGTTAGCCCTATCCAGTTTTTGGCCAAAATTTTTATATTAGTGTTTCGTATTCTAGCCAAAATTTTGTGGATCATACCGTCGCATTAATGCATAGTCCTCTATCTTCACACTTAAGAATGAAAATGGTATTATCATCGTTATCTGAATTCTATTCTCTTGAGCTCACAGTCATATTAGATATAAAATATAAATGCTGCAATTTTGTATGCAGTAATTAGTGTCAATCTTCTATATTTCCCAACACAGCACATGGGACTGACGTCTGATTTGCGTTTCGTTATGGATTAGATGAGTTAAATGAGGGGGATAGCTAAGTGACATGAAGCCGAGGTACTTATGTCAGTGGTATTCAATCTATGATACGCGTACCTTCAGGGGTGCAAGGGGATGTCTCAATGGGTATGAATCCCACTGACCATGTATGTAAAATACTGATATATTTATGTAATTATACTTGTTAATAATTATTGGAATTTACGTACTTTCTTCTATAATATCATTTTACATAATTCATTACTAAGTAGGTCTACTATTGCATTAATAACTAGCGTAAACCTATATAAATTATAATAATTATTTATTTTGTATACAACATCAATGATATGTTTTGTTATTTCGTATATAATAATTGAAATGAAGTTGGGGGCACGCTAGCAAAAAAAATTGAGTGTCACTGTTATATGTGACAAGATTAGTGGGTTAGTTGAGAGGATACCTATGTGATGTGAGGCCGAGGAATGTGATAAGGTTTTAATGATTTAAGTAGGATTTTTCTCCAGTGTGTGATGTGGGGAGATGTATGTATGTATTTATTTACACTGCAAGTGGGCAAGCACCCGGTGGCAGTGGTATACACAATATAAACAATACACAAAAAATGATAAGCAATACACAATAAATTTACAATAAATTTACAATTATACAATACATAATACAATTTTATACACAATACAATAAGAATACACAATATAATTTAACACAATAATAATAAAACATAAATAAAATACCTAATTTTACATTACAACCTACATAATTATATATAGGCCCTACATAAGTTTCAATAGTCTTTCACTTTATTCTCATCTCACTCACTGTAGTGGCACTATGACGCATTTCACTGACACTTTAGCACACATTTCACTGACACACTATAACACATTTCACTGACACTATAGAACACATTTCATTGACGCTATAAATTATCACTGATCGGAACTATTCACTGCACTGTAAAACCATAACTCCACTGACTCACCTCGCTTCACTGATACAACAGTTCAAATAAGTCAAATAATTACACCCTTATGCATACTGTACTTATAAACAGAACTACATTTAAACTAAACATTTCTAGTCTAAGGCCCTCTTACACGCTATTTTTAAATAATTTACAATTCAAGCCAAGGAAGTAACTCGTCAGGCTAAATAAATGCATGTCACCTTAAAAAATTAAATGTTAAATGTCACCTTAATTTTAATTTGCACTTGATACACAACTTTTTTAATTATTCTTGAAACTCCTTAAGGAAGGACAGCCCTCAAAGACCGCTGCAGGTAGGTCATTCCAATCATTTATAGTTCTATTTAAAAATGAGAATTTACCTACATCCGTTTTCTGTTTCCTACATTTGATATCGAAGTTCCACTGGTTGGCGAGTTGGTATAGCGCTGGCCTTCTATGCCCAAGGTTGCGTGTTCGATCCCGGGCCAGGTCGATGGCATTTAAGTGTGCTTAAATGCGACAGGCTCATGTCAGTAGATTTACTGGCATGTAAAAGAACTCCTGCAGGACAAAATTCCGGCACATCCAGCGACGCTGATATAACCTCTGCAGTTGCGAGCGTCGTTAAATAAAACATAACATTTATTCGAAGTTCCACCGTAATTAGTAATAACACTAAAGTGAAACGTCTTAAGAACAGAGTAACGTGAAACGAGCGGGTCCGGGTTCAAATCCTGGTTGTGAGATGTTACCTGGTTTGGGGTTTTTTCGGGGTTTTCCCTCAACCAATTGAAGCAGAACTACTGGGTAACTTTCGGCGTTAGACCTCGGACTCATTTTGCCATCGTTAATTCACATGTTATCACCATCAATACCATAGCCCGAATTAAGTTCACGGTGCGGCATGCTGTACTTGTACAAGAGCGCGACCGTTCGGATACTCAATCATTCACAGAATAGGAATGGTAAGCACAAGCCTCAGGCTGCAGTGTAAGCCTTCGGGTCCCTCCTCCGTACAAGAGGGAGGAAGAAGAACATCAGTGTTGTAGGACTTTCGACCTACGCAAGTCTGCAAGCAGACCGCTTATCGACATCAAATGATGATACAATCCCGAAATATGTAACATACATTACGGTAATAACACACTACGCTTTCCCTTAAACTTCTCCTCCTTCTCTCTCTCTGTATCTCTCTCTCCCCCTTCTTCTAATTCTCCATGTAACATTAGGGGTTCTTTTTCTCCCTTCGAAAATTCATTCTCTATAAAAGTGTAACATATCAAAAGTTTGTATCCTTATAAACGTGTACTTAAGAAGATAATTTACACTTAAGGGCTATTCCATCTCAAATCGACCGAAATATAGAGAAAATTGACCTTGCAATTTTTAAATACAATGAAACTTTTTCTGTCTGTAGACAACTATGATACAATGCTTTGTACAAAGTTTGAGGCATCATAGTGTTTATCGTATTTTCATAAAATTATCAACTTTAAACTGTTGTGGCTCCGAAACCCTTTCACCCAATGATCAAAATCATGGTTTATTTTGATGCAGAAAAGTTAAAGTTTATATTGACATGTAAACAGTTTTTCTTACTTTTTATGGAAATGGAGAAATTTAGATTTTTTAAAATTAAGACACCTTTGCCCACGAAAAAATATGTTTAAAATATATGGTTAGATTCCGCATTGAAAGTACAAATAAACACGTATTTTTTACTGGTGCAACGTTAATAAGAGAGTATTGAAAAATCAAATAAAGAAAATAAATAGTACGCGCGTGAGCTAACCAGCTGACTGTGAGGCGGGAGCTAGCCTAGGCAAGCAAGGCCAGGAGACATAAACACGTGATGTTTCGCCTAGTAGCGCATAGCTGGGCTAGCTTTATCACAGGTTTTCATAAACACAGGAGTAAAATGACGCCCAAAGCTCGCTTATCTTCATCTCTGGGCCAGTGCTTGTTGTGTTGCGCCTTTCAAGTCTAGGCGTGTGAATATAATTTATTTAATATCCCCGAAACTTATTGCCGTGACACTAAGCAAACAATGCCGAATCCCTCTTAATAATGCAAGGTTTTTTCTCAATACTTTTTTACATTTTTACAAATGGGCAAAAAGCCTAAAAGTAAGTAAAATCAGATTATCTGTCTCTCTGTACACAATAAAAATAAGAATTACTTCTTATCATAACCTACCAAATGTCAGCTTCAAAATGAGCTCTCGTTCAATGTTCTGCAGTAAATGGTTCCAGAGTTCTGAGCGCTGAAAGAGGCTTGTTTTTCTAAAATACGCTAAATTTGTCGCTCAACAATACGAAAACCGTTTGACTTTCGATAGTATATTTTTGCAAATGCACTCTCCTCAGCACATTGTATAAATAGGGAAAAAATTAGAGTATAAAAAATGCTAGGTTTTTTACTGATCGATTTCATATGGAATAGCCTTTAAGCAAAAATAAAACTATATTTTACTTCTAAGAAAACTCTCGTATGTCACGCGTACAGTTACGGTAACATTTTGGTTCACTATCGCGGGAAACAAGAAGAAAATCTGATAGTTAATTTTGTAATACCACCAATCCCAATAGGAACGTTATATGAAGGATTGAAGCGTGCGGGTGAACAACGGGACACGTACCAAATTGAGCAAGGCTAGAATTTCCGATGGAACATCGACATTGAGGCCTCTTCTATCGTGACTCATGGTCTGTTTCATCGAAATTCCGCGGGAGGCTCGTCTCCTTTAGTGCAGTAGGTGCAGCACGAGCTGAAGTGTTTTAAAATTTCCTCTCCTGCACAATTTGCTCAGTGGTCCTTGTCGTGTTGTTCGCTTCAATTGTAAATACAGTATAACAAAAAGTAATGTGTCAGTTTTAGACGAGAAAATGAAAAATGTGCTGTCTGGTGCTAAATGAAAAGAAGATACAAGGCATTGGAATTTTCACTTCCAGTCGGATGCAATGTGATTTTTTTACTTGTTTATTTAACGACGCTGTATCAAGTACGAGGTTATTTAGCATCGATGGAATTGGTGATAGAGAGATGATATTTGGCGAGATGAGGCCAAGGATTCGCCATAGATTACCTGACATTTGCCTTATGGTTGTGGAAAACTTCGGAAAAACCCAACCAGGTAATCAGCCCACGCTCCCGAACGCAACTTCGGATCGGAAGGCAAGCACCTTGGCCGACTGAGCTACGCCGGTGGCTAATGTGATTCGTATCAGTGAGAAAATTTAAAGAGCACAGTATTATAAGCATTTCAGTTCTCAGGAACTGGCGCTCCGCATTACTGTCATTAAGCCGACGGAACATTACTACCTGGGACCAGCCTGCATAGGCACACTCTGTATGTATATACGTATATAAGCCACCGGCGTGGCTCTGTCGGTTAAGGCGCTTGTCTGCCGGTCTGAAGTTGCGTTCGGGCGTGGGTTCGATCCCCGCTTGGGCTGAGTACCTGGTTGGGTTTTTTCCGAGGTTTTCCCCAACCGTAATGTGAATGCAAGTTAATCTACGGCGAATCCTCGGCCTCATCTCGCCAAATGTCATCTCGGTATCACCAATCTCATCGACGCTAAATAACCTAGTAGTTGATACAGCGTCGTTAAATAACCAGCTAAATAAAAAATATATATGTATAAAGGTAAAAAAAAAGGTAAAGGTATCCCCGTAACATGCCATGAAGTGGGCATGGAGGTAGAGCCCCATGCTTTCCATGACCTCGGCACTAGAATGAGGTGGTGTGGCCGGCACCACGCTCTGACCGCCTTTTACCCCCGGGAAAGATTCGGTACTCAATTTTATAGGAGGCTGAGTGAACCGTTCTGAAAGTTTGGGAACGAGAAAAAATCCTGTCACCACCTGGGATCGAACCCCGGACCTTTCAGTCCGTAACCAGCTGCTCTACCAACTCAGCTACCCGTCCAGTGATTATATATAATCACTATCACTAAATTGAAATAGTTCGACGTTACAAGCCTGGGTACAATTTTCTATGAGTAGGATTTTTCTCTTATACAGGGAGATTCAAAAGGTAAGGTCAACCGGTGAGGAGATGATTCGGGGCGACATTTAGAGCAGGGAAGCCTTTTGTCAGTTGTATTTATTTGCAACCGTTTTGGAGTTACAACAGATCAAACATTTACTCACAACTAAGGTGACTTACGGTAATTGCTAATTTACAGTACTTTATTAGAGCAGCTGCTCAAAATGTCCTCCGTTTGCACGCAAACATGCCTGGGCGCGTTCTCCTACTGCGCTGTGCACAAGCTGTAACAGCCCGTTTCTTAGTTTGATATCTGTTGCGGCTGCATTAATTCGCTGGACCAGATGATCTGTCTGTAATCTCCGTACCTTACACCTTTTCTATCATAAACCCCATACAAAGAAATTCAGATGCGTTAAGTCAGGGGACTGTGCTGGCCAATCACAACATTTCACGGCGTGTGTTATATTGTCATTCCATCAATGGTGGAAATTACGCTTTGTAAACAAAGCTAGATCAAAACAACTGATGGTAAATTATCATTTATTGTAAGTATAATGAGATGTGAATTAAATGTTTGATCTGTTGTAACTTTGAAATGGTTTCAAATAAATAAAACTTACAAAAGACTTTCCTGCCCTAAATGTCGCCCTGAATCATCTCCTCACCGGTTGATCTTACCTTTTGAATCACCCTGTTTAAGTATAACTATGCCACCCTCCGTATCAGATATCGTCATGAGATCTTATGAGGTGGAAACTTTGCCCTGAGTAATTCAAAATATTCTATTTCATTTCATTTTTTCTACATTTTTTATACGAGGTTTATGCTATACAAGACAATAAATCCACTTTTACACCAGTTCACCACTGTAATATGAAGGGGTCAGAGCCATAGTGGGCCAAACACCATTTATTAAAAACGGAGAAAGCAAGGGTTAAAGTTATGTGAATACCATAGTTTAATGAAAATTGACATATCATTTAGTTTGAATGTGTATACTTTATATTATCTGCTATAAGTTTTCGTTGAATTATAGTAATAACTTCATTTTAACCCTTGTTTTCTACGGTTTTAGTAAATGGCGCTTGGCCCACTATGTTTCTGACCCCTTCATATGTACTCTAATGATTGCATCTTTGACAGAACTGCCTTATTAAATAATTACTGCTTAAATTTGTTTCATGTTATTATAATACCATACACAGTGAGAAATGGTGAACGATCCCAATGTCCCTGTCAGCCGAAAAGAGGCAGGTCTCCCTCCTACAGCTGCCACAGCTGCTTGCACCTTCGAACTCAAGGCGCCTCACCAAATTAAAACTTACGTAGCCTATTATTTTATATTAATAAATTTAATAAGTTTTAAAAATTGGAAATCCCTGTTTCATAACAAACCAACTAAAGATGCCGATCCACTATTTTCACGAGTTCGTCCCTCCATATTTGCTGGTTGGTGAATGTTTAGCGTAATTCATCACTCCTGGCTTGTTTATGTTATATTCCGCGCTTAAGCTCTTATCTTGTACGTAAAAAGCGAGAGAGAGAGAGAGAGAGAGAGAGAGAGAAATTACCACGTAAATGTTGTGTGGCTGGTGAATCTCTGTTCCCCGAAATTAGCTGTCAGTCTGCCTGCAGTAAACAATCATACGGAAAGTGAAATAAGTGCGACAGAACCAAGGAAAGCTTTAGACGTAAATTTCCTCGCTGCCCTGTTCCAAGTAGAAAAGCACTAAGTTACTAGATTTAATGAAAAGGCTTAATGAAACAGTTTATATTAATTAATTATTACATAAGATGGGCAAAACTTTCAGCAGCTTCTATGTTGGGGTGAGTATCGAAAGTTACTGATATAACATAGTAGGCTCCGTAAGTTTTAATCCAGCGAGTCGGCCTGGTTGGCGGAGTTGGTATAGTGCTGGCCTACTATGCCCGAGTTTGCCGGTTCGATCCCAGACCAGGTCGATGGCATTTAAGTGTGCTTAAAGCTTAAATGCGACTGGCTCATGTAAATAGATTTACTGGCATGTAAAAGAACTCCTGCGAGACAAAATTCCGGCAGACCAGCGACGCTGATATAACCTCGGCAGTTGCGAGCGTCGTTAAATAAAAGATAACATTTTTTTTACATTTTATTCTGAGCATAACAATTTTAAGCCTGCATCACATTCAGAGATTATTATTATTATTATTATTATTATTATTATTATTATTATTATTATTATTATTATTGTATTCTAGTGTTTGTGAGATAATAATAATTAGTAAACAACTACGTAGGAACTTTATCATTCCTTAATATGCTAGTCGTAAATTTACAATATTTAGGCTACTACAAAACTATTTATGCTTCTCTAATTTTTATAATGTTCATTTATTTCCCAAAGGGTAAAAATGATGTTAAAGAGCATGATAATAGCTATTTGGCGTCATGTAGTGCCCGTAACAACAATGCTGGAAATTGTACATACATGCAACACATGTACATTCATGGAAGCCTACTGTTGTTATATATTTTATTAGTTTGATTAAGAGACAATTACATTACTTTGAGATTTAAAAAGGAACTATTTCTGCTTATTATTAAAAATATGTTATTTCTTGTTCAGGTTACTTCATTGAAAAATTGACATGGTGCGAATTATTATGAATACAAAGCTGTAACACAACAACGCTGGATGATTTACGTCATGGAATCCGAAAGGTGAGCATTAACATAATTTCGAATTTGAATTTCATTTGCGGGAGAGAGGCACGACGACTCAGCACTACGACTAGAACACCTGTTGCGCTAACCTTCGAGGTAGGAACATTTCTCACCCCCACTAGCTGATTAAGATTGGCTGCAAATTCAGCTTTCGAGCGAACAAACCCAGCAGCTTTCTCCATGCATCACCAGCCAGGATTCGGGGAATGCTGTGGAATGATGGCAAAATGATCTAGGTGCCTACTATGGGGAAAGGGGAGAATTCCGAGAAGCGTATTGTGTATTTTTAATTACACTGAAATAAATGTTTCACAGAAAAAGGGGAACGTAATAATACTATAATACAATTCTGGTGGAGTAACGGTCAGCGCGTCTGGCCGCGAAACCAGGTGGCCCGGGTTCGAATCCCGGTCGGGGCAAGTTACCTGGTTGAGGTTTTTTCCGGGGTTTTCCCTCAACCCAATACGAGCAAATGCTGGGTAACTTTAGGTGCTGGACCCCGGACTCATTTCACCGGCATTATTACCTTCATTTCATTCAGACGCTAAATAACCTAGATGTTGATACAGCTTCGTAAAATAACCAAATAAAATTTAAAAAAATACAATTCTGTCAGGAAAATAAATTCTGTTGTGTCTCTGACAAGAAAATCACCTGTTACGGTTTAAAACTGCCCTATTATTAGATCAAAAATGTGCTAGATACCCTAACAAAATAAATATTTCCAAAATCAATTACAGAGTGGTTTTATTTACAATAAAATACACCGTAATTATTTTAAATTTCAGAATTGGACTGGAAGCTAACATCACTCAAGAGCCAGTAACGACACCACTCATTTATAAAAGGAAAATCTGTTCTGCTACCAAGGAGACTAAAGATAATCCTATACTTGACTCTGACAACAGTATTTTGCAAACACCATTCCACGCAATGCACCTTACAAACACAGCTCACGTCCCATGCCCCTGCAGGAATTGTTTTTCTGGCAATATTGGACTGAAGATTGTTTCATCCCAATGTACACAGAACTTCGTGTCAAACGGACTGGGTGTAAATTTGTGTTGGGCATGTGGAGAAGCCTTTGAGGATATAGATGATTTGAGAAAGCATATATATACCCATACAGGACAAGCCGTTCCCTATAAAACTAACGCAGGAGAAACATTTAAATCTGTTGATGAAGAAAGACAATACACTTGCAATATTTGTGGCAAAGCATTTACATTGCTTGATAACTTACGCAAGCACGAAGTTATTCACAGTAGTCCCAAGTTATATGTGTGCAGTGTATGTAACAAGGCTTTCAGTCAGCAAGGAAACTTGCATAAACACGAAATGACCCACACTGGAGAGAAACCATATCTATGTAAATTATGTGGTAAGTGTTTCTCCCAGCAAGGAAACCTTCAGAAGCATGCCACTCTTCATACTGGTGAGAAACCACATGTATGTAATATTTGTGGAAAAAGGTTTAATCAATCGGGGAACTTGCACAAACACGAAATAATTCACAGTGGGCAGAAGCCATACATTTGTGGAATTTGCGGGAAGGGGTTCAGTCAGCAAGGAAATTTACACAAACATGAATTCATTCATACGGGATTGAAGCCTCATGTTTGTAAGATTTGTGGTAAAGGTTTCACACAACAAGGAAACTTAAAGAAACATGAAGCCGTTCACACTGGTGAGAAACCTTATTCATGTAATGTTTGTGGAAAATGTTTTTCTCAGGAAGGTAATCTTCATAAACATGAAGTTGTGCACACCGGAAGAAAACCACATGAATGTAAAATGTGCGGAAAAGGTTTTAGTCAACAGGGAAATTTAAATAAGCACTTGGTGATTCACAGTGGAGAGAAGCCGTATCTCTGTAGGACATGTGGTAAGAGATTTACTCAGCAAGGAAATCTACAGAAACATCAAATCCTTCATACAGGATTAAAGCCACATACATGTAAGGTTTGTGGCAAAGGATTTACACAACAGGGTAATTTGCATAAACATGAAGTAATACACACTGGTGAAAAGCCGTACACTTGTAACGTGTGCTGTAAACAGTTCACACAAAGAGGTAACTTGAAGAAACATGAAGCAATACATAGTGGACAGAAACCCCACGTGTGTGAAGTTTGTGGTAAAGCTTTCACACAACAGGGAAATTTACATAAGCATGAAATCGTTCACACCGGAGAAAAGCCATACATCTGCAACATATGTCATAAAGGCTTTTCACAACAGGGAAATCTGAAGAAACACGGAGCTTTACATTTTGGTAAAAAATCTCATGAATGTGGAGTTTGTGGTAAGGGATTCTCTCTCAAGGCACATCTAAAAAAACATGCAGCATTTCACACTGGACTGTCAGACTGTGGTTGGTAAATATTTACATATTTTATTAGAGCATCTTTGCTGACATATTGTATATTTTTAGAGTAAATTCATTTACGAAAATTTACAAATTGGACATTTCCATTCCTATTAATAAATCAGGAATTCACAACTTTAAAATATGAATCTATCTTAGTTTACAGCTAAAAAAAAAAAAAGGGACTGAAAATGGTATCCTACTCGTTGGTCGTTTCAAACAGCATTGTGAGGTTTTTCAAAATTTGTGTTAAATTTTATTTTTATTTCCGAGAGTGAATTTGAATAATTCCCACACTTCAGTAATGAAATTAGTATGCCAATAGACATCATTTCCTTCAGCAAATAGCTTAGAATTGGCGCATATTTACCAAATTCTAACCTGGTTCAGAGAGTCCAGGAATTTTTGTATTCAATGTTTGTGTTATTGTGACTACAATATTATAAAAATATACGCAGACTTAGTTCATAGGCTGAAAATATTTGCCGCTTTCAAATTGATCTAAATAGAGTATTTCAGTTGTACACTCAGTCAAGAGGCCCAGCTATTGTGTTTCTTAAGTTTCGAGAAAAAATGTTTCTTACGCTTAATTTCATAAAATGGCCACTTACAATCACTCGTTAAATTATTCATAGGCATACAGTATTAAAATTCATTATTTCACAGTTCTTTTCTTCAGAAAACTAATTTCACATACTGACAAATGAAATAAGATCGAAATTCCGTTTTTAACAATAAACGAACAGAATTCCTTCAATCCAAAGGGTTTGCAGCTTTGTGGTATAAAGCTTATCATATATTTGTTCTAGCACGGTTCAAAATCGATTCTGAACTGCCTGCTCATGCGCAGTAGCTCACTATGTGTTCCAACAATACTTGAACTGATTCAGAATCGATTATGAACTTCCGGTTTCCTGTTCCAAAGTGATTTGGAACTCGTTCGGAATGAGCGAAATTGATTCTCGATTAAGAGCAGGAATTGGGAATTCTGAACTGCTGAGCATGCGCAGATGGTTTAATCTGAGGTTAAGGTTAAAACACTTCGAGACCGAATAGGTTAAAATAAAACAAATAGTCGATCATGAGTGATTTGGAAGGCGATAGTGATATATCTTACGAAAGATTAAGTTCGGAAGGTGAATAGAAATTGAATATGAGAAGAAACTCAGAAGGTCGTGAAAGAATAGTTCAAGAAACGTTCTAACAACGTAAAATCCCGAACTAGTTCTGCGAACGTACACAACTGGCGCACGCGTCGAAAGATATTCGGTATTAGTTCGTAACGCGTTCTGAATGGTTTGTTGGAACAAACCTATTACTGAAGTTGTTATGGTAGTGCAGGTGGCAGTGAACTATTTTAAACACATTCATTATGTTTGAACAGTGTGTATCACACTTTTTTTATTCCCTAAATATACAAAGAATCAATCATTGATTACAGTAGATTTTCTAAAGTATCACCCTGTGATTCAATACTTCTGTGTTCCCAAACACTCCATAAGGGAAGAATTAAAAGTTATGCTTCACGACAAAAACAATTGATATCTTGTGATGTTCAAAATTTCATAAATTTGATAATACTTTTATGTTTAAAAATATTTTCATTTTTTCAAAGGTGTTTCCATGAGGTACCTAAAAGATAAAATTTATTCAGAGGTATTACATGCTAGTAACTGAATGGTTATAGCTCATGAAACATTGTTTACAGACACAAAAATATATACCGGTAAATTTCTTGTCACTGCAAAAAAAAAGTTATTTAGTAAATTTGCAAGTCAGTAATTAAGTTCTAATGCCTAAGACAAATAAATATAGAAAACAAAAAGTGTTGGGGAATTTTGTAACACACGATTTTTTTGACCATATGGATAACTAACATCATTTTCTTCCTTTAAATGGTATTGTTAAGCATAATTGTGGTATAGAAATACTTCAAGTACTATGGTAGGCCTATAAATTTACATTACACGTGTAGAAATGTAAATAAAATGAAATGTATCTACAGAATTCTACAATAACGTGTTTTGAGTAATTTCTCTTCCTCCCTATTTCTATAACCACTCCAACACACTCCAGTACCTATACCATTTTTATTGTGCTCCACATTCATCGACATGAAACCCGTCAATTAGCACTAAACTTGTCAAATATAAATAATACATAAATGCTATACAATTTATAAAGAGTAAGTACAACGTTAACAAAACAAAACAGCGAAATATTGACAACTGGATCCAAATTTATGGGTACCCGTTTTTGCATGTAGTTACTCTTTAAGAATATTATGCTGTCTCGTATTCTATGCGTTCAATCCGAAACATTAAGCTGAAAGATGAAAGCGATTTTTCGATATTGCATTGAGTTCTCCCATAAGTTCTTTCTCTTTTATCGTACGTATTATATATTCCGTCCGAAGACGCCCCATCCCCTGTATACAGTGAAGTTATCATAGCTGCCGAATCATCTCTGCGACATAGGGTTCAACAACCAGACCGCTATTGGATACGTCAGTACGTGTTTATGACTTACGTTGGATGGAGCAGCGCGGAATAGTGAGTGTTTACAAAAATAACATGGAAGGAAAAAAGGAACATTTTCGACATAAGCTGTTTTATTATCGTGAGGGTTAAACCGCCTCACAAAACCAACGGAAAATCTGTGCTGTTTACAGGGAAGTTGCAGTGAAGAATTGGGCGTGTCAAAAGTGGTTTACTCGATTTCGAGTTGGAAATTTATTCCTAAAATAAAACCTCGCACTGGGCGGCCTATGATTACAGACGTGCAAAGAAGGATATTATTTCAAACAATCCACGGATGACAACTCGGGAGATGGCACAGAAGCTGAACTTATCTCATGCCAGTGTAGCCAGGCACTTAAAGAAGCTTTGTTAGGTAAATCTTCGCGACATGAGTTCAGCACCAACTGAGTAAAGAGAATTTGGTTCAGCGCGTTTACATCTGCGACTCCTTAATAAGACGTGATAAAAATTATACGACATCTGAAAGAGAAAATCATGGGGAAAGAAAAGTGATCCATCACTGTCAGTTTCTAAACCAGGGCTTCATCGAAGGAAGGATATGCTATGCATTTAATCAGATTCGAAAGGAATTTTGTATTACGAATTTCTTCCTACTGGTGGGACCATCAATTCAGACAAATAATATTCTCAGGCATAGAAGAGGAAAGATAGGAATTGGTCATCAGTAGTGGAGTCAATTTTCAGCACGACAACGCCAGACTACATATCGGTAATTCAGTGGTGACCCATCAAAAGTTTCGGAATTTCGACTGGGATGTGTTACCCCACTCGCCCTATTCTCATGACATTGTCCCTTCCGACTTTTATCTACTAAGATCCCTGCAGAATTTCCTTAATGGCAAACGCCTCAGTTGGAGGACTGCAGACTCAACATGGTACTGTTCATCAACCAGGAAACCGCCGGATTTTGGAAGAATGGAATTTATAAATTTCCAGAGAAATGGCAATATATTGTTGATAATAATTGTTCATACCGTACAAAATGAAATTTCTTTACAAAGCCTTGCTGTCTCTTTGCTTTGAATGATCGTGTTTAATGTTTTGTAAATAAATTCAATATCGTACCCGGGATTGTTCGGAAACTTCTCTGTCGTAGGTGTGCTGGGGGTTTGCAGGGTTCTCAGGCGTTGTTAGTGCATGTAACGTGGCGAAGAAACGAACGAATTATAAGACAATTCCAATAGTTAATATCCCATGGGTAGGTGTTATTTGTTCCCTGACAATGCGGTCAAGTACAAGATGTTGAATTGTCTCTCTGCCTATGAGTGGCCATTAAATTTCAAGTGACTGATCTTGGTCGTGAGTGTCAGAGTACTAGAAAACCTTTTGCTCTCGCTTCTCCCTAACCGCAAATTGTGACATTGCACCGTAAGCAACGCATTGCACAGAGGCAGAGATATGAAAATACATATATATTAGTATTCAAACCACAGCCTTTTGTGATCGACACGATCATTACTGAACACCACAGAAAGTGTCCTATAATCAAACAAGCCGTGCCATTGTTGATTTGCGCCGCTAGTTCTTGGAATGAATGTCATTTTTTAGTTTACTTTATGCCGTTTTATAATCCTCCAGGTCATAATAGCGTTATGCAAGCCTAGTATATAATGTGGTATAAAATTAATTCAGATAATCAGTCATGTTAAGTGTTGCATGTGATTATTATAAGTAAGTGTTGCATGCGAGTAACCTAACCAAAACGCAACTATGAAATTGGAAATTAAAACACTCATAAAACCACTTTTTTTTGCAAGATATTCCATTAATAATAAATTGCTGAATAACAGAAAGAATGTGTTGTATATATAACTGTACCCTGCAGTACCTATTTACTTTTAAATCGATAAGCGTTGATGTTATTGGTGACAGGTGAGTCTGAGAATCCGCCATGGGATCACATGACATTCGTCTTACAGATACGGAAAATCCCCAGAAAAACACGACCATTTAATCAGACCAAGCGGAATTCGAACTAGAGTTGCTAATTTTGTTGACGGTAAATAAGGAACACTTTTAATCGACATTCAGTTTCTTAAATATATATATTTTATTGAGTGCATAAGAAGAGAATGCATTACGTATTAACCAATAACATTAATTATGTTGTCGATTAATATTTGAGGAGGAAAATTCGCTCCGGCGCCGGGGATCGAACCCGGGTCCTTGGTTCTACATACTGAGCTGCGCCGAATTCAATCCACAGCACCGGATCGAACCTTCCTCCTTCAGTGTTTTCCTTTGTGGCCTGACTCCAAGTTAGGCATATATGTTGACGTATATGTCCAGTCAACTGCCATTATACAAGGGGCGCACTCAACTGAGTGACTTGTTTGGCCGGGATTCCGCAGTTAAGTGCACAGTGATCTGTACAAAAATATGCACTGCTAGCTATGAGATCATTAAAGATTTTATTCATTTGTCCTAGCAGTGCATATTTCTGTACAGATTACTGTGCACTTGACTGCGGAATCCCGGCCAAACAAGTCACTCAGTTGAGTGCGCCCCTTGTATAATGGCAGTTGACTTGAACAAAAAATGTCAACGTATATGCCTAACTTGGAGTCAGGCCACAAAGGGAAACACTGAAAGAGGAAGGTTCGATCCGGTGCTGTGGATTGAATTCGGCGTAGCTCAGTGGTCAGAGCGCTTGTTACGTAGTATCAAGGACCCGAGTTCGATCCCCAGCGCCGGAGCGAATTTTTCTCCTCAAATATTACAGATATTATTCTTTAGGACAAATTAATAAAATCTTTAATAATAATAATAATAATAATAATAATAATAATAATAATAATTTTGTGATTTATGCATTATAAAACATAATTACCGGTATTTATTACGTCACTATACAAATTATTCTCTGAACTTAGACTTTCTTTTCATAAATTCTGATATTTCCACTGTATTTTTCACTTGAAGATACGGCCATATTTAACAATTTTTGTGTAACTTTTTTTTTCAAATTCACTGCCGTTTTCATCACTGTTGAGGTATATGCATTGTTCATTTTGATAAGTTTTGCAAAACCGGTAATTTTATGTCATTGTTTTAGCGAATATAGAAATATCTGTGTTCATTTAGAACTTTTTTGTTTAATTTGAAATGAAATATATTAGCCTAATGTTACAATATTTTGTTCAATTGAAACTTCATTAAATATATGAATAATTTTTACACTCACTATAATCTCGCGAGACAATAATAGTAACTGCACTGAACGCTTTCATTTCGAGTACCATCCAAAAGAGAAAATGAAGCTTCTCTTTCGAAGAAAATTATGACGTTATACACTACTTCACATGTCAAAATTAACCATCTACTGCTAATAACTAAAGGGGTAGCTTTAGATAGTTATATAGTGTATGTATATTTTGCAATTGCTATAAAACGCGGGCATACACTCGATGGATTTGAGGGTGTGCCATGCATGAGTAATCAGAACTTTCCGAAGGGGCAGTGAAGTCTAAGAAAATGATAGTATGGATGTATGAGATGAAGTTGAAGACAGATGGAGACATACGTCATGTTTTACATTGTAGTCAATATGGAGTAGTTGTAGAATTGTAAAGCTGCGGTAAACTACAGTAGAATAGAAAATGGCAGTGTATTATACGGCTGTTTTTCTAGTAGCATTTGTAGACTGCAATGCAACCTCAGATATAGCCAGGTAACATTCAAAACATAGCGCTTCCGTTCTCGATTCGCGCATGACTTCATGACTTAATCCCCACTCCAGTCTGACTGGTAGGAGCATTTGGTTTCTGCGCACTCTAAAACGTATGTTACTGGCTAGACATCAAGGCTCTGCTAGTTGCATAAACAACAGGCGATGTTATCTATCAATGCTATTAAAAATTAAGATATAATAAGCAGATTCTACTACATACGATTTCGCCGTCTAGCAGTCAGCATTCGTCACTACAAATCATGAAACCTCGGGTTCGATTCTCGTCGTGAGAATGGAAATTTGTCCTCAAAGAGAATATTTAACACTTTCACTTGTAAAGATCTAGAAGCTGGGTGTATATTAAAGGATTTCTGTAGGTAGGAGCTACTCAGTGTTCAAGTGAAGTTCTTCAGAATGCATCCTAGGTCTGAAGCGTTGAAACTATGATACAAAAACGACCAGGAAGAAGGAAGCCAAATTCAAAAATTGCGTATCGATTTACGATAATGCAGTGGCAACTAAGCACTTCAGTTATTACTTCAAAACTGAAGTAAATAAACCTGGACTATAAATTAAAATTATAATAAAGTTAATTTGAACACTAAATCAAATAATTATATATCTGAGATTGCAAATGAAACAAAACCCATCCTAAAAATGAAAATTACATAATCGAATTCTTCTGTGAGTCCCAAAGCATAATTTTTAACAATTTAAATTCTTAACGTTGATATCTCTTTTCTAATTAAATTAACTGAAGATTAATTAGTATAATACTGCAATAATGTTTTTTTCTATAATACAATTATTCAGATAAATTCTCGGTCTTGACGAGTTCCAGAAACATCGCATTCGAGAAAAATCTATTTCTAAAAAGAGAACACTAATATTGGTATAGAAAAATATTTAATTGTTACAGAGGAGTAACACAAATCCTTTTCACTCGTCTGGAACATTTAACTCAGTTCCTATTATATCTTACACATATGCTTAAATTACTATCCACACTAATTATAACGCTTGTAATAAGCTTCCAGCTCTATTTCAGTATACTACAAAGGCATTTCGTTGATTGTTATACAGGAACATCACTTTATTTTACCAACATTTTTAACATTAACCTGCCTATACTTGGAAACACTGTTGCCCCCTTCCATTACAGGAGTTTGATGTTGCTAGTGCAATATGTAAACAAATCATTTTACTAGCTATAGGAGGAGAGAAAAGTAGTGTATCCATTTATGTTGTAGGGAAATACGATATTATGATTTTCAATTTGATCATCACTTTTATGCAATTTATCAAAATACAGTGGAGTAGTAACATTTTTTTTTTCAAAAACTCAACTTTTCAGGCGGCTTTGTTCGTTATGTAATGTCTACTTTATTTAACATATTAATTATTGGTGTTAACATACAACATAGAGAGTGCATTTAAATTGAGGGCTCATAAGTAAAGGGCTGTATGCGCACTTTAGTCAATTTTTTAGAAAATGGGGTTTAAATATTTAAGCTTTCGTAAAATCGGTGAAATTTTTATTTAAATTTTAATGTGTGATGAGATTAAAATATCCCTTTGCCACTAAAATTTTAGATACTTTAGCTTACACTGGATGCACTTAACTCATGTTATTACAAATGTCACTAGCATTCCTTTGCTTCTAGCCACCTCAATTCAAAATAAGCTAATCTGAATTTTTAAACAAGTTGCTGAAAATGGCTACCGTTCATTACAATGCAGGCTTCAATTCTTTACGCATATTATTAAAAACATTTTGAAGCATATTCTCTAAAATTGAATTTATCGTTTCTTGAATATAATTTTTTAGTACGATATTATTAATATAGGTTCTTTCTTCTATAGAAAACGCATCCATATTTCTGAAACACACTATACACTGCAGTGTTTACTTCACTGCTTGAAGACTTTGAATGCAACAGCGGCCGTAAGTTTTTGTGTCTGACGGGAGCAAGGACATTAGTGAAGGGGTGGGAGTGAAGTACATTCAGAAATGCAGGTACAATAAAAATGCAAGTAAAAATAAAATGATGTCCCTGTATAATTCTGGAACCTTTAATTAAAAAAAAATACTTCCATGTCTATACAAGCATTCAAGTTTCTTTTCTGACCAATACTACCAATTCTATGACCATTTCTACCATAGAACATCCGATTTACGTATTCTACCAAAACTACCGGACCAGCATTCTACAAAGCCGCAACTCGAATTGGTTGTAGAAGAATTCACTGCAGCAACCATTTTAATATCATTGCTTGTCTTGGAAACGAATTTGCTGTCCATTTCTTTTCATTCTGTAATGCGAAAATTTACCTTTTGAATATCTTTACATGTCTTCTTCACCTGCAATTAAATAGCTAATGTCATCAGGAATATTCATATTGCACAATTGAGCAACGAACAGAAAATAGTAGTAGCATGTAGTTTCCGCCTAAGAATGCTAATGCTTACGGCCTTGATCGATAATGACATGACCATACACTGCCAATTTTGCATCATGGGGTCTGAAAATTTGTTATACATCGTTTGCAAGTTGTGCAATTTCCACAAACTGGCATGCATACTAAGATGACCAGACGTCCCAATTTGACAGAGACAGCTCCTGTTTTCAGAGTCATGTCCCTTTGTCCCTGCCAGGTTCGACCGGGATGCGTGAGTGTTCCGGTTTTCCCAAGTCAAATGAAATTACCAATGATTTGAGATTGTGAATATAACTGTTTTATCTTTCAACACAAGTTAACAGTTATGATTTTAGGCAGAGTTACGTTAGCATTAAGTTAAGTCGTGGGTAAAAAAAAATCGTGTCATGACGTACTAATGTTTCTTGCATTTCATCAAGCAAACCCACTTACAAAATTTGTCACTAGTAAAATTCCTAGCATGCTAGATATGTCACTCTTGCATTAAATACTATAATATGACATTGCTGAATCAGTTTTACATGTCGTAAGATTATTCACGTTTTAATATCTCGTACAGTAAGTTGATGTCCCTAACCGAGAGGGGGGTTCTTGTGGTAGTTACGCATTTGGTCCCACCTTCGACTCTGAGGAATAATGCATGCATAAATCATCTATATTAATAATAATAATAATATTTAACCTGGCAGAGTTAAAGCCGTAAGACCTTCTCTTACACTCAAACAGGAGTAAAATTTGCTTCCATAATTAAACATGTATTGCGGGGACTTAATGTGAAATGTGTAGCCACCGGCGTAGCTCAGTCGGCTAAGGCGTTGCATGCCGATCCGGAGTTGCCTTCGGGCGCGGGTTCGATTCCCGCTTGGGCTGATTACCTGGTTGGATTTTTCCGAGGTTTTCCCAACCATAAGGCAAATGTCAGGCAATCTATGACGAATCCTTGGATTCATCTATCACCAATCCCATCGACGCTAAATAACATCGTAGTTTGGACAGCGTCGTTAAATAACAAAGTAAATGTATTAGATAGCCCTTATAGATCCTATTAAAATTTGGGGCATATATACAATCAATTCTAATTTGGGCCAAAAATCACTGCTTACTTTAACTATGCCATACTTAATAATCAAATTAATTTACAGTGATTTTTTAAAGTACCGGTACTCTGAATTTATTCTGGCCTCTAAACAGTAAAAAAATTAATAAATGCCGTCTATGAATTGTTCTGAAGATGGTATGGCTAAATTAAGCGGTGGCTTTTATTTATTTATTTATTTATTTTATTTTATTTTTTTTTTTTGTGGAATTCATCAGAATTGACACATGGCATTGTCTACATGGCTGTAAAGTAAAATATTGCAGGTCATGTTTTTTATTGTACTTATTTCAATTCTTATTAGCATACTGGAACTCTAATCTTACGTAGATACCTTGTGTAATTTAGGGAATTGACAACTTGTAATTAACTGCAGTCGAAGCTTGTGTCAGCCACGTTTTTGCCAACATGTGGAAATATGCGAAATAAGATTGAATGGAAATGAATTGACTCAAAATCCAAATCTGTTAATTTACATATGAGTCAATTTAGGCTATATAATACTGCATTATTCGACATCCACAATAGTTCACATTTGAGTATTAATATTTACAGAACAGAGTTTCTGTTTTTTTAATACATCGTTTGTAAAACTGTTGTGTTGGTTACAGCTCATTTGTCACTGTAATGGAGCCACTAAATCAGTAATCTGTACTAATTGGTTGACTATTTTTTGATTGAAATGTTTTCTACTTAACATAGTTTTTGTAGTATTCATGTTCATATTTATTCATTCATGCTTACTGGCTAGGGTTCACCACAACATACATGTTTTTGTAGTATAATTAAATAAACTTTGCGAATGTGCGACAAAACATGCATTATCATGTTTTATTTCATTTGGTGTCCATATAGGAATTGAAAGCCATGGTACTGAACTTCAAGGAAATATGTCTTCTTTGTCTGGGGTCAGAAAGCAAATTACGACAAATATTTAATAGCCCAGAAAATATGTACGACAAGATCCAATTAATATCAACTTCAATACATGTGAGTACCATTTTAAAAAGTTGAAAGAAACAGATTCGAGCAGAGAAAAGAAAGTCATTTTTATTATTATATATCCTCTAAAGTGCTTCAAAGTGTTGTAGATTTTTTTTTCCTTTTTTATTACAGATTTCTCCTGAGGACAAGTTACCATCACAAATTTGCGAGAACTGCACAAAGAAATTAAACGAATTTTACGAATTTAAATTACAATGTGAAAAATCGTATGTCACAATTATAGAACAACTTAATGAAATACAAGGCCCACATTTTGAGGTAATAAATATACATTTTTAAAAATTGTAAAATTGTTACTGTATTTATAAAATAATTTCTGTAAATATGAAGCTGTTGGTGAGAGAGAGAGAGAGAAGGTGGAAACGTAGGTATAAGGAGAGTGGGAAGGTGATAACCCTGATAATGCAGTCCATTATATAAACTGTGTGGCAACGTGCATGAAATCCATAACTCTCACTTAACTCATTGGTTTAACACACACAATTTGATATGATATACATAAAAAGTTTAGCATCACATTAATAATAATACACATTTTTTTTTTTTTTTTTTCAATTTGAGGGTTATTGGTTTCGTGCACGGTGCCACAGAACTGTAATTGAGGCAGTGGTGTAAGAGGGGCATATAGGACTATAGACCCTTCTTCTGGACAACGCAGAAATTAATTCTCCATACTCCAATCACCAAGCGAGTACACTTGAGCCATCCCTGTCGAGGGGGTTCTAACCCCATCACAGGAGGCCTGTGCCCAACATGGGACATCATGGCTAACATTCATTCAATCATTCACTCTAATCTGTAACTACAAATTTTCAGTCGACCTGGTTGGCAAGTTGGTATAGCGCTGGCCTTCTATGCCCAAGGTTGCGGGTTCGATCCCAGGCCAGGTCGATGGCATTTAAGTGTGCTTAAATGTGACAGGCTCATGTCAGTAGATTTACTGGCATGTAAAAGAACTGCGGGACAAAATTCCGGCACATCCGGCGACGCTGATATAACCTCTACAGTTGCGAGCGTCGTTAAATAAAACATAACATTAACAAATTTTCATCCCATTATCTTGATCTGTAAGGGTGATGGTCTCTACAGAGGAACATGAAAGTGAGATTAAGTATGACGGATTGAGAGACAAACTTTAAAGCAAAACAGCAGACTATAGGCCACATTATAAGTTCCATGAATAGTTTTGAGTAAATAATAAATAAAATACATTAAAACGTTTGGAATTGCTTCTGGAAACTATTTAAATAGCCATTCAAAGTGTTCTTCAAAATGACTATAAGACAATTCTCATTTACATGAAATTTCAGAATTAAAACAGGGTTATAAATTGCTCATGTTATAGTCTCTTAAGATAGCATCTGATTAACAGTTAAATCAGCATGTATTGTTGTTTAGTCAACTGTACGAAGACAGGTCTGAACCTCACAAGTGATACCAAAAAGCACCACTTAAGAGATGGACACCAAGCTACTTGAGAAAATGCAGTTACTTTCTGTCAAAAGTTTCATAGTTAAAATTTTAGTGAAAAAATCTTTATCTAAAATTGGTAACTAAACAAGAAATGCTTTAACTATATGGAGATATTTAACATGCTCTATGTAAATGAAAGAAAATAACAATGGTGGTAAAGAATACATTTATATTTTTGACATGTCACTCTGCAGGAAAAGCGTGAAATTTTAAGCAAGTTTAAAATTTTTTATTATTTATATACCATAATAGATTTAAATTACGCTTAGAATTACCAATAGTCTTAAATGGGTACTTATAGAAGGAAGTCACGCTCATATTTTACTGTAATTTCGTCAAAAAATTTAATTCCTAGCAAAGTGAGAAAGTCATTGTAAAAAAAGAATACTGCTAATATTGGTGGAATTATTATATATGAATGTAAAAAAATAGTGTGAAATTAATTTTAAAAAATGTAGGCTGTATTAAGTTTTAGTCCAGTGTCTTATATATTTTAATGACATTGCAGCTTGTCATAAAAGAAGAGCTATCAACACCTGAAGATGATACAGACCCACTTAAATTAAATAAAGTCTGCTTATCACTGAATACCGGTAGCGAAACTAATGAAGAGGTAAGTGTGGAAACTGATTTTCTTATAACAGCTTTACATTAGTCACCTTAGGAGAGTTCGGAGAATGTTTTATTACAAGTTACTATTCGATATTAAATATTATTAGACACATGGGAGGGGGAACGTCATGGTATGGGGAGGTTGCTCCACTAAGTGTGTAGGTCCTTTAGTGTGCATAGAGGGTATAATGAAAGGTCGTGACTACAAGGAGATATTTGACAAGCATATGCTACCTTATGCTGGAAAAAATATGCCCCGAAAATGGTGTTTCCAACATGATAATGATCCAAAACATCGTTCTCAATGTGTAGTAGACTATGTTCGAACTAAAAAAATATACGTTCTGCCATAGCCAAGTCAAAGTCCGGTCTTTAACCCAACAGAACATATGTGAGAGCTGTTGGGCAGACATTTTAGAACAAGAGAGTTTACAGATAAAGTGAAGTTTTTTAATATTTTCAATTGTGAATGGGAAAAAATTCTTAAGGGTAAAATCAAAACCCTTATTGATTTTATGCCTGCGAGATGTGACGCTGTGATACATCCACATGGTAATGCAACAAAATATTAATTGCCAAACTCAGACAAAGCACGTTTAATTTTATTTTTCTGTGCAAAAGGCTTTTGTCAAAACACTTATGAGCTTTGGATTTCTCAATTTTATTTTCTGACCCACAATACACTATCCCCAGGAGTGTTATTATTTTGTTCATATATGTCATGTCGTTCATAGTTTATGTTGCTTATTGTACAAGAAGCAAAACAACGCTGTGAATAAACCACTTTTGAAAAACATTATTGTCAAAACACTTATGAGCGCTACTGTATATATAAACAAGAAAATGCAGAATATTATGCTCCATACAACATTGACTTTACTCTCCACATTTTATAAAAAAAAAAATAACATTTCACACTCATTTACAAAAAGTAAAACGTCAAGAATGGTATAATGAGCCTTGACACTGTATAAAATAAAGTGAGAAATCCTTTCCTTCGACCTAATAATCGAGATATTCAAGGACTCTACATGACTCTCAATTTAAGTTATAATTCATGGTGCTATTTATGAAAGTGACAAAGTTATGAGTTAGTCGAGTCATAGTCTCTTAAGAATTTAATATACATTATTCTGGATAAAATACTGGCAGGACGTTATAAGAATCTGAAAAGAGTATTAGGGCGAATGTATTGAATCTGCAATTTACAAACCTGTAACTAGTATGTATGGGAAATTAGTTACTGTAAAGGCTCATTCACAATGAAAATTAAACATAATGTAAGCGTTAACTTAAGAATATAAACGTTACGGTAAAATCAAGATCATTCACGATGGGAACATACAGTAAATATAACAGGAAACATACTTGGTAACCATGTAAACATAACAACGACACCATTTCCTCATATTCTGTCGTATACTTCAGCGCTCCACGATTGTGTTCTGTTTGCATATCACGTAAGCATAAGCATGAAAGTTTGGAGTTTGCAAACTTTCATGTTCACGTCTTACGGTTAATGTTTATGTCAATGCTTATGTGAATCATAGTGAATGATCCCATTTGGTAGCCTGGGCGCAAACTTCTGTGTTTATGTTACGGTTATGTTTAATTTTCATTGTGAATGGGCCTTAACAGTTGCAAATACATGTCACTTAACTGATGTAGATATATTTTACAATTTCAGCTGACTTTCAACGATGCAGATGATGCCTCTTTTGTTTCCGAAATGAATGATAAGGAAGAAATAATAACTAATGGAATGGGAAAAGACAGTGAACGAGATATGCTAGAAAATACTTTCACTGATGAACAAAGAGAGAAAAATGAGGTTATTTCATGCTCCAGCCTTCGAGAACCAGCTATTAACCATCACCTTCAGAATACTTGTGGTGTATGTTCAAAGCATTTTAATTCTGAAAAAGACTTGAAGGAACATCATATATCACATTCTGATAGAAGAACATTTCCCTGTTCGATATGTGGCAAACAATTCAAACATAGGTCGAGCCTCTTCAATCACAAAGGTGTGCATGACGAAGATGCACATAGGTGCATTGAATGTGGCAAGTCCTTCAGTTGTAAATCAAATCTGAAGCAGCATTTTGCTATACACTCGGAGCAAAGGTCTCATCTGTGTTCTCATTGTGGCAAGGCTTTTAAATACAGGTCGAATCTTATTAGTCATATGTCTGTACATACACGTGAGATAAAAAACCAGTGTAATGTTTGCGGTAAAATTTCCAACACTAAAGCTGACCACATGGATCACATTACTTCCCATTCTAATGAAATGCCATTTCACTGTTTAGAATGTGGCAAGTGCTTCGAAAATAAATCCCTTCTTTCGGAACATGAGGCACTACATATTGAAGAGCGTCCATATCGCTGTTCACTTTGTAGAAAGGCTTTCAAAGCCAAGTATAATCTCACAGTTCATCAAGCACTACATTCCCAAGATAGGTCATATCTTTGTACAATCTGTGGAAAAGCATTCAAATACAAGTCAAATCTTATAGAACATGGCACCTTGCATTCTCAGGATAAAACTCATCTTTGTACACTCTGTGGCAAATCATTCAGTTGCAAGTCTAAATTTACCAGTCACCTTGCCACGCATTCAGAGGAAAGGCCGCACGAATGTACTGTGTGTGGCAAGCGATTCAAACACAGATCAAATCTCTGCAATCACAGAAGGATGCATAGTGAAGATGAAAATCTCACATGCAGGAAGTGTGGTAAATCGTTTAGTAACAAGTCTAATTTGATGAATCATATTGCAGTACATTCAGAAGATCGTCCATACCAGTGTTCCACATGCGGTAAATGTTTCAAATACAAATCTAATCTCTGTAATCACAAGACATTGCATGAAAACCTTCACAGCCATCTCTGCAATGTTTGTGGTAAATCGTTCAGCAGCAAATCAAATTTGATGACACACTGCGTGTCACATTCAGAAGACAGACGACATCAGTGCTCCATATGTGGCAAATCATTTAAATTTAAATCAAACTTGGCTTCTCATGTTGCTTTGCATTCACAGGAGAAACCGCATCAATGCAGTTTTTGCGGTAAAACATTTAAATGTAGAAGCACACTGACGAACCATATTCGTGTTCACACTGGAGACCGTCCACATCAGTGCATGGTGTGTAAAAAGCAATTCACGACTTTAGGAAATCTCATTGTTCATAGAAGGACACACAGCGGTGAAAAACCTTACAAATGTCCTACGTGTATGAAAGCCTTTAGTGACAAAGGCAACCTCACTGCCCACCAGTCAGTCCATTCTGGGGTGAAGCCACATGTGTGTTCCACGTGTAACCAGGCCTTTACCCGTAATAGTAGTTTGAAGAGACATATTGACAAAAATCATTTCTGTTTTGAGGAAATCAGCCCAACAAAAGAAAACGCATCATAGTACAGAAACGCAAACTGTTGAAGAAAGTAAAAATTGTATACTTTGTCAGACATACAGAGTGCCTGGCTTATAGGTTTTACAAACAAAAAGACACTAATTTTGAAATTTATCGTAATTCAATGGAAAGCTTAATATTTCGTGCTACAGAAACTCGTGTATTTTATATCATACTCAACTTCGATATATGCACAGCAGATGTCCGACATCGTCCACTCCAATCCAGTATTCAACAACATTTGAGGTTGGACACTGCCAACAGCCTGACAGATTTCATCACAAATCATTCAAGTTCTACTTAGATGGGTGATGCACTTTGTCCTTCAAAAAATTCCACGTAAAAACTTCCAGAGGGTTAAGATTTGACGAGCATGAGGGCTAGGGGAGTGGTCCAGCCCCTATTACAATTCATCATCTGGGAAACTGTCTATTCAGAAACTGTCATATCTGGATTGCAAAGAGAGATGGGAACCAATCTTATTGGAAAATGGTTCCAGGAGGGAAATGAGGCACAGCATAACATTGCAGTGTGTCCAAATATTTTGCTACAGTCACCATCGTGTTAGAAAAACGTCCTTCACTAACGTGGACCACACATTCCATTTTGATGATTCTCATTGAACTTTACGAACCTCACGCAGATTTTCATTCCTCCAAATGCAATAAATACTGTTCTATCAGAGGACACTGCATCTGTTCTCATCAATTTCGGCTAACATTTCTTCTGAAAATGTCTGTCCTTTATCAACTTCTATGGTTATCTAGCGTCTGAATGAGGTGAAAGTGATAATGCCAGCAAAATGAGTCCGGGGTCCAACACTGAACGTTATCCATTATCATGAACTATAATGTGGCAAAATAACAAAAATCGAAGAAATTTGCTTTTGGGGCATTTTTCATTAGGAATAGGTGTCCAGCATCATAGACTATAATATACAACAAAAAAATTAAAATCGAAAATAGGTGGATTTGGGTCATTTCATATTGGAAGATTCATATATACAGACTTTCAATCGGAATGGAATACGAGTTGTAAATGTTTTTATTAAAGGTATAAGCCTGGCACCATGTATATAAATAAATTAATACATAAATATTAATGTATTCAGCAGAATGCTGGTCAAACTTACATACATACATAATAAAGATAATTGTTTTACTTTCACTTTGCAGAATAATTTGCCTCCTTGTTCTAATTCCTACTTTCAAAATGTCAGCTGCTTTATATTCATTACTTTGCTCAATATATTCAATGATAGGATCACTATGTAAAGTCCTAGACAAAAAAAGACCAGCTGCCATATGCTAAGTCCCATTTGGAAGGCTTTGGTTGATTCCATGAGAGCTTAGGTTTACACGTGAAGGAAATTCTTATGCACGACCCCACTCTGTTTTTCCTTTATTTTGTTTGTTTGTTGCTTTCTCTGTCTGTTTATAGGTCAAGTGTTATGAATAATCTATACCGAAGATATATGCAAGGAGTAAATTAGGTGCAAAATAAACATCCTTCCCCTAGTCGTGTGAACCAGATGCTGCCCGAAGTAGACTTAGACAAATTCACGCTAAAGGAGAGCGATCATTTTTGTGTTTAAGGCTGTACATTTTGATCAGGTCTGAGCTTTCAGTTGTAAAACACGTTTTGTTCATTTTTTGTACGTTTTGATTAATTTCAAATTCAATTAAAACTATTGTCTTTCTACAAAGAAAACACAATGTTAAAAGAAACCGATAACAATAATTTTAAATATGGATGAGTGCGTAGGTTATAGGAATTGCTTCATTCACTGTTCAGTGTTTGTTGTATTTACCAAACTCAACTAGTTACGGTAAGTTTAAAATAAAAATTATTTCTACATCAAAACCATGAAAAGAGTATGTTCCTACAAAAACTCAACTACTGCTAATACTGCGTATCAGTCATACATCAACAAAAATCTAATCACACATGGGTCTAATTTGAGTTTTGATTTGAGATTTGCCAGTTCAAACCTGGCTGAAGACATTGGATTTTAAGGGGCAAAAAAAAAAAATTGCAGCATAATTTCCTCTGACAAGCAAACATTCTGATGGGGGCAGATAAAAAAGTTAAATTTTTTTCTTCCACCATTCTAATAATGTCAATTGAAGTGCTTACACTAATTTTGGCCACTCGACCGCAATTACAAGGCCGTCCAGAAAGTGATTTTTCCTGAGGCCGTTTACAGAAAAAAGCACAATTGCATGGAAATATTTATTGAAACAGATACAGCAATTGATGCGCTATTTGTCAACATATCCCCCACTGGAATTGAGACATTTGTCATATCATGGATCAATTTTTGTGTCGTAGAAGTCAGCCGCCTCAAATCGAAACCAGCATTTGACTGCATCTGCACCTCTCTCTGTCGATCCCATTGTATGATAAATGTCTAAATTCCGATGGAAAACATGTTGAAAAATAGCTCAGCAATTGCTGTGTCTGTTCCAATAAATTTGTCCAATGAAACCGTGTTTTTTTTTTCTGTTAACAGCCCCTGGCGAACTTATTTCTTTACGGCCTTCATAATTGCGGTCGAGTGGCCAAAATTTATATAAGCACTTCTTTTGACATTATTAACATGGTGGAAGAAAAAAAATTAACATTTTTATCTGCCCCCATCAGAACGTTTGCTTGTGAGAGCAAATTACTTATAGCAGATTTACAGGACGTAAGTGAAGCCTATCCCTAATAAAGGACACCAGGCAAAATTTGTCAGACATTTTTCGTACATCTCTAATTTGAATGCTGAATAATTTCTGCAGTTGAAAAGTGCCGTTAAATAAAATTCTACTCCTACTCCAATTCCAACCCCCACTGCTCGACATTCACCTTACTGTTGGGGGAAAAATGGTTATTCCAAAATTGGCCAATTCGTTGAAAGAATTATTTCCCATGGAACCTTCGTATTCATAAACTTCTATTCAAAATTAAATAGTAAGCCTATTTCACATTTTTGTTTTCACTTAATTACATTCACGTTACGCCAGTCATTATGTTACCTGTCTGAGAAGGGATGCAACCACTTTGCTCAGCCAAAATGAAAGTGAGACTTGGCAACATTCAATCGTTTATAAACAGCAAAGACTTTTATTCATGACTTGGAAGTTATTAGGGAGCCATTGCTTAATTTATGCAAACAGTATTTAGGTAAATTCCACACAGTAGATTTCATACCACTAAGGTTGAAGAGAGTAGATGCATGTCGGAAATGCTGGAGCTGTTTATTTATTTTTTTTATTTTAGTAGGTTATTTTACGACACTTTATCAACATCTAGGTTATTTAGCATCTGAATGAAATGAAGGTGATAATGCCGGTGAAATGAGTCCGGGGTCCAGCACCGAAAGTTACCCAGCATTTGCTCGTATTGGGTTGAGGGAAAACCCCGGAAAAAACCTCAACCAGATAACTTGCCCCGACCGGGATTCGAACCCGGGCCACCTGGTTTCGCGGCCAGACGCGCTGACTGTTACTCCATAGGTGTGGACTGGAGCTGTTTATAACTCATACAGGAATTCATTGTTCTTATGAACTTCTCGAACACTCGACAAGACTGAGAAATGCTGAAGCACTTTTCTAACCTGTAGTAAAGAGTGGGATGCTTGGTCCATAGTTGACATATCTAAGATCGGTATAAAATCACTACAAATGTCATTCTTTACTTTCATGGAGATTCTGTTGTTAAATGAAACTAAACATCCTATAGATTTTAAGACTCATCATTAAAAGTTGACAACCTTGACCAGAGCAGAGAAATTTCTGTAATTGAACATAAATCTCTTGTATTTGGTCGCTATTACATGACAAATGATTCTCACTTTGGCAACAATGAATTGGCTGCAAAGGAATATAATTCACTTTGTTCCATCAGTCTTGTACGAAACTACTCACACTGCCCAAAGAAAGGATACATTTTATGTCCATAAAATGACACAAGCTGACATTAAATCTACAGTCAGTTTGAAATGAACTTTACCACCAACAATAACTGTTCAATAGCCGTTTATTCATTAAACAAAGGAAGCTTTTCAAAGTAAACAGACCAATAACAACTCCAAAAAAGGAAGAGATGCTCGACCTGCTTCTATACATACCTCCTGTATATCAGAGTTCACTAAAATCTCAACAGATGTTGATGATATGAGACCTCTGGAGGGTGATGATAAAGAGCTGAAAGAATTTACTCAAGCAGAAAGACGAACTTCCATTTTGAACCTCAAGTTTAATGATTCTGTGTTGTAAACCATTTTTACAATTGTGAAGTTTAAGTAATTTAGTAAGTTCCAATTCATTAATTATGATCATATAAAAATTAATTTCTAGATTATTACAGTGTATGTATTACTCTACATCATGCGTGCATTTTTAGAACCCCTTCCTTAACACTTTTTAAACATCCATAGCTTTTCTTTTTTACATTATCTACAAAAGTGGTGTAAGTCAGAATATTAACAATGCTGGAACTATATTCATAAATATGTATACATTACTTTTTAAGCAAAGTCACAATATTAATTTAAAATATATTTGATACGTACAATTAGGAAAGAAATTAATTTTAGTTTGTTCCAGTAATAGTGTATAGGACTATACTTTAAGTAACTATATCTAAAAGTAAAACTTCTAACTTACAGCACTTTTGCTCTGAAGGACACATATTTCGATAAATTAAAATAGTAAATATTCAAAATAAAAGAGATCCAACAAAACAGTAAAAACGAATCTAAAATATTAGTATATAAGAGAAGTGCATGACTATAAAATAATATAAAATCACATAAAAAGAAAACAAGTATAAATAAAGAAGTACCACTCCGTGATGCTAACCATTAAGTCACACTGCTTATAACATATAAGCTGCAATTAACAAGTGGCCAAGGAATATGGTGCCAGCACATTCAAGAAATTAGGAGCCGTATTCATAGACATTTTTAGCGTGGGCTTCCGGTGGATGATCAGCGTTTTTTGTATTCATAAACCAGTGTTAACGATAGGATATGATTTGAATTCTGTACTAGTAACCAGTGGATAGCCGGGGTTAGCTTAGTACGCTCGTAGCGTGTGCTGCGAAATGTCTATGAATAGCACCCATAATGTTTTTGAGGAAGGTGGAAGGAAAATTTCTAATAGTTCACACCCGTAACTTAGTTTTAGATTCTGCACTTCAAATGACATAACTGGCATGGGTTTCATTATAACACTGTACCTCATCCTCTCCTTGTGAACAATGGACAATCTCAAATATGCACAATACTCTATTTTAATACAAGAATCCTGCTGACATTTCATATATTTATTATGTTACATAATATCATCTTGTTATGTAATGGATTGATTACCTTAAGGAATTAGGCAATTATAGTCTGACAAATCGAAGTAAAATCCTGGCCTGATCGTCTCTAGCACAAGAGTGGAGGGGAAAAGAGAGACAGAAATATGAGTACAGTGCTGTCCTATTCTCTGCAACTTATAGTGTAAATAAATACACAGGCTAATATTACTTACATACTCATTTAAGGCTTTTAGGGAAACCACAGGTTCATTGCCGCCCTCACATAAGCTCACCATCAGTCCCTATCTTGAGCAAGAGTAATCCAGTCTCTACCATCATGTTCCACCTCCCTCAAATCCATTTTAATATTATCCTCCTATCTACGTCTCGGCCTTCCCACAGCCTCCCAACTAACACTCTATATGCATTTCCGGATTCGCCCATATGTGCTACATGCCCTGCCTATCTCAAACATTCGGATTTATTGTTCCTAATTAAGTAAGGTGAAGAATACAATGCGTGCAGTTTTGCATTGTGTAACTTTTTCCATTCTCTTGTAACTTCATCTCTCTTAGCCCCAAATATTTTCCTAAGTATCTTATTCTCAAACACCCTTAACCTCTGTTCCTCTCTCAAAGTAAGAGTCCACCGAAATAATACATTAAAAACATATTCTTATCTCGGTGACTGCAACAAAAGCCTCAACATAACTTTTCTAGCCCAGATATTCTATTGAAAACTGAATTACAACTGCTTGTGCACTGCGTTTGTCTTCAAAATTTGTCTCCAAGTCACTATCACGCTCATTACCAATACATACAGTAAGTTTATCATTTTCTTCAAGCAACTTGTCTCTAGTCCAATACTCGACTCGTAACTCATTGATATGTTCATATTGTTTTCTCCTCGTCATTAGCTGTAACTGTCTCAAAAGCCTCTCTTGTGATGCACTCGATATTTGTGGGTAGCTGGTTAACACTTCGCTTAACGGGAAGCCCCTATATTGTGCACAAGGTTAGGAGAAGGGAAAAGATTGTTAAGAGAGTATAGTCAAATTGCGCGCAAATGTGTTTGCTCCTATGGTCACTTTCAACATTATGCACATGTGGAACTTTTATACTTCTGGTCACTGCAATAACGAAAAGCAAATTCTCCTCACACTTTCTAAAAATATGTACATTTAGGACTAAAAAATGGCAATGAATGTCTTAGGTTAGCTTCACAGCCAATTATAATGTTATTAGTGCAATCATTCACCCATAAAAACTGCTCAGATTTATTTGTCACAATGGGAGTACTATTTATTGACTGCGGCATGGACTTCATTTCTCTTTTAGATAACGGTGAAAGAGCTCTTCTCCTAGCTCTACCCACTGCTTTTCACGCATTAAGCACATCATATTTTGTCAGTTGACCAGGAGTTTCATCAGGGACATTAACAATTTCATTTCGTACCAACTTTGAAGGTATTGTAAAAATACTATCCATAGCCTTGCCTTTAACACTATTTGATAAAAACTGTCTGCGCAAGTGTTCACAATTTTCACAATTATGTCGCCCCACAGACTATTTTACTCATCATGTTCGTCAGTAAACATATGTGCACTATAATTCTCTATAGCACACCTCCACTGTTTTGCTTTTCCAGTTAATAATAATAATAATAATTATAATAATAATAATAATATTATTATTATTATTATTATTATTATTATTATTGTTATTATTATTTTAATATTCAAGCACTTGACATATTGTCATTCGCCATCTTGGTTCCCAGTACAGTTAAGTTCTGACTAACAATCACTTAATTTTGCACATTTGGTTAAATGTTCTTTGTTCATGATAGAGCCACTTTCATGACACAGAAGACACTCTGAAGATGGGAGGACAGAGGTTCGATGTAAGTGGGCATCCAGTCATGCCCAGTAGTCATCCAGAAGATTGCAACAGCCGCTCTTCTTGGTCCATCTGGTACTGATGAGTTGTCGTCTAGTAGATTTTTCCAAATTTTTCTCTCACAAGGAACTTGATTGAGGTGTTTCAGTTCGTCTTTGAATTTGCCATTAATGATATGTTTAATTTCAAAATAAGAAATTGTGTGTTTACTTAATTTTTTTATTTTGGTTCCTTTTTGGCGAGTAAATTGCCCTTTCATTACCACCAACGCCACAGTGAGATGGTATACATTGTATAATGATTGTCTTGTTATGTTGCTGTAAGAGTTTAATTTCATTTTCAATGTTCTTCACCTGGATAACGAGATTCACGAAGCAGCATAGCTTAGTTTACAAGTATTTAGCTGAAGAAAGTGCTGCAGTAAACATTGAGAGCGCAAAAGCATGACTGGAAACTTTACTATCTTTGTTGGAGAGCTACGAACCTTGCAAAATTTTCAATGCAGATGAGATGGAGCTCTTCTTCAACATGTTACTATACAGGACCGTGGCTTTCAAAGGAGTCTTGTCATGGTCGAAAGAACTAGAAAGATAATCTTCTTACGTAGATTCTTTGCTCAACAGTGCATATACTGTGGAAGCCTGTCCACCAAATTACTCAATTGAGTGTGTTCCTTGTATAACGGCAGTTGACTTAATATATGTCAACATATACAGGGTTATTCATTATTACGTGTAAATACTTTGTGTGTGTATTGTAGAGGTGAAACTAAGACTAAAACATTCTATACAACTTTTTCTCAAAACCTTTAATTCCAGAGTTCCAGTAGATGGCACCTACGTCATAGTAACTGCATAGGCATTACTGTTCTCCTACACATTTGGTGTGGTATTGTGGAGAATCAGTTACTCGGACCTCGAGTTCACCTCTGCGGTTGACTGGGGAAATCTACCGCGCATTCTTGGAATGCGAATTGCATGGTCTGCTACATGATATCCCTTTTCCAACGCGAGTTAACTTATGGTTTATGCACAATGGTGCTCCTGCACATTACTGCCGCAATGTAAGGGCGTATCTCAATGCTGCATATCCAGGTCAAAGGATAGGTCGCGCAGGGCCAACTCCTTGGCCAGCCAGATCACCGGACATGATCCCTCTGGACTTCAAGTTGAGGGACAGCACTTTTAACATGCATTACACTAAGAATTGTGCAAATGTGTAAAGTCTAGAAGAAATTGCTTTACATTCTTTACTGTGTTTGGTTTTAGTTCACAAAACGTGCATAAGTGGACTGCCGAGGATATGGATTTAGTGACTTTGGTTATTTTTGTATTGAAGTCCAAATACACTGTACGAAAGTAATAATTAAATTACATTTGGCGTGTTATCCTTTCTTTGTTTGGGAGCGCAAGTTCCACGAAAAATTGCGTTAACTCTGGAATTAAAGGTTTTAAGAAAAAGTTGTATAGAACGTTTTAGTCTTAGTTTCACCTCTACATTACACACACTAAGTATTTACACGTAATAATGAATCACCCTTATGTCGAACATGGAGTAAGGCCACAAAGGGAAAAGCAATAGAGGAGAGGGATTCGATCTGGTGCTGTGGATTGAACTCTGGCATAGCTCAGTGGTTAGAGTGCTTGGTACGTAGAACCAAGGACCTGGTGCCAGAGCGATTTTTTGTCCATTAATAACCATTGTTACCATAACAGATAAATTCTGTACGACCAAAAATTAATCTTTATGTAAATTAACAATAACAATAACTATGCCGCATATCCAAAGGATACCTCATTTCTTAGAAATATGAAGGTCATGAGATTACTGGGAAATTGTATGAGTGTGCTCCAGGCTCTTGATTTAGGGGTAAAAAGTATTTCAAGAACTTATATAGGAAACGTCTCGTGCAACGACAGTTTGCCTAATGGATGCTGGAATAGTACATTATGCAACGAGCCTATAATGTCAGTAATTAAGACGCAAGTATGTTTATGAAACGAGCGCAAGCTCGTTTCATAATTTTCATACGAGCGTCTTAATTACCATTATAGTCAAGTTTCATACGACTTTTTACGCTCGACCATATTTCTAACTTGAAATTATTCATAAATATTCATGTTATTCTTATCTGACTGAGGAGCGGAACTGACCTTGTGCAATACCTCGTAAATTGTGAGATGTGCACAGACACGTAAGTATTGATTTTTTCCGAGAAACAAATGTCGACATTGACCTTGATATAATCTAGAGAGTAAAATAAACATTAATCTTGGTATAACCTTGAAATTGAATTAGACATTGAAAAACGATATGACAAATTGAATTTATTTGAATATTATTTACAATTAACGCTAATTATTAATCTAATTTCGCGCTAGTTGTCTTTCGATTGCATATCCGAGAATAATCGATACTTGCGCTTTCATATTGCTACAATGGTATTTTCTGATTGGTGGAATATTGAACTTTAATGAATAGGTGTACTTTAATGAGGTCCATTAAAGGGCTGCTACCAGGTGTATAATTACTACATTTCGACATGGTCGAGCATAAAAGACATTAAGAAGTTAAACATGCTGGAAGTTTTGCACTACACTGATGCAGCCTGAGAGCAAGTAACTAACAGGCAGCAGACAGTCGCAAATTATTTTTGAAAAGCTGGTTACAATCAGGGACAGTCCTCAGCCAACATAAACAACGACAACCATCCTTTCAGCTATGACTAGGGGAAGTTCAGTGACTCGAAGAAAGTTATATTACAGGAGTATGTCTCTGTGGACTGCCAGGTGACAACTAGTGGTGAACACACAGTAGAGGAGCTGTGCAAAAACCTCGAGGTACTTGGGAAAGTGGAAGCTGAAGATTTTGAACCTGAGAGTGTGCCAAAATTCACAGAGACAGGAGAAGCACTGATGAAAGTGAAAGGTTTATTTTAGGAAAGAGCATAAGTAACAGCGTACTTAGCCTTGAAAGATCATACTTTGAACTAGGCATAAAATAAGCATGAACAGAAGTAAATAACCAATGACAAGATACATTCTAATAAAGTTGTTAAAAATGAAATGCATTGATTATGTGGCTATTTCTCCCCTAAATATTATAGGGAACAATGGAATGCGTCAATCACGTTGTGGTGTCTTATTATACACGAAAATACGGTAATTATTAATGTTTTTCAGTATTATCATTTTCCCATATTTATCGTTTTCGTTTCCCATCCCCCTAAAGAAATGGATCAAAGTTTCACTGTATTGCGTGTGAACATTAAATGCAACTTTTTTTAGTCTTACCATTTTTTAAGCTGCGCAATTAAGAACATTACAAATTCCTTGTTATTATTGCCTTATGTGTAAAGGTGGAAAACAACTATAAAATTCATGCAATTTAAGTTGCACTGTGGACGAATACCTTTACAGGCGACAATGATGATGGCAACAGTGAACTACTAGCAGTTTAGTTGCAGTGAATATGTACTATCCCTAGGCAGTAGTCGCAATGATTGCATTATATACAATATTTATTAAGAGGTAGGATTATTCATTTTTCCATTGTTCAGTCGTAAAATTATATCAAAAGTCAGTTTCTAAATCATTCCATTCCACTTGTATGTACTTATTTTCACCCTGTTTATATTTGTCTCAATGATTTTATTCGGCAATATCAAGCGAGAATGCGATGAGTATTTCCCTAACTGCCTTTAAATTCTGCATCTACTATTGCACTTTAATTAACCTCACTGCATCCATACTTGCTAGTAGGAATTTTAGAGTTCCATCATGTAATAATAATAATAATAATAATAATAACAACAACAATAATAATTATGAACTATTGTCTTGCAGAATTCCTCTTCATTCTCATACGTAATCGATTAAGTTCTCTGCGTCTCGCCGCTTGTTCTTCAGTTTCTGATGCCCGTAAAACTCTCATTCGCAATCGACCACGTTCTCTTCTTCTTTCAGCTTCTTCCTCTGTTTCAGAATGCCTTTTCAGTCTCATTCTCAATTTGCCTTTTTCCTTCCGTTGCTCAGCCTGGTTCTGTATGTCAGACACACAGACCTCATGCATTAATCTCTTCTTGTAATCTGTTTTATCATCAACCATCATAAAATGAGAAACACAGCTTTCCCTAGGCTGAAGAGCTTCCTGAGTCACGTCTAGTCTCTGAAAGTCATTGACATGACCTGAATTAGGCCTTTCCAAGTCATTTGTGTCATTTTTCATTACATGGCAAGTACAAAACTGTTTATGTTGTTGATTAACATTGGTCATATAAGTTCCAACTTCTGAATTTTTTACTATAAAGCCTTTGCAATTCACACAATTTACACCACCATCCACACACGAAAATGCAGAAGTTTCACTCTGCTTGCCTTCAATTTCAACACTAAGGAAATGTGTCTTGTATTTGCAGTGTCCATATCTATTTATTGAAGCACACTGTAAATTCCAACACAACGACCTTTCTTTACAATCTGTTTCATTTTCACATTTGTCTTCCTTCACATATTGATGTGCTAGGTCTTCTTCTGCTGATCTGTTTTGTACAGGCAATACCCATGGCAATTTACTTCCCTCAGCACAAACATTTATAACATCCATCCTCAATCCACGTTTCCAAGTATCGTCACTGAAGGCAGCAGAGTTAATCTCCTGTGTTTGTTCAGAACAAGGTTCAATTTTTATCTCACTACTTGAAATGCAATCGCTTCCTTGAATGTCTCTTGCATGAAAATCACTGCTATTTGGAAGTCCCTGAGGCAACCTGGTTTCTGAAGATCGACGTTCTCTCATCCGGAACTTATTGCGTTCTCTGAGACTTTGAGCCACCAGTGAATCAGAGGCACGAAGTGTTCTCATTCTAAACTTATTGCGCTCCCTAAGTCTCTGTGCCACCTCCGATTCAGAAGCTCTAAGAGCTCTCATTCTAAATCTGTTTTGTTCTCTACGCTTTCTAATCTGCTCCTCCTTTCGATTTAGAGCTTCAGGGCTACTTTCTTCCTTAAATTGTTCTGTAGTGACTTCCTCACATATGTCTGGTCTTCCTTTTGAAGTCATTTCAAACACCTTCTGTATAAATGTAAATATGGGAACAATTATTACAAGGAAACATTTTAATATAAATGCAAATGTATAAATTATTATCAGAAAACATTTTATGTAAAAATATATAGAGTTGAACTTGGTTATAGCATCATCAAAGGACTAAAAAAATGATGTCGGAATAAACGAGGGTCACTATAAGAAAAATAAACAAATACAATAAATACAATTTAAAAAAGAAATACATTCACAATATTACGTATTTTGTATACTACTAATTTAACTTCTAATTTTATATAAACCTACAATATCACAAATTTTTTAATACTTTACCCTGTCCCTGTTCTTTATTATTTTGAAAAACAGATATACTATAAGGGAGTATAGAAAGTAGTGAAATGTGGAATAAAATATTATAATATACAGTAATGAAAAAATATATATAACTCACAATTAAGTACTTGAGTTGAAGAAAATTGATTTTTTTTTTTTTTTTGCTTCCGTTATGTACAATACAACATTTGTAAACCATTCTCCATTCTTCCTTAACTAAACGAAATTCATGACACACATTAGCTTTCCTTTCAACACTCCCGATTTGTTTTATAATAATAACTTTATCTTCCACAATGAAAACTTTTTTTTTCTTTCCTCCTTATTCCAATGTACTGTACTCTTGGTTTCACAAGTAAAGAACCTTCGTTGCAGGGTTGGGTTCAGGAAGCCATAAATCTGACTGACACGCTCCCCAATTAGTGAAACTGTGGACAAAGATACCGCCAGGAGACCGCCGAGAATGCTGTGTTGTGAATTTTCCATTTTTGGAAGAATCCAACCAGTTGCAAAAAAAAATACATTTAAAGAGTCAAGCCAAGAGCAAACGTGGCAACAGCTTCCCCTAACTGGCCTGTCAATCACTGTCATCTGTGCAGAAGTGGTGTGAGGCCAGGGTTCTTTGCTTGTGGAGCCGAGAGTATATAGTGTTTTCCGTCACGAAACTGACACAATTTGCTAGCATGTTTGGATGGTCATCCCAAGCAAAAGAGTTCATATACATTATGGGATTCACGATTTGACACCTGCAAGGTCCCTCAGTTGTTTGTTTCCGTTATGCTTCTGTTACAGTTTAACCACATTACCAAAAGTTGTGGAAAGCAAACCAAGGAACTATGTGAAGAGGTATATGAAGAGGAGTATGCATTACGGGATGTTAACAGCAGTTGGAAAATACTTGTGAATGGGAGGTTTCACTGAATATCAATATAGTGACTACACTGGTAATATGATTTCGTATTAATAAGGCAAATTATTGTTACATGGGAATCAGAGAGCTTTCATTATGAGCCCTTGTACAACAAATGATGAATGAATGGGAATGATGCCCAATCGATCCATGGTGTATATGAACTCTTTTACTTGGAATGACAGTCATTCGAACACCCTGGAAAATTATGTAGATTTCGCGATGGAATACCCTGTTTAACACCTGTTTTTCGAATTGAATGTCTCAAGTTACAGTCTGAATTGAAGGTTTGGATTATAGTGTGATATATGACTTGGCCTGTTACTGTCTATAAAGGGTTGTTGGCACAACAGAAAAAGGGTTTGGCTTACCCTATACTCCATCTTCTTTTCTTACAATTCCAGTTTTTGGGCCTTAAAATATTTTCATAAATGATAACAGTATTAGTTGCTAATGATGTTAGGAGCTATCTGCGAACTCCTTTCAAGAACAATTTCTGTTTAATGTTAAGTAGAATACGAGTTTTTCAAGAATTTACACTGTTGCTAAATGCCACTATAAATGCGTTGTTTATTAAAAATGATACATCACATTTGTTTGATACAAATAAAAATCGTACTTCTTAATGACTGCCATTGTAGCCGAGGTGTCACATCAACCGTGGTTGTTATATGCAAGTTCAACTGGAAATACCATGAGATCAAATCTATATTAGGGATCAATGAGAAGCAATATAAGTTCTGTGTACTCCACTATGAGCTGTAGTGCATGTCTCCTTTTGAAAACTCTTGGATAAAAGGAAATTGATACTGTAGTTGTTACTCCATCATTCTTTCTTTTACTTAATGAAGAATATGATATAGAAGGAAGTGAAATGATTAATTGAGTAAGAAATTTGATTTAATCAATAAACATATTTTTATCACTTCATAAATACCTACAAGAGATCATCATTTACCACAGGGATTAAAGGTTATGACTTGTCCCAACATCAGGAGACTAAAAGGAGGAAGCTAAAAGGAGAAGCAGCAATACACGTACGCGACCAATTGTCGAATTGTCAGTCTCTTTTAGGTAATGGCTTACTAACTTTTCAGAGGAGAAGGGCTTTTAGCCGTAACAAATGCAAATCTTCTAGAAAAATAAACAGAATAAATTTCCTGAAGTTAGGGGTAGAGATCTGGCACCATCAACAAATGAGCTCTGCATTGTGCATATAATGCAACCAGAGGACACAAGGATTACTGAAAATCATCAAGAGGGAGAGATATAGATGGACTGATTCAAAAAATACACAACATACTGATATTTATTGATTTCTTTGATTGCAATGAAAAGAGTTTAAAAAACAAAGAAAGACAACACTTGTCACAAGAATTTGTACATACTGTTTACACCATTTTTCTACAGAATTTTCAGTTGTAAAAGGTTTAAATTAAATTATGTAACTTGAATTATATAGCAAATCTAAGATTGTTAAATTTTAAGCTTTCGAAATGACATGAGAGCTAAATATTTTGGAGGAATACACTTTTGTTACATAGGAAGGAAAGCAGTAATTAACTGCCATTTCTCTGAAGCACAGAAAGTTAAGGCACTGCCTCATCCAATCAGAACGAAAACTGTTACAACTACTTTTCAGTACTGCATGTAGGCCTAGAAACACTCAGTAGGCCATTCATAGTTCAAACGAATTCTTTTCTTCTTATTTAGATGATCCATATAAAGATCTAGTTAATTCCAACTACAAAATCTGACTGTTGAAACAATTTTCAGAAAACTAAGAGCTCATTTTTCCAACCGAATTCTGTTCATGTAATGTGTCTGCAAATATTTACCAAAAACTTACAATAATATATTATTAAAATGCTGTCTATGTTGTAATGATAAACCAAAAGATTAATTTTAAGAGATGAGAAATTAAACACATTGCACATTTGAATTAAAGGCGAGCATTTTATTATTCTTTATTTAAAGATGGAGAGTATGCAGTAACTATATATTTCTTAAATTTGTTTTCACTGCTTTAAAATTAATATGCTTAAACAGTTAATTACTAATAATAATACAATATTAATAATTTCATATAAGAATAATTGTTGTGCCACCAATCTTCTATAACTTTAAGTTACATAATGAAATTTTATTAATTAAAGCACATCTAACATATTTTTTTGAATATGTATATCGAAGGGAACACTTCTGAATTGTTTTCTATATACGGTAATTAATATGATTCTTATAAACAGGTAACCTCACAATTAAAATATATTCTAATTTGCTATGTACAAAATTATTATAAAGTAACTGTAAAACATGTTCACACTTAAACTATCTCTGGAATTACGAAAAATATATCCTGGTTGTCTATAGACTTTATCTACGATCTTATTATTGCGTTTCTGAAAATTTAAATTGTATGTGAGGATTAAACGTAGATCATTAATAGAAAACACAGGTTAAATTTTCAGAATTCATATTATACTGAACATTTGGTTGTAGAGATGTTCTATGAAAACTTATGAACCAGCATTTTTTAATAGTAAATGTTAAATTATTTAGCATACCCTAGGTAACTATATATAATATGTAATGCGATTAATGTACATTATTGTCAGCAATAAAAATTAGTAATTACATGCTTTAATTGTTTCTCAATTCATTAAAACATATCTTCCATATTTCATTTTACGTCTCATGCTATTTTTTTATTAATATAACCAATAAAAGTTACTAAATATAAAACGTAAATAGCATTTTCACGCAGTAAAGAATAGGGTGTGTATAGCATGGAAGCATAGTAGAGGAGGAAGGAGTGGGAGAGTGGTGCTTCAATGCTTAGCAACAGTAGCCAATCTATCCTTTCAATATTTTTGTTTTGCTTACTGTTCGCAAGTAAGGACCATTTCTTCTTAATGTAACTTTCCTAGTAAATTCTCACGCTCTTATGAATGTATCGGCACTTTTTTGTTTTTTCTATCTGTTGTGGAGATTGAGTGCGCAGTTTGAGAGGCGCTCTACTAAAGTATTAATTATTTATTAAATACCAGTACTCTGAACAAATGTGTGTGAAGTATTTATTAAATTTCGTGAAGGATAACTTAATACGAAAGAATAACGCCCCTTTGCCTTCGACCACAGTCAAAGCCAAAAAAATTGCTAATTCTATCACCATTACCAATGCAGAACCTGAAAGAAGCTTTAGTGTAATGAATTACACTGTCACTTGTGGAAGAAGTAAGCTTACAGTCTCTCACTTTTCCAATTTAATGACTATTAAAATTACCAGAAAACCTATGAAAGAATTAATATTTACAATTAATAAATCCATAATATTCTATGAAAGAATATCCTGGTTGAGAAATCTTTGCCTTGCTACTGGCACTCAAGTGCATCCCTCAGATGAGCTGAACTCATCAGTGAAAAAATGGCAGTTTGAGACCTATTTTAATGGTAAAAAGAAATAGCCCTAATAATAATAATAATAATAATAATTATTATTATTATTATTATTATTATGCATCCATTTTATCTTCGCCCACTCCTGGATGTACAGCAGATGTAGAAGGGCACATATGCAAGCAAGGAAGATAAAATGCATACAATGTATTATTATACTGTAAAGTAACTATCGTTTCCCTCTTCCCCTGCTCTATATTACTCTGCTGGCCAACCCAATTTTTTATTGCGTGCCTTTTGTTAAATTATTGCCAGCACACTTCTGAGTACCAGTACGTGGGTATATTCAGCATAAGAATAAGTGTAACAAAGACTATCATCATTTACCTCATACTCCTGAGGATTTGATATTTCGTCTCCTGTGGAATTCAGAGTTGCTGGTGGTTCACCGTTGATTAGAGGAACTTCAACAATAATGTCCTGAAATAGAATTAAAAGATAGTAAGAATATTTTAAATAAAAAGTAAATAAATATACGTGTCCTTAATAAGATATACACATATATTTTTCTTTCAAGTGTGAAGTATCAAGTTAGAGTAAATCAAGTATTATTTCATTCAGAATGCCTGCAGCTTTGTGTAAAATGATCGATTTTCCCTCTGCTGTGACAATGCTAAAATACTTCAATTTAACAAGCATGAACACAACATGCAAGACTTTGAACTCCAAGTGCATGTATTTAATTTTAAACAACGTCTATGTAATAAGAAGGAGAGCAGAAAGTCAGCCGGCAACGGAATGATGCGAAGTTTCCTTGTAAAATCAGAGCACTGTGTGTATATGTATGTATGTATGTATGTCCCCCCAAAGCTAATACACTCATTGTATCAGTAATAACATTATAATTTCTAATTTTGTAATGCCTGTGACTAATAACATGTCTTATCGAAACCCTATATCCTTGCACTTGCACTCGGTCACTTGATCCCAGGACTGTGTAAAACTCCATTACTGGTATAATATTATTCAGGGAACAAAAAAATTCACGGGCATAGAGCTCACACCCACTCCCTTCCACATGACACACAGATGTCCAAGCCATCTTAACTACTAAAACAAGCCAGAAGGTCTTGCTTCTGAGCAGCATGTCAAATTTGTCATCAAGGTCCAAATTTCGATTTTACTGCATTATATATATTTATCTAATATTTACAACACATTAACATTTTTCTTGAAATGTTTCAAATGAGTTTCGAAACTAATGCCAAGAAATATCAAATAAGAGTGAATTTATATTACTGAATTACGTGTTATCTTGTATATCCGTGCTCTCGGTCTCTTATCATGCACAGTGTCTTGCATCTGAGTATTTGAATATTCCAGTGTCCTATTCTTTTTTGGGCAAGTGTACAACAGACTTGCAATCCATTAACTGAAGTGTGAGTATACCTTATAATACTATCCACAATTGTTTCGTGCAAAGTTGAAGTAAGCTGGATTTTTTAACACATTAAGAAGAAACGGAGTGTATTTTAGATAAGGAATGTTTCATCAAAGACGTTTAAGAACTTTGATTAATTGCTCATTAGTAAATAAAGCCATAGGCCTAATGTAAAAACAATCACTCATATTGAGACACTTTCCTGATGAGCCAAACAAAAATTCTATACTGTCTCGGGAATAATGCGTAGGTTCTCAGAACAAACTAGTAAACGAATATATTCTGCACTTATTAAAATCGTCACTGCAGTGCACAAAAGACAATGATCGTTTCTTCCAACGAAATAGGCCTATATAATCAATTTTAATACATGAAAATAAATATGGTACTGTAACTAATAAAGAAATTATATATATAACTAATTATGCATTGAAAAAGTTACCTGGTGTGGATAAGAAACAGGTACTGAAGGTGGTTCTGGCAGCATACCAAGCACTACATCCTTTACATCATTTAATGTGAGCCTCTCCAGTGCAGTTTCTTTTCTTTCAGCCATTATCGACTGCAATTTATAAGAAGAAATAAATAACAAAATTGTATATACCAAGTGAAGCGTAAGTAATGTCATTAATTTTCCCATGTGTTATTCTTTGACATATTTCAAACAAAAATAGTTTAATACATTATTTTGCTCGTTTTTGCTTTCTTTGTTGTTTTTTAAGGAACATTTCATAGCATGTTTTGGGAAAGCCATTGATTTAATTCCCAATATGATTAGTCAATTTAAGAAAGTAGTGTATTATGATAATAAATTATTGAAAGAACTTTAGTTTTGTCTTTTTTAGTGGATTATTTTACGATGATTTATCAACTGCTGTGGTTATCTAGCGTCTCGGAGAAAACCTAAACATGACAACAGCCTTTAACGTGAAAACCACAGAGCAACAATCAGTAAGCAAAGTTAGATTTACAAAGACCGGGGAAATATCTGAAATACTAGTGCATTTAAGCTCTTTACGAGGTGTCAAAATAGTTGGAAATCCATACTCTACATTTAACTACAAATAATAGCATAAAGAACATAATTACATATAGCATTACCAAGTTAATCCTGACACTTCATTTCAATCAACTCATGCGTTCCGCGTTAGCCACCACATGAGAACAATGTTATTAATAAACTTCGAACTTAAGCAACACGCTACAAGATTATATTATGACAACAAATACGTTTAACAGCAAACCTTTATACAAAATTGTAAAAAAAAAAATGTATATGATATTAAATAAATTACCAAAATTTCTACTCTATACACATTTCGTTAATTCGCTGACAACAAGCCTACCAACCTTGCTAACTGGAAGATCAATATAGTCACTAAATGGTGAAAGGTGAGATAATGGCGCTAAATTGGAAAGCTACATCTGCCAATGGACATGAATGGACAAATTGAATTGTCCCTTAAGAATTGGCGCCAAGTCCCTTAAAATCATTTCAGCTATTGGTAGAATAATAAATTAGTGAGAGATAAAATAAAAGTGGATCAATCTGTAATATCTCGTAATATGCGTAGGCCTAAACATAAAATGTAACTAGCCATTGCACCTCAAGTTTGTAGTTTTACAATATGCGACAAAACAAACGACACTGAAATGTTATTTAATTGTGTTGGTATAGCATGTGTTAAAAATGTGTACCATCACGTGCCACACAACATTCATTGAAGATTATTGAACATGTTGATGAACAAAGGTTGCTGTAATTACACAAAAAATGACGTTATCTTCTCGCGTCATTCGGGAATATTTCTACGTGGGTTATGTGTCTTGAAAACTGATTCTTTCAACATGTGTGGCATCTGGGACAGTGAGATCCGGGGAGCAGGAAGGGTGCGGGAATGGAGTTTCACGAGAAATTAGGGTTCTCCAAAGTGTCGTTGTAGAAAGGCAAGTGACTCCCCGGTAGCTCCATCTTGCCACATTCATTGTCGTTGAAGGGGAAAGTTTCTGGCACGACAAAAACGGCGCAAATTCCGCATGAATGGGGTAATAATGAGGTCTCTGTAGAGTACTTGGTTTACTGTTTTTGGATTCTGTGCAGCATCCTCGACGAAATAAGGACCCAATATTCCATGACCGGACACGGTGCACCAAATCGTGACCCGCACACTGTGCAGTGGTTTCTGTATAACAGCAGACCATTTAAATCCTTAAAAATGAGGTTTTTGTCGGTTCATGTAGCCATCAAAGTGAATATGGATTTCATCTGAAAACCATATGCCATAGAAGGCATATGGATCCTGACACGTCAAGAACAACACTCGGCTCCAATACTGCAACAGGACTCGCTCATTCCTTTCTGTTAAACAATGAGCAACTTGAATGCAGTATGCAAATCCACCCAGCCCTTGAAACATCCACTGAACAGCCTATTGCTCAAACTATGTTTCAACTATGTTCGTCGTAGATTATGCTTTGGGGACTGTAACACCCGTTGGAGAAGTCGTCCATGATTCTCGTATGTGGTGATGGTTCTTGGGCACTCTGTTGTCCCCTTTCGTTGACATAAGACTGATTTTTTATGATGGAACTTGATAACGACAGCTAACATTGTTTTGTTATTTGGTGCCTCCTTATTAAATCGCTCCTTATACTGTTCTTTAATGTGAAGCAAACTTGGCCCATTCTGACGTCTTACTCCGTATGACCAGAAGTAATGTTCCACGATAAACACCTTCTCCTCTGCTGTGAGAACCATAATTGCAGAAATCAACACAACATCGAATTCACAAAATGTTAAACTTTTATAAATAATAAATAAATACTTCATTGCTAGAGAAACGTGGACAACAAATGAGCAATAATTTCAGTGTTGTTTGTTTTGTCACATACCGTACTTCTAGTTTCTTATCCAAAGTTGTGGTGGTATAAAGAAATTACTGATATGCACACAATTCCTATTAGGGTGATAAATTATTTTCGGTACATTAAATTCATGTCAAAACTAATTTCATTGCAAGTACTACGTACTACATGCTAGATATGCAATTTTGTTAATTTCATCCATTGCAGTTAACCTTCACTTATCCTTAGTACACTGTCATAAAATCGGCACTTTAAAGCGACTCCTTATTGCTCATGAAAAGAAATTTACATTAGCTGCTCCATGAAATTCCTGCGCCTCTGCCTGAAATATATGGACACGCAAATTTACCTTTTCTCTCTCTCTCCTTCCTTCCATGTCCCCTGATCCAAAATGTTAATAAAGGCTGAGAATGGGAAATAAGAGACATAATATAAAACGTTTTCGCAAAAGTGAAGTTCTTTAGTTATGACATGCAATCCAATCATTACAAACATATAAAGAATTCCTATGAAGACTGGACCCACTCCAACCTCTACCTAACAAAATCTGTTGGCAGGCAGCGAGTGACTGTATGCTGGTTATGGACAAGTCCTTGCACGCTTCCCTACGCAGACCAATCCCAGTCCACTGCTTAGCTTCCTTGGGATGGGCACCCTGCCTTACGGTTATTAAGCTGATGGAACATTACTACCTGTGACTGGCTTGCGTATAAACTCCCTGTACATACACATAAGAATAAAATAAAATAAAGCTGTAAATATCTTAACATTACATGTAAAGAAATGTCTTTTTCATGTGGAATTTATTGCCTGAAAAAATTATCATAGCAGTAAAAGTTGTGTATGTAAGAAATTACTTAAAGAATATAGTTTATTTTTGTGTCCAAAAAATACTGCATATTTCTCAATACATTTGTAAAAAAGCTAATATGGAACAATTTTTTGAGCAAGAAATAAAATACTGTATGTATTGTATATTTCTTACAATAAGGTAATACGCAACAATTTTTTTGAGCACTGTATTCACTTTTATTAATCAAAAGATATATAAAATTTATTTTTAAATTGCATTCTAAGTAGTAAAACATGATTACATTTACAAATTATATGGCCTAAGTGTAATTAAATAAATCTGCAGTAATTATTGTAAAATATCTATTCGTAAACTAGTCATTTTTAATGATTTTCTATTTACGAAAATGAGGACTAAAAGTACCATTGATATTAAGAGTCTGTTATAAGTGGTTTATAACGAGATTCAAAGTGTATTCGCATCTTGAGAAATAACAGCGGTATTATGAAATCAGGCCGTGAACGAGAGAAAGCTGTGAAACTAAATGCTCCAGTGCAAATTTCCCCATGCATAAGAAGGGGGGACTCAGGATCACTGAACGTTAAACCTCTAAGAAAGGGTGACCCTTGTTGACCTGAAGGTTGAATGTCCATTTGTGTTGGAGATGGTACAGCTTACAGCAAAATCACCAGATGAAGGTAAATATAATTCTGTAGATAATAGTTAACTTCTCTGACAATATAATTTTTTCTTTGAAATGAAATGCCATTTTATTTGTAATCTTCTTCAACGTAATACAAATTAAGAACACATAGGTATATAATCAAATGCTTTGATTTCGAATTCAGTGTCATTTATTGTTGATATTAAATTAAGATTCATATACTTACTTACTTACTTATAGCTTTTAAGGAACCCACAGGTTTATTTCCACCCACACATAAGCCCGCCATTGGTCCCTAACCTGTGCAAGATTAATCCAGTCTCTATCATCACATCCCACCTCTCTCAAATCCATTTTAATATTATTCTCTCATCTATGTCTCGGTCTTCCCAAAGATCTTTTTCCCTCTGGTCTCCCAACTAACACTCTATATGCATTTCTGCATTCGCTCATATGTGCTATATGTCCTGCCCATCTCTAACATCTGGATTTAATGTTCCTAATTATGTCAGGTGAAGAATACAATGCGTGCAGTTCTCTGTTGTGTAACTTTCTCCATTCTCCTGTAACTGCATCCCTCTTAGCTCCAAATATTTTCCTAAGAACCTTATTCTCAAAGACCCTTAATCTCTGTTCCTCTCTCAAAGTGAGAGTCCAAGTTTCACAACCATAGAGAACAACCAGTAATGTAACTGTTTTATAAATTCTAATTTTCAGATTTTTGACAGAAGATCCATATATTTTTACTAAAATTTATTACATTTCATACCTACCATTCCCGAATAAATTGACTCAGAGATACTGATTATGAATAAAATTCGTCCAATAGCTTAGGGGAGTAGTTATCTACAATGCAACAGACAGGTGGCACACATGTGTATTTAGTTGAAAATTTAGGAAAGAGTTCTTTCCAGCACTAAAAACACTACAGTAATCCTTTTATACTTTCTATAATGAGAAACATGAATATATCCAAGAACCTTACGTTCCAACAAAGTTAAAAAAGCAACCCCAACTATAACAAAAATAACTAATAAAATAAAAATAATAAATAAACCAAAAACCTCCTTAAACATAAATACTATCTATAGAATAAATCTATATTCAAAGTTTCTAAATCCATTGCACTTATCTGCCAAAATAGTAAAAAATTAATAATAATCATAAAACAAGTTATAAATTCCAAGAAACAAGTTATGGAGAACTGTATCATACTTAATTTACCATTGCACATGCATCAATCCAAACATTATATCATGGCAGCTCTGTTTGTTATATGTCGAAAGAAATTTTGTTGCCCATAATACTTATACCGCCATTTTTGCATACTTTTAAATTCAATTATTTAACGATAGTGTATCAATTGCTACGTTATTTTGTATTAATGGTACTGATGATACAGAAATCATATTTCAGTAAGAGAAATCTGATGATTCGCCATGAGATTACCTGACATTTGCCTTACATTTGGAAAGACCGTCAGAAATAATCCAAGTATTCAGAGCAGATGGGCTCTAACCCACATTCAAGTGCAGCCTCAGGGCAAGAGTGTCGCACAATTTTTGCAATAAACCACACCAGCAGACTTTCTCCCTGTTCACGTTAAGTCTTACTTGATGCAGTCAGCATGAAACACAAAATTCCACCTGGCAGAAATATTGGTAACAAATGTAAATCAGTCTTCACCATTCAAATGACCCGAAATTATAATTCCGAGAAAAATAATTTTAGCATATTGTCATTTTCAATTAAGGTGAGTACTGTAAATCACTGCTCAGAGAACTGAATTCTGTGAAAAAAACACAACTTATATACTCTTCAATCATACATTTATTTTATAAATTTAGTGCACTGAACACAGAATATATTCATAAATATAATTTCGTTCCAATCCACAGTAACTTTCAATCTTAGAGAATTTTTTATGTAAAACGTACCTTCAATACCAATAAAATAAAAATTATTGGTATTAGTTAATCATAATTACACACTTTTACATAAAGTTTTTTTTTTTTTTTCGTTTGACGACTGTTGAGCATTTGAAGAAAAACATATTTTCTTTTTTGTTATTTAAATATTCCACAAATGAACAAGAAATATTTTCATCGCAAATGAAAACATGTCACGTTTAAATTTTCTTGATAGGATATACAAACAGTAAACTCCCAATTACCTGAGGTAATAAAGGTCATAAGTTACACGAATTTTCGAGATAAAAAGAAGATAATTCTGGGAAGATGCGTTAAAACACATCCATTTAATTCAATGCTTCATGAAAAAACCAGACTTTTTCGGAAATTATTACACAGGTGACAGTAATTATTTTCTGTTCATTTTTTTACACCATATATTTTCAGGTTCAAAGGCTGTTATTCTTTTCTTCAGTTTTACGATTTGAAGGGACACCCCAATTATTACAATTCCATACAAATCCTCCAGTTCCGCCTTGTTTTCCTTGATATCGTCGAGAATTTATACCCCTATTCCAAAATCCACCATCAGATTAGTATATGATTATTAACTTTCCAACCTCGGAATTACAATGAATATGGAATTATAAGTAAATTGTTACAATGAATATGCAATTATAAATAAATTGTTATAGAAACCTGTCATGAGCTGAACACAGAAGGCGCATCATATCCTCACAAGAGCAGTTTGCATTCCAAGCTAAAAAAAAATGCATTAATAACCCGAAAATTGAATAATTTGCTCACAAATAATTGGGTGATTCCCGTAGCAATATCACAATTAATAACTTGAAAAGAGTATTACTCAAAGCAGATACGCATTAAAAATTCACACGTCATTTTGGAATCAAGAAAAACACATTCATAAATGCATTATGTAAACTTCAAATCAACTTAGAGCACATGTAATATAAAATTAGAAGTATTACATTTAATCATTATGCAGTAAAATATAAATTCTTCATCAACTAACTTTTATAATACTTGTGTTATCATTCTTTCTTTGGCAATGTAAAGAAATATATACTTTGGTAGCCAGTTACCACAGCTGGAAGAGCAACTGCCTATGGACTGGAAGGTCCGAAATTCAAATCGTGGGTTGTTGTGGGATTTTTGTCATTGCCAAAACTTCCAGAATGACACTCAGTCTCATGTTTGAGTACAGGATCTATCATGGGGGTAAAAATGGTCAGTGTGATGCCAGTACCACCATCCCATTCTAATGCTGAGGTTCTTAAAATATGCTGCTCTACCTCCACATCCCCATGCACCTTCATAGCGTCTAAAGGGACACATATACCTTACTTTACTTATTACATTCAAAATTAAGTATTGTAAGACATCAACACAACGTTATCTATAATAATTAACGAGAGTTAGCCTTCTCTAATAAATATCTACTTTGATATATCTTTAACTACAGCAGTCTTGGTCATCTTCTTGGCATGTACCATAGAATGTTTCATCAACTTCCATCGCTGAGCAAATCTCTTTCCGCAAAGTTCACAAGCGTGAGGTTTCTCTCCAGTGTGTACCACCATATGTACATTTAAGTCTCCTCTTTTAATAAATCCTTTCCCACATACACCACACACGTGCGGTTTTAAACCCGTGTGTATTAATTTGTGAGTTTTTAGGTCGCCATGTTGGTAAAAGCCTTGCCCACAAGTCTCGCATATGTGCCTCTTTTTTTCTCCCGTGTGTATGTATTCATGTGCCTTCAAATTGTGTAGTGACGTGTAAGCTTTACCACATACTCCACATACATGTGGTTTTTCCCCGGTATGAACTATAGTGTGCGTCTTTAGATTACTGAGCTGCGTGAAACCCTTTCCGCACTCGGAACACACGTGAGGTTTAATTCCCGTATGAACCAACATGTGCTGCTTTAAATTGCTCCTCAAAAGAAATCCTTTGCCACAGACGTCACACACGTGTGGTTTGTCACTGTGGTGAGACAGTGGAATTGCTGATGGTCCAGGGCTTGGAGACTCTGTGGCCTGAGTAGTTTGATCAAATCTAGAAACGAAGTAAATATTTCACTTTTACATTAATCAACACTTTCATGATATTATCAATAAAACACATGCAAATAATGTTCTTACGTTACACAGAGTGAACAGAACTGTACTGTATCGTTTTTTGATCCGAATAAAAGTAACTTTTCGTTCTGCAAAGGAATTCAAAATGTTACATTTGTTCGGATCAAATTCCTGCACATTTCAAGGACAAAATTAAAATTATTTCAATCATTTGCTAACATAATACACTGCTCTCTGAAACTGACAGAACATATTGGTAATTAAGTCAATTGGCTTTCCCAAAATAAAATATGAAATGTTTCACATAAAGTAATTTTTTTCACGAAAAGGAACCAAAAATAAGCAAAATTGTATTAAACTTATTTGTTTGAAATATCTCAAAGAATAATCCACTGAAATTAATGATATTACTTACGGTTCATGCGTACGTTTTACATACACATACATACATACATACTTTTATTTAATTTTTAGTTCGTTAATTAATGATGCTATATGAAGGGTTCAGAACCATAGTGGCCCAAGCGCCATTTACTAAAACCGTAGAAAACAATGGTTAAAATGAAGTTATTACCATAATTCAATGGAAACGTATAGCAAGTAATATAAAGTATACACATTAAAACTAAATGATATGTCAATCTTCATTAAACTATAGTATTCACTTAACTTTAACCCTTCCTTTCTCCGTGTTTAATAAATGGCACTTGGCCCACTATGGCTCTGAACACTTCATATCAACTACTTGGCTATTGAACACAATGAAATTGGTGCCAGTGGGACAAGGCCTAGAATTCACCATAGATTACCTGACATGCTCCTTACAGTTAGGGAAAATATTGGAAAAAATTATCTCAAGCGGGAATTGAACCCACAACTCCGGATCAGTTACCAAATGAGCCTGCCACCTGTACTATACGAGTAACGCGCGCGCGCGAGCGCGTGTTTTTAATTGGTTACTTTACTATGCTTTATCAAGTGCTATGGTTATCTAGCATCTGAGTGAAATGAAGGTGATAATGCCAAGGAAATAAGTTCAGGGTCCAGCGCCGAAAATTACCCAGCATTTGCTCTTAATGTGTTGAGGGAAAACCCCGGAAAACCTCAACCAGGTAACTTGTCCCAAGTAGGGTTTGAACCCAGACCCGTTCATTTCACAGTCTGGCATGCTGTTACTCCACGCCAGTGGACTCACACAGTTATTAATTAACCTTGATTCATTCTTTATTTTATACTTCACACAAGAATCTGCTAACTAGTTTGAGAGAAAATTAAACCTATTTTGTTACCCAAAATCATATCGTTTTTATTTCTTCTGCTAACAGTACACAGACCTACTTTCGTAAGAGTGCTAAAAAAATTTAATTACAGTACAACCTCGATTATCCATTATAATGAAGGGGACAAGAGGAACAGTTAATCGAAAAAAACTTATAATCCGTTCTATTTGTTCTCACGTTATTTTTATGTTCTTTTAAATAAGTCTGTCACTTTTTTCTGAACTTCACTGCCAGCAATTTTTTTCCGATCTCCGTTATAATTCTCCAAAGTAAAAGAATGTGCGGTAATGAAGTGTCATCATATTGCTCCAAAAAACTCATGAGAGTATCAGCTGATTCAAGTGCAATTTGCATTGGAACAAGCGATTCAGGCACTATTTCTTCTTCTCCTCCACTGTCGTCATTGTCACATTTGTAACCTCACATGCAGGGTCAGCAATAATGTTATCATCACTTTTTATTTCGTGTCTGGGAAGCACAAAATCTATATCCTGTCACTGATTAATGTTTTCTTCAACCATATCAAGAACTGGTTATTTTGCTTCACCAACTTTTTAATGTTTCCATTAATATTCTTCCACTGTTGGCATTATCTTCAAACCCTTGAACTTCATCTACAAGTTCCTTAATGCCAAAGTCATTTCCCTTGTATTGGAATGTGAGGTGAGTGAGGATGTGAACTGCTTGAATGGTAACAGAGTGCGCTAAAGGAAATAGTAGTTGTACATGCTTCAATTTGAACTCCTTCCCCCCGGCGTGGCTAATACCACGTTTACCATTCTATGAATGGGTTATTTATGAAAGGGCCTAAGTCTTGAATACTAAATTGTTAGCAGTTTAAGAAAAACTGCTTACTGGCCGAAATTTTTAAATTAAGGCTGAAATAAAAATTGTATCATAAATTCTACTAAGCATTATAGAGTGTGAAACTTAGTCCTCTTCATATCTAAATCGATGTACCTACACCCAAAGAGCAGTATTACATTACAAACCCATTTTCACAAAATTAGTGACTTAGGCACTTTCATAAATAACCCATTCATATAGTAGTCTCGTCTCTTGCTAGACCCTTGATATTCAAACGTGCAGATAGAAATTTAGTGGGGTTTTCGTGATTAATTAGAGAGGAAAATGCAGGAATACCTTCAGATAATCCAAAGATCGGTTAATTGGGAGAGAGATAATCGAGATTCTACTGTACACTAGCATGCTAAAATCTACTATATTTAGGATAAAAACGAAAGAACATAACACTAACTTTGGTATTCCAACATTGGTACGATGATTGCTGATATTGTGACTAGCTGCTTCAGCTTTCATTTCACCTTTTGAATTTATAAATTGAAAAGTATTATCACTTCTATTGCTTTGACTCGATATTTCATCAGCTTCCTCCTAAAAGAAAAATGTAATAAATAACTTACAAGCTATAATGCGTACTTTCTAGATTGGATGTATTGTTAAATTATACAACAAACTTTAGATTTAACATCTTAAAACAATTATGTTACTGGTTATACGAAATGTTATAATTTCTTATGCATGGCAAATTTTAAAATATAATTCCTTTAGCAGAAAAGTTAGGTGCACGGTATGTTTGGAAAATCTCGTCCAAGAACAGAACTTGCATGAGAGAAGACATAATTCCACTTAGTTCAAATATAGAAATCAACACTCCATGATCACTTGTTATAGGGATATCGTGTTAGTCTCGGTCAAATAGTGTGCATTGTCGAAAAACATGAGAAATTGTTAATAATATATGGCATTATTTGTCTATTGCAGTGTGCAGGACATCTGTCTACATAGTCTCACAGTGATACTGAAATGGCTAAATTAAATGCTTGTCACAGTACTCTGCTATACACCACTTCATCATGATGCTACTGCTTAAAATGAACTTGTGTTAAAAACTGCAAATGCTTTAATACAAATTGCGAGTTAGTGGGTAGGTTCCTTATTCTCATTCTATATTATATCTTTTTCCATTATATCACATCTTATTCTTCTTGGATGATATTTTTCAAACATTCTATACCATGTAAGTTTCATTCAGTTCTGCTTTTAAATACGTAATTATTCTTAAAAAATTTATTTAAGAAAACGTTTTTATGAAACGAAGACAGACCAAATATATTTAGAACAAGAAATAAAAAATAACAGGATGTCTCGTGTTCATTTCTTATAAATATGTGTTATATTTTGTAATTTCTAAGATCATTATTTTTCACTACAGTGTAACTGCTGCAGTTCAGAATATAGTACGATCATGTTAAATGTAAATTGTGTATTGTAAATAAAATATTTCAAGAGATGTAGTGCATAGGTTTTACTGGACTTTCTAAAAAAATTATAGGTAATATAAAAAATGCTCTAATTTTCAGATATCTAAGGAATGAAGTACAAGGATACCTAAGGAATGAAGTGAAATTTTGTACCTCTACCTACGTCGATTTTCACACAATTATCGCAAATACTATCTCTTGCAATGATATACTACATACTATAAATTAATTTCTTACTTCAAAATTTATCCTGATATATTGACTTATTTTTTTATGTAATTAATTTTTCAATAATTCGTACAATTTAAAGTGCAACTAATGCAACTTAACTCCTTATTAAAATTTTCGCAAATCGAAGCACAATTGTAATTTCCAACTTTTACACACTGAAAGGACTAAAGTCACCCATTTTTATGCTTACTATTTGCTTATAAAGAGACATAGTACCGGTATATTAAATTCTAATTAAAATTAGAACTAGAGTACCAATATTATAAGAGAAACTAATTATGTAAGGAAATATTTATTTTTGTCGTAATTCATACAGTGGTCACAAATGACATTGAGAACTCAATTAATAGTGAACATGGTCATGTTCAAAAACTGATAAAGTATTCCTTTAAATTTAGTTCTCTTTTCCTACTTTAGGCTAACTCAAAACTGTGTTACTTGTGACAATGTCAAGTAGAATATCACAATCAAATTATGTGTTAATGTAAATTAAGTTGTGAACCATTGTTAGTGATATGAATGTGATGGCAGTTACGGTTTTAATTCTGTTAATTTTAGTGGGACATGATTTCATGTGTTAAAATATTGACATTGCTTGTAGCAACTATTAACTTGCAACAATACCTCAATAATCATGGAAGACAAGCTTTTAAATTAAGGATACCAGAATTTTTGCCTGAAATCCAGGGACACTAGTCAGCATCTACGATCATTACAATACTGTTACTGTTATTGTTTGTGCTCGTATTGTTGTTCTCGCTATTATTATTATTATTAATTATTATTATTATTATTATTATTATTATCAAATTACATTAAATTACAATAAGATTGAAACACAACAATATAGCTGTTGTAACATAATATCACATACATTTTTCTGATAAGTGAATCCTTTTTAATAATTATGTCTTGTCTAGAAGCAAGCTTTGTTGTAAATTCCTGACGCGTCATGGGAAAGTTTGTGATGACAATCAACATGGATTCGATTGTTTTTACACATATTCATAGCTGAGAAAACCAATTGCTTCCAATTTCGTCCAGGAACACGTGAACTTTGGTTCACAGAACTTCTTCACTAGGCCAGATGTGCAGTCCATGGACTTGAAACTCTGATGGTGTTAGGGTACGGAATGCAAAACTACATTCTTGTAGTGCAACTGTCATGTAAGTCTTATCTGGAATAACACTTTTGAAATAAGTGGACAATTTAGAGCGCAGCTTTTTATATATATTTTATATCTTTTTGTTGCCACGTATTCGATAATAGAATTCTTCTGCCACTGATGACATTTTTAACATTACATACACAAAGGTTACACAGTAGAAAACTCGCCTTGTTTAGTGTGCGTAATAATGATATAAATCACTCTTAATGTCTCTGATGTTAACAATTTAATAATAATGCAACAAAATCACGTTTGAATGCAAGAATACTTTGGAAGTTTATTTAAAACTGGGGACATTCTGGGGACAGATTTCAGCCGGGGACAAAAGTATGAATTCGGGGAAGTCCCTAGGAAATAGAGACGTCTGATAACCTTACTTTAAGTGTCACTGCAAGAATAATCAATCATAACTATTGGTCGACATGATCACTGAATGGGTTCTTTACATCCAAAGCCACCTTTAGAGGACACACCATGTTCAAGCCTTGCATTTTATCTTCCGCATCATGCAATTTTATCTTGCAACTCGCAATATTTTCCTTCAAGTGAATTGAGTAACTTTACCTTTGTAAGTAACATTGCCATCTGTTATGGTATTGAGTATCAGAGCTAAGAATACGTCATCAAGTATGATAATAGCGTAATAAGTAAAAAAAAAAAAAAAAAATCATGAAAATGTAGCCATCAATGCCAGGCTGGTTTAAACTGCTAGTGTGAATGAGATCATACATATTGTTCATGAAAAGTATATTGATTTTAGGTCCATAGGTGACTGTCGTCAAAAACACCATTTTATTAATAAAGAAGTGCTTCATCTTCCAATAGAATGTTGTGTGCAGCCCATACGCACATAAATCAATATTGATAGCTTAAAACAGTCTGCACTACATGAGAAGTGGTTGAGTACAATTCAAGACTGTCACGTACTTGTGCAACTCTCATTTTTTGTGATCAACATGATCTTCCCAATGTTTCCTACTGCTGGTGTTCACACACGCCATGGATTACTTGCAATGATGTAAGCTATAGTCATTATACTCCATTTTTGGAATATAATAATTCGGTCAGCATGAACATTAACACTTGAATGATAATGTTCAGAAGCGTGAACCACACAATGTTTGTGTTCATCACAAGCTTCACTGTGACAGATACCCAGAGTTAATAATACAGAGTGGGTACTAAATCCCTCCTGCGAACACCAAGACGTGATAATAGTACATTATGCAACGAGCCTATAATGGTAGTAATTAAGACGCGAGTATGTTTGTTTATGAAACGAGCACCAGCGAGTTTCATAATTTTCATACGAGCATCTTAATTACCATTATAGGCAAGTTTCATACGACTTTTTATGCTCGACCATATTTCAAACTTGAAATTATTCATAAGTATTCATGTTATGGTTATGTAAGTGAGGAGCGGAACTGACCTGAATTGTGAGATGTGCGCAGACGCGAAAGTATTGATTTTTTCCGAGGCACGAATGTCATTGACCTTGATAAAATCTAGAGAATAACATGAAGATTAGTCTTTCTATAACCTGGAAATTGATTTAGAATTGAAAAAACAAGATAACGAATTGAATTTATTTGAATATTATTTACAATTAACGCTAATTATTATAGTAACAGAATATAATCTTCTGCGATAGCATTGGATTTCCAGCCTCCATGACTTTTTGCTAATTGTCTTTCGATTGCATATCCGAGAATAATAGATACTTGCGGTTTTATAATGGTACAATGGTGATTTCTCATTGGCTGAACAACTGAATTTTAATGAATAGGTGTACTTTAATGAGGTGCATTAAAGGGCTACTATCAGGTGTATAATTACTACATTTCGGCATGGTCGAGCATAAAATATATAAACGTAGCGGTCATGAAATTGAAGATACGAAATATCATACTAGTATTAATATTTATGAAGACAATGAGATCAATGTCCAGCAGGTGAGTATCATCCAGAGCAGAATGCAACAGAATGATCTAGTGAAACATGCAACAACACAGGTACTCTACATGCAAAAATGAAATGCAATATGGTAAGCTATCAAAATGCTCACCCTTCATCTCCAGATATGTTCTGAACCCACACATAATGCTTGGTGGGACGAAAGAGGAATTTTGAAGATCAGTAATGTCAATAAAGACATTGGGATGTAAAACTAAAGCTTAAGCTGTGGAAATGGCAATGTTACTTACAAAAGTAAAAATTGCTCGATTTACTTGAAGAAAAAATGTTGCAAATTGAGAGGTAAAATCCTACATTACTTGCACATGAAATGACATGGTTCATTATGTCATGATGTCTGTAGGCGGTATTTAGTATCAATTCGCAATATTTCTAAGGCATGTATTTATGATTATTACTGACTTATCACATCAAACACATTAAAATATCATCATTAATATAACAAATGAGAAACTTATTTCTCCATTAGATTAAAAAATTAACATCACAGTATATATTATCTTGCATATGTTTTCTATTACTTATTAGGATAATTATTTTTATTTTTGGAATAAATATTTTCACTTCACTTCACGACCAAATTTGTAATGCAATTGAGTTTAACTAATAACATACGTCCATCAGAAAATCAGAACAGTATTAATATCCCTTTCGCCAACTTCAATGTTTACGCCATAATTTGTAGAGCCTATACTATATTTCACTGCACAGTCTGACAAGCGGACTAAAGCAGAGTCCTGACATTTTATAATTCCACACCGATTTTAATCCGTTTTATTTAGAAGTTATTTTTCCTTCCTTGTTATATCAACGTTAAAAACATGCAATGCAATGTTTAATTTATAGCTTGGCACGTGCATTGCTGCAAATTTTTTATCTGGTATTTATTTCTTATAACTTAAGAAGAACTATTACATTCATGGTCGGCCTGGGTAGCGTAGTCAGTATAGCGCTGGTCTTCTGTGCTCGGGGTTGTGGGTTCGATCCCGGCCCAGGTCGATGGCATTTAAGTGTGCTTAAATATGACAGGCTCATGTCAGTAGATTTACTGGCATGTAAAAGAACTCCTGTGGGACAAAATTCCGGCACACTGGCGACACTGATATAACCTCGGCAGTTGCGAGCGTCGTTAAATAAACCATATTAATTCATATTATGAAATTACAATATAATTAAGAGGTTCAATTATGAAAAATTGACACTGGAAAAATTGGTTCTGATTAATTTTCTCTGCCATATTCCGCAGTTTACAGATGTCAATTCCCATTTTTTTTACAACAAGGGTTGTAAATACTGCCCATAATTTTATCCAGGTAAACCGCTAATTAGAATTCAATTTATATTAGCTGACTTGCTCACTTTGGACATCGTAAAAATTAATGTACTTATTTTTGCTCCACTCTAAAGTAAAAGCGAATCAAGTCCTCATTTTACTCTACACATCAGCATATTTTGGTTTCCATATTTTCTTTTCGCAATGTTTTATTCTTTGCAACATTCACTAGTCCATTCAAATAAGTTACAGTCGCAAGTTAGTCAAACTGCGTCCAATGCCATGGTAATATGACCATTCTTCATTTGAATACAGTCGCCAGTTAGTCAAACTGCATCCACAGCCATGGTAATATGACCATTCTTCATTTGAACAATGTTGAAAAATTAGTGACAAAAATGCTGTAACTCACCATCACTTGTGACCATTGTACTAGGTAACTCCCCATACCCATGCACCTCAACTCTATGTTCATTACATAACGAGCTAAAACTGTACTGGTACTTGAAATTTATACGTAGAGTAGTGTTTCCTTCCTACCCCACCTTCAATCCACAGATTCACTGATTGTGAACATGCAATACATGCATATGATCCCACTGCCTCATTTCCAATAAACAGATGCTAGAAGCTATCAATAATTACTGAACTTAAATTTATAATCTACAGAAAGAAGAAAATCAAATGCAGACATATTATTCCATGTCACCAGGTTTCTCTCTGAACTGTTAAATATAAATCTTAGAAACTACAAAAATAAAATAAAAATTCAATTACAAACCTGGGTGAACTAGGCCTAATGCTGGTCTCTGGTTGGGAACCAAGGAATTTATTTAATCTCGTCTAGATCAGTCTAGATGATGGAGCATTAATATTTTAAATTTTGGGCCCTCTGCTGGGAACAGAAATCAACACTGATAATAATGTTCTAGGAAAAAATTAAAGTTATTCAACAGAAATCTGACTCAACCAAACAATTAAGCACAGCAACATACACGGTTTTCTTTTTAATTCCAAATGCTTTGAACACAAAAATCCAAAATAACCAATAATTAATTGATGTATTACTATTATAACATAATGCACTGTTGTGTCAATAATTGTGGCTAAAATTCAAGATAGCTGTGATGGTCACATGAAACAGGACTTAAGACTCACACAAAATACCAAATCCATATGCTAAACATTCAGTGAGTTATTTCACAGCAATAAGACAAGAGCATTAACAACCATGCAAATGGTAATTGCGATATATTTAATTAGCTAAGCGAGGCTGATGCAGGAATATTAGATTGTTTAACAGCTGACAGTGGTTATTACAAAGGTAATCATCCTCGGTGGTCTAGCAATATCATAGTTTTCACTGGATCCAATGTTCACAGGTTCATATGTAGTATTGGACAGTGACAAAAATCTTCAGTACTGCTTCCTTTCATTCAATTGGGAAATACAGCCACGCACCCAGTGTCATTGGTTTATAACATTAAAGAGAATTCTGTTTCTGAATGAAGAAGTTTTCTGGCAAATTTATCAGTAGCCATTTCTCGTTCAAATATTACACTTTGCATTGGAAGTTGTTTCTTCATTCTCCCAGTGTTCGAATAAGAAAAACGGAAATCAGACATAGCATTATAACAAAGGTTCTAAAGATTTCTACAATATGTTACAAATTTTCGGGAAATGAGAAAGTGTGCTAATGTTGTTAGGCATTCTTGAAGCCAATAGGGTGGGTGACATACCCCTTTATCTAAAAGTTACGAAGTTCAGTAAGAGCAGTTTCAGATAACAACCACACACTGGTATTCATTCATCACCAACTGATTGAGGTTGTGTGCACCTCTCTCTCAAAAAAATACTTTCAGAAAGGTGACACATGCTTCCCATTATTCAATTTAAGTACCATTCAGCAGGGTGCGAATGATATTACCACAGATAGTTTACTCTAATTATTATTCAAAAGACATATCTAAATAGAATCATTTAATACAGAGCAAACAGGGATGCCAGGTTTCCCGTATTTTATGGGTTCTCCTGTATTTTACCCACCAGTCTCCCGTCTCACATATTTGATAATATTTTCTCCCATAATTTCTTCTTCTTCTTCTTCCCATCACGTATTAAGTCTGGTGGCCTGTTACAGTCTCACTCCATCGTTTCAGCAGACTTTATTTATTTATCTATTTATTTATTTAAGTGGTAAATATGAATAGTGCTATAACTGCTATGAAAGTTACTCTAATTACTAATTTTTAAGTGTAATCTACAATGACAAATTCTCATTAATTTTCAACCTGTTTTGTTAAGGAAAATTTCAATTGTAAAAGTTTCTGAATGAATACAAAGCAAGTGGTAAGTATTAATAGTGCTATGAGATTCATTTTAAATTACTTTTGAGTACAGTTATACTGTATTTAACATTCTCTTAAAGGTAAAACATGTCGATAATGTCTTGAAGGAACGATTTTGGCAATTATTTCCAAAATATCCCGTATTTTCACTTTGAAAAAATGGCAACCCTAGAACCAAATAAGATGAATTTTCATTTTATACATTGCACACAAACAACATTCTCTATATCCCAAAATTAATACGTCTGAACTTCTCTTAAAATTTACATGGTTTAAGTAGGCTTTTAGTAGCAATTTGCTACAGGAGTAACATTTGCTACATAAAATAGCTATATCTACAAAAACTGCATTTAAAATGAGTGAATGTTAAAATATACTACTCTGCTTTGATACACTCATTAGTAACAAATGGATTTATGATAAGAGATGCTAATTCTATAGCAATGAGAAGTTCTTTGCTAAAGGTAATGAATATGTGTGGCTTAACCTGGAAATTATTTAGACTAAGTACTGTATTTTTCCACATTGTCCCACACCATGGCATCATGGTCTAAGGCATCTTTTCTAGGACTCGTGTTACGAAATGCACGCTGGTTCGAATCCTCATGGGGGAAGACATTTTTTCACGAAATTTCGGCCAGTGTATGGGACCAGTGCTCACCCAGCATTGTCATGTACTTGAGGAGCTACAATAGGAAGCGAAATCCGGTTGCAAAAGCCAGCTCTAATGGCTTGGGGGATCATCGTGCTAACCACATGATACCTCCATTCTGGTTGGAAGATCATCAACCTCTGTTTCGGCATGTGAACGTGAGGCCAGAAGCCGCCTGGTTGGTCTGGGCCCTTCAAGGGCTGTGGTGCCACGGATTATTATTATTATTATTATTATTATTATTATTATTATTATTATTATTACTATTTTCCCAAATTAAATTATAAATTCCTTTGTCCAATGGCAAGACCATTAACTTTGCCGTTAATCACTCTGACTCTACAAGTGTGCTCACAGATGTTGCTAGTGCCAAGAAGAATAGATCACTTAGTTCGTCAGAGACTATCCAGAGTTCACCACAGGCAGTGGGTCTATGTTGTACTCGTAATGAATGATAATCAGTCTGCGGATTTTGCATATTTGCATCCTCATCTATAAGCAATGCACTGAAGCTGTAGTTCATTTTACAGTCATAGGCCTTGCTGTCAGAGTACTAGGGGAAAGAAACTACGTAACACCACACAATAATGACGATAAGCAATGGTGGGACCAGTAGGGGAAACAAATCTGCCACCCAGAAAACTACCAGCAAGCACTGTCTTTGTCCATCATAAATTGCATTTGCAGCAGCCGGGATTCGAACTTGAGTTTCCAGCGTGGAAAAGTATGATCGGGGAAAAAAAAAAAAAAAAATTGTAGAAAATTGTAAAAATTGTAGAAAATTACTAAATTGTAAAACTATAAAAATTTGTAAAAATTGTAATTGTAATATTGTAAAATGTTGACATGTTCCACATCTTAAAGCTTCATTGCTCATGTAAGATCTATGGAATAAAATAAATGAATGAATGAATGAATGAAACTTGCTGGCACTTCTGATGTGCCGTGTCTCTGACTCAAGAGCTAAGGTTAGTCTCCCATCCGGGCAGCCCTGGTTGAATTCCTGGCCAGGTCGTGATGTAATTTGTGGTGGACAAAGCAGACTTGACAGAGAATTTTCTATAATTTCACCAACACACTCCATCTCCCACTCAGTTGATCTATAACTTGCAGCAGTTAAAAACAGTCAGTCTTGAGGGTAGTATGTGTTTCCAATGCTGATACAGGAAAAAGTTTGGGGCTCTGAACCCCGAGAATCATCAGGTACTCATTCAAGAATAGGACCTGGTTCTCTCAGGGCTTAGGCAGGATGGTCCACCTGTCAGCATTGGATTCATGAATGCCACCCCTACTACCTGTCAGACTTGGAAAATCATCACTTGCACAGGACGCACAATGGGCCAATACAAGTCTAAGTGCAAGGATCCGCCCTAGGTCCAGACCTCAAATAACCAAGCCAAGCCACTTCTGATCCAACTCCCTTTGCAATATAGCACAAGTGAAATGTGTAGGGGCTCAAATGTGCTGCAGCCACATTATTCTCATTTTCACAAGGGGTATACATTCTCGAACAGTGGTTCCAAAAACACCTGATAAAATCCGCCAATGATATGGGGTGGTAACAAGATCCAATTACACTGTTGTTAACAATACCCACTCAAATGTCTATACTGAAGTGCTTCTGATAACTATGAACAAAACTGGCATGTGAGTTTTCTCTGGATCACACATAAGTACTGTAACTACTGAAAATACCTTCCTGCTTGAAGACGACCTTATCTGTGAACAGAATCACTGTGGGAAATGCAGGTTCTGTCATGCAAGGATTAAAAAATAATTCGGTAAATTCCACACAACAAAGGTAAATAATTTGATTATGGTAAGGGTGACAGTCTTCACATTATGTACTATAAGGCATTCCAATCATGACATCGATATCAATAATTGTCTTATTTTTTTATACTTTGTATGCCTCATTTATTTTTGACCTGCTGTTCACATTTTATTATGCTTTTTTCTTTCTTTCTCTATGTTATATATTATGTCTGATTTCTTCTTACTTGTTGTTTACATTTTATTATTATTATCTTATTCAGTTTTGTGTGTAAAATTGTAGTGTACTTTGTAAATTTGTAGTGTTTTTGTAACGCAGTTTTTACTCCTGGTTGAGTGTTAGAGAAGGCCGTATGGCCTTAACTCTGCCAGGTTAAATAAATCATTATTATTATTAATATTATTATTATTATTATTATTATTATTATTATTATTATTATTATTATTATTATTGATATCCTGCTCGCATATGAAAATGCACGTACTTATTAGTTGACGGATTATTTTGGAAATGACACAATTTAAATTCTTTTCCAAGTTCACTTATCCATATGGAGCAACCTCGACCTCTTTCTTTCGGCTTATCTAACACATTAGTTTCGAGGAATACAAACTTGATGTTGCTCTGCTGGATTATAATAATGCGTCAGCTGTTTAAAAGACTGTTAGCACTCAACTGCACCACAGCGAATATATACGCAAAAATGCTTATCTATCCAGATACATGACATTCGAATATTTCTGTAACATATATCTGCACATTAATAAAGTGTGAAAAAGAAACTAAATAATCTGTTAACAAATTACATACGGCATAACTAAACAACAAATTCGCAGTTATAATAATTTTAAAAATATAAAAGTCTAACATTTACAACTACAACAGTACTTACCTCGTGCTTTACAGTGAGAATAACTTCTGGTTCTAGTGGTAATTCATTTTTAATATTATCTCCCATTATAGTCACATAACATATATGCATTGATGTACTATCATTATTAATTGGCCTGCGAAATTAAAGAGACATTGAAAATATATATTAATATATAAAAGATGCACTGAAGTAAGTAGAATCAAAAATTTGAATAGCAAAAAGTTGATTAGTCATTGGATACTGAACTTATCCAATTTTGCAGTGTAGGCTTTCACGGCCAGAGTCTATAGATCTAGATTCATTTTCCGGGCTGAGAGGCCGTGATCTATTGGTTGATTTTATACCAGACGTTTCGTCTGCAACTGCGGCAGACATCTTCAGTTGAGTGATATCCGAGGTCGCAAGACTCTTCTCGGCGTACCTGAGGCAACTGATCCTGTGGCTGGTTGTGCGGGCATATTTATAGTGCGACTAGCGGGTCGAGGCCTGTTGTCGCTGTGGTCCGCTCCGCTTTGTTCGCTGCTCCTGTTCTGGGTTCCGTCCTTTTGTTGTAGTGGCTTCTTATCTGTTCTGTTTAGGACCGGGTACCAACACTTGTTTAGCTTTACGCCTTCTTCCTTGCGATTGAAGTTGTTGTTATGTTTATATATTTCGATCGCCTCTCTATGTAGACGCGGGAAGAAGTGCGTCGTCGTGCTCAAGATGTCCGTGTCCTTGAATCGTATGTTGTGATCGCCCTCTTGATGGGCATGTGCTGCCACAACAGGCCTCGGCCCGCTAGTTGCACTATAAATATGCCCGCACAACCAGCCACAGGCTCAGTTGCCTCAGGTACGCCGAGAAGAGTCTTGCGACCTCGGATACCACTCCACTGAAGATGTCTGCCGCAGTTGCAGACGAAACGTCTGGTATAAAACCAACCAATAGACCACGGCCTCTCAGCCCGGAAAATGAATCTATATCTTTATCCAATTTTGTTAAGAATTAGACAACCAGGTTCAAAAATACATACACCAACTGCTGTAAAATAAAAAGATACGGATTTCACTCAGGAAATTAAGACTTGCTTCATTGGCAGTCGGTCACACTTAACCCAAATAATTTATTTCCTACTTTTTCGACAAATAGCAACCCACTCATAATTTTCCTATTCTTAAATTTAAATTATATTTTCGGAATTAAAAGAAATTTCAAATTTGAATTTCTTATACTTGGACACATTTAACAGTATACGATGTACAAACTCGTTTCAGAAAAGTGCTGCTCATTTTAAATATTGGTCAAAAAGGAATGTTAAATTGGAACAAATTCAAGCACATTTTGTTTCTAAGCAAGGTGTCCTTACCACTAAAAATCCAACATCACCTCAAATTTCTCTTTTAACAAAATTTCGCTATTATCTAATTACCGGGACACGCTTCTAATAATTATCTCAGTACAGTACAAGAAATTATTTTCTTTGCTCATTTTTCTATCTTAATTTCCAGTTCAAACTAGTCCAAGTCCTCAGCAATAATTTTATCGTTAGGTTAATCTCCAAATTACTTATGTTCCTTTTTTTTTAAATTTTATTGCATTTCTCCTCTTCATTTGCCTCCATTTTTTCAATTTGCTTCCTAAGAAGTTATATCGTTGAAATCCACACATAATCATTTCTTTCCTTGAATCAATTTATGTTCTAAAATTGTTTTTTTTCATTACTACATTAGCAAACTTCATCTAATATGACTTCACTATAGATATTGGCACTTCTTTTTTTTTTTTCAACAATTCTGATAGGGCCTAGTTCATTTCATTTTACTGACCTCTATTGTAAATATCACAACAATAATATTCCCACTTTTTTTTTTTCAAAGTATCACATAGACGTCAGAGAGGAATAGTCAAGGCAGTGGTACAGTAACCAAACTTTTTCAAATAGCTTGAAAAATCTGAAACTTCCTCTCAGTTAAACATTTTCTCCAAATACATAGTACAAATATAACATACGTATATATAAACACACGGGTGTCCAATTTATCATGACCATCCAAAATAACTTTATATGCAAGCACCAAATGAAAAATTGCTTCATGCAAAAAAGGTGTACAACTGAAAGGGGGAAATAATACTGATGGGGAGGCAACCTTGTAGCGTTATTTATTAATGAGTTTCGAGTACTAACTTCTTTTTTAAATGACACATTGTGTTTATTATTCAATATTTCAATTAAGCTCGCCAATGGGTATCTGCAATGTAAAAAAATGTTATGTTTTATTTAACGACGCTCGCAACTGCAGACGTTATATCAGCGTCGCCGGATGTGCCGGAATTTTGTCCCGCAGGAGTTCTTTTACATGCCAGTAAATCTACTGACATGAGCCTGTCGCATTTAAGCACACTTAAATGCCATCGACCTGGCCCGGGATCGAACCCACTACCTTGGGCATAGAAAGCCAGCGCTATACCAACTTGCCAACCAGATCGACTCTGCAATGTACTACATATTGTTTGCACCAACTTAAAATTAAACCACTTCCTTTGTACTATGCACAGGAATCATGCCGTCAAGACCCTGGATATCTCCAATATAGCCCTACTATTTATTGTTTACCCAACCACTTCCTCTGTACGTACTATACACTGGTACTTATCATTAGGGCATCAAATAACGTTCCATTTATTAACATTCTGTTTATTAGAATGGCCCAATGTGATACATTTTTGAATAGGTCTTGACGAGCTTACCGGAAATATTGAATAATAAATACAAAGTTCCATTTAAAGAAACGATGTTAGTACTCGTATCTCATAAATAAATAAGGTTACAAGGTTGTCTCCAAATCAGTAAGTATTATTTCCCCCTTTCAGTTGTAGTACACATTTTGTATGAAGCAGTTTCTGATTTGGTGCTTCAGTACAAAATTATTTCAGGTGGTCAAGATAAATGGGACACCCTGTATATTATATATATATATATATATATAAAGCTATAAAATTATGAAGTTCCTAAAACAAACAGATTTGGCAGAAGAAGCATTCCTAGAAACATATAAATTGTGTTGTTTTGTTTCAACAATTCCAATGAGTACATCTACAGTAGAGTGTACCTTCCCTTGCTTGTAATATATAAGGACATTTGTTCGTAACACCCAATGTGAGAATAGACTTTCCACACTTTCCCTGGAAACAATTTCGATTTCGCAACAGACTGGCGAGGATGTGCAGAGTCATATTGATAGAATTCGAGTTTACATGAATCACAATCCAAACTGAACTCCCGTCTATATGGACGAACTCAATAAGGTACTGGTACATTATTTAAATTTACTTGAAAGTAAAAGTTGTAACTTTGATTCTCAAGCAAAATTCTCCTGCAGATATGAATTAAGTTAATAAATCATGTTCAAAACATGACACCAGGTTAGGGTATGCATTAGACAAGAAGAGTCTGAATAATTAAGTAAAAATAAGAATAGTATTTTTATGTAAACCGTTGTTTCATTTTGCAAGCATCCATGTGACAAGATATATGCTACATTGCAGACAAACTTCCGGTATGGCCTCTTGTACCTTCAGGTGGAGATTATTTACGATCAGAAAGTCAGGACAGATAAGAAATAAATGTTTTGTTTATGACAGAATTATACAGCTCATATTTTCCTTGATTCAGAAGAAACGGTTCCACTTCTGACTTGAACTCATACAACATAATACGTTTCCCTTATAATTAACCAAAGAATTCTGTATGGAACAGAATGATCTTGTGATAACCACTCAGATAATTCCAAAGAAATGCCAACGTGCGGGTATGTTAGGCACCTGATTTCACATTATTTACAACGTTAATAGTAACATTAGATGCATTATTGAGCTCTTTGTTGAAGTTTTTAAGCTCAAAGCATCCCTGTGAATGATGAAATGAATGACACGACAGAGAAACATCAGTTGGGTCATCACACTACAATGACAAGAAAGGAAAGCTCTTATAAGGAAACATTCTCATGGGGGAAGATAAAAAAGTTATTTTCTTTTCTTACACCATGTTAATAAAGTCAAAACAAGTGCTTGTACAAATTTTGGCCACTCGAGCACAATTACGAGCGCCATAAAAAATAAGTTTCCCTGGGACCGTTTACAGGAAGAAAACAAAATTTCATAGGAAAAATTTATTTGAATAGAAACAACAACTCTTGAGCTATCTTTCACCATATTCCTCACTGGAATTGAGACATTTGTCATACCATGGGATTGACAGAGAGGTGCAGATAGATGTCACACACTGGCTTCGATCCCAGGCGGCAGACACAGGGATAAAAAAGTTGATCCAAGGTATGAAAAATATGTCAATTCTGGTGGGGAATATGTTGAAGAATAGCTCAACAATTATTATATCTGTTCCAATAAATTTTTCCATGAAATTATGTTGTCTTTCTGTAGCCTAAACAGCCCAGAGAAACTTATTTTTTTACGGCCATCGTAATTGCGCTCGAGTGGCCAAAATTTGTTTAAGCACTTGTTTTGACAATGTTAACATGATGGAAGAAAAAAATATAACTTTTTTTATCTGCCCCCATGAGAATGTTTGCGTGTTAGACTTCCAACAGTTGCTTCTTCAAATTATATGCTATGTCATGAACTCGCCAACTTCGGAGTGTTATCTGCTAGTGGAATTTTGGCAAACATTTGACGACTCTTATCTCCGGGTTATAGACCCTATGCAATCAGTATGCTCAATACAAGGGATCCATTAATCATATATGATTTCATTTTTTTTTTCCCTGTTCAAAAAGGCCATTTCATAGAACGTTTCGATTATAATTATCTTCAAGCTACAAGCTTGATGGAAACTGGCAGCAATATCTATTTTCAAGCTTTTCTGTGAATTAAGATTAATAAAAAAATCTTTAGACTTGTCTTTAAGAGATGTGTGACGTAGTAACATGACATTGCAGGCTAACAGGACTAACTGCATTGTTACTTAAAACAGCATAGCATGCATTGAACTAAACGTCATTTTTACATTAAAATTGAAACTATACCTGATTAAATCTTCAGCATACAGACACTTTCGGAGCAGGCATTTTCAACACACACAGACATCCGAGTAATGCACCAAGTACTTAAGTGGGAAAGCACGCCATATTCGTAGACAGTCAACAATGGAAAATGAGTAAAGTCTTCTAGTTCTCAGTATTGCCATGAATGGAAATTTACACTAACAAAATATAGCATCTGTATGTAAATAAAACACTCGACACATTAAAGTGACAATTTCATTGTTAATTTTTCTGTTTCCTTAACTCGTCCAAACCCCCACCAGAAATGTTCTACACCCCACTAGGAGCGCGTCCCCCAGCTTGGGAAGCTAGATATCTGATTTTTTTTAGGTCTGTACGATTAATTTTGTATGTGATATGAAAAAAGAAATTTAGTTTTATTTTGATGCACAATAAATGAGTTTGTATATTTCTTATACCTTAAATAATAAAAAGGGCAAATTTGGGTGCGTTTGTCGAATGCGCATTATCATGCTTACGAAAAGTCACCTTTCAGTGCCAATAATTTATTTTGTGTGCACAAGGATGGAATTTTGAAGTAAGAGGCAAATGAAGGAATCCGTGTTCTGAAATTTATCCTTTATAATCAATCAATAAACATAATACATAAGTTATACAAAATTAATTGTACCCTATATCGAAGTCAACAAAAATTTAAAAATTAAATTGTTGTACATATAGCTACTCTCCTCGTAATTATTATACATGAGATTATATTGTTAACCTACCTACCATTTGCGGAAACTCAATTTAAACTATAACAGGTTACATTTTTCGCATTTATTTATCCACTATATTAGGAATTTGAACAACGTGAGTTACATTTGTCAAAAATGTAGGTATGTGGAGGAAAATCATTGTTTCACTGCCTACTGTGTGATTAAACATACGTAACACACACTGGAGCCATATACAAATCAGGATCAGGAACTGACGTTTAGTAATATGGCTAGGCCCGGACATAGAGACCCCAGTCAGTTAACAAAGTCGAACCCCCTTTCTGTTAATTTAGCAAAAAACAAACTTTACTTTTAATTTTTATTTATTTAATGTATTTTGACTTTAAACGTACCAATAAATACTACTATTAATTATTATTATCGGCTAAACTAGCGCTGAAGTAGTTCCCTTCGTACTCCACTTATACACCTTGCATAACTTATACGAACAGGTTAGGTTTGGTTAGTTTAGGCTTTTGTTATGTCTTGCATATACGATCAACTGCATCTTCACAAAAAAAAAAAAATCCTTATAAATTCAATGATTTTCACTTCCGAAGTCACCGGAACTATCTAAGCGTTAGTTTCACCTTATTATCTTTCAAGTTAGACCATTCACCTTATCATTATCATTATTTTCCCTGGCTGGGGTGCTTTCCGAGGTTGGGGACCTAGGCAAATGTTCACTGCTGAATATGATTTACCAGTATGTTATTTCATGAGTTTTTATGATTCTAAATTAAATAATATTGTATAATTGGGCTACTATTGCCTACTTTCCCTGCAATGCTAAAATATTCAGCATACCGATTTGGCCTCGACTGTCTCAATGTTCAAGAAAAAATAAATAAATAAAATAAGCTCAGCCTACCTAGTTTAAATCTGTTTATGTTACAGAAGGTGAAATGAGGAAGGAAGAGTGACTTTTCCTTTGGAATTACCAATTACTTCAGAAAAAAAAAAAAAAAAAAAAGCACTCAGAAATATTTCTTGCCGAAATAGAAACGAAATTCAAGCCTATCAAAAAGTGGCGAGTGATTTGGAAGAAAATGAGTTCCTCCCCACCAACTGTAAGTTGAATGTCAAGTAATCCCATGGCAAATTCGCAGACCTATCTCGCTATCACATATTCCATTAACGTCCAATAACATCAATGTCGCGACAGTGTTAAATGGATCGATGGACAAAACACACCAATTTCCTTCAAGTTGTAGAAACTAACTGTATAGAGTAATAAAAAAAGAACAATACATAGGCAACTGCGTTAAATATAACTACTATCCGGATAAGAAAAAAATCCAGGTAATATGGAGGGTGAGAGTGCTATGTGGTTTCTGATTTTGTAATTTTAAAGGGACAAAGGTCGGCCCAAGTAATTTAGAAAGATAATTACTCATATGTACATAAATGAACGAATTTTTATTCATAATACAATACAGTATGTAACTGACTTTAAGAGACATTTTTATTGTTCAGTACTGTACGTGTACTGTACATACTACGCGACCAAGGCAGGACCCGTCGTGGCAGAATGAGGAACTCCGTGCTCACTGCGTATGTTTACTGCTGGAGTATCGTCACATCCAACGCCTAGTGTTTCAATCTGGTCGTAATGCCGCATGTAGGAAGACGTGTGTTTCGTAGCCAAGCGCGGAGCGTTGTAATGCCATAAAGTTTTGTGATGAAGAAAAGACAACTGGTTTATTCCTACCTCTGTCGAAGGCAACAGAGCGTGCTGCAGCTATTGTGAAGACAAAATAAATAAGGAAACAATTAGTAGTCCACATCTGTGGAGTAACGGTTAGCGCATCTGGCCGCGAAACCAGGGTTCGATTCCCGGTCGGGGCAAGTTACCTGGTTGAGGTTTTTCCGGGGTTTTCCCTCGACCCAATATGAGCAAATGCTGGGTAACTATCGGTGCTGGACCCCAGACTGATTTCACCGGCATTATCAACTTTATCTCATTCAGATGCTAAATAACCTAATCTTGATAAAGTGTTGTAAAATAACCTAATAAAAACAATTAGTAGGATTAGAAAGGAAGGTAAAGAATGAGAAATGCTAAGATAAGAAATGCATATCAAATGCAATACCATATAAAATACGGTAGCTACTTAGTTTACGTTACTTTCGATTCATGTTCTCTCCTTTACGAACACCGATGTTGTGGTCTGTTTTCTGAATAGATTTCTATGTGTTTAAGCATATGATAAATAAAACTAAACAAACTATAAATTATACACTTATACGAACATATAATATATAAAGCGTATTAATAATAACGAAACAAGAGAACAGTTCAGCATGTGCTTCATTTTGCATCTGATGCGGACTTTACAGCATGACCTGTGTTGTGAAGCGAATCGCAGCGCCACCAAACAAAACGGTTCCCGCCTTGGTCACGTAGTACATACATATATACATATACAGTACGTAATTTAAAAAAAAAAAGTGATCCAGTTAACACAAGGCCAGATAATCGGGACTCTACTGTATATGGAATGCATGGTATTAATGATCTGACATACCAAAGTGGGGACATAAAATTAGCTACTAATGCTTATTTGGATGATAAACAGAATAATGAAATAATTAATTTATTGCTTAAAAATGTGAAACTTCACAACATGTACGCCTAAATCAATTGATCTGCTTTGTAAATAAAGTCAGACTATCTCTCCTGGAATTCAATGTGGTCTGTGGCAAGTTAGTTGAAGCTTGGTAATGACAACAGTTGCTTTTAATTCGAACACTTTGCAAGTAAATAATGCCAGCCTTCTTTCACTATATTTGCGTAAGTTTCTTCATTCTTTTCAAGGTATAGAAGTACTGTTCTGCTTCTCCTGTGGTCACTGGAATGTTCACTATGACATGACAATGCTGGTAAAACATTCACAAACATGTTTTCATAAATACAGTTTAGTAAATATTATGTGCCTGATACATTAGCAAAATTCGTCCAGTTGTACAACTCATTAAATTCATGACAATTTCTGAGAGCTCAGTTGAAACAAGTCCACATCTGATTTGAATTCAATTTTAAGGAAAAGAGAAAAGAACAATGCAACATTCCAGTGAAATCTTTCAGAAACATATAGTAGAGGGAGTGCCCAAAAAATTGAGAAGAGGGTATGCAAAAGCGACAGTCAAAGAACAAGTCCATTTCATAAGCAGTGACAACTTCCTACTCAGCCTGCTAGACCTATTCTGCAAGGCTCGTCAATGCTACTACACATCTCAAAACATCTTAACATTCTGTAGTCTTATCAAAAATTTCAAACACTTTTACCAATACTGCCGACTGTGGAAAGCAAAAATTAATGAAAGCTACGGATCCAAAATAATAATAAAAATATCTTCCAATTTGTTTACAGAGATGATTCTGCCTCAAAATCTTCATTTACGAGCCACAGGTGGATATGAGGAATAAGGTTATTGAACTTTATGGGTGGATTTGCAGCCCCAGAAATACCACAGAAATAGGAGAAGCTGTTCTAAAGCAGATCATCTCTCACCACCTGTGACGTTCCTTGGTAGTCATGGCTGTATATAGTTGATATCTAATGATATAACTGAGGCTCACATGGAATCCTGTGACACATTTTTAATTAAATTAAATAATTAGAGGTCCGAGGATTAGCAGGATGAAAGGGACCTGTTGATGGAATAAATGCTCTAAAGTTGAGGAAAAAACATTTTTCTCTGATCCTGTCTACCTCAAGCATCACTACAGCAAGTCCCATGGGCAAAACCAGAGTTTTGGAGTAAGTCCACACACTAGACCGAGTCTGATTTACTGGATGAAGTGAGTCCTGTATGCTTAAAAAGGCCCCCAAAAATGCTAGGTAAATTCTGAAGCAGTCAACTGAAAACCTTAATTCTGTACTGAGTCCAAAACCTTAAGTTTGAATTTTAATGCTGAGACATATAATAACATGGATAACGTTTCAAAAACCAATTTTGTAAATATTATACAGTCTAAAAATACTTTCTAAATAGTGACCATACAGGCCTACATGCAGTCCAACATTCTGTTATATTGCTGTGTAATTATAACTGCCTGCTATGAAATATGCATCAGTATAAATCCTATTTCCAGACCCAGATAAAGGTGAGGGTTAGGACATTCAGTTCAAGTAACAAGCTATGAATCACATATTTGAATAGAGTGCAATAACGTTAACATCTACGATTCTTTTCAAAAATAAATACACTTTCACTAGAAGTTCTGTTACTTCAGGGCGCACTTCAGACATACAATATATACTTTTCTAATGTGCAGTAGCTTCGTTGCATTGGTTGAAGATGGACGTTCCTATTCCAGCTCCCGCCGCGTGAAGTGCGGTCAGTGATAAAGTTTTTGAATGCACAGGGCATAGCGCCGATTGAAATTGATCGTCAGTTGTGCCAGGTCTCTGGGCAAGCAGATGGTGCATTGCTGCTGTAGACATTTTTCAGCAGAACGCCAAAATGTACATGATGAGCGCAGTGGGAGGCCAACCATCATCACAGACGACCTTGTGGAGCAACGCATCATCTGCTTGCTCATGAAGTTAGGACCATAGACCTGGCACGGCTGACAATCAATTTCAATCGACGCTATGCCCTGTGCATTCAAAAACTTTATCACTGACCGCACTTCAGACGGCGGGAACTGGAATAGGAATGTCCATCTTCAACCAATGCAACGAAGCTATTGAGAGCACTCGGGAAGTTCTGCTAGCGTATGCATCATGCCAGGACATTACTCTTTCCCGTACACGCAGTCACTTCGCTCAACATATGGTTTGCTAGCTGTGGGACGAGTGGGAAAGTTACTTTATGGACGCGCCTCGTATTATTATTATTATTATTATTATTATTATTATTATCATCATTATTATTACCGGTATTATTACTGTTTATGGACTTTCAAATTATACAATTTTCGTAATAGTAAATTCTGTTAAAAGAATATCTTTATATAAGAGTAAAATGTGAGGGTAGACTGAAGTACGATTAAATGGGAGTATTTGAGTCAGTGTCTCAACTACGGTACAATTAAAAAATAATTTAACTGCGTGTTGCAACATCACTTTAAGTATTTGATTCAATTCTTCCATGACAAAGAGTAGCCATAAGTAAGGCAAAGGTTCTTTTGAACATACAGGAACTTCCCCCCGCCCTCTTATCATGCAAATGAGGTTGCAGGTTTTCAGAAAACAATGAAACTCCATAATCCAAGTTTGGGATTTGAAACATCCATGCTGATGGTTAGCTGCAGCTTTTGGCCAATAGGAAAAAATTATTAAATCTGTAATGCCATACACCATAAAGCCATTTAGATAATGGCACACAAGAGAAACACGAGGAATCTTTGGATAGATAAAAGTTGAAATTCTTGTGACCTGCATACCTTTACTAATTGCAGAAGAAACTTTTCCATTATTTATTAAATCTCATTGGTTCTGCTTACTATGTATTACATATTTATGTATATTTTTTTTATTATTCCTCATCGCAAAGCTAAAATTGCTTACCTAAGATCCATGCAATGCAATACAATAAATAAAATGAACGTGAAAAGGCAAATTGGTAGAATGTATCAGGATGTACCGTACAATTAATAATGTACAGTTATAATGTCCAATGCAGAAAAATGTATAAACGCCCATGGCTTGAGATACTTAATTGGCACTTCCCCATGTGATGGATAAGGGAATGGCTTTTCCTGTAAGGAGAAGGTTAGTAATTGCTAGATGTGGCGATTTGTATGTGATAAATTCCCTGGTATGGAACTCACATCAATTATTTTTATTTCTTCAGTGGAGTTACTTGGAATTATTGCAGTATTTTATATTACAATTAAGAACAATTTTCCAAGTTTCTAAAATGGCAATTTTCCAAATATGTACATTCACTGAAACAAATAACTTATATGCGTACCCCTGAAACAATTCGATAAAATCCAGTACCAGTTCAGTATTGTGGCACCACTTCTAGTAACAAAATATAACAATGCATATCACCTCTTGCACGGAGATTTACTATCAACATACAAAATAAAAAAGAGAGAACAAAATAACCCTCCTTTAATTACGAGATTGAATTCATTATGGTCTAGGGCGCAAAAACAAGGCAGAATCCTTTACAATGGTCATAAAATCCGACATTTATCGTATTTTTAATATTGTGTCACTTAATCTAAAGCATACATTTGTCGAAAGATTGTCATAGTTATACAATAGTGAAATAAAGAAGACGAATAAAACAGTGCTGCATAAATGGTAACAAGCAAGTAATGGATGTCCAGGTACTGAACTAATACCGAAAATTTGTACATACAGTTGCTTGAAGACACACACAAACATTTAAAATCGGGCAAACAAAAGCGACACAGGCTATACATACGAGGCGTGTTCTTAAAGTAAGTTCCAAAAGGGTGTAGAAAGTAAACGGGAAAATATTTATAAACCATTTTTGTAGCATTGTATTCCCCACACTTCAATTATTTCTCACCATAATCTCCACCATTATTGAGGCATTTATCGAGTCGTGGCACAAGTCTTTCTATCCCCTCATTGTAGAATTCACCTGCCTGCGAACCACTCCGCAACATTTGTGGAAAATTCAAGGAAAGCGAAGAAATTGTGAACCTCCTGTCCTCATGAATTTTTTCATCGACAGCACGCACCAAATCGTCATTGATCAAAGATGGCCGACCGGTATGCACAGAGATGCGGCCCTCGTTGAACTTTCTAACCCATCTCCTGACCATTCCATCACTAATGGCAACATCACCATACACCTCACAAAGTTGATGATGAATGTCAGCTGGTTTGATGTTTCTCGCATTCAAAAAACGGATAACAGACCGCATCTCACAGTCAGCGGGGTGCTCGATCACTTTAATCATTTCAACTGATCACAACTAACCACACACACGGACTGAAGCTCTGAAACTGCATGCACTGCTTGCCTGAGGACTGAAGAAGAAAACACGTATGCGCAAAATAACGATTGCAGCGATGCGACAGCTATAATTAAAAATGGAACTTACTTTAAGAACACGCCTCGTATTTCTTGTTCCAAGCACAACATTCATACACAGGCCACCGACATAGTTCAGTCAGCTGAGTGCATGCCTGTCGATTTGAAGTTGCGCTCTGGCATGGGTTTGATTTCCGCTTGGGCTGATTACCTGGTTGGTTTTTCTGAGGTCTTCCCCAACCGAAAGGCGAATGTCAGGTAATCTATGCCAAATCCTCGGCCTCATCTCACCAAATACCATCTCACTATCACCAATCCATCGGCGCTAAATAATTAATACAATGTTGTTAAATAAACTAAAAAAACCATTCATACAACTTTGTCAACAATGTGTTTAGCAGTATGTCTCGTAAGTTGATGTTTCAAACCAAATGTTTTACCACAAAGATTACAAGAAAACGGTTTCTCCCCTGTGTGTATTATCACATGCCTATTAAGTGCACCTATATTACCAAACTTTTTACCACACTCCTCACAAGCATGTGGTTTTTCACCGGTATGTATAACTGTATGAATTTTTAAACCTGCCAGTTGGTTAAACCCTTTGCCGCACTCACCACACTCATACGGTTTTTTTTCAGAGTGGATAACAGCATGATTGATAAGGTTCCACCTACGAGCAAAAGTCTTTCCACATACGTCACATTCGAAAGGTCTCTCTTTGCTGTGCACAACCATGTGAATATTCAGATCTCCTCTTTTGATGAAACCTTTGCCACACTCACTGCAGACGTGAGGCTTATAGCCCGTATGTATTAACTTATGAGTTTTGAGGTCACCGTGTTGGTAAAATCCCTGACCACAAGTCTCACATATATGTCTCTTTTTCTCTCCGGTATGTACATATTCATGCGCCTTTAGATTATGCAATGAAGTATATGCTTTACCGCACACTCCACAGACATGAGGCTTCTCGCCAGTGTGAACAATTGAGTGAGTTTTCAGATTGCTGAGTTGCGTGAAACCCTTTCCACATTCCGAACACACGTGAGGTTTAATTCCAGTATGCACCAGCATGTGCTGTTTAAGATTGCTTCGCAACATGAATCCCTTGCCACACACATCACATTCGTGAGGTTTGTCATTTGGATGATGTCCCTCAACTTGCGATGAAAGAGAAGATCCTGCGTTGTCAACTGACTGAGAGAAACTGGAAAGACTGGAGCACCATTTCAATATTACCATGAGCAGTTACACAAACAAAAGAAAAGTTGGCACATTTCAGCAATAAGCAAATAGTTACACAGAAAAACTATAGAACATATTCATATGAGTACGACATTGAAATTATTCTCTACTTGAAACAGGACCCTGGGAAAGTCAAGCAGCGAAGATAATAAAATCTCTCGATTATTGCTGTTTAGTCTACAGGTTTCAACCTTAAGACATCAATTAGGCATCACTCGTGAGGCAACTAAGCCAGGAGATAATTATATCTCTATTTTGAGATTTTAGTGGAAGCGTAAGTTTTCAGCATCTCTGATGCCACAAAAGAGATTCTGGGCACGCTATATGTCAGCCAGTCCATTCGAGTACACCAATTTCTCATATCAGACGGATTTTGTTCTTATTTAGTAACCACGAGTCAATTTATTCGAAAATGTAGGCCTACATGAAATAAAATTTTTAATTAAATGTTCACTAGTCTGTATTCCAAATCGAAAACACAGAAGAATGTTCATGAACTCGAAATTCGTTCAAAAGATTTTTTTGTTATTTTTCATGTATTAGATCAGGGCTGGGCACCAAGAGCGAATTCTACCCTCTCACGGGGAGCCATATGACTTCTCTTTAACCCCTTTCTTTCCCGCCAAACACTGTGCAGCATTGATGCTGTGACGGGATGGATGAATATTAAGCGTCCCCGTTTAGAGTTTGGATTCACTCCCGGTGCCCAGCCCTGCATCAGATGAACGAATACATTAAAGTAGCTGCCTAATATCTTCTAATTCTTCTGCAGTATCTTTCAGGTAACTTTATTATACGCAGAAAAAATTTCATTATCGCTGCGAATTCTCACAGTCCAGCAAGTCCCGAAGTCCAGTAGACACTCCCACTCCACTTATTGAAGACAACCTCATAAATACAAATATTACGTGCTGAATGGCCCAAATCCTAAAATATTTTAATTATCAGCTTTCAAATGGTGACTTTTGTAAAAATTTTTATAATTTTTTTTCATGTAAATTTGTATAAAAGTAATTACATATGTTTACTTAAATAGTAAAATGTATACATGAAATGTATACATGGAAGAGGGGTCCAAAGGCTAGCATTGCTGCTTTGTGAAGTTCAAAAAGATTCTTTTCTTGTTAATATTATGACTCAGCTACTTGGTGTCATCTGTCGATTCAGCCATGTTCCAACGACATCCCATTAGCGTGTCCTTTCGCACCCCCAAAAGTATACTACACCTCCTCAGACTGTTGTCATCTGTACACCAGTCAATAATACATCATGTTGACACTGGTTAATGCTGTTATAATGATGATAAAGAATATTGAAATGGTGAGTGATGATATATCATTGAAGGGAAACAGAAGAATCCTGAGAAAAACTTTCAGGAACTATGGTTTTGTTCACCACATATCCTGTACAACTGCGCCATCACTAGGATTCGAACCTGAGTCCGCAGTCTTTGTAAGGCAATTCTCTGCCAACTGAGCTACCAAGAAAAGTACGTAACTTTAACTTAAAAAAATAGAACTCCTAATTTAAAATTGTTGCACAGGAAATAAAGTTCGTTTAAGATTTAGTTCCTTATTGAACAGCATTTTTAATTATTGCTCACATTACCCAGCATCAGTGAGAAAATATGAGGAAACTGAACCAATTTTAGAATCAGACTAGCAAGGAAAATTATTAAGTACAGTAAAATGAGGTGAATAGGAACGAATTTTTACTATTTTTTATTTCTTTGTGACAAATAATAAATATAACAATGAGTGTTTATGTTTTTATTCATAACGAGTGAACAAATAAACACTCTTATTATTATATTTACGTTTTGACACAAAGAAATAAAGTAAAAATTCGTCCCTATTCACCCCATTTTCCGGTACTTGAAAAAAATTGTCCCTAAATCATCTTTATTCACCATAAATCTCGCATTATTTTAACTAAGCGACATATGGAAAATCATGACATATTACATTGTTAATTTTCGAATTAATTAATGGGTTATTAGATTGTAGATAAAACGCAAACAGCAATCCAGGCTCCAACTATGCAGGGATCGTGTCATCAGTGATATGCAGTGAAGTATCAGTATTTCGACACATCACAAGCTATGAATGTAAAATATTACCGAAAACAAGCAGTTAAAGTACCGGTATCATTCATTCACCCAAATTAAGAAATAAGTTGCTGAAACTGTCTTCTTGTTCAAAATATTTGTCACAACTGCCTCAGAAATAACACATAAATACTGCAGTTTTCTTTGAGAATTGGAGGTGATGTTTTTCAGGATGACATTTTTTAATATTCTTCCCGAACATGTGGATTATTTTTCTACACACTATTATGCCAATTTCCCCACAGATAAAAGTCACAAAAGTTAGACCGTGGGATCGACTAAGTACACGATAATAGAACACATACCTACAAAGAAATAAAATGAAGGATAGCCTTCAGGAAAACATCTCCTCGATTTCCCAATAAAATTTTTAATACAAAAAGACAGTTTCTGCAACTCCTTTCTTAATTTGAGTGAGTGAATAATGTTTCAACTGCTTAGAGTAAGTGAGATATAAGGCTGTGATTGTCACTGTGCAGACGAACTCACATGAGTGGAGGCTCGGCATTATCTTGCCCAATAACAATTCATGACCCCCTTATATCAACTCTTGGTCATGAATTGCGATTGAGGTAACGGCAAGCCTCCTCAAATGTGAGTTTGCCTACGCAGTGTCAAACACAAACTTATTTATCTCCCACTACAATCTTACACAATCATTTGGAAACATTGGAAATTATATATTGCTACTGAATGCCTGACACTGTAGGCAGTATGCAAAGCTCTTCTCCCTTGTGAATTGCCTCAGTATTCGGTTTAACGAATGGTCGATCTGTTTCGCTCTCTTTGTAGGTAGACATCTCTAAGAAATAAAAGGCAGATCACTTTGAGCCATCCAGGATTACAATTGGGTATCATCAAAAGCAACAACATGAAGTGTAAAACTACAACTATTAGAATTTCGAAAATACTATCTTCTTAAAAATTACATTGTTAAAAATAACAATCTATACTCTTGAAAATGAATTCTTAATGAAATAATAATGCATCTGCTTAGAGCAACTAAAAAGCATTATATATGAACAACTATCACTTCTACCATTTTCTCCAAAATCTTTGAAAATGTAATGTATAAGAGATTATATCATCATCTTGAAAGATACAACATTTTAGTTCCAGAACAGTTTGGATTTAGTAAAAATAAATCCACGGAAAATGCAACAACCGACAAAATTCTGGAGGTAATCAATAAAAAAATTCCAAGTTGAGGGATTTTCTATGGTTTATCCAAAGCATTTGACTGTATAAATCATAAAATGCTGCTAGACAAGTTAGATTATTATGGAATTAAAGGTGTTGCACACCAATGGTTTCACTCATATCTCATAGGTAGGAAACAAAAAGTCGAAATCAATACCACTGTGAAATCTGCCTCGACATGTGGAACTATTAATAACGAAAATCCACGAGGATCAATTTTAATCCCCTAACTTACTTTTTCTAGTGTTCATAAATAATCCAGCCCCTTAATATGTAGGTTATTCCACATTATTTGCAGATGACACAAATATAGTAATTACAGCCAATAACTCCAACACATTCCAATCTTCAACAGAGGTAATTCTCCTCAAAATATGTCATAATTTGAAATTTCAAAATTGTTCCCAGTCGCTTAACTCTTGATGTCCCAATGTCACCTACAGGTGACGCTCCCTAACAACTGTCCAAAATTACCAGTAAATATATTCAAACATAAACCGCCGTCGACAATGCCTTATTAGACATCTGGTAACTGAATTTCAACCATTTTTGGGGACTAGCTCGTAAATCTGCAGCAGTAGAGAAGAAAACATCAGCGTGGATGCAGAAGAATCTCAACTTTGTGCGCACTTCACATAATGGCTTGTGAAAATAGTACTAAGAGTTAAATAGTTTTATTTTAGTTTCCATATATACATTACTAAACTATTGATATTTTATATGCAATTTTCAAAAACAAGTAAAAAAGTTGCATATAGTGTATATAGGGACTACAAAGTGACATGTCACCTCCAGGTGACATTGGTCAGATACATTAAACGTCCGATCTCATGATATTAGTATAGTTATGTTACTTATTTTTCTTCTATAGTCTGACTGTGTATGAAATACTGGAGATGATGGACGAAGATACAGTTGGAGCTTCGTCTGTTATTGATATTACCATATTTCCACCGGCTGATGGACCAGTTATCGATGAGGAAAGTGGTGACGAAACAACCAGTGACATCAACCATCTTCCAGAAAGAATACTCAGACCTACATTTGAAGTCAACGTTACTTCTGCCAATGACGTACTAATAGATAATGATGAAGGAAGTAACCCGAGACTATCAACAATTGACTAGATAACAATGTCCAATTCTTATATTGAGGAAGTAAACACTGAAGTTTCAACAGATAAAAACAAACTACCGAAATCAGATATGAATATACATGGAAGAAATAATTATGGTCTACGAAAGAACACAGTGTTATTCTAACATTTCTCGCGATGAAAGACAATCTATTTCTAGTATTAGACTTCAGCCGAGAAAAAAAATAATCTACTTCTAATATTTCTTTTCGTAATCTAACAAAGAGTGGTCTGACAAAGAAGAAATATTTACTTGTAAATCTGGAAGAGGCGACGTAGATGAAACATTTACAGATTATAATGAATCAAAACTTACTCTTGTCTAATGTTTCGAGCTCCTGTTCAGTGAAGAAATACTCGCTGTCATGTGTAAAATGTCAAAATTGTATGCCCTCCAAAGGAATCATTCTATTGAATTGAACAAAAATGATATAAAAAGTTTACATTGCCATTCTCTTACTGACGGGCTACATGTCTCCCCAAAGCATAACAATGTTTTACGAAACAAAATCAGATGTACACAATGAACTTGTATCCCATACCATGAGGAGAAGTAAGTTTACAGAAATCCATAAGTATTTACATCTTTCGGACAATTTCAATCTTCCTCCTAATGATGAATTTGGTAAAGTCCGAAGATACTTCGAGATTCTAAATGGCAATTTTGGCCAACAGTTTGAAAAGATATGGTGGAGTCACAAATCTATTCATGAAACAATGGCTCCCTATTATGGGAGACATAGTGACAATCAGCATATTCATATTGGATATAAAATATGGTCAGCAGCTACACATCTTGGCTACCTCGCTAAGCACATGAAAAAGCGCAATCGTTGTGCAATATCTTTCGCTGTGACACAGGATGATGCTGTTGTTCGATGGCATGATAATAATATTGTCACTCTTGCTTCAAACTGACACAATGTGACTCCAATTTTGAAAGCAGATCGAGTCAGTGCTATTGCAGGGAAACGAAGCAAAATTCAAGTGGATTGCCCTTCCGTTATTGAATAGTACATCAAATACATTGGAAGGAGTAGATAGATTTGACGAAAATGTTCATTCTTTGAAAGTAAGCTTTCATGGAACGAAATGGTGGTACCCAATTTTGCATTTGATCTCGATGCAGCCTGTCATAATGCGTGGTTAGTATCAAGAAGAGATGCAATATAAAAAGACTTGACATATTGTGAATTCCGGCAATATATCGTGCAAGTATGTTGTGGTCTTTATGGGAAAGCTCCATACAGACATTCAGCCAGCGATTCAGTCCCATCCAGTAGTATTATTACATATATGCTATCTTAAATATTATCCACTGAATAAAATATGATATTGCAGTCATTAAATGTGACAATAAGATTTATTGCCCAATGTCACCTACAGGTGACACCCCTACAGTCCGTTTGTAAATATGATTTTCCATGAGTTCTCAATAAACTATACTTCTATAGGCTATAATAAACATTATTTAATCATTTATAAACAATTTGTACATCTGTAATCAGTTTGGGCTAAGACGGGTTAAGGTATATCTTTGGATAGGACTTTTAAAAAGAAACAACTTTTACAAAAACTATTTTTTGTAACTTTCATTCTTTATTCACAATCGAAGAAAAAAGAAAACTAAATCGTAAACAAGGTATTTCTATTTTGGTTATGAGTCATGCAGTGATAACAGAAGTCTCCACTGTTCACAGTATATATATATATATATATATATATATATATATATATATGGGTCACTGCCATTCATTCAGTAGTCTGCTTCTGAGTCAAAGCATATGGCAAAGTAGCATACCACCACAATTACTCAGAACTAGTAGAGTACAGGTACTGCAGTGTAGAAAGCAAGTCAATTGAAATTTGATAAGTCAATTTCGACCGTATTTTATTTTATGTTGTAACAGTCAACCCTTCTTTTTTTCAACCATCAACAGTCTTCTACATATGGTTGTGTGTGTTTTTTTTTTGGAAAAGCCTTTTACAAAGAAGAATCATTCGACATGCTGATGATAGAGAATGCACAGCAGCCACGCATGTTAACGCAGAGAGATATCCACAATGCGTCAATCACTCTTACAATGTTTTCCAACGTCTTGCAAATCGTGTGCGCACAACGGGGCTGGTGCAGCTGAAACACAACAAGGGTTATTATATCAGACGACCTGTAAGGGATGAAAAAGCTGCTGACGTCCTTGTTACGGTGGTGGTTATCCCATGATTCTGCAAACACTGCCTGTTACTCTAGATTGTACCACAGTACAGTGTGAAGAATTCTCAATGAGAATCATTTCCATCCATACCATATCCATCTGCATCAAGAAATTGGGGGAAATGACTTCCAGGATAGCCATGATTTCTGCCACTGGTTCGTAAATAAGCATGGTGTTTTGCAATGCAGCATTCTGTGAACTGACGAGCCACTTTCAAAAGTAATGGGGAGGTAACATTCATAATGATCTGCGGTTAATCCATACCGACTACTTTAACAGAATAACCACATGTTGTACCAACTGCTTGGTGTGCACCTTCCACTCTAAGATTAACAATGTGGCTCCAACATGATGGATGTCCAGCTCACTTTTCACTCATGCCTCGACAAATTGCCGACCAGTTATTCTCCAGATGGTAGATTGGACAAAGAGGACTGGTGGCTTGGCAGGCCCACTCTCCTGACTTCTCTCCAAGTGACTTCTTTCTGTGTGTCTGAATTAACTAAATTGTCTACCAGGTGCGTCCAACAACAAGGGAAGCCATGAAAGGAAGAATTAAAGCAGCCTGTGGGGCTCTTAGCAGTGCTAAATCCTGCAAGCAACCCAGGACATGAGGAGATCACGGTATTATTTGGCAATGGGTAGTGGACATTTTCAGCAGTTATGAAGAGTGTCATGTGAGAATGATTTTTTCCAATATCACAATAATTTATTTTTCTTTATCATAGCATGTCTCATAACCAAAATGAAGATACCGTATTTACAATTATTTTTTTCTTTTTTCTTTGATTGTGAATAAATAATGAAAGATACAAAAAAGTTTTAGTAAAAGTTGTTTCTTTTTAAAAGTTCTATCCAAAGATACCTTATAATATCTAAGTATCAATTTGAAAATTCGAAGTTGACTCCAGTTATCTCTATCTCTGGTTTGTTCCGAAAAATGGAAGTATTACCAATTGATTCTGTATTTATGTTCTGGTTATGGATTTTATTTCACGAACACCAAGTATCATGTCGCTTTTGAAGAAAAAAAAAAGGTACTTTGAAGCAGCCGGTATATAGTAATATTTTACATTAACTTATGGTGTGTCAAATTAACGATACTGTGCCGCATATCACTGAAAATACACACAATGTATAACTGAAGCCTGCAAGCACCTCAGCCTAGAGAGAGCCAGTTTGATGCACTGCAGTATCTATAATCTATTCACTCAGTGAAGGTAAAGGTAAGCATTAGTAACAGTAGGGATGTCATTCCTACGAGCATGCCACTTATATCTCAAAGAAACTACTCTTGGTATTTGTTTCTATTAGAGTCTGAGTAAACTTCAGGGCGATGCGACCCTAATTGTACGAACATGTTGATGCCTAGCTTTAAGTCTAGCCATCTTCACTATCAGTGTTTTGAAACACAAAGAAGCTTGATGTGCACAAGGTAGAGATTGATTATAGCTAAGGTTCTTTAATTGCACCTAGCAGCCGAAAATGATTTCTCACTCTGTTAAACATTATCATGTCGTAGCTCCTACAATTGTCAATAAATTGCTCTGTAATTTTTTTGGTTAATAGGAGGTCAATGTCTAAGGAAAACATAAAAAAAAACTCGAAATCAAAATCTTTTCTTAAAAGTAAGAAAAAAAATACTAACTTCGAAGTGATCTATTCAAAACAGACATTTACATCTTCAAAAGTTGATAAGCAGCGAACTTTTTTATTTTTCATATTAGATGTGAGTCAAAGCAAGAGAAATGTTGAGAAAGAATGACAATTACTTTTGAAAGTTATCACTGCTCAAAATCTTTAATGGCTTCTGAGTTACAGCAAATTAAGAGTCAAGACTCGACCAAATGTGTGTAGTTTAAAATAAAACACAAAGTTGTATACCGGTAATTTAAAAACCACGAATACTTCAGTTAACTTACAAATAATTAATAAAAGTCGTCCCTATTAATTACAAAAGACGCCACTGATATCTGGTCAACGGACCACCCACAATCACCTCTCCAACGTTACTGTACAACAAACCAAGACTTGTGCTGCAAGCTGGAAAGAATGACGGACATCATTCACGGAGCTTACTGCTCGCTGATGAATCAACATGTGTGGTGTCATATAATTCTATTGATTCATTTCCCCAACAAAACTCTCTGCTACTGTCCCAGCCAGTCTTCCATGCTCAACGTGTTCGTACTCTAAAAATTAAATAAATGAAGAAAATTCATAACCTCAATGGAAATCAAACCCGCGACCTTCTGGATTACAGCATAATGACACTTTCATGTGCCTCCATTCACCCATTACCTCTTAATATTACATTATTTTCCTTGTATGATATGATCTTTTAACAAAACTTCAGATATTCAAAATAATATGTATTTCCATGTCTTATATTTGTGAGTGTGACAGTATTTGTGTTTTTGTTCTTGTGGAAATTGGGGGAAGGAAGTAATACGTGTAGGCCTAAATCGGACCACTGGCATTCTTTTGGAAATTCAGAATATTAATCCTCTCAATATCTGAATGAAAGATAAACATGAGCTCTGAATGATAGATTTTGTCAATTGCAACATATAATACGGTATGTCTATTTTTTCAATGAGTTATGCAATATATACGAGTAGAATTTCCAACCACAATATTTTATGTTTCATTCTTTAATATAATAACAATAAAAGAAGCAACTTCAACAAGAATTATTACTAATGTCTAAAATGTAACTGTTACACTTATTTACTTGATGCTTAGCAACACCACAGGTCATGCTCATCCTGTTTACGCTGAATTGTTAAGAAAGACGAGCATAAAGAACACGCATTTAAGACGCAGAAATTATGTTACATTTATATAATTTCTTTAAAATTGACCAACGGCCATGTTGAGCAGATGTCAAACTCTAGGTTACCTAGACGAGCAATGTATGGACACCCAGGTGCAACAAGACGAAGAGGAAGGCCCACGCTTAGGTGGTTGCAAGATGTGGAGGATAATTTAAGGAAGCTTGGAGTTAGGAGGTGGCGGAGACTGGCACAGGACAGAATGGCTACAAATATTGGAGGAGGTCTGGGCCCTTAATTGGCTGTAGCGCCAGTTATGAATGAACGAATGAATAATTTACCAACTGACTACAGACTAACAAGGAGAGTTTGTCTTATCAGTCTGAGATTTGCACTGAAAACTTTTGGTGGAGGTACATGAAATAATACAAGGACAGCTCTCCCTCTCATAGATTCAACAATATATGGCCTACCTCTAATAGAAACATCAACAACCAAATTTCTTGGTTTGCATATTAATAATACAATAAATTGGAAAATCATATGAAAGAAATAACCCCCAAACTTAGCTCAGCATGCTTCACAATTAGGTCGTTACAACAATTTCTAAACAGCAGTATCTTAAAGACAATATATCTTGCCTATTTTCATTCCATTATGTCCTACGGAATAATATTTTGGGGAAATTCTGCAGATAGTAAAAATATATTCTTATTACAAAAAAGAGCCATTAGAATAATAGTTGGAGCAAAGGCTAGAGAATCATGTAGATTATTTTTTAAAAAATTAGAATTCTAACCTTAACAAATCAATACATATACTCTATAATAAATTTCCTCTTATGTAATAAAGAAAATTTTCCAACTAATTCAGCCATACATAGTATAAATACCCGCAGAAAGAATGATTTTCATACGCCATCATCAAATTTATCATGCTATCAATGGGGAGTATGTTACATGGCGATAGAAATGTTCAATAGTCTTCCTGAAGACATTAAGAATCATAGCCAAAACCCTGCATTATTTAAGGTAAAACTAAAAAATTACTTAATATCTCACACTTTTTATTCTGTATATGAATTCTTGACATTTCACAGTACTGTGTAAATATTTTAGTACTATTAAATGGTAAACATATTACATTGTATAAAATATTATTGTTATTAAGGTATTAATTCTGTACATATTTCATATTTGCATTTTATATGTATTGCATTTATATTTAAACGTAAGAATTGGACATGTTCTTTATCCTATGCTATAAAGCAAATGTAAGAATACTATGGAACGAATAAATCTATCTACCTATCTACCTACCTACCTATCCGTCCGTCCGTCCGTCCGTCCGTCCGTCCATCCATCCATCCATCCATCCACCCACCCACCCACCCACCCACCCACCCACCCACCCACCCACCCATCTATCTATCTATCTATCTATCTATCTATCTATCTATCTATCTATCTATCTATCTATCTATCTATCTATCTATCTATCTATCTATCTATCTAAATTGCTAATAAAAGCATGAAATATATCAGATTTCCATTGCACTTCAGCCTGTGTTGCATGCACCACTGTCAACATAGTTAACAGTAGCTACAGCAGGCCACTTGTGCTGCTTCTCTTCCAGCTTCGTTTTCACAGCTGGATTCATTGTTCTGGAGGTAATGTGTGAGATATATGTGAAAACACTTGCGAAGTTTGAGAGTTGTATTAGAGCAATCAAGTGAATCAGAATTCGAATCTGGCATTAATAAAGTACGTTTAGTGTTAAAGAAGGTTTTACTTGTGATACTGTATTTACTGAAGCATGGAAGTGAGAAGGATGGTACTAAATCATAGCTAGATATTCCGACAAGCATGGAATCTCTCAACAACAATAACGCAGATGTTAGTGGAGATTTATGGTATTTTCAATGTAATAAAATTTTATTGCTTTTTTTTTTTTTGTCTTAAAACTTAAGTCTTAATTATAAAGGTCTTTAGTTCCACAATAATATAATATTTCATATATATTTGAAAGAAATAATTTTAAATTGAAAATAAAAAACTGGTTCAATTTCACACATCCCCTCTATTAAAGAACAAGTGTCCAAATTTTGCATGTTTTTAATTGATTTTACGACAATTTATCAACTGCTATGGTTATCTAGCATCTGAATAAAATGAAGGCGATTATGCCTTTGGGTTCAGTGCCAAAGTTACTCAACATTTCCAAGATTTGAATCCAGGATCGCTTGTTTCATGGTCAGACATGCTAACTGTTACTCTACAGCAGTGGACAATTTTTCATTTTTAGTTGGTTATTTTACGACGCTGTATCAACTGCTCTGGTTATCTAGCATCTGAATAAGATGAAGGTAATAATACTAGCAAGATGAGTCCGGGGTCCAGTGCCGAAAGTTACTCGGCATTTGCTATTAATGGGTTGAGGGAAAACCCCATGAAAAACCCCAACCAGGTACGGTAACTTGTCCTAACCAGGATTTGTACCTGGACCAGCTCGTTTCGTGGTCAGGCAGGTTAACCATTACTCCACAGAGGTAGACACAATTTTGCATCTTAGTAGAAACTTTAGACCATATAACGTAACCTTTAAAATATTCAAATCCTACTTATTTTAGGTTTTGAAATGGAATTGTTTTCTCTCATGTTAAACAGATCTTCGTAACTATTAATGCAACCAACAACAGCCAACAAAAGTATTCTCTCTTAGTACTTCGTAAGATAAACACAATTTACGATGGACAAACAAAACTCCTAAAAACTATTTCTTTAAATATGTTTGCTTAATGATTCAGATGAGTCAACTCACCTCTGTTTGTTTCTAATTTGTGATGCAGAGTTCTGCACAATTTCTGCTGAAATTTCACCTTCAGACTCCATCTTAGGTGTCATGTGTTCGTTGGTATGTTTGCAGTTAATGGTTAAGGGATTTAAACAATAGTCTATTTCTTCCTGCAACACCATGAAATACAGTTTGCAATTAAAAACCCTTTTTGATTATAAATATAGTGTTCAAAATGTAAGTTATAACATATTAGCTCAGGTGAAGATGAAATGAGACTCCAAAGACTGTCAATTCTGTCTATCAGTACCAGTACTCCAAGATAATCTAGACTGACAATCACCCAATGGAAACAGTTCAACTTCAGTTTGATACCGTGTTCACAGTGTCTGTTGCAGTAGCGAATATATTCTTACTTATGATTTGAAGTGCGAAATGAAACAAAGATCGATGAAAGAGTTTCCTTTTACAATACATTTACAAAATGTTTCCACGGAGAGAGTGTTGAAAAAAATCTTGCAGAATTTATTTTCAATTCAACAATGCCATGTAACTCAACAACTCACAATTTAGAACATTTCTTATGGAGTCAATTTGAAACCACAAAAATTCCGGAAGTGACAGGATCTAAAGAAAGAAAAAAACCGTTCCATATTAGCTATTGACTCGAAACTAACCCTGAAGTAATTCCACTATTGGCTACTCATGTAGTATAGCAATACAAACTGTCCACATAGCCACACTTTTCCAGAGGTAAAAGTCGGTATAACTGTGGTGGTGAATACACCACGTCATTCTAATGCCAAAGACATGAAAGCATGGAGCTCTACCTCCATGCCGCCTATGCGCCTCCATGCCATGTAAAGGGGATAACTATATCTAGTATTCAAAAGACATAACTAACACATATGAAATCATTTAATATAGATCTAAATAAAAAGAGAATTTTTTTTTTCTCCGGACCAGTGGTTCCCAAATTTCTGAAGATGCGACCCACATTTGACAAGATTTTTGTTTGCGACCCCTGCCCCCTCACCATACCGATTCTTGACCCCTATTCGAAAAATAAAAATCCCTGTAAAATTGCAAATAATTATAATTTTACTCAAAACCAGTGGACACCAAGTAAAGTATGATTTTAAACAGTTTTTTTTTTACTGTTTTTCGGAAGAAACTCAAAACAATTACTACAGTCACAGATGAATACTGAATCTCTTTTAGGCCAAAATAAAAAAAAAACTCACTGAAATGTGTCTATTGACAGAATGTGTTCGAACTAGACCTTCATCCCCCCCTCCCGTACAGTATAGACCAGTTTTGTACCAAAAGAATTCCTTGAGCTTGCAAAAGAAACTCTTAAATTTTTATACCATTTGCTACCTCGTATTTATGCAAAATAAGTTTCTCGTCTATGACTGTCATCAAAACAAAAGCGAGATATTTCCTTGAACTTGAAAATGACATCCCAGAGAGTGTGTATCGAATACAGAGTCCAGATTTGAGAAGCTACTTTCTGAACAACAGGTACCGTAGATTTATCACATTAATTATTTTTACTTTAAGGGGAGAGGATGGTATTTTTTAGTGACAAATGAGTAAATTAAAAAAAAAATTCTTTAAAATACTCTGTGATATATGTGGAATGCATAGCATAACATTGTGTGGGTATTTGTGCCCTTATCGGATGTTGAGTCGCCATTTTTAAACTTCCTGCGTTATGGATTTTTAAATCATTCGCCCACTTTTATTGTTGTTTCCGGTAAATTAAATTTTCAAGAAAAATTATTTTTTCTTTACTATACCCTTTGAATATGTGGAATGAATTGCATAACATTTTGTGGGTATTTGTGTGCCTTATCGGATGTTGAGACGTCATTTTTAAACTTCCTGCGCTATGGATTTTTAAATCACACGCCCGCTTTTATCGGTTTCCAGTAACTTCATTTCTTTTTTGCTACATTGCCAGACAAAAATGGATATAATTTCTGAATTAAAGATGCATGCATGAAATTTAGAACACACATTCTTTAGACTATTAGGAAACTTTTCTCTGTAACAGAATTTTGTTAATTGATTTCATTTTAAAAATACGTCCGTTTGTTTCCAAGAAAGAAAATCAGAAAATTGTTATTAAATTTTAATTGTTTAGTTTACAAACGTAGGGACTAATATCAAAATTAAGTTACAGATATTTTGTAGAACATGCTTTTGCAAATACATTGCAAAAACCTGTTTCAATCTATCTTTAAAAACGGTTTAGTTATATCGGTTTTAGTACAACCCTGCATTGGGTGTATTTTTTTCAAATTTGGGCCCCCAAATAATTTTTTTCAAAATATTTTTATTCGGTTGAGTTGCCACAGCTATGAGCTCTCTACATACAAAAGATTAACATTTTACACCAAATAGGAAAAAAGTTAAAAAAAATACCATCCTCTCCCCTTAAACTACTAAAACACTTTTTTGTGTTAAACGTTGTTTATGTTTCTCCATATAAAATAAATGTATTTTAACAAGACTTTTTTTTAATCATCTCGCGACCCTCCCTTAGCTCCTTACACTTTGAGAACCACTGCTCTGGACTATACATGAACGGCATTCTATATTACCAAAATTAAGACCTCTGGTCTTCATTTAATTACAAGTTTTAAGTAGATACACGTATGAAATTTCTCACAAATTTACATAAATTAGTTATGAGAATATTTTAATCATTTTATCATTTCTAATATTCATTCCTGATTCACAAATTTTTAACACTTGCATATCACTTCTTTTAAAACTGTAAGTTTCTTACTGTGTTAGGGTCCCTTCAGACGAGGCCACTTTACCTTCCTATTAAAAACAGCTTGACGGGGAAACTCTATGGACATAGACCACAAGGAAAACCCAAAATCAGATGGAGAATGGACAAAACCAAGTCCTCTTTAACCTGAACGGTGCAGGGGGGGGGGGGGGGGAATGGAGAGAGAGCACAGGATAAAGTAGAATGGAAGATGGTTGTGAATGAGGCCAAAACCTCCTTCAGTTTTAAGCACCACAGAAGTATGTAATATTGTTATTTGCTATATTACAAGACATATTCTGTTATGATATTGCACGTAGCAGCGAAGCTGCATTAAAGTTGCCTGAAAATAAGTTATGCTTTCCCATTACATACATAAATTAAAATCCACCAGTGTGTAAAATTTCGCAGTGTTCCCAAGAAAATCTGTTTGCTGAAGTGTGTAATGTACTAATTTTTTTTGACAATTGTAAAGTTTGATAGTCTTTCTTGCATATAGTTATACTGTGTTGCGATGTTGACTGATGCCAACACTGACTAAGTGCTGTTTTTATGCTATGTATGATGTGTTCTTTCAACCAGCAACGAGAAAATATATTTTACCACATAAGCAGTTGAATAAATGCTGTTTCTTAAAACTCGATTAAAATACAATGTGAAGCGAAAAAAAAAAAAAAAAAAAAAAAAACCAGGCCACTTGAAAATTCTACATCATCATTTTAGGATTAGTTCATGATGCATGAATTTCTCTTTATATCACAATGCAACAATTAATTTCTTCGGAATATGTATGATAAGAACTTTGTGTTAAATTTTAACGTACCTAGTTAACATGTTTCGACCTATTTTCGGTCATCTTCGGAACTGGTCGTTGTTGGTCTTGGCACCTCTTGTTTCCTGTGTGGGTGCGTTCGTAGTGTAGAGTCAAAGAGTGTATGTGTTTTGAAACTGAGTTGTGTGTTGAGAATATCGTTGGGGCGTGTTTTCGTGTGTCTGTTATATGTCATATTGTTCTAGTGTGTTGAGTTTCTGGCTTTTTGGTTGGATGTGCAATATTTCCATGTCTGTATTGATGTCTCTGTAGGTGTGGTTGGCATTTGTGTTGTGTTGTGCATATGTGGAGGTGTTTTGTAATTTTGTTATGGCTGTGATGTGTTCTTTGTAACATGTTTGAAATGATCTGCCTGTCTGTCCTATGTAGAAGTTGTTGCAGATGTTACATTTGAGTTTGTATACGCCTGTGTGGTATGTTAAAATTTAACACAAGAAAGTTCTTATCATACGTATTCCGAAGTGATACAGTGTTAAAAGTTGTGTAATCAGGATGTATAATTAATTTCTCATATCATGATTGAACAAATGAAATTTTTGACAATGTTCAATGCAGAAAAAAACACTATGGTTTCATTGTCTAAACCACAAGAATATCCTTGTGATAACTTTTGAAAGTTTCACAAACAAAGGAAGCATTTCGCTCAGAATTTCAAGCCTGACAAAGTGTAACTGCACTGCTTCTCGTGTAAAATCCCATGGTGTCACTAACACAGCAAGACTAATCATGTTAATCGAAGATTGGAGAAGTCAGTGTTGTGTGTCTACAGTTCTCCAGATTTTTCGCATTACAATACAAAATGTGGTCCAACGTCATAGAGAGACTGGGATGTATTATAGAAAATCTGAATCGGGGAGAAAACATTCAATATCAGCTCAGGATGACAGTTTTATTTTCTTACAAACATTAAGAAACTGGCACATTACAACTGTTGAGATACGAACTCAGCTGTAGGATGTAAGAAAGTAAATTTAAGCTTGAGGACTGTAAAAAGAAGACTGAGTGAGTATGGTTTGAAAAACGTAGCCAACTAAAAGGCCCTGAATTAGACCCAAAACATAGTATAGCACATTCGCTCTTTGCACATAATCATGCCAATTGGACCCAAGCAGAGTGGAGATGTCATGTTTACCAATGAATCAAGATTCTGACTACGATCACCAGACGGTCGTGAAAGAATATGTAGATGACCAGGAAAACAGAACTCCTCCTGCACTTCAGTTTCCGGGTCAGTTTCCAAGGTGGGTGTGGGGAGGCACTGTGTACTAAGTTCCTACAAAACTTGTGTGCGTCAAGGGAGGTTCTTTGAATGGACAATGATACTCGTGTATCAAGGAGATCCTGGATAAACATATAGTCCCATATGCACGATTTATTGACGAGGATTTCATGTTCATGCACAACAATGCTCGTCTTCATGCTGCAAGATGTGTGTTAATGAATACCTTGAGCAGGTCAGAATGAAATGGCCTGCTTAAAGTCCAGATACGAATTCGATGAAGCATATATGAGATACACTAGGTAAGAGTGTCAAAAGTCGCATCCCTTCCCTGCTGAACTCCAAAATACCCTGAAAGAGGAATGGGGGAAACGTCGATTTTATTTTTTATTTTATTGGGTTATTTTACGATGCTGTATCAACATCTCAGGTTATTTAGCGTCTGAATGAAATGAAGGTGATAATGCCGGTGAAATGAGTCCGGGGTCCAGCACCGAAAGTTACCCAGCATTTGCTCGAATTGGGTTGAGGGAAAACCCCGGAAAAATCCTCAACCAGGTAACTTACCCCGACCGGGAATCGAACCCGGGCCACCTGGTTTCACGGCCAGATGCGCTGACCGTTACTCCACAGGTGTGGACGGAAACGTCAATCAGGGCACCATCGAGCCTCTCATCAATGGAAAGAATCATCGAATAGTAGCTGTTATCAACACAAGGTGTAGTAAACACATTTGGAGCAGTAGCTGTTATCCATGCAAGGGGTGATAACATACATTATTAGGAACAATTTAAAAGCAAAAGAAACACCAATGTTCTGTATATCTTCCCTACATACAGGATTATAAAAAAACATGTCCTTTTATCTTCCACGTCTGCTAAGCATTATAACAATGGAAATTTTAAAAATTAAGAAATATGGCTTAAAATTATGTTTTTCAGTGTCCTGTGTCATATAAGTTGTGGTATTGATGTAAAATTCTCAAGTGGCCAGGTTGTTGCCTCTCAGTTTATAACCACTTACTTACTCTCTTCACATCCTCGATTAAATACTCCTTTTAAATCCTTTTAGTTTAAAATTGTTAATTAATAACAAGCTGAATGTAACAGCAGATTAGCTACAAAAGACATCTGTTGAAGTAACGCATTTCCATTGTTAGCACAGACATACTGTTCTCGAATATATTATAAAATATAGCCACTACATCTTTGCATGGTGGTTCTGGAATCATTGCTCTATTGTTAATATGAACTACTCCAAAAAGTTCGGCCAGTTTTCGACAACTAAATATGCCATTAACTACTGTAGATGCAAGACAGAGATATTTTAAGGAGAGATCCTCCAAATTGTAAAATTGTAGTGTGTGATACGACAATGACATTAATTAAACAAATTTCCCCCTCTGACGTGTGGTGATGTCCATAATATAGGCCTAAAGGAATATCACTCAAAAGTGGATCCTTTCTCCATAGCCAACATATCTAATTTATGTTGGCACATCACTAAGCATAATTCACATCTGTCAGTGTCACTCAAGAATCTGCCAAGTGTCGAGAATTGGGAGTTTTGGGAGAGGGGGGGAAACAACAGTAATTCTTTACAATTGTTTTACCACGTTAAAGTACAAATGTATTTACTCATTTGGCTTTTAATCGAGTCATATGTATACTATAAACTAAAGAAAAATTGAATGCGGATACCGATTTTGCAACGAAATATGGATGGAAAGTTGCTGTGAAAGTGGGAGGTGGTGGAGAAGTGCGCGCAGACAGGATCAATCCGTCGAGGTGGAAGGAATAGGTGGCAGAAAGGGGCAGTACATACATATCATTTCCGTGAGTTTCCTTAGTGATCACCGAGAAAAAGCGAGGTTTCGTAAGGTCGAATCAGTAACAGGTTAGTTTAGACTTTTGGTATGCCTTGCAAGAAAGGACAAATTCTTAGACTACTGTGAGTATATGCAATGACATGTATCAGTAATCAAGACAACAATCACTTTAATTGTGGTGTTATTAAAACAGTGTTTTTTTTTAATATAACCACCAGAGAACTACTGTATACCCCTAAGCGCTTTGTCGGTCAACAATCAGATTACAACACTGCTACAACCTCCTGCAAAACAGAAGTAACGGCTCCATCACTGGCAACAATAGCATCACTGTTTATTTTCAAGGAAAGGGAGGTGTCTTCCCCTTACCACCTGTTCTATCCTTTCTCAGTCTTATTCTAGTTTAGGTTAGGTTATACTGCATTACATGAAGGGATAATAATATTAAATCGGAAATTACCGAATCATTGTTATTACTGATTATTAACACTTAGTTATAAAATTATTACCTGCTTCAAATGAAAATTTTCAGAACAAAAAAATACAAATTAAATTTTTCGCTTAAAAGTTTCCGCTATCACTATCCGTCATCTTATTAGATTTCGACCAAAAATCTGAAGTATTTAAATAAATAAGTTAATGGTACACCCTTATGAGCTGTGTTAATTATATGGCATATGTTATGCGACCAATATTGTAGATAGGTCAATGTATCAGTACCGCGTAAGTTTAAATCACCCACGCTTTAAAATGCACATTAAAAATGGAGAACTGAAATTGCAATACATATGCAAGAATTTGCAAATTATTCTCAAAAAACACAGTAGTTCTGAAATGAAAGTGACAGAAAAGAAAATTTCCCCGTGAACAATCCATTTATACAAGCCTTCTGAAAAACCACGACTCCGTGACGGAGGTCCATATCAACATTCACATATTCAAATAAATTGCACTTACATATCTAAATAAAAAAGGAACATTAAATTCGCACTTACTTAAATGCTTACATCTTCGTTCCTTCATTTTATTCTTCCATATGCACACCTTTTTTGGTATGGTGATGTCTGTCATATATTTCTAAATGCAATGCTTGATCAGTATTGCACAAAAATCGAAAGTTGATAGAAGTGGCGATTTATGAACTTTGATGAACTCAGATACTTATTTGTATTTTAATCTGTATTCAGGTCGTTGAACTCAAAAGCTAGTGATATACCGGTAGCCTACTATGAAGTTCCTATTTTATACTGATCCTCGTTTTCTTCCTCCCGTTGTCCGTCTTCCTTTTATTTATGAATGCATATTTTAGCCTTTGGTCTCATAGATTTTCTTTCCTTGAAAAATGAATTTTGTATGAACGTGCAAGAAATTTCACATATTAAATAGCATATAAACCTATAATAAATTATTATAAGAACCGATATGTAGGTAGTTAAATTCTGATCATTTAAAACCTTTCCCATCCACATCCGCAATCCACCGAAGTGGAGGCCGAAATGAATCGGTTTTCAGTTACAATATTAAAACAAAGAAAAATTACTTTTCCACATGTAGGCCTAAGTAAAGAAAGTGTTTACCATTCGTTAGGCAATATCAAAAGTCAAGCGACATTCACTCATGTTTTCGAAAGTTTTTAATAAAATTAGCTATCGCACTAGTAGAAGGGTAGCGATGTATGTATGTAAATTGTACTGCAATTAGTAGGCTACAAAAGAACAAAAATATCTCCTTCGAAAATACGTTGTTTGTTACAGTTTTGTCATATTTCTGCTAAAAATTTAACCGCTCCATCCTGACAGTGATCACGCATACTATGGAAAGACTTAAATAACGCGCGCTTTTTCTGTACTACTGAGGTAATGGTTTCATTAACGACCGACGGTAGAGCTGAGTGTTGCTTTTTGCCTCATATATTCTCTTCAGTATGGGATCAAGATAAATGCAAACAAGACGAAGAGCATCGTTATCGGAAGAAAAATAAAGACTGCCGTACAACAAATGAAGAGCTTCAAATACTTGGGTTGTTCTTCTGCGGACCTCTGGAAAATGAACTAAGGAAGAGACTATTGAAGTGCTTTTGTGGAGTGTGGCACTGTACGTGACAGAAACATGGACATTACGACTAGAAGCATTTGAAATGCGGATATGGAGAAGAATGGAGCGTGTAAAATGGACAAAGTAAGAAAAAACCTGTGTTAAAAGGAGAGTGGGTGAAGAAAAAATAATAATGCCGAAACTGATCAAGGAGAGAAAAAGCAACTGGCTGGGTCACTGACTAAAAGAGAACTGTCTACTGAAAGATGAACTGGAAGGAATGGTGAATGGGAGAAAAGTTCGGGGCAGAAGAAGATATCACAATCAGATTATAGACAACATTAAGATATACCGGTATGGATCGTATGTGGAAACTAAGAGGAAGTGGAGAATAGGGAATATTGGAGAATGTTGAGTTTGCAGTAAAAGACCTACTCCTGAGCAGAAAAATATGAATGAATTATTTGCTTTCGTCCAGTGGAAGGTTCCTAGTAGAGATGAACAACGATCGAGAAAGCAAGATTAACAGCGCCCGCAAAGCCGAAAACCCGCACGACAATGTTGTATACGTCGCGTCGTAGACGTAGAGACTACTTGTGAGTGTTTCGAGACGCCGAGATTGATCACTCCCGAAGTCCCGAACGTCAAGCGCCTTGAATCGCCACAATTGTTTATACCTGACTGAACTTTTATCTACTTTTGCAACTGTTATATATGTATAAACAATCAAGTAGCCTATTTGGAACATCATCTCTACCTTTCAGTGTATAATAATCCGTTCCTCAGTCTTTATTTAATTACTAGGTCCTTATTAAAAGGCTAGGAATTTTCTTTTCATATGTTTGAATTCAAATGTGCAATCTCAAGTAGCCTAAGAAGATATTAACGTTATTTTTTTATGTTTCTTAGAAATGCAAATTTATTTGAGAATTGCATTTTTTCTATTTATATAACCATAGGCAATATCATATAATAGAACCAGGACATTTTGATAACTAAGATACTGTTCTGTTTTGTCTTTTTGTCTCATTTAAACATTTATAATGTTATTTATTTCAATGATGTATGTTATTCAAAGTTACGAAATCTTTCCACGCCGACCAAATGCTATTTCGAGAACGATGAGACTCGAAGCGCACGAGAATGACGAGACTAACATAACCATATATCAAAAACTTCAATTTCACTTTTTGATTCCTTAAAAAAAAAAATAATAATTAATTAAAAATCATTCTATTTCTTCAGAATGCCATATATTTTCTAAAAATTACTCAATTTTGAAATTTCTTTCTCTGAGTTATTGCTGTTTATGCGTACAATGCTCTGCACTAGGTATACTAGGTATACCTTAAGGTATGTATTAACGTTTGAAATGGCGTTTTTTTTTTTACTAAAATTTTCTTTGTAATAATGTTAGCTGCAAAATCCTAGTACAGAGCATTGTACGCATAAACAGCAATAACTCAGAGAAAGAAATTTCAAAACTGAGTAATTTTTAGAAAATATATGGCATTTTGAAGAAATAGAATAATTTTTAATTAACTATTTTTTTTAAGGAATCAAAAAGTGAAATTGAGGTTTCTGATATATGGTTATGTTAATCTACTTTCATATATTGTCTGATAAATATCTTAAAAAGGTTGGTTAAAAAATGTAGATTTTCCTCCAAAACGTTCATACATACCTTAATGCAACAAACACAGCGAGCGAGAGCGGCAGTTAGTTTTGTTCATCTCTAGTTCCTAGGATAATAAGTTATAGTTGGTTGCGTTCTTACCAATGCTTAAAGGGAGAGGGTATGCGCCGAATACGTATACGAAATCTAGAAAACAAAACGCTACTGGTATGGCATACCACTAATAAAATTGATAAAATGTGAAGTTAATGTACCTTTAAGGTATGTATTAACGTTTGAAATGGCGTTTTTTTGACTAAAATTTTCTTTGTAATAATGTTAGCTGCAAAATCCTAGTACAGAGCATTGTACGCATAAACAGCAATAACTCAGTGAAAGAAATTTCAAAATTGAGTAATTTTTAGAAAATATATGGCATTTTGAAGAAATAGAATAATTTTTAATTAATTATTTTTTTTAAGGAATCAAAAAGTGAAATTGAAGTTTCTGATATATGGTTATGTTAGTCTACTTTCATATGTTGTCTGATAAATATCTTAAAAAGGTTGGTTAAAAAATGTACATTTTCCTCCGAAACGTTAATACATACCTTAAGGTTAACACCCATCCCAAAGAGATTAATTTCTTTCATTTGTATTTAATTGCATATTATTAATATGATGAAAGCACCTTTACATAGGTATAATTTTCATGAAACTGTTACAAATTTCCATACAAAAGGTCAACAATTTCTATTAGGACGCCTCACAAGTAATGCCATATTTTTAAGTTTGGTGTTTTGAAATATTTTAATGATTTTCTTAATTTGCCAATGAAATTTACAGAATGTTATAGGCCCTAAAGCTAGTTATTATCACGTATTGTGAGCATGTGGTGGTCTTCATCTGTTGATACAAAGGATATAAAATGGAGGTTATAAGGTTTGAGATTATAGTCCATCTAAAGTATCCACCACCGGAAACAACATTATAAAGCTGCTGCCGCAGATCGAAGAATATATGAAGTCAAGGGTGAAGGTATCACTAGTGCAAGCGTAGCACAACGATGGTCCCAGTGTTCCCGTAGTGGAGTAGAAGACATTAAAGGTTTGCAAAGTCATGAAAGACCTAATGTAAGCAATATTGAGAAATCACGCAGAGCTTTGAAAAAAAAAAACAAAAACAAACAAAAAAAGTACTCACAAGTGGTCAGAAGAACTTGGTGCATCAAATCGCCACAATAAGAACTTTAGAAAAAAGTTGTATATCTGTACCTCATGAATTGACACCTGAACAAGCTCAACGCAAGAGGATATCTGTTGTTAGCTTATTGCTAATCCCACGGATTATACAGCGCCTTCAACTTAAGAGCTGCTGAAAGGTTATTCCAATGTATTGTTTTCTAACTTGTAATGATGGTCGCACCCAACATTTTCGTTTACAAGGCCTACTACTTCCTGCCAGAATCACACAAGGAGCAGCAGCAAGAACTACATCCTCTGCACTCGACGCCATTTTCAAACGTGAAATTTATTTAATTTATCGAGTTGTATAATTTGTTACAAAAATATTATTTTGATACCAACACAAATATAACATATAGCAAGTTAAAGAAACATGTTGCGTATAAAGTTTGTTATATAACGTGTTTTGTTATATACTGTGGACCCAGCTTTGGCTACGCTTCCTCCGTACGCCAAGGGACGTAACGTCCTGTCGTTGTATAGGGAACAAAAATCCTCTGTTTATAACTGAGCCTCTCTTTGACTAATATCCTAGATCCCAGATTGCTCAGCCTTATAGGCTTTGACGGTAACAAAGTCCACTCCTGTGGAGTAACGGTTAGCACGTCTAGCCGCGAAACCAGGTGGCCCAGGTTCGATTCCCGGTTGGGACAAGTTACCTGGTTGAGGTTTTTCCGGGGGTTTCCCTCAACCCAATATGAGCAAATGCTGGGTAACTTACGGTGTTGGACCCCGGACTCATTTCACCGGCATTATCACCTTCATCTCATTCAGACGCTAAATAACCAAAGCTGTTGATAAAGCGTCGTAAAATAACCTACTAAAATAAAAATTGACGGTAACAACTTTTGTCAGGTTTACTATGCTGCCATCTAGTTATATAAGGAGTCACGTCATAACTGCCATTTAAATTGCATTAGCGACTGTATACTGCCATCTCGTGGTTATTTACGATGGACGGGTGGCGATCCTGGCGCTTCTTCTCTTCAAAGTGCTACCGATTTTAACATAGGGATGAGCATTCTGTTATGTATGTAATCTGTGCTAATATCCACGAGCCGCTACTGGATATAGTTTAGCAACGAGATAGAAAGAGAAGACTCTTTCTAACTCGTTGTAGTTTAGTAATATAAATGAAATATAATATATCGATAGTGCGTACTACTACAAATTTTCGCACCTCGCAATAGATGGCAGAACATTTCCTTCATTCACAGTGAGCTCTACAGAGATCACCGTTTGTTAGAGCTCACTGACACTGTTCGTTCAGCTGGCATTTGGCAATGAAAACAAGTATGGAAGAAGATACGAGGTATTTCGAAGGTTGTGGTCATGAAGGACCTGTAAGATGTATATTTTTGTGTGAATTTCATCCAATAGCAGGTCCTAAAATAACATGTCAGGTAAGTGGTTTTCAAGTTACACTATATAAATTCTTAATCTTCTGACAAAACCGTTTTATTATGCCGGTAACCGCATGTATAATTACTTAGTATTATGGGTTTATATAATATAAATTATTTTCGTAACATATTAGTTAATATTAAACATAGTGGTTAGTATTCTGCGTAAGTTTCTGATATCAAATGCAACAATTGTTGAAGAAAATTCCTCTTTTGATTTTAAGTCATGATATTAAAAATGAACGGAGGAATATAATGAATCTGACATTCACTTGTGCCACTTTTGCGTGAAGTACTTGTCACTATTCTTGAGTCTAGGGTTGCCAGATTGGACGAAAAGTCGCCGATTGGGCTATTCCGAGGCCTTGTTTGCGACTAATTTTTTACTCCAGGCGATTTGCGAATTTTTGGGCTACTAGAAATTCTGAAGAGTGAAATTTGGACGGATGGCAATTCCTTTCCCTTTTTAAATATCCTATCTTTTTCATGCCTTTTTCTTTGGGTTCTATTTGGTATCACATGGGTTTTCGAATCCTGAATCACTGATTACCTTCTAACAACTTACAGTCTACGATAATTGAAACCCACGTGAATCTCCTCCAGGGACGTCGCTAGTGGAGTGTGAAAGGGTGCGCAAGCACCCCATAAAAAATCGGAGCAACCCTTTCCGCACCCCAAAGGGCAATTTATTAAAAAAAAATACAACAATTTCTTGGATGTGAAAAAACTACGTCCCTTAGTGTATCATTATGGATGTGATGAACAATACTACTACTACTACTACTACTACTACTACTAATAATAATAATAATAATAATAATAATAATAATAATAATAATATTATTATTATTATTATTATTATTAATAAACAGTGTATAGTATGCGCGTAAGTGCATAAGAGAAGATTTGGATCTTTTATGTACTACATTTTTACAGCTCGCACCCCATCTGCACCCCCCTTGCTCTGATCCTGGCGACGTCACTGATCTCCTCATGTTAAACCATTGTGTCAGTCCACGTGTAGGCCTATTCGAAAGATCTTTTCCATACTCACTCTGTCACTTGTGAAGAACTATTATAAGTTATTTATTCTTTTTTATTGTGTTTAAATATTCATAAGATACGATGGCTACTTTTAACTGTGTGAAGTTAAATTACAGCATATTCTTTTCTATTTTTTTTTATCGTGAGGTCAACTAGATGAAATAATCCAAGATTGGAGCAGATTAGCGTTGCTCTGGAACTGGAGAAAGTATCATTAGAGAATTTTGCAGGAAAACAGAGTGGGTTTGGAATTTAACGTGTTACATCAGCTGCTTGTTTATGAGGATGACGAGAATATGTTAGGAGAAAATTCACAAACTATTAGGGAAAACACGGGAATTTTACTTGAAGCAAGTAAGGAGATAGGTTGGGAAGTAAATCCTGAAAAAAAAAATATATATATAATTATGTCTCGTGAACAGAACATAGTACGAAATGGAAATATAAAAATTGGAAATTTATCAGGTGGAAAAATTCAAGTACCTTGGAGCAACAGTAACAAATGTAAATGACACTCGAGAGGAAATTAAATGTAGAATAAATACGGGAAATGGCTGTTATTATTCGATTGAGAAGCTTTTATCATCCAGTCCGCTTTCAAAAAAGCAGTCATATTATTGGTGGTTGTGTATGGTTGTGAAACTTGGTCTCTCACGTTGTTAAGGATGTTCGAGAATAAGGGGCTTAGGAAAATATTTCGGGCTAAGAGGAATGAATTTACAGGAGAATGGAGAAAGTTACACAAGGCAGAACTGCATTCATTGTATTTTTCACCTAACATAATTAGGAACATTAAATCCAGACGTTTGAGATGGTCAGGGTATATAGCACATATAGGTGAATCCAGAAATGTATATGGAGTGTTAGTTGGAAGATCTGAGTGGAAAAGACCTTTGGAGGGGGGGGGGCAAGACGATGTAGATGGAAGGATAATATTAAAGTGGATTTGAGGGAGATGGGATATGATAGTAGGGGCTGGATTAATCTTGCTCAGGATAGAGACAGATGGTGGGTTTATGTGAAGGTGGCAATGAACCTCCAGGTTCCTTGAAAACCATTTGTGAGTAAGTAATATAAACCAGACTTTTTTTACACTACTTAAATTTCAGTGTTTCTCATGACATTCTGCACCTGGCAAGTATGTGCAAATGTTTCTATGCAAGATGTAACATACGACGGGAATACCACTCCAAACTATCTTATGAACTGAAGGCGAGTAAAGTGCTCAATAATGTGCTGATTTAGTATAGGACTACCGGTGACAGGTCCAGCATTTCGAACTCGTAAGGAAAAATGTATAATTGGACAAATACACTATATTCATGGTACAGCTTAGTGTTCTGTTACATGATGTGCAACTCTTTGTAAGGACGTATATGAAACAGTATGTTTTTTTTTTTTTTTTTTTTGTTTACTGAATAAGATTTAGTTAATGGAAACTTTAAATTTTGCCATTGACAATCATATTTTTGTGGATCCATATCAATTCCAGCACTACAGTATTTATGCTGCCACCACCACCATCGGTGCAATAAATTTAGGTGAAACTTCGGTATCCCTCCACACTACATACAGGTGAGAAAATGTACTTAAATAATTTTCACATTTGTCGGCCTCATATCACTTAAATTATCCCCTCAACTAACCCACTAACCTTGTCACATACCTCGGCTTAATGTCACTTAGCTGTCTCCTAATTTAACTCATAAAGAAACTTAAATCAGACATCAGTCCCATGTGTGGTATGGGGCGATATCGAAGATTGGCCTAAATTTATATAGGTCATTCATTATATAGTGAAACTTAGTTGCACGTAAGGGGAAGAAAAAAGTGGATTGAGATGTATTCCTCCCAAGCTATGCTTCCACTTGCAGCTAGCTAGCTAGTTCACTTACCCCCACCATAAGTTCTTACTCTGAGCTACGACGCACGCATTCATTTGGTTCCACGAGATAACGAATGACCTATAGCTTCTATGTTTTTTTGACTTAAATGCACAATACCGGAGTGGTCGTATGGTAATTGTGTAGAAGACGCCAGCTGTTCACATATGCCACTTTTGAATTACCGGTACTCTTACATCTCGTAGGCATTAATGTTGACACACTGATACTTGTATCTATTATTAAATTATGGTTTATTTAACGACGCTCGCAACTGCAGAGGTTATATCAACGTCACTGGTGTGCCGGAATTTTGTCCTGCAGGAGTTCTTTTACATGCCAGTAAATCTACTGACATGAGCCTGTCGCAATTAAACACACTTAATTGTCATCGACCTGAGCCGGGATCGAACCCGTAACATCGAGCATAAAAGGCCAGCGCTATACCAAGTACGCTACCGAGGCTGACTCGTATCTATGTTTCTTATGGATTATGTTGGTTTTTGCATAATATAGAAGACGCTGGGGATACCGAGGAGCTGGCCCCTGTTCTAAGTCTCAACTGTATTGTATATTCAATGAATATGGTCTTTGCAGGTAGAGGAAGCATTAATATACAAATATATAATGTCATTTTAGTACTCACCTTATGTCTAATTCGCTGTCTTCATTCGTACTGTTGAATTGTCAATGTGATGTTTTGAAGTAATAAAAGACTAATAACCTATACGGATATTGTTCGTAAAATTTAAACTGAAATCATTTCCGAATTACATGAATCGATAAATGTTATCGACAATTGAAATTGGTTGAAATATTTTATCGCAGGTATGTAGTGTAAAGAATTTTGAGATCGAATTTTTCAGTGGTGTTGTGGTCCAATGATCAGATGAGAGACTACTAACCAGAAAGTTTCTGATAAATTCCCGTTGGTTCCAATGTGGAAAGTACAGAGCGTTCGTGTCACGCTTGATCTGAAGAACGCGGGCGGAAGTGCCCAACTGAGGCTTTCGGCAGAGCCGCTATAACGTTGTAGTTGCTGTCAAGGACGTAGCCGCGTTGACCGAAGGCAGCCGAATGATTCTCACCAGCGCGAGGGTAGGGGAAGACTGCGAACGCGCGATATTGAAAGACTAGTCAGCTCTGTATCAACAAGCGATTATTATTATTATTATTATTATTATTATTATTATTATTATTATTATTATTATTATTATTATTTCATGAATGAATTCATGTGAGAGAAATTCAATGAGTGTTTTCCGTTGGAGGGAAAAATGCTTATTGGAATAATAAACGTACTTCTTTGCGTCAAATATATTTATTTACATCTTACATTTTGGAGGAACAAACAAACTACTTTCATAGAAAGCTAACAACGCGTTCTTTTCATAACAAGTTCACGAATATTTACGTTAATTTCTTTACTCGTCGTTAACCGAAAATAATTATGCAAGTATTTATCCGACATTCTGCTACGAATATGAGACTTTGTTAATTTCATTAATTAAAATGCGGCTTCACAAATATAAGTCGTCGCGAACAGTGAAAACGTATTTGTAACAAAAGCACCTAACGTAGAAAATCGTTCTTGCCTGAAAACTGCGCCTTGATTCTTTTATGCGAAGGATGATCGTTATTAGGGTCTACGCTCTTCACTCATAATTTTTTTAATTTAAGATGTTAAACGTAAAGAATACACTATTAATCGCGGTTCAACTTAACGACATTCACCTAAAATGTACGCAAGAGTAATAGCATAAAATAAATACAGAATGGTCATATCAACTCTACTCCGTTGAACACAATGAATGCGCTTTGTTTATATTTCTCTGCTTATATATTGCTTCTAGGCAATAGAAGGGGTTGCGTTTAGTTTGTAATCTCCTTCACCGCTTATTCCTACCCATGAATCCCATGTTTTCGCGTAATCTTCTGTCCGAACCCCGTAGCTTGTTTTTAGATTCGTCTTCACAGAGCAGCGCCGCTCGCATTTACATGGTCCGCGCTCTGTTCGCTACAAGAACCGAAGATACCTCGCCTTTCGGTACGCGGCTCCTGGGAGAGCCTCGAATCTGACTGTCGGAACCTCTAACACCGAAAAAGCCTGTCCGGCACCCCTGCTGTAGAGCGCGAGATAAAACGCGGTATTTTAGATCCGTAATTTCCGTCGTATTGCACTCATAACTTTCATTAATTAATGGCATACACACAAGCGTCATTTCATTTCACTAGCCTGTGTTACAATAGTGCTGAAAGCGGTGTCCATTAGCATTCAGACATTCCCGACATATTTTGATGAAAGTTCACACCTGTGGAGTAACGATTAGCGCGTCTGGCTGCAAAACCAGGTGGCCCGAGTTCGAATCCCGGTCGGGACAAGTTACCTGGTTGAGGTTTTTTTCCGGGGTTTTCCCTCAACCCAATTTGAGCAAATGCTGGGTAAGTTTCGGTGCTGGACTCCAGACTCATTTCACCGGCATTATCACCTCCACCTCATTCAGACGCTAAATAACCTGAGATGTTGATACAGCGTCGTAAAATAACCTACTTAAATAAATTTTGATGAAATTTGTATTCACACGCAAAAGTTCTTCTTTCGTTATCTTTCTAATTTCTCTTCTTATATTGTCTTTGAATTCATTGATGATGTGTGGGTTATTTGTATAGACTGTATTTTTAGGGTTCCACACAATCGCACGCTGTAAGATCTGGGGAACGTACGGGCCATAAACCTGTAGAAATAATTCTGTCATCAAAACCTCCCTTATAGCCTCCAAAGAAACGTCTGCAGTATGGGCTGTGGCAGAATTTTGTAGAGTATGCATGTTGTCTGTAATTATCGGATAACTGTTAAAAAAAACCATGTATTTGCATATGATACCTCTCTGAATTTACAATACAGTACCGTACCTTAAAAAAAATTTGGTCCTATTACTCGATTTGCTGTTACGGTACACCACACACCAATCTTTTAATTATGCAGGGGGAACCAAGTGAATTAATCGCGGATTTTCTGTGCACCAGAATCTTTTGTTTTGTGAACATACATAACCACGTAAATGAAACCATGCCTCATCAGAGAAAATGATTAAATGTGGATTAACAGTATCATCAACAATGTTTTGTAAACCCCAGTTACAGATATTCACTTGACTGTCGTTGTTATGTAGCCGTAATTTTTGGACTACAATAATACTGTAAGGTCTCAATTTTTAAAGTTTAGTAGCCATATGGGCTGAAGTTTTCGATACACCTACTTCTTGTGCAACACGACATAAAGATTTATTAAGATAACATTCAAGTTATGCACCAACATAATCAAGTTTTGCCTCTGTTTGAACCCTTCATTTTGGCCTACAAATTTTAGAGTTCAGTGATCCTGTTTCTCTTACTCTAATGACAAGGTTTCAAACTGTACCTCTATTTGGAGGTCGAATATCGGATAATTTCTCTACAAATTGCCTACACACTTGTTGGCATGAATCTGCTTTGACACAAGTTTTGTACATAAATATTCGCTGTTGTAGAGTAAACTTTTCTGTCGGTATTTCACTTATTTAAACAACTAATTTAATGTGCAGCACAAACACTTAAAACGTATTTAAAATAAGTACACAAGTACATATGTCATCTATCACTAACATCTCCAACTGTACTAAGTTGTGGCAATGACCAGTAACATACAGGCGCATGCAGCCTTGAAGCATGAACCAAGCAGTGTTTGGGATCTTTCTGCTTTCTTCAGATCAAGCGAACGCACTGTATAATTAATATATATATATATATATGTATGTATGTAAAAATTAAATTATGGTTTATTTAACAATGCTCGCAACTACAGATGTTATATCAGCGTTGCCGGTGTGCCGGAATTTTGTCCCGCAGGATTTCTTTTACATTCCAGTAAATCTATTGACATAAGTCTGTCGCATTTAAACACACTTAAATGCCATCGACCTGGGCCGGGATCGAACCCGCAACCTCGAAAACAGAAGGCCAGCACTATACTGACTATGCTACCCAGGCCGACTGTATGTATGTAATGTATGTATGTATGTATGTATGTTGACATAAAATGCAGGAAAGGTAGTAGAGAGTAGTAGAAAGTGAGAAGAAATGGAGAAAAAGAGAAGAAAAAGGTAGATTAAAGAGAAAATAGAAGAGATATTTATTCCCCACCCCCTTTACTTTCACAATTCCTTAAGACAGTTGAGGTCATGCATATGTGAAAATCTGGCGGCTCTGGTATTGTGCACTTGTTTCGTTTTTCCTTTGTACTGCGTAATACTAGATAAAATTTGTTTTCTAGTCAGCAAATTTAGGGTTTGATTTTTGGCTACAGTCTTGTTAGACTTTATAAAATTTTTCGAAGTGGTTCTGCTGTGATATGAAATTATATTTTATCAATTTAAAAATGTTAACTTGGCACCTGTGTTGGCCTATTATTTAAAAAATATTCCCAGAGAGAATGGGGTGGTCAATATTTTATACAGGAATTTTCAATTAAACTAATTTTAATTTAAGTATTTTAGCAGTATAATATAATATTGGGTTATATGTACTTTCTGAGCATGACTTCATACTTGCAGGTTCCAGAAGAGTATGTTTCAAAAGAAATATTTGATGCTGTTAGTGTTTACATTATTCCAAAACCACAACTGCAGAGGAGTATTCTTACTGTGTGAGTATTTGTTTTTATAACCTTCCTTCTTTGATCAGGCACATAACGTGATTCTTCAGATTGTGTTAATGTTCGTTAATATGCAGGTGAAATGCACCAGTATGTGTTAAGGCAAAATTTCGACGACATTAAAATTTAATGGTATTTGAGATATCAAACAATTTTAGTAGAAATTATGATTGCCGAAGTTTACGATAATCAAAGCTCTACAATAAAATATTTTTAGGAAAAAAAAGTTAGTACAGCTTATTGACTGACTCCCTTGCAAATTTCTTGCTGAATCCAATTAACTCCAAAACCCTGTGAAATAAATTTGGTGTAGCAAGTAGTTTATAATAATTATATGCTGTCTGAATTAGTTTGTACTTTACTGCTTATATAAATGTAAAACGTATGAAATTAATAGTGACTGGGGAGGGGAAAGAGGGAGACAGAGGTGGAAGTTAGAGTGCATGTGCATGTATGTGTGTGGTTTTTTACACACTAGATTTCTGTATTTAAACCTCTTGAGAAGGAATTCATGTTAAGAATGTTTAATATCTTCAAGACTCATACATTAAGCCAGGTTCCACCTATTGGTAAATATCACAGTACTCCACATTACTGGTACCTTAGGTTATTGATACAGAAACATTTACTTGGGTAATGTCTGGATAAGTAATACAGTTGGCATTGAAACCTCTCATTTTGTTAATACACGTTTGTGTGCTCTTAATAAAGTGTTATTCTGTATTTGTGGTAGCAATTTTTGGGTAATTATGCAGTATTCATCATGATCATTGGCTCGACAACCCATTGAGGGTTCTAGCCTTCCTCAGTATTTTATTCCAGCCGTCTCTACTTCTGGCCTTGACTGTCCACATTCGTGCACCAATAAAGTTGGCATCTTCGTATACATTATCCTCCCATCTGCTCCTTGGTCTTCCTTTGGATCTGCTTCCTCCAGGATTGGATGTAAAGGCTCTTTTAGCGGGTCTAGTATCGTCCATTCTTACCAGGTGTCCAGCCCATTGCAATCGACCAATTTTAATAACTGTTATAATATCTGGCTCCTTAAATAGATCGTATATTTCTTTATTATATCTAATTCTCCATTCATTATTTATTTTGACAGGTCCATAAATTGCTCTCAGAATTTTCCTCTTGAAGATACTAAGTCTTCTGGTGTCCTGTTTGTTCATAGTCCAAGTTCCCGAGGCATACGTCAACACCGGCCTAATAAGCGTCTTATATATTCTTATTTTAGTTGAGTTGGTTAAGAATTTTGATTTAATATATTTCAGTAATCCAAAGTAACATTTATTATTATGCAGTATTATGGAGGAAAATGTCTCTTCATAATGCAGTGTGTAACTCAAAATCTCCAACCCCATTTCATCTATTGTGAAAACCACAGATCTCATTATTGATTGTTTGTTTTCAGTAATGTTCTAGGTTATAAGATCACAGGATTTCCTGTGAGGATAGACAATACGAAGTATGCTCGAAATGCATACTATTTCAATTTGTGCTTTGTGTGTGATGCTTGGGCTCGAACTGTGCAGTATGAACCAGTCGTTAAGAAGTTGTCAGAATATCTGGTGAGTATATTTTTGGGTTAATGTTGTTAAACTTATTATAGCTATATTTTACACTAAATGTGTTTAAATTTTGCTTAATATTTCTACAATTATTGTTCATTTTTCTTTACCGAGTAAAGTACCACATTTTCGCTTTAATATTAATTAGGATTTTCTCTGTTTTCACTGAACTCTCACATTAAAAAATTCACCTAACAATCATGTCTTAAATTAAAATTCGCGACTGCAATACTCCATTGCACGAAAAGATGGGTGTACTTCATGAGTAGTCATGTCTTTCAGTATCACTTTATGAACTTGGAAAATGTTTCTTCAAAACTAAGAAGAGTAAAAAGTAATTGACAAGTGTAATTACAATCCTTTTGTTTCATTAGGTAGCTGAGTTAACAAGCACAGTGTAATGAGCAACGACTAAACCAAAATTTCTGCATAATTGAATCTTGGAAGATCTGAAGGATGAACCGTATTTATGACTTTAATTACATGCGTAATATTTATTGATTTCAACTGGCATAGTCCCAAGGTAATGAGGACGAGTCATGATCCAGAATTGCTGTCAGGCATGGATTTGAATCAATTACATGGTTACTTCGGAATATGTATTATATGACTTGAGAATTCTCAACACACTACTCAATTTCAGAACACACACACTCTTTGACTCCACACTACACCACACAAACACACCCTCACAGGAAACAAAACAAGAGGCGCCAAGACCAACAACGACCAGTTCTGAGGATGACCCATAATAGGACGAAACATGTAATCCAGATACGATAGAATTTAACACAAGAAAGTCATATAATACATATTCTGAAGTGATACAGTGTTAAAAGTTGTGTAATCAAGATGTATATACATGGTTACGTTTTTCTGAGGTTTTTCCACTGTAAGGCAAATGTCAGGTATTCCTATGATGAATCCACGAACCAAATACTATTTCACTGTTACAATTCTCACTGATGCTAGACAGCTGTATAGTTGATACAGCACTGTTAAATGTAGAATTCAAAATATTTAATTTAATTTTTATAAAAAAAGTAAATATGTTACAGAAATATTCCATTTCTCGCGTTTATGGCTTAAAGAGCTTGTCACATAAATCGTTTAAATAGGGTACTTCTCTACTCTGTGAATGTTTTCGCTGTTATTATGAGGAAAAGGGAACATGGCTCTTCCTATCATAATAAAATTCATAGGCTATGATCTAATATAAAAACAGAAAAATGACACAGTTTTTTGGAGCTTTGTGTCTGTAGAATCTTAGTCACCAAATATCAGTGATTGACTCATTTAATATAATGAAAATAAATCTAAATGCTTACAGAATATTAGTTTGAAAACTTAAGAGAAAGAGACTGTGAGGAAAAGTAAAACAGAGATAATATGAGAATGCCATTTAGTTGATTCAGAGGGTCTTATTGTATTTAATTGGATCAACTCTTTGATGTTACGATTTAGCCTAATTAATTTATGTGAAATGACAATACTGAACCTCTTGAGAGGGAAACTGTTAGTGTTCTATATAAAGATATAGGCCTAATTCTTGCTGGAAAATATTTCTTAACTTCTTATACTTTTTAAACTTAAAGTTTGTCATTTCTCTCTTCCAGATGACAATGGAACAGGAATCTGGTTTCCTATCCAAAGAGAACAAAACAGAAAGTGAAAAAACCAGGCTCCCAACTATGCTAAAGCAAATTCTAGAAGACTTAAATTCTCACAGAATGAGCACGGTCATTGGTGAGTTATAACTTGCTTGTAATTAATTATCAAGTTTTGAAAACGTGGTAGGATAATTCATGAAGCCAAGCTGCACAGTATTTTGTAGTCACATGAATAAAAATATTCCACATGCCAAAATCTGGGCTGCTGAATTTTTGGACCCTCTATTAGAACAGCACATTGGTTTTCACTTCTGAAATTAAGTACCATGTATTATTGTTGTTGTTATTATTAATTATTATTATTATTATTATTATTATTATTATTATTATTTTACCAATAATTTTAAAGACATAATAGATGCATTTCAAGTTGCTTAACAATTTAATTTCCACTTTACTTGCAATCACTTTGGTACAGTTATAGTGTTTTGAATTAACTTTACAGAAGGTACCACAACAATGCACCTAAAAGTTGTGAAAGTTGCGTCAGACCCACCCCATGTATCGGATCATCATGTTCCCATTTTCATCGTGGACCAGAATCTGTACCGGGAACATCAGTGGGACCTCACAACGCAGCAGGTTTACACATTTTATTGATTTTAAGTGTGTAAAAGATATGTAAATAATTTTAATTTCTATTATTAAATATATCCTTAATTCTTCTTTATCACTTTAATTTTCAAATTTTACAGATAAGCAGTCATAGTTGGAATGAAAGATAATTTCTGTTTTATCTATATTAAAATTGATGAAACTAAATTAAGAACTGAGTAATTGTGTATTCAGTTTCTTCCTAAATGTGTGGTGAAACTCTAAATTTAACAAAAAAAAAAAAAAAAGCAGAGCAGAGTATACTTGAGTCATTAAAAATGTACTACTATACCGACTGTGCTACCCAGGCCGACTGGTTCATTTTAAATGTAGCTCAAAGTGACATCTGATAATGAAATGTACAAAATAATAAAGCATTTATTATACTGTGAAGGTGAACATATGTCAGTAATATAGGCCTACTGTGTAATAGAATGTTCATGTAAGTTAATAGAAAAATAAATTATTTCTTATTTCGTTTAGGTACTTCCCTACATAAATGGTTTCAACCACGTTGCAAAAATTGCAGCTGAGGCTGATGTGGAGAACAATCTGGTTAAAGCTTGTGTTCAGAATCTCGTGTAAGTAATCTATGCTTTAGCTGATAGCTTTGTTCTTAATAGTAGAAATAAAACTTCTCTTATTATACAATACCTCCATATGTTCGCAGAGGCAAAATTACACATCTTTGTTACTTATTATTTCACGATGTTGCTATAACATTTATTTGAACGTGGTTTCACCAATCAATAGGAATACATAAGAATGGACACTTGAGCGAAATTTTCGGCTATGTTTTTTTTGTGCACATGCGCTATGTTAGCATTTGATTTCACTTTCAAATGCTACAGGTCAGTATAGTCGAATACCCGCTATTGGTGGAAAGGCAATTTCTATTCACTGGCAAGTTTACTAAAAGTATTTCTGCTGTCCATTTGCTGATGTGATATCAGCACCAACTTAGAAAAATGGGCAGAACTTCACTCTGATGTAGGTGCAGTCAGTTTGAAAATCATTGAAATAAGTCACTGCTACATCAAAGGTACTAACGCACGTATCCATTCTTATAATTACCTATATCGTCGGCTTAGAGTGTAAACCTGCTAACCGCCAAAAAGAAAATTTTACAAGAGAAGCATAAAACTGAGTTTAAATTAACTCTGAAACTTTAGGACCAAATCCAAAGTACAGATGGGTGAATATTCTGAAATGGGCAAATATGAATAACAAAACTGGAAAAAATATATTGTATTAAATTGTGTACTTTTTTCTCACATTGGTTACATTTGCTCCTATTATTGAAGATTCTGGTATCAGTTGAGCTTAAAAAAATTTTTATGTGAGATTTTCTAATTTAAAAAAAAAAAAACCAAGGGATTGGTGTTATCTTTCCCTTACAGCCCATTGTTTAAGGTATCTTCTAAACCTCTGTACTTCAGATTTCACTTGTCTTCAAACATTTCTTTTTTCACGATCAGTCATATCTGCTATTGTCTTTCTTTTTTTTATATTCTTTGCCATAGTCCCTTTTTTTCTGCAACTCCTCTTCAGTCATATTTGCCCTCTGCCTACGTATCTTCTCCCTTTCATATTTCCTATTTTCATCATCAGACTTTTTTTCTTTCCTATAAACAATGACATGAAATAATATTCGAAGTTACTTTATCCACCAGTATTTAATAATTGCATGTTAAATGAAACCTCAGTCCCACAATAAAGGGACCGACGTTACAGGGACCGTTGTTACAAATTAGTATAATTTCCGCAATAGTTCTGACAAAATAAATCGTTAAAAATATCATGGAGGTTAGATTTTTTTAGTCGACAAACATTGTAATGTTTTGCATATACTACGAAAGTTTAATACAATATACAAACTATATTTAATGCCACCTGGGACCTGTGTTACCAATAGAAAACATAACATTCAGTCATCAGTGATGATTTTTGTATTTTTCAATAAAATAAATTCCGACAATGGACGAAAAGTTTTTTAATTGCTGCCATGTTGACCTCTCATCACTACAGACCGTTAAAATTTACCACATGAAGCAAAATTGTCTTTTGTGTAGCTTTCGAGGGACCGGCGTTACGAAATTTTTGGGGACAAACTTTATGTTAAAGTTGTGTCCTTTCAGAATTAAACAACAATTCCTGTCTTTCATAAGTATTTTAACTATTTATTTTTATAATCTTGGCCGAGGAAATCAAATCAAATCGAAACATTCCGAGAAAACCTTAGTAAAACAGAGTAAAATGTAGTTTGGGACATAGGGACCGTAGTTACATTTTGACATTTGGACGTTATTTTTTAATTATAAATTTTAAAATTAATTCTTTTATGCTTTGTTTCCAACTAAAACATGTGAGAGTTAGTTAATTAAACGCAAAAGTAATCAGTTAACATTGTCAAGAAACTCCTTAAATCAGCCGGGACATACATTTACCCATTTCAGAATATTCACCCAGATACAAATGCCAACTGTACTGTGGATTTGGTCCTAAAGTTTCAGAGTTAATTTAAACTCAATTTTTTGCTTCCCTTGTAAAATTTTCTGTTTGGCAGTTAGCAGGTTTACACTCTAAGCCAATGATATGCTGGTTTCATTGTAATTAATTTTGTCTCAGGACACTAAACTTGTATGTTTTAATCATAAGTTAGAATTTATAATTAATATTGTATTGTTTACAATTGTTTCATTGTTCAATTAATTGGCACACTTTTAAATATGAGAAGCTGATCGTATATGAGGGAATAAAAGTAATGACTTACTTGTAGTTAACCTGTTACTCCAACATCTACAAGTAAACTGTGAATGACCATTAAAATCTGAATCAGGATTGCGGCTTGTGGGGTCCAGTTTGTAAGATTCAAGAGAAGTTGAATACTTCAGACAGTATACCAATTTGTTGTAGTCTTGAAGTGCATAGGTTTGATCAGGAGAAGAGACAAGTGCCTCTTCCTTTTATCACACCTTTCAGAATGGCACTCAGCATCCTGTGAAACAAAAAGAGAACATTTTCTACTTCAGGGAAATGACATCAGATAGTAATAGTGATCATTCATCTCCTGATGTCCGGATTATGAAATCATAATTACTTTCTCTTTAATATGCGAAGGTTATCAGAGATAATTACTTACTTACTTACTGGCTTTTAAGGAACCCGGAGGTTCATTGCTGCCCTCACATAAGCCCGCCATTGGTCCCTATCCTGAGCAAGATTAATCCAGTCTCTACCATCATATCCTACCTCCCTCAAATCCATTTTAATATTATCTTCCCATCTACGTCTCGGCCTCCCCAAAGGTCTTTTGCCCTCCGGCCTCCCAACTAACACTCTATATGCATTTCTGGATTCACCCATACGTGCTGCATGTCCTGCCTATCTCAAACGTCTGGATTTTATGGTCCTAATTATGTCAGGTGAAGTATACAATGCGTGCAGCTCTGTGTTGTGTAACTTTCTCCATTCTCCTGTAACTTCATCCCTCTTAGCCCCAAATATTTTCTTAAGAACCTTATTCTCAAACACCCTTAATCTCTGTTCCTCTCTCAAAGTGAGAGTCCAAGTTTCACAACCATACAGAACAACCGGTAATATAACTGTTTTATAAATTCTAACTTTCAGATTTTTTGACAGCAGACTGGATGACAAAAGCTTCTCAACATAATAATAAGAGGCATTTCCCATATTTATTCTGCGTTTAATTTCCTCCCGAGTGTCTATCAGAGATAATTACTTAAAATAAAAGTTCAGATATGTTCTCAAGAAAAAATGTTGAAGATTGTTGTGGTGTGAGCAACAATTGATGTAATATTTATCTATTGGAATCCGTAAAGGGTGTTTGTCATAGATATAAGCCTGATCCTATGTCAACCACTTAAAGAGAAAATTAAAATCAGATTTTTATTATGTAGTGTAGATTTTGTCTCAATATAATGGTATGTTTCGATCCACTATCAACTTATACCACACTCACATCTGTATATTCAGTAATTATTTAATACAGATTTTGTCTGAATTTTGTGACGTGTTGCTGTTGACTGTATTTATAAAACATTAACCCTTAGAAGCCGGAAGACATACCACTATTGCACGCAAATGTCTAACTGTTAACCAGGGATTCGTATACCTGCATAATCTGGTAAATTCGTGTTGGGTTTGTTAGCCGAGCGGTTTAAGGCACACAAGATATGTCCGGCCAGCATATCGTGCTTAAGATCACAGGTTCACATCCCAGCCACTGCAGTCAATTGAGCCTGTGGTAGAGGATAGTGAGGGCCCATGTAAAACAATCGGTGTAATGGTATGCATGGAAGCTGATGGGGTTTCAGTTGACTGTAGTTGAAATGATTTTGGTCCTTTTTTTAAGAAAAAAAAAACAGAAAACAAAAAAATTATATTGTTTTAATCAAGTGCAATATCCTTAATGTTATATAAAATTAAAGAATATCAACGTATTTTATATATAACACACAATTTATAACATATTATATCACATCATGACCATAATACTAGATTAGACAGCATTTCGGAAGGCGGTTATCTGCTATATGCTGTAGCATATGTGACATCACAAGCTTGTACAGTAGAACCAATCGGAATCAGTCTATAACAAGTACTTCCCGAGTATGTTTGTTCACATGTGACTGTTTCAATACACTGAATAAATAAAACTAACATTTACTGCATGTGTGTAAGATAAATAAATGGAAGAAGAGACTGTAAAAAGACAAATATTGCAAGGCAGATGCGGAAAATAGTGTTTAAGATGTGTAATTATTTAAAAAACGCTGACGAGCAGAATGCTGCCGATCATCTTGATGCTGGTTGCAACGTTGCCAATGCGCAAGAAAAGACTTCAGAAGCATGTGGTGTGGGATTGAGAATCGTGCTAAGAATATTGTTGGTGAAGGAAAGAGGGTTTGTTTGGTGTCATGCTTACAGTAATCAACGGCTAAGATAATTATTATCTTTTGATAATTTAAATTCTCTCCTGCGCTATTTGTATTGCACTTGGTGTGAAGTACGATGTGGCAATGTTGTACGCTGCCTTGCTCTCTCTATCTGTCTCTCTCGACGCAAACGCTAGCAGACTACCGCCTTTCGAATTGCTGTCGACTCTAGCTGGCCACTATGTATGTATGTATTTATTTACACTGCAAGTGGGCAAGCACCCGGTGGCAGTGGTATATACAATATTAACAATACACAGTTAAAATGATAAGCAGTACACAATAAAATTTACAATACATAATACAATTTACAACACATATACAATTTTATACACAATATAATAAGAATACACAATACAATTTAACACAATAATAATAAAACATAAAATAAAACACTTACTTTTACAACACAACCTACATAATTATGTATAGGTCTTACATAAGTTTCAATAGTCTTTCACTTTACTCTCATCTCATTTCCTGTAGTGGCACTATGACGCATTTCACTGACACTTTAGCACACATTTCACTGACACTCTGTAACACATTTCACTGACACTATAGAACACATTTCATTGACGCTATAAATTATCACTGATCGGAACTGTTCCCTGCACTGTAAAACCATAACTTCACTGACTCACCTCGCTTCACTGATACAACAGTTCGAATAAGTCAAATAATTGCATTCTTATGCATACTTATAAACAGAACTACATTTAAACTAAACATTTCTAGTCTAAGGCCCTCTTACACGCTATTTTTAAATAATTTACAATTCAAACCAAGGAAGTAAACTCGTAAGGCTAGATAAATACATGTCACCTTAAAAAAATTAAATGTTGAATGTCACCTTAATTTTAATTTTGACTTTATACACAACTCTTTAAATTATTTTTGAATCTCCTTAAGGAAGGACAGCCCTCAAAGACCGCTGCAGGTAGGTCATTCCAATCATTTATAGTTCTGTTTAAAAATGAGAATTTACCTACATCCGTTTTCTGTTTCCTACATTTGATTTTAAAATCATGATCGTTCCTACCATAGTACGTTGGCTTTTCTAACCGAGCCGTTATGTCTACCCATGCTTTCTGACCTAGATGTGCTCTATACAGTGATGTTATTCTAGTTTTCCTACGTCTGTTTTCCAAAGTTTCCCATTTAAGTTCTTTTATCGTATCGTTCCCATCTTCTCTTTTACCTTTAACAAATTTAGCTGCCCTATACTGGATTCTTTCTAAGGAATTTATCTGATATATTCTATAGGGATCCCAACACGTAGTTCCGTATTCCATTAACTGTCGCACTAATGTTAGATATGCTATTTCCCTCGATTTGGGGCTAGCCTTTCTCAAGATTCTCATAATAAAGTGAAGTGCCCTCCATGCTTTGCCTGTAACATTATCAACATGCTCTCCCCAAGAAAGTTTGGAGTTTAAATACACTCCTAGGTATTTACAACATTGTTCTTGCGGAATTACAACACCACTGAATTCGTAATTAAGACTAGTTTCCTCTCGGGTTTTACAAAATGTTATAGATTTACTTTTAGAACCATTTATTTTCATCCTATGCTTTAACGCCCAGTTGTAAATGTTATTCAAGTCAAATAAATGTTATTCAAGTTATTATATAATGGATGCATGGCTCCTAAGGGTTAAACACTATGAATTGTAATTCTAAAATTGTTTGAAGTATTGAGTCCCAAAATTTATTTAAATGTAATTGCCATTTTTTATTGCATATGTGTAAAAAATAAATTTGATGAAAGTTATGTAATTTATTAGGTTAGGTAGGAACTCTTATGAGGTGTCTTATTAGGCGAGCTCTCATCAGAGATTGGTGGCTTTTCCCATGTTAACTACATATCTGTCTCTTAAGGGAGTAGTGGCTTGTCCATAGGACTATAGGATTAGACAGAACTTTGCTGTGCTAAGGGTAACCTGCCAGGAGTAAGGTTAGCAGCCTAATTGAGATATAAAACAGACACAATGAGCATTAAAGAAGAAGATACGAAAATGAGAAAAAATTAATTTATAATGGTATTTGTAATGTAGGTTGTTTGTGTAATAAATATTACAAAATAACAGGACTGAAAGGAAATCTGTGGAAACATATACTGTTAAATTTTTTAATATTTAATTTAATGATGCTATTTCAATTGCACAGTTATCTATAGTATGGAACACAAGAACGTGTGCTTGAAGTTCTACCAGTTCCCCGCACCACTCTACACCCCATCACCTGGCAGTGTTGTCACATTATGCATCATGCCTTTAGTTGCCTACTTCGTCTCGAAGCGAGAAGGTGTTGTTCTTTATAATCGTGATTTTATTAAGTTGTGATCTATGGATTACTATGAGTGAGAGAAGATAGTTCAGATAATTCTTCCGATTATGCATCTGACTCCTGCGACGAGTAAACTACTCATGCTCTGTGTTGTACTTGTGTTTTTTAATTGCTTACATTACAGAGTATTAATATGCAAATTATTTATTATGTAGGTTAGATTAGATTTTCAGAATATGAAAGCACTGTTCTGAAATTAGCCTTCAATTGTATGTTGAAAGAAAACAAAATATATTTGAATAAAGTCACATTTGAAAATTTATTCTTTCTGATTTCTATTATATATCGGTACATAACATTCCAATGGCTAATAAAATCAGATTAGATTAGATGAAAACTAGGCTATCTACTTATCATAACCTTCATAACAGGCTCCTTTGATGAATAAATTACTGAAACTCAGTGTTGTGCTTACTGTTTTTTTAATTGTTTGCATTATGAAATAATAATACTCAGATTATTTAATATATTTAATATGTATGTAATAAAATTAATATAGAATAAATTTTCAAATGTAACTTTATTCAAATATATTTCGTTTCCTTTCAACAAACAATTGAAAGCTAATTTAAGATCAGTGCTTTCAAATTCTTAAAACTAGGCTATTTATCTAAATAACCGTCATAACGTAAGTGACACGAAATACACACTTTTAAAGAATAAAGAGCACATTGGCTACACATGACTTCAGACTCATATTCTTGTGTCCCTTAGTATAGTGTCTGTGGAATCGACAGATGAGTTGTAGGATTTGCCCTGGGACTACCTGACATTCTCCTTACTAAGAAATCAGCCCAAGAAGATTCGAACCCAAGCCCAAACATCTTAGAGCACAAGTTCCATTTGCCACTCAAAACCATGCTGGTGGCTACTGTTACTTAAAAAGAACAGAAAGGGATGGTTAGGGCCTACATATCTTGGTTTTACTTTAGTACTTTAACAACACAGCTTTACTTTCCTACCAGAGGATTTTATCGCCCTTTAAAATCTGTGGTTTGGACCTGCAAAATGAGTTTCCAGTCGCTTGCATGGTAACTGCTACACCACTGAAGACGACTATCACATAAACATTGTAGAATTTCAAAATCATTTCCACAGAACTCATCTTTTTCAAAGTGATTTAAACTTGCAGTTTAATTCTGTTTCTTTTCTTTTTCTAATCGGTTATTTAACAACGCTGTATCAGCTGTGCAGTTTTATAGCTCCAGTGGGATTGGTGATAGCAAAATGATATTTAGCAAGATGAGTCCGAGGAATCGTCTTGGGATTACCAGACATTCGCCTTACAGTTATGGAAGAAAAATCCAAACAGGTAATCGATCCAAGTGGGATTCGAACTCGTGTCCAAGTGCAACCTCGGATCATGTGACATGCTCATTACTCCAAGACTATGCCAGTGCCTGTTTCTTTTTTAGATAAATGAACGTGAATATCCTGCTCTAGTATTCTTGAATTAACTTCACTAGATTTACGCAACCAGACGTGTCTTGAAGTTTTATGTTTTACCCATCATACACAAATAGAAGTCTTGCACTACTTGTCCACCTATGAGTAACTATAATGGTTTTCAAGTGACTTAGTTCATATGTTCCATCATCTTCATGGCGAGAATATTTTGTCTGAGTACATGTAATATTTAACTTACCATAATCAACAGTGACTGAGTCTTAATATTACAACTAGACAAGGTTGCTTAAGGGTGAATAGCTCGTGTTGTTTTGGGTGGCCCAAAAGCCAGAGAATCCATGAACCAAAGTCGCATGAAAATGGGTATAGTACTGGTTAACTAAAGAACCACTCGTAAGAGTTGTACCAGATTTAAGTCACATTTTTATTGTTTTAATACCATAATTACTATGTCAAAAATGAGGCTATTAGATGCAAAACTCGTCATCCAAAATTTAAAAAAAAACTGAGTTAGGCACAGTATCACATATTTGATGATGTTCATTACCGTATGGAATTTGTTTCTACATCGAAACTTGCCAATTTGCAGTTTTATGAGATCTGGAAAATCGTTATAAAATACTTAACTCGCTTAGTTCATTATAAAATTTGATAAAAGTTAAAGAGAAGTGGTGAATGTGATGGAAGAGACGAAATTTGATAGTGATAAGGAAGACAAAAGAGTGAAGAAAGTACAAGCTACGAAGAAGGGGGGCAGTAGTCAGTGAAAGAGGTAGAGATCACTGCTGGTAACGACCTGTTTGACTATGAAAAAAAATGACTAGTGAATAATGAATATTTTTAGAGTAATGAGTGACCAATATTAGTGAACTAGTAAAAGATCAAGAAAAGAGTAGTAGGAACTATCTAGTGCAGAGGTCGTCAGCACTTGCTGAAATGGGTAAAGGGTATTCGGTGCAACATAATATGCTCCATTGTGCAGCAGGCAGAGAGGGAGAGAGCATACCTGCCAGCAGCTACGGATGCACCATAGTGCAGTCTCTTATCCGCGGGTAAAAGACGCTAGCCCGAGGATTTTCTATGCTGATGACTGCTGGTCTAGTGGTACTGAATTAGATTAATATCAAGCGTGGAAAAGCTAAAATAAAAAAAGCTTTGTGTCTTAATTTATTGATTTATCCCCACTTTTCAGCAACCCTTATATTTGTTACCCATATTGATGGAAGAAATTCGTGCTATAATTTAAAAAAAAAACTTTAAAGAAAAGCATGTGTATTTCAACCATAAAAGAGCTGGATGAACTCTTAATTGTGGAAAACTTCACTACTGTCAGCAATGTACATGATTTGTATACAGTCTTATATCTTTTGCTAACTCTATCAGTCACTAAATTATTACCCAAACGCTTATTCAGAAATTTGAAACTAGTATGAATGTTAGCAAGATTTGAGTGGGGGCCATTGTTAATTTTTGTGGTATGGGGGACCATGGATTTTTATTTATGCCACTGTTTATCACATTGTCTCTTCTATGACTTTTGTAACTTTTAAGAGCACTTATCATAAGTAAATACACCTGTCTACCAAATTTTTTATATTACAACTTACATTGAAATTTACATAATACTTTTCCTGTATCAATGTTGGATTAACAGATGTGCTTTTATTGAAAGATATAACATTGTTAAACATTCGAGAGATGTCAAGAAATTGAGTCAAAAGCAATCAGTAATGTATACAGTACCTATATTTGCCACAGGCAGATCATGACTGAAATTTGCCTCATACGTTACAAACTTAAATTGCATTATGTCAGAATTTTTTACCCCGACTTACGTAATTCCATACATAAAATTTTGACAGAATTCACTCTTATGGATAACCAAATTATGAAGGCTATCTACCTCGTGTGGCATATAATCTGATTTGTAAGCACAAGTGCACCCCATTTGAAACATACCACAATGTAAGGATGAGATGCATTATAGATGATATACAAATTATTTTACCCCATTAATAAACAGTATATAATGATTTTTAATTTTATTTCAGATATTATGGAGCTGTGAAATTGATTCCAATATTTCAGTATTGTAATGTGTATGCTGCAACACCAGAACTCAAGCATCTTGCCAGTAGAAAAAAGTTCCAAGAAGAATGTTTGCTTTATGTCTCCAAAGTAGGTTAGTGGTAACCATATGGTAAAATTTAATATTACTGTAGTTCTATAATTTCTAAGAAATAAAATAATTTGAGGCTGATTTATCACTCTTTGGTTTCTAGTGCCAATAACAAAGCGCTTATTTCTGTAAATTTTTAATGATTAAAGTTTGAAAAATCTGTAGTGTGCATGGAGCTGGAGGGAGATTATGGTTCAGATTAAGAGAACTGTAAAGTTTTCTGAGTAGATATTGTTGTGAAATTTTATGTTTCATTAGTTCGAGTATGTATTATTGGAAAAGGGTAACAATGCAAGTTTGAAGTGTAGAGGAACAATGATTGATATATAATTAGTAACCTTACTGTGAAAACAATGAGGGTAGAGAAATAATCTTAATTACTATAAACATAGTGAAATATAGAACACACTTAGAATAACAGTAGTGAATACCAAAATGTGAATTAATATTTAAAGAATGGAACTCTGCAGAAACTGTGAATCCATTCAATTCATTCATTGACTTTACTGACCAGTAGTCAGAATTAATGAAGGATGGTATTGAAAACTAGTAGCAATAGAAATGTCGGTATCATAATTAACACGTCAGTACATTTGTATTTTAAGAATGTATCTCTTCTACAACTTCTATCTCTCTGTTTTTCATAGTTTAGCATCTGACTGCAATCGCATTTGTTAATTTCAGTAACATACTTTATATTATACTTAATTCATTAGTATATTTTGTCATTAGTATATGAAATGCATGATAAGTTTGGAATTAAAATTAAAACTTATGAAAAAATAAATGTAAAAACTCTGCCGGTTAATCATCAGTTGTTTAATTAAATAATGGCTTTTCCACTGCATAAGTTGCACTTTTTAATAGCAGATCTGTCAGAAGTGTTTAATATCAGTATAAATAGTTGCAGTAATGTTAGACATTAATTTTTTTAGTTGGTTATTTAACAATGCTGTATTAACTACTGGGTTATTTAGTGTTGATGGGATTGGTGATAGCAAAATTGTATTTGGCGAGATGAGGCCGAGAATTCGCCATAGATTACCTGACATTCGCCTTACAGTATTCTCTGAGATTCTGACTGATATGTAGGCTACATCTGTTATCAGGCAGTACATCTTACTTGACGATATGTGTCAGAGGACACCCACCATGGGTGGAAACACAACAATCTTGCTGTTTACACATGGGTACAATATTGAGGAGAAATTGTAGACAGTCATACATGGTACAGTCATTAAGTTCTAAGACTTGACGCCTGGAGGGTAGGCTCCCACAAGAATCTGGATCTATCACAAGATGCCACATAACACGGCGTACATTTAAACAGAACTACATCCTCCCTCAAAATAGTCTCTGTTGGCCGTTATGCACGTTTGCCAACGTTGGTATAGCTGCTGGAAGCACCGTTGAAAGATGTTGGCAGGAAGGTCCCGTATGGCTTCTCTTGTGGCAGTCATGACCTCTTCGGAAGAATGAAATCTACGCCCACGTAGGGTTGCTTTCATGCGAGGAAAGAGAAAAAAATCGCATGGTGCAAGATCAGGTGAGTACGGAGGGTGTGGAAGAACTGTCACCTGTTGTCTTGTAAGTTCCTCTTGGACAAGGACAGAGCGATGTGTAGGGGCGTTGTCATGTAGCAACAGCCAATTCTTTGTACGCCATAGCTCAGGTCGCTTACGGCGAATTGAATCTCGTAAAACGGCCAAGGATCTCTTTGTAGCGGGTTTTGTTCACAGTTGCACCTTCTGGGATGAATTCCATGTGAACAATTCCATTTGAATCAAAAAACAGTTCAAGCATCACCTTGCCTTTTGACCTGTCTTGTCGCGGTTTTTTCTGTCGTGGTGATAACGGCGTTTTCCAGGTGGCGGATTGTCGTTTCAGTTGCGGATCGTAAAGGAAACACCAAGTTTCGTCTCCAGTTATTATCCAGTTGAGAAACGTCGGATCATCGTCAGCACTACTGATGAGGTCAGCACAAATCGTCATGCAATCATCACGTTGGTCTTGCGACAGGATTTGTGGCACACTGTGCTGGGTAACACGAGACATGTTCAGGTCATCAGACAGAATTTTGTAGCAAGTACCATGGCTGACCCCTACTGTTGCTGCGATATCGTCTACCGATTGGGAGCGGTTAGCACGCACCAACGTTGCAACTTCTTGGATCTTGCGTTCAGTTCGAATTGTTTGTGGCCGACCAGTATGCACATCATCTTCCAAACTGTCTCTTCCTTGCAAAAAACGTCGGTGCCACCTAAACACAACACTGCGACTCACTGCGTCCTCACCGTAAACTTGCTGCATCATTTGAAACGTTTCGGCAGCAGTTTTGCCTAATTTCTGGCAGAACTTGATGTTTGCCCGTTGCTCAAACTGTGACATCTCGGGTTCCGATGTGCGCATTCAAATCACCGCCACAACAAAGGCCGTAGTTCTGCTTACAGTGCATGCACTCAACTGTCTCTTGTTGGGTCGAGAGACTAACTGACAAGGTATCATACCATGGCGCCACCTATGCGCTATAGTGCACCACAACGCCACTATGTGCTCAGTATTAGAACTTAATGACTGTACCACGTAAAGCACTGCATGTTAACAGTAAAAAACACGTTATACTGTTTAAGGCAGTCTGCAAATTGTTATTTTTTATATTTTACTTAAGTATTTAAACATCTTTTATGCATTACGGTACTATTTATCATTTTTAACATTGTGAAGAACATCATGATGAGTGTCTACTTGTTCCAGTCTTGTCTCACCATCTTTCGCTTGTGGCAAAGAGGAGTTAGTGTCTAATAAATACTTATAATCTTCAGATGATGGTATAGAATATGGACAAATTCATGGTCCTACAACAGAGCAGTAGTGTAGAATATTGTACGATATATAGATCATTAGCAGCTATTACTGTCAAATATTATATGAAATAGTATTACTACCATAAAGTAGGTAGTATTATAATTGTCAGAATTTTGGGAAGTGAAAATAATTTTAGGGAAATGGATATCGAAGCTCTCTCTTGCTGTAAAGTTACGGTTTCATATTCCCAACATCTGTGCTGATACTGGTTCCTTCTTTTTAAATGTTGTCTTAGAAACTATAATGGAGAGGACCAAGACAATGTTCAAATAATATCTGAAAGAGAACTCTCTTTTTGACCATGATGTTAGAAGTATAAAAATAATAACAATTTAGCCTACATAATAAGGAATTAGTGTAACAGTGATGAAATATATCTAAGAAGAAGATATGTGGAATACAATATTATTCTAGTGAGACCAAAAATATAATTTTGAACTGTTCACGGTAAAATATCAAAACAGATTTATTACCCATAAATCAAAATGCAGAGTTTTTTTTTTTTTTTTAATTATGGCAACATGCACACTGCTTGTTCCACTTAGTACAGAGAATACAACAATTTGAACTGCTGCAAGCAAAAATGTACCTCTGAGCAGGCGATATTAAGTGGAATAAAAGTTTTGATATGAGTTTAATCCTGGAAGTTCTGTAATTTCTCAGAAATATTTTCCAATTAAAAATATTAATGAGTGATGATACATTGAGTATGTGTTTTGATTTCAGAAGGTAATCCTCCAAATCTTCGAGATGTATTCATGATGTATTGCAACATGACTCATGGAACAACACTCCGAGACCTGTGTATCAGGTTCAATCCTCAAGCACTGAGAATTGACGAAAGAAAATTAGTGCAGTTTGGATTGCTGCATAAATTAATTCGTCGAGTTCATAAGGTAATGAATCTTACATTGCACACATGTTACAATGTACAGTTTGTGAGCTGTGCTGCTTATACAGTGTGCCCGTTTTATTTCTTTACTGCTAAACAGCACTTTTACTGTCCACAGCTGTACCATCAGCCTGGAAGATAGTCGCAAAAGAATTTCTTTGACAGTAACTCTTCATTACCATTAATTACAGTAGCATGCAAATTAATCCGAACAACGTAATTACTTATGCAAAAACACTCAAATGGGATAAAAAAAAGGATCTAAGACATACCTCAGTAATCTATGTGGCCTCCCTTGTTCCTAATAACTGCTCTGAGACGATTTGGCATGGATTCCACTAATTTCCCACAAATATTCTTCATTTCTTCATCACAAAACCATACACCAATGAGGGCAGAAATCATCTTCTCCTTTGTAGAACGATCCATTTTTTTGCATTCTTCTTTTGCAAATTGACCACAAGTTCTCAATGGGGTTGATGTCGGGTGAGTTGCCTGGCCAGGGGAGTACCTGAATATTCTTCTTGTTGAAGAATTCTGTAGTTTTTCGAGACGTATGGCATGGTGCCAGGTCTTATTGGAACACACCTCTGCCATCTGGAAATGATTTTTGCAGCTGGGGTACGATTCTAGTTTCCAATAAGTGAATATATTTGTCAGAATTCATCATTCCCTTGATAGGTATTAATGCTCCAGGCCCTTCATGTGTAAAACAACCCCAAAACATTACTTTGGGGGGGGTATCTGGGACCTTGTTGGAGATGAGCTGCTGTTACTTTTTCGGATCCTTTCCGTACATAAGAAACACGGTGGCCGTGGACCTCGAAATGAGACTCATCGGAAAAAAGTACATTCTTCCAGTCATTCACTGTCCAGTGTTGATGTAATTTTGCCCACATTAAGCGTTTTTTGCACATAACAGGGGTTAGCAGTTGCTTCTTAATAGGCTTATGAGCCCTTTGTCCAGCTTCCAAAAGTCTACGCCGCACTGTTGTGACGTGAATATTCGCCCCAGTGGTAGCCATTAACTCGCGGGTTAAGTCGACAGCAGTTAGTCTAGGATTTAATTTACAAACGATCATCTGCAGGTGAAGTCTTCCTTTTCCGGCCACAGTTTCCTTTTTTCTGGGGTGTGATGGATCCAGTCTCCCTGTATCGTTTTATGATCGAATTAACAGTAGCCAAACCGATGTGACATTCTGCAGCAATTTGCCTCTGTGTCATAGAAGAATGCTATGCTAATGTTATAATTTTAGACCGTTTTCGTGGAGTTGTATCCATTTGTGAAGATGATAGAATGTACACAGGATTGCAGTATTAAGTCTTCAACACAACTGAAATGCTTATAAGTACAAAACGACAGGCAAAATGTCACATATTATAAAAAAAATAACGACAGACCTTCAACAATGGAATTACACGTACTACAGGCCAACAATGACAGAAAATGTAAAAATATGTCGTGTTCAGATTAATTTGCACGCTACTGTAATTTATATAACTTCTTAAGTCCTCACATTGTACCTCTATTTTTTTAATGTGTTTTGATGGATACTTTCTTGTCATGTCTTGCAATCCTTCCTTTTCTGTTTTTTTTTTTTCAGCAATATGCATATTGTAATATTTTGAAATAATTGTAGCTAATTGAGGTTCTGACTGATATGTACATCTATTATGAGGCAGTACATCTCATTTGACGATATGTGTCAAAGGAAGAACAATTGTTTGTATACATCTGAAGCCTGATTAGTGTAATATGTACCGTAACTAGTCAGCAATGTATGTACTGGAATGGGAAAGTAACTACCCCATTATCTCCTGGCGTAGTTGCCTCATGAGTGGTGACTTATTGATGTCACTTATGAGGTTCAAACCTGTCCTCGGACAGTTGACTAAACAACAACATGCATAGTACTGTTCTTCGTTAATTTTTTAATGTCTCTGTTAAAAAAATTATTTTATTTTTTTTTACTATAAATGGAGGCTGATGATTCTTGATTCTTGTTCCTTAATTTTAGGTTATTTTCGATAATATATTTATGCTCGACCATGCGGAAATGTAGTAATTATACACCTGGCAGTAGCCCTTTAATGCACCTCATTAAATTACACCTATTCATTAAAGTTCAGGTGTTCAGCCAATGACAAGTCACCTTTGTACCATTATAAAACCGCAAGTATCGACTATTCTCGGATATGCAATCGAAAGACAATTAGCGAAAAGTCACAGAGGCTGGAAATCCAATACTGTCGCAGAAGGTTATGTTCTGTTACTATAATAATTAGCGTTAATTGTAAATAATATTCAAATAAATTCAAATTGTCATCTCGTTTTTCAATTCTAAATCAAGGTTATATCAGACTAATGTTCATGTTATTCTCTATCAAGGTCAATGACATTCGGCCTCGGAAAAAATCAATACTTTCGCGTCTGCGCACATCTCACAATTCAGGTCAGTTCGCACAAAACCATAACATGACCTAATTTTGAATAATTTCAAGTTAGAAATATGGTCGAGCATAAAAAGTCGTATGAAACTTGCCTATAATGGTAATTAAGACGCTCGTATGAAAATTATGAAACTTGCTTGTGCTCGTTTCATAAACAAACATACTTGCGTCTTAGTTACTACCATTATAGGCTCGTTGCATAATGTACTATTGTAATATACTCAAAATCATACCTTTTATCATAGATCTTTGATAAAATATTTTATCATATTCTTTGTCAAAGAACTTTGATAGTGTAGTAGCAGCCTAAAATTGTTTGTGAGAAGTCATACTTTTTATCCTCTAGGTAAATTGTAGTTGTACATTCACTAGATTATCTGTTATCAAACTGAGAGTCGACATAAACATTTTATTAGATCTGTGCATGCAGAATTTGAGTCTGGTTATTAAGAGAATCACACGCAAGTCACTATTTTCTGACTATGACAGCATCATAATTTGCACTCTTATTTTCAGTATCCAGTATTTGTGGAAGGTAACAACCACTTGAGTCCCACAACTTCACTCGAGAGAGCTTTCACGGGATTAGCTTCATCAGATGAAATCTGTTGTATCACAGGTTTGAGCAGTCAACAACTGGAAGAGCAGATTGAATGTGATCCTGGAGTCACTGTTATTTGGAAGTGACTACATTATTCAAGACCAAGCTATCAGTATTATTAGTATTTATTGAATATGTAGTAATCCTGTGACATGACAGCCCATGAAGGGCCAAGGCTAACCAGCCGACTGCTGGCCTCACATCCACGTGCCTCAGCAGACTTGAAATCGAATATGTAGCCTAATATGTTAATTCAGGGTTATTAATTTATTTCATAAAGTAAAAAACTTTCAATAGTCTCAAAAAACAGGTTTAACACGAAATGATTTTAACTTAAAACTCTTAGAAACTCAGTTCCATTGCCAGACAAATTTTAACATATTTTTGTTTCGAAAGTTTTGGAGTCAGCTGAACCAGTATTTAGAATGCAGTATTATTTATAGTCACGCATTATATTATCATGAGTCATATAAATTAGTAATTTCTTAGTTAATTATCAGGACTCTTAAAAAAAAAAAACAGAGGTTGTATTGTAGGGCCATGTTTAGTAGCTACTTCTGAGAGTGGAGAAGTGGGGCTAGGGGAAGTTAACCTCGTGACCTATGCATGCTATATGTCGACCTGAGATAACATGCTGTATCATCCGCTCAAAAACAATACCGCTCCATAGTCTGTACAGATCTTTTATTAAATCTCTTCCTCTGTGCGACGTCACAGTCTGCGTTTAGAGGAAAGAGAAATAGCAAAATGTTGTAATGTTTTCTTTAATATTATACTAAAAAGCATAAAGTTTCTGCAGAAAATATTACAGGATCAAAGACTCATTCGAGAACGACTGAACATTATAGATTGGCATTGCAGGAATATCACTAAAGTTAAATGCTTTAGACCAGAACAAAGACAAATTATCTCTAGGAGTCTTTGATAGACACCGATTTGACTTCCCAAAAATGGTGGCAGAAAAGAAAATATGTCAGAAGGAAACCAGTCCAAAAGGCTTATAATAGTGGAGTGTGGAATTGTATGTAACAGAAACATGGGCAATACGACGAAGTGAAGAGAAGAGACTAGAAACATTTGAAATACGTATATGGAGAACAATGGAGTGTGTGAAATGGACATACAGAATAATAAATGAAGCTGTGCTGGAAAGACTGGGTGAAGAAAGAATAATGCTGAAACTGATCAGGAAGAGAAAATGGAATTGGTTGGGTCACTGACTAAGAAGAAACTGCCTATATATATATAGAAACACACACACAGTATATATAATGTAAATTTTTTACTGAACAACAATGTAATTTTATTATCTCAACAATAACTCTTCACTTTCTACAATTTAATTCCACTCCCGTCAACAATGGGATTTGCTCTCCACACAGCAATGCAGTATTCGTTAGTGCACTCCACAGACGACAATGACAATTTACTTGGACTATTACGAACAACATTGAACTGTTAATCTTAACTAATATTCACAAAGCACTATTTACAACACAGAACTGTCAGTTCTCAGTTCACAGCTCGTTTGTCTTGGCTAGTTCTTCTGACTCAGTCACTCGCGTTCACAGAATCTCGAACCCCAGACCTTCAGAGACGATCTGCTGAACTTCGAACTCAGGTCCCCCAACTGCTATCCACTGCACTCGAAGTCCGGGCTTCAGGCTCCACAGTTACGGACACAACTCAAGTCACGCTCTGGTCTCGAAGCTGGCTTCACTGCTACACAAGACTAACTCACTTACTGTCCAAATCTGCTTGTAACAACACTGGCTTACTGACTGACTGACTGACTTTCACTTGCGTCTTGTATTTATAACTAAACCATAGTTTCTGGAGAGTTCGCGAAAGATTCCACTCTCGAATCATCCAGATTTCTCTCCTTTCTGCCGCGGTCGCTCTCTCCCCACTCCACTCCACTCCCCGCCATAGCACATGCCCCAGGAAGCAGATGCGCGCGCAACCCGCCCAAAACACGGCCGACTTAGCCCTGCCTCCGTCGGTCGTGAGATCGAACCTCATGTGGCTGTCACAATAATTTAAAAATGGCATTTAACTGCTAATTCACACAGTATTCAACTTGGATATTCTATGTCTACATTTCTATTTTACATTGCTTAAAATTCAATAACATCGTAAGGAAGTGTGCAATACACAACACTTGGCAATGAGAATATAATCATAAATAAAGACTTGCCACTATATCCATAGAGCGTAGTCTTGTTCTCCTTATCAGGATTCTAATATACTTGTGCTGCAGATACAGAGCAAATGTTTTTTGTACGCTAGTACAATGTTGTGAATACATCTCGCTTATCGTGATTACGTCATAATCAGGACTATGGAGTCCAGCTCGCTACTAATCGCGGCCCTACAATAGCTATACATTGTTATCTATGTAATTCTAAACGTGATACTTTCCTTATTTTCCTTACTTGAGGTGTTTCTTCTTCTTTAAAGGAGAGCTATAACATTTGGATTTATTGCAGCATTTCATATAATGTTTTTGAGACCATTGTACTTATGTGAACAATTTGGAGACGTCAGCAGAATATTTAATAAAAATGCCTACTTTTCAATATCTAATAATGATAGACTTTGCACTTTGCACGATGTGATTACTTATTCATTAATACAAAGGGAATAGAACATGTAGGAGTGTAGAGTAGAAGCTGAGGGAGATTACAATATATCCATTTTATGTTTCTTTATGTAGTGAATATCAGAGTAATATAGCATATATTTTATTATTTTACAACTAAATTATGTGTCTTTTTTATATTCGGTTATTTAACGATACTATATAGCTACTAGGTTACTTAGCATCGATGAAATTAGTGATAACGAGATGGAATTTGGCAAAATGACGTCGTGGATTCGCCATGGATTACCTGACATTCGCCTTACAGTTTGGGAAAACTTTGGAAAAACTCCACCATTAATCAGTGCAAGCAGGAATCGAACCTACGTCTGAGTGCAGCAGAACAGCAGGCAAATACACTACCACTTGAGCTAAGCAGTCCCTACATTTGTGTCACATAAATGATTTGTTATTTCTGTTTGAAAATGTACACGATGATTTTATATTACATAATACAGTTTGAAAACTTAAATTTGAAAATTGAAAAAGTTTATATATTCTGTGCAATATAAAATAATATATTTATTGGTATAAAGTTTGAAGTACGTTGCAAATAAATAATAAAAAATTTAGCATATTACGATAAAAGAAAATAATACGTGCATCAAGAATAACAGTTGTGAATATTTGAATGTACCTTGACGCGACCAAATAAAGATAAATTTCCTTCTTTCAAGAGCCTCCATCACCTCACAAGAGTATGTACCGGTATGTCAAGATGGCAATAAGAAAGCCATAAGTAATTATTATTATTATTATTATTATTATTATTATATATCAACTACTAGGCTGTTTAACGTCAATGGAATTGGTGATGGCAAGATGAGGCCGAGAATTCCCAATGCGATTACCTGACATTAGCCTTGCAGTTGGGGAAAACCTCGGAAAAATCATAAACAGATAATCAGCCCAAACGAATACCGAACCCACGCCTGATGACAGCTTTGGATCAGCAGGAAAATGTGCCAACTGCCTGAAATGTGCTGGTGGCTACTTTAATTTTGTGATCGATTTTATTCACCAAAGTTACAAGGAAATTTCTGCATATTACTACCATGTGAAACATCTGCATGAATTTGTAGATTAAGATGTACAACAAAACACAAAAGGAATTAGTGTCTCTTTTTAACAAAAGAAAGAAGGTGTGGGTAATTGAAGAAATTTATCTTCCGTCCATAGGACTGCTCTTGTGATTGTCCTGTGATGTCTCTGCTGTGGCCCTGTGCTTTCTAATCACATGACCAGGGAGGTCCGCACTTGTGAAGTGTCGTAGTGTTTGCAAATCTAGTCTTTCAGGTAAGGCTCCCTGTAAAGCAGATTTGAATAATTTCAAGGGAAAAATTGTTCCAGGGCCAACTGAGCTACCCAGGAACTCCACCCGACACCTGACAATGTCTAGTGTTTGGTTCAGTGATTCTCCCTCCCCTACCCACAATGGCATGTAACATGGAAAAGGGGGAGGTTAAACTGACAAAGAAAGAAAGAAAAGCATTCACAGCATGATGATATCAACACAAGTGTTGTACTTCATGGTAAATATTATTATACTGTAATTTCTCCTTCTTGTGATACTGACTGTTCATACTAACGAGGATCTGGGGACCAAGTCACGGCAGTATAACTGTTCCAACTTATAAGGAGGAAATGCCTTATAGTAGCCTGTCCAGAAGGCTATAAGGTAGCAGCCCTACCACTAAACTATCTAGCGACATGCTTGTAACTTGTCCTAGGGAATTTTAATTACATTCAAGTCTCTACAATCAAACAACCAGACTGCTAATTCTGTTGAGGAACGAACATGTTGCCAGGATGCCCTCCAACCACTTGCCAAAACTGATCTTACACTATACTCCAAGAGGCCGAAGAAACTTGGGAAGACCGAAAAAGCACTGGATAAAGACCGTAACAGAACCCTATGGTTAATACGTGAAATGGTTGTGATGATAATACTGTAATTTCTTTTATCCACGCAATCACCTGTTTTATTATTTCTATTTTTCCGGACTTTTGATAATCCAGACAACTCTAACCTGAATTGGTCCGGATTAATGGGGTTTTATTGGAAAAGAGCTTCACTCGAATATGGTTTGCCATTTCTTATTTCTTATAAATTAATATAAAGCACTGTATTTACATATAAAATTATAATTTTATGGTATACAGCCAAAAAACACACATACTCACAGATTAATTCATCTTGTGTAGGTGTATGTGAATTGAAAAGACTGAATAAAAATTGTACATGAATCTTTATAAAGTACGGTATTTAATACACTCTTAATTCATACAAGCATAGACAGTGTCACAAATTTTGAGTGAAACAAAATGTAGCCGGAAGTTCAAAAAATTAAAAAAATACATTTTACTGAAATTATGTAAGGTAAAATGTCACCTCTTATTCACACAAATTCTTTGGATTTATATTATGAAGCACTTTTAAAAAGTGAAAAATTAAGATGTCGACAATTACAATTCTATGTGAGAAATACAGTATTAGCAGCCACTGAATGTGAAAGAGTCTATTTGGTTAACCTTGTAGTTACATATCTTTGGTATATAAACAGTTTGTAGTGAAGTGTTTTGGTAATGTATGATAGATAATGGCTGATTGTCTTTGCAGGTTCATCTGTTTATTTATTGTAAATTTTCAAACTGCTTATTCAGAACAAACTTCCTTTTAATGTTGTAATTTGAGGCTGGAGCTACAGAAAAGAATTACTTAAACTACTCCTAGCGAAATGGCTTCATTTTAAATAGCAAACATGTATTTTTATATTAGCTAATATTTGAAATAGCTATATAGTGAGAGATAATGGCTGCATTCAGCTGGGACAGCGCTGAAATAGTGACAGCATTGAATGTCTTGCTGACTGACAGCGCTGAAGTAGTGACAGCATTGAATGTCTTGCTGACTGACAGTGCTGAAATAGTGACAGCATTGAATGTCTTGCTGACTGACAGCGCTGAAATAGTGACAGCATTGAATGTCTTGCTGACTGACAGCGCTGAAATAGTGACAGCATTGAATGTCTTGCTGACTGACAGCATTGAATGTCTTGCTGACTGACAGTGCTGAAATAGTGACAGCATTGAATGTCTTGCTGACTGACAGCGCTGAAATAGTGACAGTATTGAATGTCTTGCTGACTGACAGCGCTGAAATAGTGACAGCATTGAATGTCTTGCTGACTGACAGCACTGAAATAGTGACAGCATTGAATGTCTTGCTGACTGACAGCACTGAAATAGTGACAGCATTGAATGTCTTGCTGACTGACAGCACTGAAATAGTGACAGCATTGAATGTCTTGCTGACTGACAGCACTGAAATAGTGACAGCATTGAATGTCTTGCTGACTGACAGCACTGAAATAGTGACAGCATTGAATGTCTTGCTGACTGACAGCGCTGAAATAGTGACAGCATTGAATGTATTGCTGACTGACAGCACTGAAATAGTGACAGCATTGAATGTCTTGCTGACTGACAGCGCTGAAATAGTGACAGCATTGAATGTCTTGCTGACTGACAGCACTGAAATAGTGACAGCATTGAATGTCTTGCTGACTGACAGCACTGAAATAGTGACAGCATTGAATGTCTTGCTGACTGACAGCGCTGAAATAGTGACAGCATTGAATGTCTTGCTGACTGACAGCACTGAAATAGTGACAGCATTGAATGTCTTGCTGACTGACAGCACTGAAATAGTGACAGCATTGAATGTCTTGCTGACTGACAGCACTGAAATAGTGACAGCATTGAATGTCTTGCTGACTGACAGCGCTGAAATAGTGGCCACCATTTTTCGTAGCAAAATTTTTTTTGCTGCAAGTGGAGTGGGTAGGCAACAACCAACGGTGTCATATATTCCGAAATAAACGGAAAAATGGCGTGTTTCTTTGTAAACACAGTGGACATTTTGCAATCTGGTCGTTCAGCAACTCACAGCTGCTGTAACTCAGCAAAAATGAATAGCTGAATTAGTGCTGTCCCGGCTGAACGTAGCCAATGGTACATGTACGAATGTGAAACAGAGTGCAGAAATGTATGTCAGTATAAAGTGAAAAAGTATTAGTAAGCATGAAATGTTTGGTACTTAATTTAGGATTTTTTTTATATACGGTGAATAAAAAGTCTCCATACACCAATCGTAAATATGTTCTTTATCATATAATGTGGACTTACGCAGTAAGTATAAAATTTTGTGTTATTATTGGACACACGTCTGTAGATTATGTACGTGAAAGAGGAGGCTAAGTTTATTTATTTATTTTTAAACATGTCATAAGTTTTAAATGATCTTTAGATAATCGTGAGTTGGTCAAAAATGTGTCTGTAATGTGTAACTGTAAAGTCATTTTTTAAATAATAACTTGAGAGCATAACTCTATAAAGTTAGTATTAACTTGTCTGTGGCTGTAGTATAATGTACTGTTTGCACATAATGGAAACACCATAATGTGTTCAATTTTTAATTATGAAGTTGAGAAAAGGGGGAGGGGGCAGTCCATTAGAAAAATAGCCGATACTGTAAAAAAAAAACTACTTTCTTCTGTCCCAAATGACAGTACTCGGCACATAGATATAATTGTGTTTAAATCAAACTACAAATTCGGAGTAATCCTGGACCCTGCTGTCCGGTTTGATTCTCATAGTGGCCAGTCAGAAGAGGTCAATTTTAAGAAAAGCTCTATATATGACCCCACAATCTATTATTACAAATTAAAATACAATCTAAACAATTTGACGATAACGGGGTTGATAATTGGAGGATGGGGAAACATTCAAAAAATTTTTGCTGATTTCTGGACATCAATGGGATTAGATAAAGTACTTCCCTTTGATTGGCCATTACCGCTATTAAGAGTTCTGTTCCAATTTTGAGAAATCATCTTTACGAATTGATTTAAGATTGTGATATGTGCAATTTAAAAAATTGTAAACCTCATATTTTAGTTTGTAAATGAAACATTTTACATTTACTAAATTTAATTATTTATAACACTTTGTTCTTGTGGCAACCCTTTAATAAGGGAAGTTTATATAAAGAGCATGCTGAAAATTGCTTTCAGTGTATGTTTTGAAAGATGTGTACTGGTACGGAGAATTTTTTTGCCATTTATTGTGTTATTATTTCTGTTATCTGGAACTTAGAACTTTATTTTCACTATTTTAAAAATGTGGTATGAAAATATGTTAGTGTAAATTATGATTAATATACAGTAATAAAATATAACATTTGCAAACAACTCTGAGTATTATATTAAAGGGAAGACATTATGAGGCAAGGCACAAGACCTTTTTACTCTTTGTACATCTTTTAAATTATAAGTTCAGTTGTTTTCCCTTAAAAAAAAAAAGATCCCTTGTGGTATCTAGTCTTTATAGGAACTAGTGTTTACAAGACAAAAAAACGACATGCATTGTTATAAATTAACACAAGATTCAAATATCGTGATAAAATCTGTATCAGTGAAAAATATATTTAAATTTACAACTTCTCTTGTTCCTGAGTTATTTGTGGATGTAATGCTTATGTCGTTAGAACCAGAATCATTTCTTTTTAATATGCAATCATCATGTATGCCATTATCAATCTTTTCACATTTCACATATTACATTTCTTGTTCATATCTAATTACAGTATATATATATTTATTTTGATGTACCGAAGTACATATGATATTTCCATGCAGATATTCTGCGTCATCAGCACGTAGAGCTGAAAACCCGGGTTCAAATCCCGGCGCCTGAGAGAATTTTTCTCCGTTCCATCAATCTTTCATCATAATTACAGTATGTTAATATAATATTCGTTTTTTTAATACTGTGTGAAATCAAATAATGTTCCTTCTCACGAACAACTTTGAAAAATAGCACTTGAGTTCAGTTTTCAGCTGTAATGAATTAATACAGGTATATGTATAATTAATAAGTATTATGTGTTAAAAATAATATGGTAATTATTGTGTACAGGTGATAATATTGCTAATTTTTATTACTGTAATTTACTGACAAAATCTGATGAGTATTAATTGTATTGCATATTCTATCATCTAATAAAAATTAATACTTGCAAGTAAAATTTTTAACAATTTTGCATCCTTTTACTGTAGTATAACAAACAATTAGAGTGATCCATGTTTTACATGAGACAAATTTATTACATCAGATACAAAAGAGTAAATACTAATGTTAGAGTATTAGTGCTGGGTTGCAGATTAATTTAATCAACTGTTAAAATTAGAGTTTAGTTAGAATACATAAGTGAATAGTGATGATACTAATGACTAAGAAGATGAGGATAGAAATGTATGAAATCTTGAGAAAGTGTACTAAAAATATAATAGACAAATATGAAATGAAGTAAGCGATGATGTGAAGGAAAGAAAGTTTAAAGTTGCTGGTATAGTAATGTTAGAAAAGAACGTTCATTATTATTATTATTATTATTATTATTATTATTATTATTATTATTATTATTAAAGTGTTTTTATTGTTATTTTTCGACGCTTTTTCAATTGCTATGGTTATATAGCTTCTGAATGAGATGAAAGTGATAATGCCAGGGAAATAAATCCAGGGTCCAACATCGAATGTTACCCAGTATTTGCTCTTATTGGGCTAAGGGGAAAACTCAACCAGGTAACTTGCCCCAACCAGGATTTGAACCTGGGCCCACTCATTTCACGGTCAGGCATCCTAACCATCACTCCACAGCAGTGGACTATTAATATGAAATGCATGGAAATATAATAATGCAGGTAAAAGGAAAAAGCTATAATAGTTGAGATGATAATTATGATGAAGGCAAATGACAATAATTCTGAGGAGGAATTAATATAAAAATCAATGTTTACGTAAATGTTATGTTTATAATAAAGACATTCATTATGTGATTTAACTTTTTATAACATGGGTAGGAATAAAGAATCGGATAAGTGACGCCTTATTGGTGTCATGAGAGTCCAACCTGTTTTTGGACAGTTGACTAATAACAATCAAGTTAATTGGGTTCAATTTGATTACTGTATGTTGGTGTTTTCTGTAGCGAACGGTGGGCAGTCACATATTAAAGATTATTTGAAGAGTGGTAAACATAAACCTAGTTTGTCAGCAATGGCAAATTGCTCATTCTTTTCTTATTTCAAAAACAATGATAACGACGATAATGATAATGACGATGACAGACAGGTGCGAATAAGTGTTCAAAAATACACCCAAAATAATACATTGTAAGTCACAGTTTACTCCAGAATTTCGTGATATCACTGCACAGCAACAATTAAGTATAGAGTACAACAGTAAATAGCAATGTAAAAAGAAAAATTAAGAATTTTGTAACATGCCTCATAAGTGCTCAATATAGCCGGCACTTATGATACTGCAATATCTATCTAATTTAGTCCATACACATTTGTCGTACGTCGATCTCCTTTGTCGTTCCCTCTCTGACATGCAGTCGAGGTGAGGAGGAGAAACGGGAGTGACGGGACAAGATGGCGGTAGCTGGTGGGTGGGGTGATGATACAAAACTATGGTGAAGTTTAAGGAAAGACGGTTTTAAGGGAAGACTCCACTGAAAATCATGAAAATTTTTTTAGCTATTTCACTTATTCAGAATTTATATTTTCATACCCCAAATGGATTCAGCTCAATTCTGATTACAAATACTCGTATGTTTACACTTTTTAAATTAAGGCTGGAAGGGGGCGTGGAATTTAAAGAGCTGTCAAAATTGTTTTTCATCAAAGAATTCTTTTTTAAAATTTCTGATTACAAATCTAGTAACTTTTTGTTGGCTCCCTGAAGTTACTAGATGAATGCAGCGGAGGAGAATATTAATTCACATAAATATTCATTTTATTTTAAAATCTATTTTTCTGTGTTCATTTTTGTTGATTCAACACCAACTTTCTTATGCCAAATATTAATCAATCTGGATGAAATTTTTACTGCAAGGATTTATGAGGTAGCTGCATGTTTCTATGCATTTATTTTGTGAGAAATGCTGCTAGTTTATTTTATTAATATTTTTCTTAATAAAATAAATTAGCAGCCGAGGCATGAACTGTTAAGGGCAGGGAAAATAAGAAAGCGGAGGTCAGTAGTGAGATAAGAGGAAAGAAAAACAATAGAGTACGAAAAAGGTGAGAGAGATTGAGCGAAGTAGGAAGAGCACAGGAGACAGGGGCGCAGATGGGCTCTCTGTTCCCGAGTGGAGGACGTGTTAGAGCTACCTCTTTGCCATCTAGTGAACGAGTCTGGACTCGTGGCCAAGCTGTATTTATACCCCTCTCGGAACCATGGTGTTGGAGACGCAGTTGACGTCACCTGTGCCTGGGGGGATTTCCACTGCTAGCTTGGCGCGCGAAACTTCGCTTTCTCCCTCACAAGGGAGAAAAGTGAGTCAATCTGCTTTCTGAGAGAGAGAAGAAACAGCAACTGGTGTTTGAGCGGGTAAGTTTGAATCGTTTAAAGTAGGACACACGGTCATCGAAAATTGATATGCACAACACATTGCCATACTGGCATATCTATCTTCGGTGTTTCAATATGTTTATAATTAGTTAAAAATATTCATCACTGCAAAGTTAGTGGATTGGCTTTTGAGTAGTGTACTATTCTCTCAAGACCAGTTACTTGACCCGATGTATCACTTGCTGCATATGTTTAAACCCTGATCACATATAACAGATTGATCAGTCTAATGGACTTAGAAGACAACATATCAGTTTCGCGTCGACCTGGTTGGCGAGTTGGTATAGTGCTGGCCTTCTATGCCCAAGGTTGCGGGTTCGATCCCGGGCCAGGTCGATGGCATTTAAGTGTGCTTCAATGCGACAGGCTCATGTCAGTAATTTACTGGCATGTAAAAGAACTCCTTCAGGACAAAATTCCGGCACATCCGGTGATGCTGATATAACCTCTGCAGTTGCAAGCGTCGTTAAATAAAACATAACATATCAGTTTCGCTATGCTGCCATCTAGCGACTGTAAAATAAGTCACGTTATAACCCTTATGGAATTGAATAGAGTAATACCTTGCAACTGTACTTCCATCTAGCGGTCGTTACTAAAAAAAAAATGACGTTTCGACAGTGAAGACTCTGGTGGTTGTTCTCTTTTTATGTTGCCATTTCATAACATGGGAATGGCCAATCTGATATGTAATCAGGAGTTTAACCAAAAAACTTTGCTATTAAATCGGAGTTGTTTACGATTTTAACAACTTGATCACACAATTTTACGTCACTTTTAGGTATAGATGAGGAGGAGAGACCTACATGTGAGCTGTGCGAGAGGGGAAAGAATGAGCCATCAGAAAGAGAGTTTGTTTCATGATGGTTAATATTATATGAATCTACCAACATGGAAGTTCATTTCAAACTAAAATCTATCTTCCCATCCATACCCATTGGTGATATAGTCATGGCACATGAAAAGGTCACAGGACAGGTCTTGCCTCCTCTATTGTACACTTACACAAAAAGGGGGGGGGGGAGGAGAACCGAACATTTGGTTTTTCTTTTATCATTTACATATCTAAAACAATGATTAGGAAAATTTCTTTTTAGAGTTAAAATTAGATGGAAAGAGAAGGTCAAAGCTCTGAGTGAAATGGAATTATAGATGTTGAGTATTTGGACCCAATATGAAGCTATGAAAAGTATATATAATTAATATAACAAAATAATCTTTAAGTAGATTGAATATTATAGAAAAGAAAAAATTAATGGTTTCAAATCTAAGGGTTCACTAATTATTTTTATTATTATTATTGTTATTATTATTATACGTTTATGATCATTTATATAAATTAGTTAGAAAAATAAATTATATTAAATTAGCAAACTTAGAAGTATTAGTTCTATACTGTATTATTAATAAAAATAATAATAATAATAAACAAAATGTTAAACAGATACTTAATATATACTTATATGTCGCCATATATATTGTTAATTTCTAATCATAGTGGGTGATAGTGGATTAAGAACTGGAATACATCTAGTAGCGAAGCGTGACAAAAATTTGGGTAAGCTGGGCTGAAGGCATGGTTCGGAAGTAATGATCTAGGCCGTGCTTTACGTCGCTAAAAGGTAAATGAAACGCAAAAACGCTCTTGTTTTTAATTAACTAAATTCTAAATTGATCTTGTCCCTTCTTCGAAAATGTTTGGGGAAGCTCAGCTTACTCTGCCTACCCTGAAGCTTTGCCACTGAATACATCTAATCCACACGACATGAATGCAGAATGATGTAATGAATAAATAAATATCTAAGACACAATAGGCAGTTGTGACTTCTTAGTAGTATATGTTGTCTCGTCAAAAGAAAAGAAACAAAGAGAATGAGTGATTTCCTCTTCTGCAGTATGTCTAAGGGTATGTACAAGTTGGAGCGATGATAAATGATAAAAGAAGCAGCGATGCTATATTAGAGAGAATTGAAGCATGCATTGTCATTGAGGTGTGCATATTGGAGTAACGATAAAAGCGAAGATACACGATAAAAGCGACGAAAAAGAAAAGTTCCATTTTCTTCGCTCTTGTCGTTCATATGATCTCTGATTAAGATAATATTAATCTGTATAATTACCAGTGGTTATCAATATATCCGAATATTAATCGATTTATTATTATTTCGGCATATTAAATTAATTTTTGTAGAAATTGGCAAATTGATCAGTTGTGTATTTATTCGTCATATGTTATGTGATCACAAGAACCAGTCACAACACAACGAATTTATACTATCTTTGGGATGAGAAACGGGTTCAATTTTGTACGTATTTAAGTTATATTAACCTTGAACTTAGCAGCTGATATTTCCTATATATCTTCTTTCATTAAGTGGATGCATAGAATATCTTCTACTGATAAATCAAAATGTTAGCTTCCCGCGTCCTCGTTTCTCCGATATGAACACTTGATTCTTTGATAATACCAAAGTGTCACTAGATCGTTTCTTTTATCGTTTATCGTTGCTCCAACGTGTTCAAGCCCTAAGTCAGATTCAACATCTCTAAAATGGCAGATTTTGTCATGCTGAGTAACAAACACACTCAATTACACTCAAAATCTCTCTGTTCTGCACCACTGCTTCATTCTGAAACCTAAAAGATATAACTCATTTAAGATCTACATTTTACTTACTTAAAAATAGCTCTTGAGGAACCTGCAGGTTCATTGCCGCCCTCAGATAAACCTGCCATCGGTCCCTATCCTGTGCAAGATTTTTTTTTATTTTATTGGGTTATTTTACGATGCTGTATCAACATCTAGGTTATTTAGCGTCTGAATGATATGAAGGTGATAATGCTGGTGAAATGAGTCCAGGGTCCAGCACCGAAAGTTACCCAGCATGTGAAAGATTAATCTACTCTCTATCCTCATATCCCACCTCCTTCAAATCCATTTTAATATTATCCTCCCATTTACGTCTCCCCAAAGGTATTTTTCCCTTCGGTCTCCCATAAGATCTACACTTAAATATAAATAATTAAACCTGCATAACTTGCTCAAGTTAATGTAATTAACTTGTATCCACACGTAAGTTCTATCAACATCAAATAAGTCATGGTCAATGATAAACCCTCTGTTTAAGTTCATAACTCACTGACCTGAGAATAAAAACGTTAATATTGTCGTTCTCGTTCCTTATGTCTAAATATGAGGGATTGTAAGGAAGGATGGAGTTTACTCTTATAAATACTCTGTTATTTCTCGAGAAATAACACTAAACGCGCTAAGACTGATAAAAAATTTTAGTTTATTTAACAGATTTATATAACAGATCAACATTCACAACAATTAAGAACACGTCACTACTGCATGTAAGCTCTGAGTTTAGACTACTGGGTGTTCATTTCAAAGTGTGTCATGACGTCACTGTTGTGAGTCAGTGATTTGAAGCGAGTTCCAGCTATTACATCAGAGAAGTTGCTTATTAATCAAGGCATTCAATCTGAACTTGAGAATGTGTACGGTATAACTTGAACGTCGTAGCAACAGATGGCGGTCTGTACTGTGTGCTACCATAACTTCTTTCGAACTGTGTTTTGCGCCGCCAAGTCGTACGAAGGGTATTTGTTATCGGTTGCATACGGCAACATTCCACAATACAAATCAAATGCTCCTTGTCCATGTTGTACGTCGAAGTTAATGTCAACAAATACATAAGTAATCGTCTTAAACCTCTCCCCATATCCCACCGGTAAGAAAAAAACCCACCTCAGTACATGTTTCCAAACAGTTCACATTCCTGCCACTACCGGCGTTACCGTACATATCGGTAAGTACTCTTCAGAATGAACGCCGCACTTGCTAGGCAACTTCTCTGACACATAGGTTATACACCTCTGCGGAAGTGTAGGAAGATTGAATTCTCTAGGCTCATCGACTAGCCATATGACGGCATACAGCGAGCCATAACACACTTTGAACTGAACACCCAGTATTGCATACCCAAAGAGTTGCTTTTATTTTTGACTGGAGGAGAGAGATGATAGTGAAGGAATGTGTTTGCAACATAAAATTGTACCTCACTGTAACCTTAGTCTAAAGAGAACACATCAGTGTCACTTTACTATGCATGGCCAGCTAAAAATCAGGATTCTATGAAGAGAATGTGCAATTCAAGTTTTTTTTTTTTTTTTTCAGTCAGCTCACTATCCACTGATATTGTCATACACAGTAACATAGTAAAGACACACAGAGGTTTTATTGGAATTAATTGACAGAGAAAAACTTAACGGGTAAATGGTACATACCTAGAATAAATTAAGAAACTGCTGCAAACTTTCTAAGATTGAAATTTTCACTATCACTGGTGGTTTTTGTGACTTTTTTCTATTCTATTTACTCTTTAAGTTACACGATGTATATAATTGCACATATCAATATAGGTTTTCCTTACTAAAAGGCACATTGTTTAGTGAATTTTAGTATATAGATTCTTCACAACAACAGTGTTAACAATGGTGATAAACTTGTAATAATTTATCAACTAATAAGATTTTTAACAGTATATTTTGGCATAGAATACGTCTCCCCTGCTCAGCAGAGTATGGACAACCATTCCTTGATCCGTGGTGAAACAAAAAGTGGCAGAATTTCAAATGCTTCTTGCAAAAAGACTACGAATCACAGCTGAATGCTGTTATTAGGCATGAAACAATGTAACTTGTGTGTCCGAACGGTATAGGCATGAGGGCACCAAAGTTAAGTAAAAAAATATCCATGTCACATGGTCTCTCTCAGTAATATCTCAGTATCGAAAGCAGCTACAGACCTGTGTGAACACTCGTTTGATATATTAATCACTATCCGCAGTATGAGGAACCCGAATCACACAAAGTGAAGTGGATAGGCATTAGACACACACACACACATATTAATCACTATTATTACTTCTCTTAACATAGATCCATACACTCCATTTGCAAACTGAAACAAAAATAAAACATTCAAAACAACGTAGCTGTAGTTTCATTCCCAAAACTGGATGACATATTCTACATGCCAGTGTATCCCTGATGCAGTGCAAAATTCTTTTTATGATAGTGACAACAGAGAGGCTCAGGATGAAACCGCCAAACAAAACCAAATTTCAACTTTTATTGTGATAAACTGTAATATGATGCTCACACTCAGAGTATCTGTATGTTTCAATCCTGACGGCACTTAGTTTGAATGGTCCCAGAGTCCAAGCCACATCACTCATAATTTTATTGCGAACACATCCTCGCAGTCATCCAAGAAACCACTTAGGAATGATAAATATTGTCAATTGTTTAGTGTAAGTATTTTCTACTTACTGTTTACGGCAGATTCTACAAAAATCCGAGCTAAATATCACATAGTCTCAAGGAGACTGAAAATTTGAAGTATAGATATCTCCGTATCTGCCACTTTTCCACACACATCAAAAGATAACGTGTACAAATGTGACAATTTAATTTCTGGACCGACCATGTAGCATCACGCATTTTTCAAGTTGAGCAGAAGCATGTTGCTAGACTTCTTTGGACGTGTTTCTGCTACTGTGTACAAAAATTGCAGGCAAACAGTCCTGTTTCTTACTGAGTAGTAGGGGTAGAAAGATATATCTGTGTTCTAGTGTTGGCGGAAAAGTAAGTAATAAGAATTTCGAATAGTGCATTTAAAGGGTACAAAATGAGTTATGCATGTAGTGTGGAGTAGGATTCCATGCAGTTTAATCCTGTGAATGAAGCACTGTGATAATGTGAACGACCTAAATGCTATGACAGATTTTAGGTTCGACATACGAGGAAAGAATATGCTACACACAAGACTTTAAATTGCTCTCCTGAACAGTATGTTAAAGTGGACAAAGCTCGTTCTTTTCCTGTACCCTTCATTTGATATCAAGTTGTGTGGCAAAAACGCTAGTGAAATGTAAGAATTGTTAACAGTGGTATAAGAATGCTTCGAAAAAATCTAGTGTTTCTAAATGGCACAAGAGGTTAAAAGAGGAGTGAAAAGATGTGAATGTCGATGCCAGAAGTAGACAGCCAAAAACGCAAAAGACAGACGGGAATGTGTAAATTGAGAACTCTGGAGTACGCAATTAATGGTTGAAAAATTAAATGTGGTAAGAAAAAAAAGTGATATGGGCTATTCCATCTCAAATCGACCGAAATACAGAGAAAATTGACCTTGCAATTTTTAATACAATGAAACTTTTTCTGTCGGTTGACAACTGTGATACAATGCTTTGTGCAAAGTTTGAGGCATCAGAACTTCATAGTGTTTAAATTAAAAATATTTAAATTTATCGTATTTTCATAAAATTAGCAAATTTAAACTGTTGTGGCTCCGAAAGCCTTTCACCCAATGATCAAAATCATGGTTTATTTTGATGCTGAGAAATTAAAGTTTATATTCACATGTAAACAGTTTTTCTTACTTTTTATGGAAATGGAGAAATTTAGATTTTTCTTCATTAAGACGCCTTTGCCCACGACAAAATATTTTTAAAATATATGGTTAGATTCCGCATTGAAAGTACAAATAAACACATATTTTTTTACTGGTGCACCATTAAGAAAATATGAAAATATCAAATAAAGAAAATAAATAGTACGCGCGTGAAATAACCAGCTGACTGTGAGGCGGGATTTAGCCCAGACAAGCAAGGCCAGGAGACAAACACGTGATGTTTCGTCTAGTAGCGCATAGCTGGGCTAGCTTTATCACAAGTTTTCATAAACACAGGAGTAAAATGACGCCCAACACTCGCTTATCTTCAGCTCTCGGGCAGTGCTTCCTGTACTGGGCCGTTCAAGTCCAGGCGTGTGAAAATAATTTATTTAAAACCCTCGAAACTTATTGCCGAGTCACTAAGCAAACAATGAAGAAATCCCTCTTAATAATGCAAGTTTTTTTCTTTTTTTTTTCCCACATTTTTACAAATGGGCAAAAGGCCTAAAAGTAAGTAAAATCAAATTATCTGTCTCTCTATATAAAATAAAAATAAGGATTACTTCTTATCATAACCTACCAAATGTCAGCTTCAAAATGAGCTCCCGTTCAATGTTCTGCAGTAAATGGTTCCAGAGTTCTGAGCGCTGAAAGAGGCTTGTTTTTATAAAATATGCTAAATTTGTTGCTCAATAGTACGAAAACTGTGACTTTCGATAGTATATTTTTGAAAATGCACTGTCCTAAGCACCTTGTATAAATAGGGAAAAAATTGGAGTATTAAAAAAATGCGAGGTTTTTTACTGATCGATTTCATATGGAATAGCCCATATAGAGTTTAACAAAGAATTGGAAACGCGGAAAATTTCTGCAAAGATCATGAAAATGCTGCAGCACATAATGTATTCAGTGTCCGCACATTCTGATAAAGACCACCTTCCTTAGCCTCTGGTGGTTTTTTCTTCTTTTCGTAATTAAAAATTTTCTCGAAAGGACGAAGGTTTGCAGACATTTCTCATATCCAGCATCATGTGACTAGAGAACTGAAATGCATTGCAGAAAAGAGCTCCAAAAATATTTTCAGCAACAGCAACACCATCTCAGTGTAGAACTTCAGAAGGGGATCATAGCTGACAGTGAGAAGGTAGCAAATATTTCTAGCGATACATTCCAGGAATTAATTTGTCACACCTTATACTTCTGATATGCAGTGTTTGTTAAATTAATGTAAAACTGTTGGATATTAATATCGAGTTAAGTTGAGAACAGTGTTCAATATTGAGGAATATCTTACTTGTTTCACGTTCAGGAAAAGACAGACACCTTACATGAATCACGTACAGAAAAGCCTTTTAAACAATGGGAATAGCACGCAGGCAGAGGGGTGGTAAAAATACATACAACTTCGTAAAAACCAAATAAAATTGCAATAATCTGGTACCAAATATTCATAAATATGAAATACTGGTAGTTTTGTCCATTATATCAGTTTATCACTGAATGATCTTGGCAAATTAAGCAGTTTTCTTTATTGTGATTAAAAAATGAACAAAATTTCATACACCACATGCTACATTCATGTACATATTAATCTTTTATTCGACGAAATTCTACCTAAAAATGCTTTAAGCAATTCTAACGAAGTTACGCATTAACATGCCCGATCAACAGTGGAGGGAAACAAAAGATCTTCTTAAGGGAACTGGGTAATCTGAGCGTATGGCTGTTATGTATAAGTGAAGAAATTTTGCTATTACCTTTCAACTTTTGAATATATTGACTTACAACTTTTCCAGCATACACACAATATTTGTAGGTATATTTTGGTCTTTAGATTATGTTTCTACATCATATACTTGATTTTATGAAAAATTTTAAACCTGAAAAATATTAATTAAATTTAAGTTAAAAAAATAGGTATTTTGGAACATTTTTCTCAGAAACTCTGCACTACAAGTTCCTAAAAATTCAAGCATATTTCTAATACAGTTGACTATATTTGCTGCCATTTTCATTACGATACGAATATTCGTTCAATAGGAGAAAAAATTTTTTCCATCCTGAAAAAGAAAAAAAAAATTTTAAATAGTCATACTTGTTCATACTTTTCTGGCTGTAAAATCCATAATAGTTTTAATAACTGTATGAAAATGGTCATACTTCTTTACTACCATGTGAAATAGAAATATGCAAAATTTCAGCTTCCTAGCTCCAGTAGTTCCTGAGAAAAAAGTTCCTAAAATACCCATGTTTTTAATTGAAATTTATTAATATTTATAAGGCTTAAAATTTTTCATAAAATCAAGTATAGGAGGTAAAAAGATAATCTAAAAACCAAAATATACACAGGTTGTAACTTTAATAATGGCAACTATTTATTTATTACGAATATACATCTGTGAAACTTCTACAGTCCTTCAATATGGTAACCAGCATTGTCTACAACTTGTTGCCTACGATATGAATATTTGTTCAATAGGAGAAAGAATTTTCTCCATCCTGAAAAAAAAATAAATAAAAATAAAAATAAAAATAGTCATATTTGTTCATACTTTTCTGGCTGTAAATTCCATAATAGTTTTAATAACTATGAAAATGGTCATGCTTCTTTACTACCATGTGAAATAGAAGTATGCAAAATTTCAGCCTCCTAGCTCCAGTAGTTCCTGAGAAAAAAGTTCCTAAAATACCCATGTTTTTAATTGAAATTTATTAATATTTATCAGGCTTAAAATTTTTCATAAAATCAAGTATAGGAGGTAAAAAGATAATCTAAAAACCAAAATATACACAGGTTGTAACTTTAATAATGGCAACTATTTATTTATTACGAATATACATCTGTGAAACTTCTACAGTCCTTCAATGTAGTAACCAGCATTGTCTACAGCAATGTGGAAGTCGTCGTATCCCTGTAGCAGCTGTAACTAACAGGAGACTAACGCTGTGAGTCAGAAGAAAGAGTCCTTTTAGGGAGGGGGGGAGGGCAGACATAGACTAATATGTGGTAGAAGTGACAACAATTAATTCCATCTCGTTTCGCTTTTACAGCAGTGTTGCCACTATTAAAGTTACACCCCACATACCTGCAAATATTATGTTTATGGTGTAAAAATTGTAATTTGATAGATTCAAAATTTGAAGAGTACTTACTTACTTACTTACTTACTTACTTACTTACTTACTGGCTTTTAAGGAACCCGGAGGTTCATTGCAGCCATCACATAAGCCCACCATTGGTCCCTATCCTGAGCAAGATTAATCCAGTCTCTATCATCATACCCCACCTCCCTCAAATCCATTTTAATATTATCTTCCCATCTACGTCTCAGCCTCCCCTAAGGTCTTTTCCCCTCTGGCCTCCCAACTAACACTCTATATGCATTTCTGGATTCGCCCATATGTGCTACATGTCCTGCCCATCTCAAATGTCTGGATTTTATGTTCCTAATTATGTCAGGTGAAGGATACAATGCGTGCAGCTCTGCGTTGTGTAACTTTCTCCATTCTCCTGTAACTTCATCCCTTTTCGCCCCAAATATTTTCCTAAGAACCTTATTCTCAAAAACCCTCAATCTCTGTTCCTCTCTCAAAGTGAGAGTCCAAGTTTCACAGCCATACAGAACAACCGGTAATATAATTGTTTTATAAATTCTAACTTTCAGATTTTTTGACAGCAGATTGGATGACAAAAGCTTCTCAACCGAATAATAACAGGCATTGTGCCGGAGAATCAGTCCCATTCCGAGGCTTATTGTTAGGTTTCGTAACAAGCTGTTTTTTACGGTGATGGGGTGTTAGCCCTTCGCCCAACCCCCAAGCTGGAGGACCACCTCTTATCGGCTGTCCACGACTGTTTATTCAATATATTCGCAGCTACCCTCCATATCTGGAGGCTGTCTCCTAGAGTATTATCAAAATTTCTTCACTTAGACACAACAGACATACGTTCAGACTATCCAGTTCCCTTAAGAAAAATGAGAAACTAAACGAGTGCCACTCATTTTTAAGATATTATGCATGAAATTGTTCATTGAAAGTTTAGATCCAAACACAAATAAAAGATCCACGGAGGAAAGACTATGCTAAGTCATTTTTTATAATTTTTTCAGAATCTTTTTTTTTTTTACTTTAAAACATTACCAAGCCTCTATTGATTAAAATATCATTATTCTTAACATACTATATCGCAAAGAAACATGTTGCAAATAAACAATTTATTTCTGATTAAGTTATTTTAAACAATTTTGCTATGATTAAACATACGCTATCCTAATGTCAACAAAGAAAGGGAAAGAATATGCTGTCTTGACTTGTTTCTCTCCACTTGGAAGTTCAAGAGAAAAAATCAATTGTTATAATAACGTTCTTTCGTTAATTATTCTATCACAGATAAATTAAAACATCCAGACAAGAAAAATGAAGGCTCAGCGACAATATTCTTCTTTCTCTCTCCTTGAGCTAGGTACCGATGGGGTAGACTGGCGAAAAAATTTTGTACCTTAAGACTGTAGAAACATTTTAACGCCCGCAAATTTTGACACTTCACTTTAGGCATTGGCAATGGTCCTGTTTGGAATGAATAACACACAATTATTATATTATTTTCCTATTATGTGCACCACCAGAGAATATGATAAAATATTAAATTTCATAAAAGGATACAATGAAAATTATTATTGTACCTTCAGAATTCACATCCAGCATTAGGAACTCATTCCTTGCAATACAGTAATATATAATAGTAAGAAACAGTGTCTCTAATTCATTATAAAATACATATTTACTTATGTGTATTTCACATAACTCTCAATGCATGATAAATTGTAAAGGTAAAAGTAAAGGTAAAGGTATCCCCGTAACATGCCATGAAGGCACTTGGGGGGCATGGAGGTAGAGCCCCATGCTTTCCATGACCTCGGCACTAGAATAAGGTGGTGTATGATAAATTGTATGCCATATAAAATATTTAGAAAAATTTTTTAAATATTTCACCTATAGTTTGGCAGTGACATAACTACCACACATTATCACTGGAATTAAATTTTGACTGAAAAATTAATTTTGGACTTTCATGGGTTTAAAAAATTTCATATTAATCACCTCTTAAATGTCATACATATCAAAAGGTTTCGTATGTTTATATACATGTATAAAATTATTTCTCTGCATATCAAATATAGAAGAAATGAATTTTTCACATTTCCACCTTACAGTGAGAACGTAAAAATTATATATTTTACCATGATATTTTGAGTTCATGGTATGTAACAGCAATAGTTATTGCAGAACTTGCAATTCAAGATACAGATGAATAATGCTTACTAAATAGGTGTAGTACAAACACTCAAAAGTAATACCAATCAAAACTTTCGAAAAAAGGATTATTATAAGAGTTCAACATTCATTGTTACATCGACCTGGTTGGCGAGTTGGTATAGCGCTGGCCTTCTATGCCCAAGGTTGCGGGTTCGATCCCGGGCCAGGTCGATGGCATTTAAGTGCTTAAATGCGACAGGCTCATGTCAGTAGATTTACTGGCATGTAAAAGAACTCCTGCGAGACAAAATTCCAGCACATCTGGCAATGTTGATATAACCTCTGCAGTTGTGAGCGTCGTTAAATAATAGTACATTATGCAACGAGCCTATAATGATAGTAATTAAGAATCGAGTATGGATATTTATGAAACGAGCACAAGCAAGTTTCATAATTTTCATACGAGCTTCTTAATTACCATTATAGGCGAGTTTCATACGACTTTTTATGCTCGACCATATTTCTAACTTGAAATTACCGGTATTCAGATGTATACATTTTATTTGTATCTGACAAGATCGGAAGTGACCTTGTTCTAGGTCGTGAATTGTGAGATGTGCGCAGACGCGAAAGTATTGATTTTTTCCGAGGAGCAATAATGTCATTAACCTTGATGTAGTCCCGTTAAACTTGATAATATTATAATATTATAACCTTGATGATTGAATTCGACATTGAAAAATGAGATGACAAATTGAATTTATTTGAATATTATTTACAATTAACGCTAATTATTATAGTAGCAGAACAGAACCTTCTGCGACAGTATTGGATTTCCAGCCTCCGTGACTTTTCGCTAATTCTCTTTCGATTGCATATCCGAGAATAATCGATACTTGCAGTTTTATAATGGTACAAAGCTGACTTGTCATTGGCTGAACACATGTAAGCTGAGCTATCATTGGCTGAAGACCTGTACTTTAATGAGTAGGTGTAATTTAATGACATGCATTAAAGGACTGCTACCAGGTGTATAATTACTACATTTCGGCATGGTCGAGCACAAAATATATTTAAAAAAAAATTTTTTTTTTTTTCATTGTTACTATATTCATTTCATCTCTAATTAAATTTCCGCAGCCTACTGTTGTATTTTATACAGCAGATATAACAATGCAATATAAGATTAAATCAGTGAAGTTGACAATGTGTCATACACTATGGATCAGAGGGAATTTTCATAGCAATAAACAGAACTTGTATTTGTCGAGATAAATTACCTGAAAACAGTACATCTGTAGCTTTTTATACCAGATATTCTTAAAGTAAACCCATATACTCAAAGGAAACACTGTATGGTGTATCTTAGTTGGAAGACATGTTGTAGTTAGCCAACAGTTTTACATCAAATAACCACTGCTTTGTTTTTTTCTCAATTCTAAAACAAAAAGTATAAAATGAAATTCTAAAGTAATTTCTCTTTGGAAAAAAATCTGAAGTACTCGACAGCTGACAGGCTCTAGCAATGAGGTAAGATACTGTTAACAGCCTGTGAAAGGATGTCTGTTGAGTTGACATCTTCAGACCCTTCACTTGCATTGTACATGTTCTGTGAAGAGCCATCATGAACACAATTGCAGCAGGACGAAGCTTGACTATGATGTGACATAGGTGTAAGGGGAGTATGTGTCTGGTTCAAGTCATCATCTGCCTCCATAGCATCGATAATACGTTCCTGTGTGAGCAGAGACTGAATCTTTACTTGTGTCTTCAGTGCTCCAGCCAATGAGAATTTCTTCAACTGAGCAGCAACACTCCTTCCAAAGGCATCGAACTCATCTTCATTCTTACTGGAATTGGTTGAATTATATTGACTTACTGATGGTATTTTCTTTTTCTTTATACATGGTGCTATCTGTGCAGGGGGGTTTGGAAGGTTCCGTTTCATGGGTTTTCTCTCAGATTGAAGTTCTGCAGTATCTGTAGTTGTGGAATGCTGAGAGTGAGAAGGTGAATTTGCTTGCGGATTTCCCTCTAGAGTGTCTTCATTTTCCTCAATTACACTGCTAACATCAACTTCCTGAAATAATGCGCAAAAATACTCAACCTTTAAACACACAAATACATACATTTAACTAAAGCCCGGTTCAGACGGTGCGTGTTTCTGTGATGGATTCCAAGGTGGCTGCGCTGATGGGTCACCTGCGTGCTCACTAGCCGGAAGTGATGCGCTCTGGTGGCTTCGTGGATGGCTAGCTTGCTGGATTTCGAGGGTAGGTCCCTTGCTATTTTTCGTGATGGTTCGCAGGCTGGATCCAAAGACGATCATATTGTGACGGCCACGTGAGGTTCGATCTCACGACCAAGGGAGGAAGGGTTAAGTCGGCCGTGTTTTGGGCGGGTTGCGCGCACATCTGCTTCCTGGGGCATGTGCTACGCGTGGTGAAGGAGGGGAAAGTAAAGCAGCTGGTGACTGAGGAGAAAGATCCAGAGAAGTCTGGATATCCGTTATCTTCTAGGCATCTGTCAACCGACCGCGAACTCTCCAGAAACTATGGCTTAGTTATAAATACAAAGTGCAAGTGAACGCGAGTCAGTCAGCCCGTCAGTAAGCCAGTGTTGTTACAGGCAGATTAGGACAGTAAGCGAGTTAGTCTTGTGTAGCAGTGAAGCCAGCTTCGAGACCAGAGCGCAACTTGAGTTGTGTCCGTAACTGTGGAGCCTGAAGCCCGGAGTTCGAGTGTAGTGGACCGCAGTTGGGGGACCTGAGTTCGAAGTGCAGCAGATCATCTCTCAAGGTCTGGGGTTCGAGATTCTGTGAACGCGAGTGACTGAGCTAGAAGAACTAGCCAAGACAAACGAGCTGTGACCTGAGAACTGATAGTTCTGTGTTGTAAATAGTGCTTTGTGAATATTAGTTAAGAGTAACAGTTCATTGTTGTTCGTAATAGTCCAAGTAAATTGTCATTGTCGTTTGTGGAGTGCAATAATGAACGCTGTGTTACTGTGTGGAGAGCAAACCCCATTGTTGACGGGAGTGAAATTAAATTGTAGAGAGTGAAGAGTTATTGTTGAGATAATAACATTACATTGTTGTTCAGTATAAAAATTTACAATATAATATCACCACTGAAACCATGTCGCCATGTTCGTTGTTTTCCAACTAAACCTGTTTTTTTCTATATTCTTTAGTTTCTAAGAAACAACAATTAAATATCGGAATTTAGCTGTTTTGCGCTTATGGCATAATTACTTTATTGCGACATTTCCTACTGTTAATGTAGGACTTTAGTTCTTTCCACTCACGGTTTAGTTTCTTTTTGACCATGAGTGTTGGCAACAGATGAAACAGCAGATGATTTTCCAATTTGAACTGTGAAAAGAGCCAGCTCCGTGTGAACAACTACCATCACCGTAGGCAACACGGGAGCCGCCAAGTGAGCACGCAGGGCACCCATCAGCGCAGCCACCTTGGAATCAATCACAGAAACTAGCACCGTCTGAACCAGGCTTAAGTTAAGGCTCATATAAGGCAGAGGACAGAAATAAGTACCACACCAAATCTCGTAAGATAGACGTGGTTAACTGAGTGTAATCAAACCTGAGATTCATACCTGCGGTACCTGATGACAGTTTACCGCCATATCAAAATAACCTTCTGACACCTAAACTACAGTCTCATTTTAATAGCCAACTGCAAATAATAATTCCACCTTACAGAAATAGAATTGTATTAACACCATCAGGAGAAAAAAATTTAAAAAATTAAAAACTCCATGCATACATTAGTAATCAACGATGTGAAAATTTACATCCACGAAAACTGAAAAAGGAAAATTCAAAAGTATTTTGTATGACTGAGTTGAACATAAAACTTATTAAAACAAATGAAGTCCACTTTTCGTGTATCAGTAAAACTCTGATTTTATGGATTTGAAATACAAGTAGCACTCTGTACAAAAATTAGTAGTGTTAAACTACCCATTACTATGCTAATGTACCTTTATGGAAAAATTACTGAGGCACTCTAAGTAATTAATTCGAGATTTTTTAAGAAAATATACTTCACTGGTTTATTTTTACTGCTCTCATTAAAAAAGTGTACCTTCGTGAGAGGTTATTCCAAACTACTTACCAAGAGAAGAAAATATGCAATAACATTATATACTGTACATCAACTCTAAAACCAATTTAAAAACGAAACCACTTGCCTAATGGTAACAAATGGTTTTGCTAAACAGGGAGTTAAGGAAAAATTTGAACACAGAAAGTTTATTAGCAAGAAACACACGACACACGAAACAAATCTAATAAAAACTTACAACCAACCCAAATATACAACTTAGAATAAATGCCCTATGTTCGTGCACTACGTTTTTACATATTGCCTTGTGACAGTGAAACTTAATTTTTATTTTTATAACTTTAAAATTAAGCTACATTCATCCTTCTATACATGCTGAGATTTTTTTTTTTTTTATGTTTTAAAATATCACAAAACTGACAGAACTTTCCCAAATTAAGTAAAAAGTGAGTTTCTTATAGCTTTATGTATATGTAAGATATGATAAAAATTTAGGACCACTGGGATCAGTAGTAGTTTATCAGAAATTTGTACCTATGTGATCTTAAATTTCAGTGTATTTGCTATTTGTTGCAACAATTAAACAAATTATTTAGGACAGATTAATAATCTAAATTAAGCGAACTGTATGTCATTCAATTCTGCTTTCTTTCGAGATTCAGTGATAAAAATTTATGTATGTCTGTCATAAGAATTGTGGGAGATATTGTCAAAAATGTCAGTGCATGTTTTGCCATAATTTTTGTATGTGTTCATATCCCACTGCTCCTAAATACAACAAAACTCAAATTTTAACTGCAAAAAGAGGGATGGAAGGAGGAGAGAGAGGAGGAGAAGGGTTAAAAGAGAGAAGAGGGGATGAAAGAAAGACGAGGAAGCCTCAAAAAACACGTCCATATTATCACGGATTGAAACAAGGGAAATCATTCATTCAACACATACACCATCCAAACAATTGCACATTTACACCAAGAGTTCTAATCTTCAAAGGAATACGAATAATGTACACATGCAAGAGTGGGGAAACAAAATTAATTCTCCTTTTACACACTACTAAAGGTACGGTCACACATTGCTACTTTCGCAGCGCTGCAGTACAAAAAACTGCGCAACTCTTGTACTGCAACGTGTGAACAATGGTGCAACCCAAAAAATTGCGGCTGCCGAACCTGCTGCCCACTACTTTTCCATGCTGCGCGCAGCTTAGAAGTAGCGACGTGTGAACAGGGTTCTCAGGATTGCAGCCCCAGAATTTTTGATATCAGTTTTGTTGAAACTTTTGCTGCGGTTGCGACCAGTGTTGCCACCCAAATGTGCCAATGATACTTTTATTGTTTGGATATATTTTAATGTTAGATGTGATGAAAATAAATTATTTGTAACAGTTATTAAATGCATAACACAGTCTGAGCATATTTGCTGACGATATAATTCATTTTTTTAATTTTCTGTAGCGTAGTTTCAAACAGGAGGGTTGCCAACATTGATTATGTGAATATGCTGTTGGTTATCATTTAGTAGTAGTAGGTTTATTTTGCCTGGCAGAGTTAAGGCCATGAGGCCTTCTCTTCCACTCAACCAGGTTTCAATAATATACATGAGATACAAAATTTGATTACAAAACAACACATTTAAGTAAATAGGCGTTTTTAAAAGCTTTATAGTAAAAATAATGCCAATTTCTGAATACTAGTTAGAACAGAAAAGCAAATAATAGATAAGTAAGCTTTCACATGAGTTTCTTAATAATGCGAACATAACCACAAAATGTATATTGAGAAGTCAACACGGAGATGGAAACCTGCAGCATGACTGCGGCTGCAAAAGTAGCGCCTTGTGTGTGAACAGACTTGCAACCTCCAGTTGCAACTTTTGCAGCACTTGGGTTGTGCAGCACAGTACAAAAGTTGTGCAGCAAAAGTAGCGACGTGTGACCGTACCTTTAGTTGTAACTATACACTATAGAGCCTTTGGTGATAATGGTTTAACAATACGGTAGTGCACTAAAGCAACTCAGCTATAACCAACAATTCATTATATTATAGTAATTTTGACGCAGCATAGTGTCACAAGTCAAGCTAGCAAATTTATCTGGCCACCTGCTCCTTATCTTCAATACTAAAAAATGAAAGACATTACCAATAATATCAATTTGAGCCATCCTTTGAAGCTATAATACAAAGCCCGTGTTCCTCACTATGGCTTCATAGGCAGTGGAACATCAGACCAACAAGAAATTGAAGCACTGAAATTCTGCAGACATTCCCATGAAGTGTCTCTTATACATCTGCATCACTCCTTATACATCAGAAAACTAAAAAAATAAATATTTAACTGTACATTGAACATATAAGAGATAAATTATTTACCATTCTTGGCAGTTCCTGCAGGAAAGCTGTTGCTCTGTATGTGTCATTTCTCTCATCTTATAATAATCCATGTTTTATAGAGTGACTCAAACCTAACGGACCAGAACCCCTACTGTCCCTCAGCACTACAGTCTAGCAAGCAGATCACCAGCATTCGCAGATGATATTCTTGCCATTTTACGACACTATAATCTGGCAAATAATCCTTCACTTGAAATAATGAATTACTTATTTCCATTATTTAAACCCTAACTCTCTGCCGCCTGAAGTCAAGGGCTGTCGAACATTGAAGTTTTTCAAATCCAAGTTAGAAAATTATCTTATGACGAGTTGCCAAACTAACTTACTATTATGACAAGTGTTGTATTGCATGTTTCCACGTATTCACATTTTTTTCTTTTTATGTTCTAGTGATATTTAACTTATTTTATATTTTTGTTTTCATATTTTCCGATAATGGTATATCTAGGCCTATAATGTGATAAGTTGAACTATATATAATCATAATTTTCCTTACTGTGTGTACTTAAAAATATTGCATTCATTGTCTGCTTTGTACTGCACTATTTTATTACTATTATTATTATTATCATTATTATTATCATCATCATCATCATCATCAATAATTGTCTTATTTTTTTATAATTTGTATGTCTCATTTATTTTGACCTGCTGTTCACATTTTATTATGCTTTTTTCTTTCTTTCTGTATGTTATATATTGTCTGATTTCTACTTACTTGTTGTTTACATTTTATTACTATTATCTTCTTTAGTTTTGTGTGTAAAATTGTAGCGTACTTTGTAAATTTGTAGTGTTTTTTTGTTACACAGTTTTACTCCTGGTTGAGTGTTAGAGAAGGCCGTATGGCCTTAACTCTGCCAGGTTAAATAAATCATTATTATTATTATCATTATTATTATTATTATTATTATTATTATTATTATTATTATTATTATAACCGGATGCAATGGTTTGTTCTAGGAGACAACTTTCACCTAAGGTGCACAAGTCTCTTCCAGCACTGTATACTGTGACTGAATTTTTCTGCACACACCAGACTCAAGTCTTGTAGCAGCAAACTATAGTAATTAAAAACATTACGATTATGAAAATGAACCAGAGTGTTTTAAGGTTAAAATTTAGCAGAATAGTTTCATTCACAGTAGAATTTCGAGGTACTATTTTCAACCTCAAAACGATAAAGGTTGACAATGCCGGTCTCTCTCTTTTTCACTTTTCTTACCATGTGAAACAACAGGGCCAGAGACAGCATAGCTGTACTATAATTTGGGACAAGTGATTGCAAGTATTATGGAATTGTCGATTAAAGGACAGATTCCTCTAAACCAGTGGTCATCAGCACTTGCTGAAATGGGTAATGGGTAAGAAGTGTATTGCAATATGCACCATTGCGCAGAAGAGAGAGGGAAGAAGTATATCTGCCAGCAGCCATGGATGCACGCCAATGCAATGTCTTATCCGCAGGTAAGAGATGCTAGCCCGAGGGTGCACTGTGCTGATGACCGCTGCTCTAAACAAACTAAAATACCACCAAATTCTCTAAGTTACAAAATCTTATCCCCCATGCTGATCATCTTTATTCTTTTTATTTATAATACTACTACTAGAGGTCTAGGCTGGTCATCGATTTCCTCACTGTCATCAAATTCGAAATTTTCCCATTCTTCCCTGTCATTGTACAGATACAAAATTAAAATTTGAAGCAAGTCTTGATGGGAGTCCACCTGTATGTAGACAACAATTTCGCACGACTGCCCACAAGTAGCATACACACAGGGGCTCTTGTTTACTGCACATGCACAGTGTGTTGTAAGTGAAACTTATACAAGAAAGGAGCTACAAATTTTATTTCCATATTTGTATGTGGATGTGTACTGTGCATGAAGTTTAAGTTGGCTTGTTAATTTGAAAGAGAAAGAGCTACTTGCCATCTCACTCTATCCCAGGGAATCCTCTCTATGATGATGTTAAGACAGGCATCCCCACAGGCTACCCTTTTCAATAGTGGTGTTTAAGGTGTGGACAAGTAAATGTCGTAAGAGAAGAATCCATGTTTCTACACTCACAAGGAGAGGACACGCTCTATATATCACCACAGTCTACTATATACAGTCGCGAAGCTTGAGGTGATTTTTTGCAAATCTCGTGATAAAGTGCTCCAAGCGGTTAGCAACTAGAAACAATAGACTGTCCACTGTCGACTTTGGACTGAATCGTATTTCCATCGAGTGCTAGCTCGTTGCATATTTCACATTGATGCTTGTGAAATGTTCGTTATTGGTTGTAATGAAAATGTTAATGGCTAAAATACAATAATTGGAATAATAATATTTTACTAGAGACGTAGAAAAATTAAGTTTGTTTTAATGAAATTTATTGATCACGTTTTATTTTCAATTCTGGTGGGATTATTATTGCTTAGGCCTACTTTTTTTTTTTTTCAAAGGATATGTTTTTAATTATAGCTGTTAATTTTGTTGTTATTTTTATTTGTTACTTTATTAGAGACGTAGAAAAAGTCTGTTACAATAAAATTTATTAATCACGTTTTATTTCCAATTCTGGTGTGATTATTATTGCTTAACCTCAACTACGTAAGCCTACACTACAAGTACCGGTACACGTACATAAGTTAATCCATTAATTCATATTTCCATTATTATTGTTGTAAAGGGAAATGCAAATTAATATTTATTGGTTTCATAGTTAATTATCGCTATAATCTTGAATGAGTGAAGCGATTATAGTAAATTTCAGTTCGTTTTGCACAAACAAAAATAATATTAACCTATTTCTTGCAGGTATCTTCGAGTTTATGGTGGAATTTAATATACTTCATTAAAATAATAAATTAACTTTATGCATTTAATATTTCAATAATGGAAGGAAGGTGTTAATTTTCCCAAAAGAACACAACGAAAGTGTAACATATTTTGTCGGCTGCTAGGAGAGAGATCTGCGATGATGAGGCGATAGTAGCGATCCTAGTGGTGGGCAACTACCCATGTTTGCATTTTTACTACATATTGAGCTTCGCGACTGTATATAGTAGACTGTGATATCACCGAATTAAATAAGATTGTGTGAGATGAAAGTACAAGAAGTACTGTTTAAAGTCATACCTGATATGGGTGGCCAATGACCCCTCGTTTTGAAAATTTGGCTATTGTCTGTGACATACTTCCGTTAGGTGCTCAACAGGGAAGGATTAGACTGTGTAATAGCGTAGCCCATATGGTTGGATGCTGAGTTGTTATCCAGGCAACTTGAGTTCGAATCTTAACTGGTCCTATATTTTTTTCTTTTAATAATGATTAATATTGTGATCACAGTTATCTATTTACATACCTATATCATATTTCTCAATGTATTGAATGCTTCATCATGTTTTAAACAAATTACTAATTAACTAACATTGTATTGTAAAGGATAAACAATGAAATACTGCTCACGTAGGAAGGTAAGATGTGTCACTGGTGTTTGTTCTATTTGTGTAGCAGCTATTCCATTTCATTTCGTACCCGATTCATTATGATGTCATAAAAACACACAAAACATACATATTTCCTGCACCATGGACAGCAAATGAAAGAACATTGTCCAGAGTCATACACATTTTTCCGCACTTCAGCTGCGAAACAGATATCCTTCACATTCACAAACACTTCTCGTTCGTTTATCAATTTTGATGCATACCACGCATATTTCAACATGGCTTTGAATATAGGAACTGACAACTGAAAGTGAATTAAAATAATAATAATAATAATAATAATAATAATAATAATAATAATAATAATAATAATATCAAGTTTTAAAATATGAGAAGGCATTAGGTTTCGAACTCGAGTTGCCTGGATGACAACTCAGCATCCAACCATATGAGGTACGCTGTTACACAGTCTAATGCTTCCCTATTAGGCACCTAACGGAAGTATGTCACAAACAATAGCCAATATTTCCAAAACGAGGAGTCATTGGCCACCCATATCAGGTATGACTGTAAACAGTGTGTCTTGTACTTTCATGTCACAAAATCTGATATAATTCGGTGATATACAGAGTATGTCCTCTCCTTGTCAGTGTCAGTATAGTCTGCAGGTTGAAAGGTGGTCTAATAAATTCAGACTGCAAGAATAATTTTCATGTATAAGGCTCTGTTAGCCGACAATTTTGAAAAATTACGTGAGGTAATTATTGTATACTGTAACCAAATAAGTTAAAAATGCGAATTAACGAACAATAAATGATAGAAATTCATCCAATAATTCTATAACATTGTTCACGATGATTATTGTTCAATGTAAGTGTTACCTGTAACTTTCTGCACTTGAAATGTGGAGAAATTATGAGATATCAAGGGAAATGGAAACCATCTCCAGAAAACCTGTACTGAATAACTAGTCTGCATTCATATTTATTATTTTAATGTACCGAAGTACATATATTTCCATGCAGATATTCTGCGTCATCATACGATGAAAGAGTAATGGAATGGAGAAAAATTCTCTCCGGCGCAAGGATTTGAACCCAGGTTTTCAGCTCTACGTGCTGATGCTTTATCCACTAAGCCACACTGGATACCCACCCCGGCGTCGGACAGAATCGTCTCAGTTTAAGTTCCAACTCTTGGGTTCCCTCTAGTGTCTAGTGACCGCCCTCTGCACTACGTCATAGATGTCCATGAACGTAGGACTGAAGTCCACACATGTGCTGAGGTGCACTCGTTATGAGTGACTAGTTGGCCGGGATCCGACAGAATAAGCGCCGTCTTAAATCACGAAGTGATTTACGCATATCATCTATATTATTTTAATGTACCGAAGTACATATGATATTTCCATGCAGATATTCTGCATCATCATACGATGAAAGAGTAATGGAACGGAGAAAAATTCCCTCTGGCACCGGGATTTGAACCCGGGTTTTCAGCTCTACGTGCTGATGCTTTATCCACTAAGCCACACCAGATACCCACCCCGGCGTCAGACAGAATCGTCTAAGTTTAAGTTCCAACTCTTGGGTTCCCTCTAGTGGCCGCCCTCTGCACTATGTCACAGATGTCTATGAACGTAGGACTGAAGTCCACACATGTGCTGAGGTGCACTCGTGATATGCGTAAATCACTTCGTGATTTAAGACAGCGCTTATTCCGTCGGATCCCAGCCAACTAGTCACTCATAACGAGTGCACCTCAGCACATGTGTGGACTTCAGTCCTACATTCATAGACATCTATGACGTAGTGAAGAAGGCGGCCACTAGAGGGAACTCGAGAGGTGGAACTTAAACTGAGACGATTCTCTCCGACGCTCGGGTGGGTATCCGGTGTGGCTTAGTGGATAAAGCATCAGCACGTAGAGATGAAAACCCAGGTTCAAATCCCGGCGCGAGAGAGAACTTTTCTCCATTCCATTACTCTTGCATCGTAGTCTGCATTCACCAAGATATGAACTTCGGCCGGAAATTTGCAGAGCTAGGCATATTTCTAACATGTACAAACAGGAAAATTCTGAGAACTTTTCGCCATTATATTATCCTTTTCTACTTACTGCTGCTGCTTGTGTATCCCTGCTTGCAATTACAGGTCCAAGGAAGGCATCGATTTCTTTGTACCATATTAGCGACGGTTGATACACTTCATCACAAAATACTTTTTTGGATTGCTTCACTTTTTTCAATTCCTGACTGTACGTTGACCTTAAGTTTTTGATTTTGTTTTTTGCTTCCTGAACAGTGAAGCCAGGTAATTTGGAGCATTCAGCAAGCTGCATATATGCTGCATCACGTGCAGCCTTGTTTCTGTACAAAAGGAAAAGCATTTTAATCATTAGAGTAAAATTCTCAATTAAGAACATTTCAACTATTTGATATTGGTGTGTATGTGTCCCAAAATTCGCGCTCACTATATCATGTGAATCCTGGATGGAAATGGAGACGAAAATGTTACTGACAAAATTTCGTCCAAAAAATCAATTACAAAATGTGGCAACACTGTATTTTGCAAATATTCGTTACTCCTGTGATCATACTACAAAAGCTATCTGTATGCTGCATTAAAACTAAATGTTCATGGTTAGAAAACTCTCTCCCTCCCTCCTCTCTCTCTCTCTCTCTCTCTCTCTCTCTCTCTCTCTCTCTCTCTCTCCTCCCCCTCCCTCCCCCTCTGTGCGTGTGTTTATTTATCAACATTACAATTGGGTATACACTCGGTGGCAGTGATATATAATATATAATAATAATATTATATTCTTTCATAGCTTCATAATAAAATATTTCTTCTTGTGAATTTATTGCTTGTTTGTTACAATGACTATTACACTTTTACTACGTCACACTACTTTTGACCAATAAAACGGTACAAAAGGACGTATTTCAACCAATCATGGCTGCTTATCGCACAATTTTATCGCGTCCCTAGCATTTGTTTAATTTTATCCTATTTACAAATAAATGAAGAGCACCATTCGGAAATCCTGAATAAGTTGAGGAATACACCATGTACATCAACGAGTTTCACTTCTTTTACGCACATGTCTAATATAAAACACTAACACCAATCACTAAAACATTCAATAATTGTTTCTTTTAAAATTATTCATGTTTATTTTTTATGTCATCATCGTTAATTAAAACTTTTCTTGTTTATTTCATCATCCCTAATTGAAACTTTTAATTAAAACACTTGTTTATATTATTTAGGTTATGTTATAGCTTCTGCTATATGATATTATGGATAGTCACGTATCAGTGTGTGTTTAATACTAAGATTTATTGAAAATCATCTGTAAAGTGACGTTGATTACTGAGATCCGGATAATTGAAGTGGAATGCAACTGTTTTAATAAAAATGAAATTGAATCAACAAAGCCTTCATGAGTAGTAACCATCTACAGAGTTCAATGACGATTCCATAGTTGGCACACCTGATAACATCACATAATTATAACACACCACTGCCATTTAGCATGCATCTAGCATAATATTTGTAATGTTCAGATTGTACAATAATACATTAATTGAAGACAGTTGTATTTTCGTAAGTAAATTAATATTTTATTGTATTGGAGTACTTCATTACTTATAATCTTTATATACTTTCTTCTAATCGTGTAATAGTCAATTAAATCCCACTCGAGTTTTGATTTTCTCTAGATAAATCAAAGCTTCAAGTGAGATTACTGTTGATAAATACAGTAAGCATTACACTATAGTAGGCCACAAGACATCCTATGTTGTGCAGTTACCCAATTGTGCAATTAAAAATTCTTCAGGCGAAATTTTGTCACCAACATTTTCGTTTCCTTTTTCATCCAGATTCACACAATGTAGCCTGTGTGCGCGAATTTCGGAACAACTCGCGCGTGTGCGCTTGCAAGCACAGATACAGACATATATTTACTTCTGTTGCAATTTCTTCTCAATGCAAAATTGCATAATACAAAATTTATACCTTCAATTTATTGAATATTTTTGTAAATATAGGAGAATCATAACTCATCTTATCGTTGCTACATTTGCTGTTCTGTTTACAGCTTCCCAAAGATAACTTTAATGCAATAAGATAGAGAAAATGAAAGAAACCACTGTGAAATTAGAAAAATGAAAGGACATGTACAAGGTAGGGCATGGGAACCAAGTGTTTTTGGAATGGTTTGTACTCGGTCATTATGAAAGGGAGAGACATGCGGCATGTGACATTCCATTCCGTGGCTCATAGCATTTCACCTGCAGTGGGCATCATGGAGCAGTGGACACATGTTTTCATATGATTCTTTTGTTACGAATGGTGAGTTGGTGACCATGATACAGCGTGAGTTTTGCTACAGATTCAATATTAATCGCAATGATTCAGTTTCCATGCGTGACACAATCTTATGTTGAGTTAACAATCTTTGAAGAAAAGGTGCAATACTGAATAAATAACTGCCCAGCCACAAACACAGAGTGTGTACTCCAGAAAATGTTGAAAGAGTCAGACAAGCGATACTGCGCGGCCCAGAACGCTCTGCTCGAAGACATTCAACTGCACTTGGAATCAGCAATCGTACGACAGGTTTTGCATGACGATTTGCATTTACACGCATACAAGTGGGTGGCTGTTTAGAAATTCAATGTAAGGGATTACCCCAACGATGAATTTCGCACAGGAAATGCTTGCACTCCACGAGCAGTCTGGAAACATGAAGATTGCAATGAGTGATGAAGCCCATTTCCACCTTAATGTAGCTGTTAACAGACGAAATTTTCGGTATTGGGTGCTGAATTAAAGGAAGCGATACGTCAACATAACACTCAAATCAACAGAGATCTCCTGGAAAGAGTAGAGGTCAATTTTCGTCAGCACCTTGAACACTGCGTCAGAGTAGATGGACATCACTTGCCAGATGTAATTTTCAGCTCATAATTGAAATGGTATGTTCTCACAAATGTTGTTCTACCAATAAATTGTGTTGAAAACAAAAACTAATTATTTTATGATTATTTTAAAAACACTTGGTTCCTATGCCCCACCCTGTACAAGAAAATGGATAAGTAAGGCGACATTTGTAATCCATGAAAGTTCTCGATTAGTGAGTATTACTTAAAATAAATGTTATAAAGTGACAGAAACTCATAAACTGGTAAGGAACAGAAACCCTTAAAAGTCACAAATTCGTAGGAAGTACTGATTCATTTCTCAGAATGGTCCTGCGGTCCACTCAGCCTACTATCAAATTAAGTACTGGCCCAGTGCTGACAATAAACGCAGCGCAGTTGAAGAGTGGTATCGACAACACCACTTAATTCTAGTGCTGAGGTCATGAAAGCACTGGGCTCTATCTCCATGCTCCCCATGCATCTTCATGGCATGTAAAGATGATAGCATTACCATTACTGGTTTCTGTGTCCATCTAAAACATTAAACGAGCATCCTCCTCTTACAAATCTGGTATAGGGTCATTCAACAGCAACTCAAGTTACATTCAGTTATATTTATCAACTCATTATATTATACTACAACAAAAAATAAAGATTTATGTAACCTGAGTTACAACAACTACGAGGCGCATCCAGAAAGTAAGTTTCCCTATTTTTTTAAAAAAAAAAGAACACACACTTTCAGGAAAACATTTATTGGCAACAGGTACAGCAATGTTTCAGCTATTTTTCAACATGGCCACCATCAGAATTGAGACACCTGTCGTATCGTGGGATCAACTTTTGTATCCCTCTGTCGTAGAACTCTGCCGCCTGTGAATGGAACCAGTGTGTGACAGATGTTTCAGCTCTTCGTCGTTGCCAAAACACTCACCGGAGGACAAGAATTTCTTGAGGTGCAAGAAAACGTGAAAATCGCTGGCAGCAAGATCAGGACTGTAGGGTGGGTGATCAAACAACTCCCAGCCAAATTCCGTCAAAACAGCTGCTGTGCGCCGAGCCGTATATGGACGAGCATTGTCATGGAGCACAACACCTGCAGTAAGCATTCCACGCCTCTTGTTTTGAATGGCATGTCGCAATTTTCGCAGTGTTCCACAGTAACGGTCAGCGTTCACTGTTTCACCTCTTGGAAGGAAGTCAATGAGCAGAATGTCCTTCCTATCCCAGAACACCGTGCACATCACTTTCCGTACCAACAGCGTCTGTTTGAATTTCGTCCTGACCGGAGATCCACTATGCCACCAATGCATTGACTGCTGCTTGGTTTTCGGGGTGAAGTGCGAAATCCAAGTCTCAATGCCCGTGACGATCCTGTCGAGGAACTCGTCGCAGTCATCGTGATACCGTTGCAGAAATGTCAGTGCTGCTCCTAAACATTGCATTTTATGTTCGGGTGTCAGGTTTTTCGGCACCCACCTGGCACACACTTTTTTGAACAGCAGGTGCTTAGTGACAATCTCATGCAACAAGGATCGCGATATCTGCGGAAAATGGCTGCTCAGTTCCGTAATCGTGAAATGATGGTTCTCCATGATGCACTGCCATACCAGCTCAACACAATCATCATTGATGAGGGACGGTCGCCCACTGCGCTCTTCATCATGGACACTTTGACGACCTCCGGAAAACTGCCTACATCAGCGACGCACCATCTGCTTACTCATGATGTTCGGCCCATAGACCTGACAGAGCTGCCGATGAATTTCAATTGGCGCAATGCTTTGTGCATTAAAGAACTTTATCACCGACCAAACCTCGCAGGCGGCAGGAGAAGGAATAAGAGCTTCCATTTCGGACCACTGCTGCCACGCTACTGGCATCAGACGGGATCTGTCTGGCTGGCATATGATTGATACATCATAGATCTGTTATGCATGCGCAATTGACACGGCTAATTACGTTTACTTTCAAGGGGAAAAAATCGGGAAACTTACTTTCTGAATGCGCCTCGTATTTCATCAATAAATCATAAATAATTAATTATATTCCCGACTACTGGTTGCTGCCATGAAGAGTATTCCTAAATGCAATAAATAAGCCAAAAAAACTTTATTTTTGTTTTAGTACATCTAATAAGTTCAGAAATGTGTCTGAATGTAACGTAAGTTACTATGGAATCACCTTATATAAACACACGACGCAAACATCATACCCTATATGAAAGAAGTTTAATGTGAACTATAACCCAAAGATACTACACAGTTTTTAAATGTTAATACTAAACTGTCAAAATTTCAGGTTTGAAGTTTACAGTACAATGTTCACAATTAGGCAAGACAACAATGTCAGAAGAAAATTAATTTGGGTATTTGTTACATTAAATAAGATATTAAGGAATAATGAAATATTAATAAAAACCTGTATGATGGTGATTTAACATCCCACAGACATTCCAACTGTCGGTACTCTTTCACAAACTTGAGAGTTGTCTCTTCTGACCACTTGCTTGTTGTTTTCCGTTCTGGACGTATACTACAAAACATTACATTTAGTAAGTATTAACAGTACTGTCACTCAAATAAAACAGTTCATAAACAAATGTTTTTAAAATACATCAAAATCATGAAGCCCATCAATTTCATCAGGTCTAAAAGCAACATACAGTAGCGTGCAAATTAATCCGAACGCGACATATTTTTACATTTTCTGTCATTGTTGGCCTCACAGCTTCTCATAGCACTTTAATTGACATCTGTAGTACGTGTAATTCCATTGTTAAAGGTCTGTCATTATTTTTTTTTATAATATGTGACATTTTGCCTGTCGTTTTGTACTTATAAGCATTTCAGTTGTGTTGAAGACTTAATACTGCAATCCTATGTACATTCTATCGTCTTCACAAATGGATACAACTCCATGAAAACGGTCTAAAATTATAACATTAGCAGAGCATTCTTCTATGACACAGAGGCAAATTGCTGCAGTATGTCACATCAGTTTGGCTACTGTTAATTCGATCATAAAACGATACAGGGAGACTGGATCCATCACACCCCAGAGAAAAGGAAACTGTGGCCGGAAAAGGAAGACTTCACCTGCAGATGATAGTTTAATTGTCTGGAAAAGTAAATTAAATCCTACACTAACTGCTGTCGACTAAACCCGCGAGTTAATGGCTACCACTGGCGCAAATATTCACGTCACAACAGTGCTGCATAGGCTTTTGGAAGCTGGACGAAGGGCTCGTAAGCCTATTAAGAAGCAACTGCTAACCCCTGTTATGTGCAAAAAACGCTTAATGTGGGCAAAATTACATCAACACTGGACAGTGAATGTACTTTTTTCCAACGAGTCTCATTTCGAGGTCCACGGCCACCGTGTTTCTTATGTACAGAAAGGATCCGAAAAAGTAACAGCAGCTCATCTCCAACAAGCACCCAAATACCCCCCCCCCCCCTAAAGTAATGTTTTGGGGTTGTTTTACACATGAAGGGCCTGGAGCATTAATACCTAGCAAGGGAATGATGAATTCTGACAAATATATTCACTTATTGGAAACCAGAATCGTACCCCAGCTGCAAAAATCATTTCCGGATGGCAGAGGTGTGTTCCAACAAGACCTGGCACCATGCCATACGTCTCGAAAAACTACGGAATTCAACAAGAAGAATATTCAGGTACTCCCCCTGGCCAGGCAACTCACCCGACATCAACCCCATTGAGAACTTGTGGTCAATTTGCAAAAGAAGAATGCAAAAAATGGATTGTTCTACAAAGGAGAAGATGAGTTCTGCCCTCATTGGTGTATGGTTTCACGATGAAGAAATGAAGAATATTTGTGGGAAATTAGTGGAAGCCATGCCAAATCGTCTGAGCTGTTATTAGGAACAAGGGAGGCCACATAGATTACTGAGGTATGCCTTAGATCCTTTTTTTATCCCGTTTGAGTGTTTTTGCATAAGTGATTACGTTGTTCGGATTAATTTGCACGCTACTGTATTTCCAAGAGTGATGAGAAGTTAAAACTTTCTGTAGGCCTACTTGTTTGTACAGTATTTAACTTTATTTTTTTTTTTTTCCACAAAATTTCCAGAACTCGGCCATGTAAGCCAAACATGTCTTCATTCTCAACTCCACAACCGTTTCAGTTTGTCAGTGACAAATATCGTAACATGCTAAGCACCTACAATACCTCTGTGGTGGCTGAATGGTCAGACCTTCGGACTGTCATGCAGGTGGCCCGGGTTCGATTCCCGGTCAGCTCTGGGATTTTTTCAATGGATTTTTTTCATTGAAATAATCCATAGTGACACTTATGGCAAACAAGGTCGCAGTTGGGGTTTTTCCTGGGGTTCTTCGGGTTTTCCCCAAATTACGTATTTACAACATTCCACCACTATTTCTCCACTTCATTATCGTTTCATAGTGTACCCCAAATTCCGGCCGGCAACGCATGGAGGGGGTTGGCCTAGGGACGAGTGGGGTTGCCTGCTCGAAACCTGGACCAGAGAACCTTAGTTTGGTCAGGTCAGGACCTCCTATATTACCAGACCCGACACTGGCATCCAAGATGGCGGCCGGAAGAGGGATTTCGTAGATTGCAATGAGTTAAAATAAATACGGCATCGATAAGATTATTTTAACAAAATTCTCAATGAAACAATAAATAATAAATAATAAAGTTCCTTACCTACATAAATGAACATAGTACATTCAGTAACATAAAAATATGCCTACATATTCACCAATAATAAAAGAAAACAAGTGATTAAAAGCTTCAATATGTTATTATTTTAGGCCTAGGCCTATATGTTTTTATATATGAATACTGGCAATTGCCCAATTAACTCTTGTAAAATTCAGATTTGTTAGGAAATAGAAGGCAGTAATACAATACTGAATAGCTGCTACTTCTGGATTTAGGAAATCTTACCTTGATTATAGAAATAGATTTCATCAGCAACTGGAAATTATATAATATGGAGTCCTGTCTTCCTAGTCACTAAACTTTGTCACTGATTCACTGAGATTGGTTGAAAATAAAACTAACTATTCATTACGTACAGTTTAACACTGTGCCCACTGATATTGATTTATAATGAAATGGCACTATTCACTGTAGTTTCTCACTGTATCCACTGGTGTTCGATTCAGAATGAAATGACACTATTCACTGTAGTTTCTCACTGTATCCACTGGTGTTGATTCAGAATGAAATGACACTATTCACTGTAGTTTCTCACTATATCCACTGATGTTGATTCAGAATGAAGTGACACTATTCACTGTAGTTTCTCACTGTATCCACTGGTGTTGATTCAGAATGAAATGACACTATTCACTGTAGTTTCTCACTATATCCACTGATGTTGATTCAGAATGAAGTGACACTATTCACCATAGCTTATCGTTGTAATATCCACTTATACATAGGCCTACACAAGGGATTAGATAGGCTGTACAACTAAAAATGATGAATTCACAGCTTGGAGAGCACAGCACTGTAATTTCTCACTGTATCCAGTAATGTTGATTCAGAATGAAATGACACTATTCACTATAACTTATCACTGTAATATCCACTTATACATACACAAGGGATTAGATAGGCTGTACAACTAAAAACGATGAAGAATTCACAGCTTGGAGAGCACAGCAGCCTATTTTTTGAACTTGGAACAGTTTCAGTGGGTTTTATTTTTGTCTTTCAATGCCTGCTTTTCATTTTGGACCATGCAGTAATTATTAATAAATATGTTGGCCAATACCTTGCTGCATTTCGCTGCTAGTTTTCTTACACTGAGTTGTTTGTTGGGGTAAAATGTTCACGATGAATGCTTCTTATCCACTTATCCCTTAAATCTTTATCTTTTAGAAACAAAAATACATGTACAAACGGACTTTCTTTATTGTAATTCGATTTGCAACCTGGGACACTACATGTGCGAGACATTTTAAGATTAACAACATAACAACACTTTCAAGCTTTGTTCTCTACGAAAACAATTTACATTAACCCATTTATGCCCAAGACTTTTTTGTTGTTGAATATTTTCACAATTTTTGCACCGCCACATGAAACTGAAATGGAAGTTAATTATTGTGCTGCAGGCTCCTTTGATTCTTCTAGTATACACAGCAATGAAATAAAAGTTAATTTTGTAATTCATTCCTTTGCATTTTTTCAGAAAAGTAGTTAACGCAGACTGTTGCGAAAACGCAACACTAGGCAGATATGGGTTAATTATGTCACAATTCTATTAATATATAGTACTAACTTATAAACCCTTCAACGATTAAACTAGAGGCAAATGATACAAGAAACACAATAAACATTCACATGAAGTACGTATACTTTCACAGGTGCGTTAACCACTCTATTGTCCACCATGTTTGTTTACAGTGTCAGGTCCGGTAATATAGGAGGTCCTGGTCAGGTGGTGTGGGTTTGGGAATCTGTCACCAGAGGGCTAGCGCAATAGAGCTGAACAAGGTCGCAGTGCTGGGCCATAGTGCCTCCCTCCGTTAAATTCAATTCAAAGCATCTACAGTGAAACCTTACTGTTACATTCCTGTTATATACACCATTTGTTTTCTGTCCCAATGTTCTCTAAATTTACACCTCTTTCTGTTTCTCTTAAAAGTGCGAAAGAGGTGTTCGATTGTATTTACAATGAACTTATCTTGTTACTTCTGTTCAAAGCTTAAAATAATAACTGGCAAATATTTGTTTTCTCACAACAGTAACATTTCATCATAATATATAATATGTAATTCTATACACCATTAAATGCAGTGTGAATGATTCAAAGATGCAGAGACAGAGTTAGTTAAAAAATTACATTAAGTTGTCAATTTTTAAAGTAACAGGTAGAGAGCAAATCATCCAGATGATAGCTGTATTTAAAGGATTCAACTTAATTCTCTCCTGGAAAATGGTGTTATTCACACAACGAAATGATTTTAAATTCATCTTACCAGCAGAGCAATGAATTAAAGCAACTTGGAAATATCTGAGCATCAATATTTTCTGACTAACTGTACATAGACAGCTGGCACAGAGAGGGAGAGTGATGGAGGGGGGAGGGAGGGAGGGAGGAAGAGGGAGGCAGGGGGAGGGTGGAGAGACGAGGGAAGAGAGGGAAGAGGGGAAAGAGGGAGAGGGGCAGAGAGAGGGAGAGAGAGAGAGAGGGGGAGGGAGAGAGAGTGTGTGTTTGTGTGTGTGTGTGTGTGTGTGTGTGTGTGTGTGTGTGTGTGTGTGTGTGTGTGTATATTTTTTCATAGTTATTTTTTTACAGGCTTTTTTTCACTCTTCAGCAGTTTTCCTCTATTCCTCTTTCCTCTCGACAGAGTAGAACATACTCAGTCAGTTGTGATATTTGTCTAATACACGGTTTGCCTGTCGCAGAAGGTGAGAAAACCACAACAAAATGATGTTATGAAGGATTGTAGATTTGGGAAGGAAGTGGGTCATGATCCTTGTCATTGGTACTATCTCAGCTCTAGCTAAAACTACGAAAAACCCAAGTCAGGATACTCTGCTTCTGGGAGCAAAGACCAGAACTGCCGAATATAAGGTGGATGTATTAACCACTACACCACCATCCTCGGTACTCTTTAAGTTATAAAAAAAGGGGGAAGATGAGGCCAAGGATTCTTTTTTTGATGGCACATTTCATACCTCCATTTTGTCAACAAATGAATGCAGCTGTGTATTGAAATTGATATAAATTATAAAAGCAAAACATTTTTATGCAGAAAATACCATTCCTATATTGTTTAATATCTTCAGACAAGATCATAAAGCTTTCAAATACCCTAATTTTAAAATAACAACCAAATTGGAAATAATACCGAAATAATGAAATTTCTAAATGAACTTTCCTTAAAATATAAAACCACTCTCGGAGGACTCTACCTATCTTAAATCGACTATACTGACCACAAATTGCACATGATACAGAAAAAACATAATTCGATCTTCTTCAGTGTAAACCTATATTTCAGTTTGTTTTCTAGTTCTTGGTAAGGAGCGAAGAAGAATTGAACTGAGTGAACTGGGCATTATTTCCTATTTCGAAATCAACATCATCCTCAGTGTTTTCACCTGTCCATTCTCCAGAAAGTAAACTCTAATAAATTATATACTTTCTGTTCGCTAAATCAGTGATTTCAGTTGACAAGTAGGCAGCAGACTGTAATAACAGTACCACCACATGATCTTCAAAGTAAAAAACATAACAACAGTGGCGGCTATTGAAGGGGGGCTCTAAGGCATTGCCCTCCTGTGAAAATTAGGAAACATATTCTACAGTATTTGCACTTGCCTAACAACTCTATAGTCCCGTCGCTCATTTCTGGCAGCCAATCACGTTGCAGGCTACATTTAAACGTGTACGTTTTGTGATTCGCTAATGATGATGTTATGCATTTCCTATGGCTCGATAAATACTTAATCGTCCGCCATTTTGGTTCTTTCGTTGGCGTTCGCAGAAAGCACATGAGGACGTTATTTGCCGCTCAATTATTTGCTGAATTATAGTGTGTTTGATTTATTATCATAGGAGCTACAGCATGATAATGTTTAACAGTGTGGCAAATAGATTCCTCGTCTGGTAGCTTGGCAAAGAAAGAACAAAAATGGCGAACGATACTACCTACCTAGACTTTATAAGGCCTTCACTTCCTCAGACATAAGCAAAGAGGAGGAGTCACGCTGGGAATAACAGCATCGTGACTATAATTTGATAATTTTAGTATCCAAGTTACGTTTCTACAAGTTCAGCATATGTAGCGGAAATGAGGCAGTAATGCATGGACTCAGAAACTCATTGTCTGAACATTTTTCGACCTGTGATGTCACGTTGCCATGACAACTACAACAATACCCCTCCCCCATCCCATCCAAAATGATGCTAGCGAACACTCAATTCGAGTGAATCCATCATGACGAATATTTTGGAGTGGTAGTATAAAATTACGACTTCTTTCTTTACGGGAGTTATTTGAGTACATGTGTCCAAATTCCTTTCATTCAGAAAGTAAATTATTGGATGTTCTGTACATTTTAATGAGAGAAAAATTATCTCAAGTCGAATATATATCTCTCTAAGTAAATAAGATCTTAAAACACAAGGAGAATACCAAAGTAATCAAATCGTGAATATTCCACCCCATATATTCCATGTAATTTCAACGACATCAACTCGGCAGTGCAGTCAACACTGCTGGTGAAAAACACAAACTATTAGTTACATTGCCAATGACCAGTTCAGAAACTGAGAGGTGTTTCTCTTACCTTAAAAGTGATAAGTGCATTATAACGTATTTAAAGAATCGCATGGGAGAGGATAGATTAAATCAGCTCAGAATGTTGTTAATAGAAAACACAATGGTACCTTAAATTACCGACTTTGATAAACTAGTAATTGATAAGTTCTGTTAGAAGAAACGCCATATGGAATTTCACTTTGAGTAAGTAAGGTAAGGGCACATTCTAATTGTTTCTCATTTGAAAATGCAATAAAATTGACAACTACTTTTATAACTGAACCCCTTCATGACTAATACACGAGCCACCACTGCACAGTAGAAATTATTTACGTAGATACGTTTATATGAAATTTTGGGAACAATACCATCACTGTTATCCCCTCACTTCAAGTACTGCTCGGCAAATTTACCTATACTTGCAGAACGATGGACATTGTTCATAAATAATGAGAAGTAGGTATAGCATTAAAAATTTTCGACAGTAAAATTACTTCAAGATCCGACGAAAAATAACATAAATGTAGTTACATGGAACTTAGAGTAATAACATCTATTTTTATTTTGTAAATAAATGACAGATTTGATAAAAAAAATATTCACTTATCAAACAATATTTTCTACAAAATAATTCTATTGCTTTTCACTATAACTTTCTGTTGGACAGACCAGGACAAAATAAATATATTTCTTTTCAATATGACATTTAGAAATGTGAAATACCTAATGTTAAAGGAAAAAAATGTAAGAACATACTTATAATACCTGCGTTCATCATTGCTCTCCTGCAGAATATTCGTGTCGTAGTGTGTAAATGATTCTTGCATTTCGAATTCAACTGGCGTCAATTCAAAAAACTTTTTGTTTTTGTCTTCGAGGGATGTAGTATCAGAAAAATTAATATCTTCATCCTGCAACTTGAAACAATATATCAAATTACAAATTACTTTTTCTTGATTTTTATAAATTTTGATTAATATATTATTTGTAATAAAAGTTGATTAATAAAAACAAAAAATAATAATAATTACTAAATATTTAGGCTTAATATATGTTTAGTGATTAAATGTATATACCAGTTGCTGAGCACAAGCTTACATTAATAACTCGAATGATATTTTGCACCATCATGTACAATATCCTAGTGATAATAGATGCAGTGATATCTCTCAAAGTAAAACAGTAAGATAATGACATATTTAATTTTTATTATTAGAAGTTTTAGTTAAAAAAATTTGAACCGCTTTTTGTCCAGTTAAAAACTAAAATAATAACAAATTACAACTAGAAACACTTGACTGGATTATTCATCTGATACTGCAAGATATCTAAAAATACATTTAGTCCCAGCTATACTTGTTTTTTTGAAAGATGGGACATGACAGTTAAGCGGCTGAGCTTGGAACTACAGTGCTATGCTGCCAATATAGACTACCATGCTGCCAGCTGATGGAAGCTAGCAATTGATGTTAAGATGGCTGACGTTAAAACACTCATTGACAACTGACGCGAAGGTAAGAAAATAATACAAAAATCGACAGAGAATCAAACACGAAATGTATCAATGCTAACATTGTGTGCACAATAAATGTCGCCACGAGAGCTATCAAACTCTCGCCAAGGGGGGATGGTAAATTTGGCAAGTCAACCGTTGTTACCATGCTATGTGACATTCAGTTGTTTCTCCGATCGCAATGCTCCTGTCATGTCCCATCTTTCAAAAAAACAAGTATAGTTACCAAGTTATTTCAGAAAGTATTGTATACATTGTAAATTTGGCTCAAAGAAATCAGAATGGACTTGAACATTATGATATCCAAATTAATGACAATTACTGTTATTAATTTTACTTTAATCAGTTATTTAAATACATTTTATCAACTGTGAGGTTAACTAGTAGTGGTGGAATTGGTGGTAGCAAAATGGTATTTTTAGATGAGTTCAAGAGTTCGCTATGGAATTACCTGATGTTCAACCTACTATTGAGGAAAACTAGGAAAGAAACTCAACCAGGTAATCAACTCAAGCAGGATTCGAATCCATGTCTGACAAGCAAAGATTCTCATGGGGGCAGATAAAAAAGTTATTTTTTTTTCTTCTACCATGTCAATGTCAAAACAAGTGCTTGTACAAATTTTGGCCACACGAATGCAATTACGAGGGTCGTAAAAAAAATCAGTTTTCCTGGAGCCGTTCACAGAAAGAAAACACAATTTTATTGGAAAAATTTATTGGAACAGATACAACTGTTGAGATACTTTCCAACATATTCCCCACTGAAATTGAGACATCTGTCATACCATGGAATCGACAGAGAGGTGCAGACAGCTGTCACACACTGGTTCTGATCCCAGGTGGCAAACTTCTACAACACAAGGATACAAATGTTGATTCCATGGTATAACAAATGTCTCAATTCTGGTGGAGAATATGTTGAAAAATAGCTCAACAATTCCTGTATCTGTTTCAATAGATGTTTCCTTGAAATTGTTTTTTTTTCTGTAAACGGCCCTAGGGAAACTTAATTTTTTACGACCCTCGGTAATTGTGCTTGAGTGGCCAAAATCTGTATAAGCACTTGTTTTGACATTATTAACATGGTGGAAGGAAAAAAAAAATTTATCTGCCCTCATGAGAATGTTTGCTTATGAGGGCAGCCTCAGATTAAAAGTAAACTCCCTACTGTCACTGTCACCTGGTTATCATGACTGCCACATTATACTTATTAAGATAAATAAACATCACATGTAATACCTACCAAATCTTCTTGTTTAATTGACAACAAGATATCAGAGTCCAACTGTTCGCCATTAGTCACATCTTCAGTTGTATTGCACGTAGTTATTGAGTCCTCCTGGTACATTTCATTGAAATTTGACTCCATCTTTTGTCATAAAACTGTAAACAGAAACACGTAACAGCATTAATAATAATAATAATAATAATAATAATAATAATAATAATAATAATAATAATAATAACAAAAGTAATAATAATGTACATTTGTTTAACTCTTCACCCAAAAGATATATTAAAATCACACTTACAGAAAGTTCGGTCTAGGAGACTGGGCATAATTCATTATTGTTTCCATGAGTAATTTATACACATTTAATGCAAGAAAATACATATTCTTTATCAATAAAGACATATTTTACAATAAATATACTGGTAATTAAAAATATTTAATTCAAGATAATTTATTTTTATCAATAAAGATATTTTACAACAAATATAATTTGTGGGTCCCTATCACCACGGCATGGCATGTCCTCAGGTTGCGGATAGAGGAGACGGCCTCCAGATATGGAGGGTAGCTGTGAATATATTGAATAAGCAGTCGTGGACAGCCGATAAGGCATGGTCCTCCAGCTTGGGGGTTGGGCGAAGGGCTAACAACCCATCACCGTAAAAAAACAGCTTGTTACGAATCCCTACAATAAGCCTCGGAATAGGACTGATTCTATGGCACGACCAAAGCAAAGGAATAAGGTTTTGAGATTTGGCACTTGGAATGTAACTAGACTTTATAGAACAGGAGGGGTAACATTAGTAGCAAAAGAACCAGCTAGATATAGAATAGACTTCGTGGGAGTACAAGAGGTTAGGTTAGATGGGAATGGCATATCACAAATAGGAGATTACTTGTTGTATTATGGGGAAGGAAACAATAATCACGAATTAGGAACAGGATTCTTTGTTCATAAAATCAGCAGTAAAAAAGGTCGAATTTGTAAGTGACAGGTTATCACATTTAGTACTTAAGGGTAGATGGTGCGACATCATAGTTATAAATGCTCATGCCCCTACAGAAGAGAAAGCACTTAGGAATAAAAAGAGAGGTTACTTGAAGGAAAAACTGAATGAGGTAGAAACAAATAGTAAGAATAAAAACATCAGAGATTTATATAAGGGTGTAAAGGAATTTAAGAACGGATATCAGCCAAGGGTAAACGTGATCAAAGATGAGAATGGTGACTTGCTTGCAGACTCTCCATCAATCCTAAACAGATGGAAAAACTATTTTGCGCAACTACTAAATGTACATAGGCCAAATAGAAATGATCAGGACGAAATTGAAATACAAACTGCTGAGCCATTTATACCCGAACCCACGCTTTCAGAAGTCGAAATTGCGATAGAAAATCTGAAGAAGTACAAGTCTCCAAGTATCGATCAAATTCCAGCAGAATTAATACAAGAGGGTGGAAGTGCATTATATAGGGAAATTTATAAACTTGTACTTGCTGTTTGGGAAAAGGAAATTGCACCGGAACAATGGAAGGAGTCCATAATTGTATCTATTTTTAAGAAGGAGGACAAAACCAACTGTGGTAACTTTCGAGGAATATCACTTTTGTTGACGTCATACAAAATTTTGTCCAATATTCTTTTGAGAAGATTAACTCCATACGTAGATGAAATTATTGGGGATCATCAGTGCGGTTTTAGGTGTAATAGATCGACTATTGATCAGATTTTTTGTATTCGACAGATAATGGAGAAAAAATGGGAGTATAAGGGTACAGTGCATCAGTTATTCGTAGATTTCAAAAAGGCATATGACTCGGTTAAGAGGGAAGTATTATATGATATTCTTATTGAATTTGGTATTCCCAAGAAACTAGTACGATTAATTAAAATGTGTCTCAGTGAAACATACAGCAGAGTCCGTATAGGTCAGTTTCTATCAGATGCTTTTCCAATTCACTGCGGGCTAAAGCAGGGAGATGCACTGTCACCTTTACTTTCAAACTTCGCTTTAGAATATGCCATTAGGAAAGTTCAGGATAACAGGCAGAGTTTGGAATTGAACGGGTTACATCAGCTTCTTGTCTATGCGGATGACATGAATATGTTAGGAGAAAATACACAAACGATTAGGGAAAACACGGAAATTTTATTTGAAGCAAGTAAAGCGATCAGTTTGGAAGTAAATCCCGAAAAGACAAAGTATATGATTATGTCTCGTGACCAGAATATTGTACGAAATGGAAATATAAAAATTGGAGATTTATCCTTCGAAGGGGTGGAAAAATTCAAATATCTAGGAGCTACAGTAACAAATATAAATGACACTCGGGAGGAAATTAAACGCAGAATAAATATGGGAAATGTGTGTTATTATTCGGTTGAGAAGCTCTTATCATCTAGTCTGCTGTCAAAAAATCTGAAAGTTAGAATTTATAAAACAGTTATATTACCGATTGTTCCGTATGGTTGTGAAACTTGGACTCTCACTTTGAGAGAGGAACATAGGTTAAGGGTGTTTGAGAATAAGGTGCTTAGGAAAATATTTGGGGCTAAGCGGGATGAAGTTACAGGAGAATGGAGAAAGTTACACAACACAGAACTGCACGCATTGTATTCTTCACCTGACATAATTAGGAACATTAAATCCAGACGTTTGAGATGGGCAGGGCATGTAGCACGTATGGGCCAATCCAGAAATGCATATAGAGTGTTAGTTGGGAGACTGGAGGGAAAAGGACCTTCAGGGAGGCCGAGACGTAGATGGGAGGATAATATTAAAATGGATTTGAGGGAGGTGGGATATGATGATAGAGACTGGATTAATCTTGCACAGGATAGGGACCAATGGCGGGCTTATGTGAGGGCAGCAATGAACCTTCGGGTTCCTTAAAAGCCATTTGTAAGTAAGTAAGTATAATTAAAAATATTTAATTCAAGACAAATATATTTTTATCAATAAAGACATATTTTACAATAAATATAATTAAAAGTATTTAATTCAAGACAATTTACATTTATCAATTCACAAGAAGCAGTTTACAAATGTTTACAGGAGCAGCTGCACTACCGAAGTCTTTAGCAGATGTGGTAATACCAGATAGACCTCGAATAATATTATGTGAAGGCATTTTTCTGGTTTTTCATTGGGGTTGGCTGTGTCATACAAACTTGTCTTCTCCAAGATACACGAGGCGCGTCCATAAAGTAACTTTCCCACTCGTTCCACAGCTAGCAAACCATATGTTGCGCGAAGCGACTGCGTGTACGTGATAGAGTAATGTCCTGGCATGGTGCATGCGCTAGTGGAACTTCCCGAGTGCTCTCAGTAGCTTTGTTGCATTGGTTGGAGATGGACGTTCCTATTCCATCTCCCGCCGCATGAAGTGCTGTCAGTGATAAAGTTTTTTAATGCACAGGGCATAGCGCCGATTGTAATTTATCGTCAGCTCTGCCAGGTCTATTGGTAAGCAGATGGTGCATTGCTGCTGCAGACAATTTTCAGCAGGAATGCCAAAATGTGCATGACGAGGAGCGCAATGCGAGGCCAACCAACATCACAGACGACCTTGTGGAGCAATGCACTATCTGCTTGCTCATGACGTTAGGCCCATTGACCTGGCACAGCTGACGATCAATTTCAATCGCCACTATGCCCTGTGCATTAAAAAAACTTTATCACTGACCGCACTTCATGCGGCGGGAGCTGGAATAGGAACGTCCATCTTCAACCAATGCAACGAAGCTACTGAGAGTACTCGGGAAGTTCCGTTAGCACATGCATCATGCCAGGACATTACTCTATCACGTATACGCAGTCGCTTCACGCAACATATGGTTTGCTAGCTGTGGGACGAGTGGGAAAGTTACTTTATAGACGCGCCTCGTACGTCATTTGTTGGAGAAGTATTACAAGAACGAGGTGGGGCTCTTTCATCTCTATTCTTATCTGACAACTTCATTAGGGATTTGTATGTCTCTTTCTAACAACTCCTCATCTGACTCTGAATCTGATGATTCAGTCTGATTAGCAATAGGGATGACAAAATTATAGTTTGGGCAAAATCATCAAAATGTGGACATTCATCTACTTCATTTTCAACAACTTCATCTTCATCTTCTAGCCATTATTGCATTATTTTCGGAAAATTAGAATCAGTGGGCATAACTGACATGGTGGTATATGTTTGCAATGTGGGATATAATAAAAACTAATTATCGAAAAGAAATTAAACACAAAACATACTTACAACAATAATGAAATTGACGAACTACTATGTAATATGATATACCGGTCTGTGAGACTAGCAAATATATCTAACAATAATTACGGTACATATTTTAATAAGAAACAGTGGCAACAATGCACTGAACAGATTTAAATTACAACCACACTACAGAAAACCTAAAGGAGTAAAAGAAAACATAGTTCAAAGAATAATACATGTTAAGCAGTGTTGCAAATATTCAAGGAAAAACATGCAATACAGGCCTGGTAGACACATATTTCGGGTTAAGGGTTTAATAAAATTTAAATTAAATATTATTGGTTATAACTTAAAAATGCGTGAATAAATTAACAAATAAACTCCACTTTGAGTTAATGTAACATTCTTAAAAACTAATAGTTAAGCCTAATGTAAAATTTCGACTGATAATACAGAATGAAGAGTAATAAATTAATATCCACACAAAATTGGAAAAATGCTTTCCCCACGATGTCCATATGTAAAAGACAACCAGAAAGCCATTCATCTCCTCACAACATGCAGACTTCAGAAAAACAACAGACCTCAGTACCTCAAAAACTTAGATATAACCTTCACAAAGTAATCTCAAAACCAAGGACACTCAAATTCATTTATCACATATATGAGACACTAACTGAAATCTGTAAAATTGTGCCAGACAAAACTAAGTGCAAAGCCTACTGATTAAATATATCACGATACATCCAGAGGGTAGAACATGAGTTTTACTTCAGATCAAATTAAAAAAAAAAACAAACAAAGTGATATTTATACGAAATACATTAAGTAACTGCAATTTTCTTTTGGATTGATTTAAACAACTTTTCTTTCTAACTATACAATTACTTTCTAAATAACACAACAAACAAATTCCTGACATTTAAGTATTCTTTGAAAAATATATCACAATTAAAATGTAAATCATCTTTGTATTGTAGATTTAGATTATAATTTTCCACTGTAGTATTTACACAGTGCAACAATTGGAAAACAGGATTGGTGGTATGAGGTATGGTATTAGCATGTATCAGAAGTGAATGAAGTAGTGTTGCCAGATTTCGAGATGGAAAATAAGGAACACCTTTCATCCACATTCAGTTTCTAAAAAAAAAACATTGAGTGTATAAGAAGATAATTCATTCATTCATAGTTTTCTGACCAAAGCAGGTTATTCACTGCAAACCCAGCAATCTCCAACCTTTTCTATTTCCTGCCTTCCTCTTAGTCTCCAATATGATCCATATATGAAGAGTCCACTGCAAGAATGATGGATGTCATTTGGAATACATTTTGCAGGAGAAGCAATTGAAAGTTTGAAATGCTTAGCACTCAAAGCTTAACTGTCATTTTCCGATCATTACTGGACAATGACTATCAGTGTTAATGCCATATAACTCTCTATGTACATTCTATATGTCTTAAGGTATGCATTGACAGTCTTGGTTCATTTTCGACAAGAAAGTGACATCCATCATTCTTGCAGTGGACTCTTCACATCTTAATGTCATCTATCATCTCATATTTTCTTCTGCTCTGAACTTTTCTCTCATTCACCATTCCTTCAAGTGCATCCTTCAGTAGGCAGTTTTTTCTCAATCAGTAGCCCAACCAATGTATTACGTATTAATTAATACAATTAATCATATTATGACTTATGCATTATAGACCTATACTGTAATTATTTATTATGTCATATTAATTATATTATGAACTTACTCTTTCATTTTATATATTTAACCTGTATTTCCCACTAAAACATGTCTTATTTAACTATTTATTTATACAATAAAATCTTGTTGTATAATTCACTACAGTTTTCATCACTGTTGAATTATACATAAAGTTTATCTTTTATAATATTTGAGTATTCTGTTCTTGTAATCCTTCCAAATAATCGTCGTAAATGGGGAAAAAGCTTAGCAAGAACTTTATTACAAATACATTATTTTTCGGTATTTGTGCACCAGTTTAATCTATAAAATATATCAATTTTTCTGGTACTGTCATACATACATAGGCCTACATATTACTACGCTTCCACCAACTACACTGAAAATGTGATGTAGGTAGGCCTACTGTGTGCTGGATTTAAAATTTGAAAACAGAAAATTTGGCATACGGTTCAAGACTTGCACCATAAGCAGAATGAAAAGAGCCAAAACCTTATTGTTCCAGATAAGATCGTACATCTAGCAAACCTAGAATGAATCCAAAGAAGGATTATTCCTAGAATGCTACACTGAAAGATCGACCTTCTGCTCCAGACTGAAATAAGACTTGCACTGTATGGAGTACAGGACAGCATACAGTATGCCAAGCAGGATAAAATCTATATTTTCTCATGAACTATTGTAGCCACCTTTCTACTTGTTACTAATTACCACCATAACATGCGAGGTAAAGCATAGGCGGAGCAACAAGGGGTGCTGGAGTGAGCCCATGGACCTGTAAAATAGGTCTACATAGATTGTAAATAATGCCTCGAAAATTTACCGAACTCATAAATATTTCGTAAATATGCCTTTCCTTTCTTACCGGTACTCAATATTTGGTTATGCACAAAGGCTAACATGGCTATCAGTATAACGTGTGTGTTTTTGGACAAACTCGGCTTTTCCCCCTCTGCTAAGCCAACTGCTTTCCATCTATCAATGCAAATGAAATCATTCATGAATTCAAGAACATGGTTCCCTTACAGAGGTTTTTTTTTTGTTACAATGACTCTTACTAGTCTACTCTAACCAAATAATTGTCAAGAAGTCTGTTGTTCTTATTTTCTTAGTTTTAATTTCTAAATGTATGTTTATATTGTCAAGGTATCTTTCCAAATAAACTCTCACTTTGAGAGAGGAACAATAGGTTAAGGGTGTTTGAGAATAAGGTGCTTAGGAAAATATTTGGGGCTAAGAGGGATGAAGTTACAGGAGAATGGAGAAAATTACAAAACAGAGAATTGCACGCATTGTATTCTTCACCTGACATAATTAGGAACATTAAATTCAGACGTTTGAGATGGGCAGAGCATGTAGCACGTATAGGCAAATCCAGAAATGCATATAGAGTTTTAGTTTGGAGGCCGGAGGGAAAAAGACCTTTGGGGAGGCCGAATCATAGATGGGAAGATAATATTAAAATTGGATTTGAGGGAGGTGGGATATGATGGTAGAGACTGGATTAATCTTGCTCAGGATAGGGACCAATAGCGGGCTTATGTGAGGACGGCAATGAACCTCCGGGTTCCTTAAAAGCCAGTAAGTAAGTATCTTTCCAAATAATTTAAATAATACAATAGTAATTACAATTTATAAATCAAAAGATAAAGGTAACATGAATAGTTATAGACCCATTTTACTTGCATCAAAATTTGCTATTGAGTAACTTAATTCTAGAAAAATGCATTAAACATAGACTATTTAATAATTATTTAAAAATCATAATATTTTATACAATAAGGTTTTTGGCTTTTCTATAGCACACGACACTGAAACTTCCAACTTGCATTTTTCTAAGTTCTATAGTGCAAGAATCTGTGATAGATTAGGTTATGTTTGATTAGGCCTTGCATATATGAATCAGAGACAGGTTAGGTATTTTCTAATATCTATGTTTTAAAATCAACTAATGTCCTATATGAATTCTTCACATTTCAAACTACCTTTCCCTCTGAACATATACCTTTTTTCCACTTTTTCGTTAAAAAAAAAAACCTTCAGTATCGCGTGCTATAGAAAACCCCAGTTTTCAAAACATTAAAAGCAATAAGTACTATTTTTTTTACGACACTATATCAACTACGAGGTTATTTGGAATCGATGGGATTGGTTATAGCGAGATGATATTTGGCGAGATGAGTCTGAGGATTCGCCATATATTACCTGACAGTTGCCTTTCGGTTGAGGAAAACCTAGGAAAAACCCAACCAGGTAATCAGCCGAAGTGGGAATCGAACCCGCGCCCAAGCGCAACTCCTAATCAGCAGGCAAGCGCCTTAGCCGACTAAGCTACGCCGGTGGCTAAAAGCAGTATTGATGCTCTGCTTCAAGTAATCAAGACAATAATAAATGAACCAGATGCTAGAAAACAAATGCTTAGGTATATTTTCTTTGAAATAGGCCTACTGCAAACAATTTTTTCTTGCAAATCAAGATTTTCAGGTATAACTCCCTGTAAAGTTGATTTGAATAATTTCGAGGGAAAAATTGTTCCGGAGCCGGGTATCGAACCCGGGACCCCTGGTTCAACGCACCAACGCTCCACCACTGAGCCACTCGGGAACTCCAACCGACACCGATCCAATCCTTCCCTCCATATCCACAGACCCCAAAGTGGGCCGACAACCGTCAAGCAACCAACCTCGAGTGCACACCAACTCCGTGTGACTTAAATTGTGGTTTTCTGTCAACGAACAGTGACGTGCATTATGCAAATCAAGATTTTCAGGTATAACTCCCTGTAAAGTTATACCTGAAAATCTTGATTTGCATAATGCACGTCACTGTTCGTTGACAGAAAACCACAATTTAAGTCACACGGAGTTGGTGTGCACTCGAGGTTGGTTGCTTGACGGTTGTCGGCCCACTTTGGGGTCTGTGGATGTGGAGGGAAGGATTGGATCGGTGTCGGTTGGAGTTCCAGAGTGGCTCAGTGGTGGAGCGTTGGTGCGTTGAAGCAGGGGTCCCGGGTTCGATACCCGGCTCCGGAACAATTTTTCCCTCGAAATTATTCATAATTTTTTCTTATTACGAACATATAAATGAACAAATACAAGATGCAATATGTAAGAATACAAGAAATGTTAAATTGTAGACCAGCTGTAATTCCAGGTCACAAAATTTGCGGCACGAGAGGCACCTCCTAATGTAATTCCCTAGCTTCGCCTGAGTCCGAGACGAATTAGGTACCAGTACTAGGGAAATGGTCAGTTTCCCTAGTACCAGTATTGTGTTCTGGACTTCTCCAGTGTTACATATGTAACAAGAGGGAGGGGCTACTGAACGATTTTTGTGTTGGAAGTAATTGTGGCTGCAAACTAAATCCACGTGTTTATCACTATACATGTCACAAAAGCCAGTGAGGCAAAAGAAAATTGCCTTCTTTGCTGTAATTTTTCTGAAGAATTACCATTTTTATATAAAATGTTGATCGTTCTAATATAACCTATATAGGCCTATTATATGTAAACCGTATCTTATTATGTAAGTTATATGTATATATTTTTATTTTTATTCTTAAATGCTATAAGTAACGTAGCCTACATTCCAACGAATAAAGTCAGTTTCGCTCAGTATACTGAATATAATCGGATTACTACATTTAATCAATGTTTCTTGTATTTGACAATGCCACTGCATTTATGTTACACGAAACTACGAACTTGTCTCATAACTGTTGTTTGAAATTCAAACACAATTCATACTGAAATGTATAAATCGCACAAATGTTGTGAATTATGACACAAATCAATATAATATTACCTTTCAAGTTCCTAGTCACTAGGCTTGATCCTTCTTCATAACATAACCTCTAAAGTTTGACGTTATGTGCAAGAAACGTGCACATATCGAATTCATCAAAATACATCTTCATTGTTTGTGTCGGCGCATTAATATATACTATCTTATCAGTTCAAACTACGGAAACACAAAACAGTTCTTAATGTTTAAACGATGGTATCTGGAAGAATTTACTCTGACACATTTAACATAACCACACTACCACGGCGATTAGAGTAAGTTAACATATATTGGAAACTAAAATTTGACAGAAAGTTACAGTTTCTATTGCTAAAACGTGCTAATCGTTACATACTGCATAAAAATTAAATGGAACACTCGTCGTAACACCGAATCTACAATCATAACGGATCAAAATATTACCCAGCTTCTTTATACACATGCCATTACAGTCTTTTTAGTTTTATGTTTACACACCAGTTACAGCATCATTGCCGCTACTGTCGACAACTGTCAGCTTCTATGGAATAAATTAAATATATTTGTTACCTACGTAATTAATATATAGGCCAGTAAAATCGCTGGTGCTGCAATTATGTTCGCTCTATATTCGCGCACGTTATTTCCGCGGGAACAGAAAGTGTGAATTTTAAATTTCCCGCGTGTTACAGAATAATAAAATAGTAATATTTTCAAGGCTTCGCGACGAAACCGAAGAATAGGGATTTCTTACTTTTCCCGAGAATGCTTCTCTTAGGAACATTTTTGCGGCGACGTATATCTTTCTTTTTCGGTCCCATGTCATCGTCCAGAAATCTTCAAATATTACCCTTCTTACACTTTTTGATACCAACTTATATTTCATATTGGTGCCATTACGACAGCGGTAAGAACATGCTGGGCCCATTTTCCTTTCCTCCCTTTCTTTTCACCTTTTTCCTGTTCTTTCTTGCAGTTCTTACATCGTTGTGTGCCCGTGCCCGAGTTTCCACGGAGCATACTTTCCACCAATGAAGCGCATTTTACCAAGGAAGATGTTTTCAAGTGTCGAAATAGTCACATTTGGAATGAAGAAAACCCTGCCTCGCACATTCCCATAGATTTCTGCAAAGGTTCGGCATCAGTGCCTGGGCAGTATCATCGATGGTCGTGAGACTGTGCCATACAGATAGGCCGACCACTGGAACCAAACTCGAACGACTAACAACTCGTCCGTCTACTTACACATTTGGGTCTGACTTATCCCGTGGTTAAAAAGTTCGCTTACATGATAAGAAAATTAGAGGTCAGATATTATCTTTGAACGCCACTGTACTTGGGATTCCTGCAACATGCACTGGTGGAGCTGTTGGAAGATGTAAATGTGATTGCAATATTATAGTGCAGCAGCGCAATTTTCATTTGCAGTCCAACATTTCGATCAAACATTCAGGGAAAGGTGGATCAATTGCTTGGCCGCCACGATCGCTGGATTTAACTCTCGACTTTCGTGTGAGACCATATGAAGAGTCCTGTTTACGAGACCTCTGCAGAGATGGAGGAAGATCTGTGTACATGAGTTGTATTTATGGCAGGATATTCATCATACACTAGGTATCCTTGAGCATGCGTATGGGAATATTTTTCGTAGATACAATATGTGCGACGAACGTCATGGTCACCACTTCGAGCAGCTCTTGCACTGCACGCAGGTAAGAGCTCGTTGACCCAGGTGAAGTGGCAGATTTGAAATTGATTCGATCTTGTCATACAGTAGCGTGCAAATTAATCCGAACAACGTAATTACTTATGCAAAAACACTCAAATGGGATAAAAAAAGGATCTAAGACATACCTCAGTAATCTATGTGGCCTCCCTTGTTCCTAATAACTGCTCTGAGACGATTTGGCATGGATTCCACTAATTTCCCACAAATATTCTTCATTTCTTCATCGCGAAACCATACACCAATGAGGGCAGAAATCATCTTCTCCTTTATAGAACAATCCATTTTTTGCATTCTTCTTTTGCAAATTGACCACAAGTTCTCAATGGGGTTGATGTCGGGTGAGTTGCCTGGCCAGGGGAGTACCTGAATATTCTTCTTGTTGAAGAATTCTGTAGTTTTTCGAGACATATGGCATGGTGCCAGGTCTTGTTGGAACACACCTCTGCCATCCGGAAATGATTTTTGCAGCTGAGGTACAATTCTGGTTTCCAATAAGTGAATATATTTGTCACAATTCATCATTCCCTTGATAGGTATTAAAGCTCCAGGCCCTTCATGTGTAAAACAACCCCAAAACATTACTCTAGGGGGGGGGGGTATTTGGGTGCTTGTTGGAGATGAGCTCCTGTTACTTTTTCGGATCCTTTCCATACGTAAGAAACACGGTGGCCGTGGACCTCGAAATGAGACTCATCGGAAAAAGGACATTCTTCCAGTCATTCACTGTCCAGTGTTGATGTAATTTTGCCCACATTACGCGTTTTTTTGCACATAACAGGGGTTAGCAGTTGCTTCTTAATAGGCTTACGAGCCCTTCGTCCAGCTTCCAAAAGCCTACGCCGCACTGTTGTGACGTGAATATTCGCCCCAGTGGTAGCCATTAACTCACGGGTTAAGTCGACAGCAGTTAGTCTAGGATTTAATTTACAAACGATCATCTGCAGGTGAAGTCTTCCTTTTCCGGCCACAGTTTCCTTTTTTCTGGGGTGTGATGGATCCAGTTTCCCTGTATCGAATTAACAGTAGCCAAACCGATGTGACATTCTGCAGCAATTTGCCTCTGTGTCATAGAAGAATGCTCTGCTAATGTTATAATTTTAGACCGTTTTCGTGGAGTTGTATCCATTTGTGAAGACGACAGAATGTACACAGGATTGCAGTATTAACTCTTCAACACAACTGAAATGTTTATACGTACAAAACGACAGGCAAAATGTCACATATTATAAAAAAATAATAACGACAGACCTTCAACAATGGAATTACACGTACTACAGATGTCAATTAAAGCAGTATGAGCAGCTGTGAGGCCAACAATGACAGAAAATGTAAAAATATGTCGTGTTCGGATTAATTTGCACGCTACTGTAATTGTAGCACCTAAATGATACATTTCTGGACAACGGTTCTGCATCACACCTTATCTATTAATCCTCCTCTACAACCCCTTGAGATACAGCCTTTATATGCACACTGTACAGACTGAGAAATTAAATTAATTTTGTGACTATACAGACAATCTGGGACCTATTGCATATAAGGTACTATTGACAAATGACAATATATAGATGACAAACTACAAGTCATTATAATTTGTGTTGCATAACAATTTTACTAATTTGTCATGACTATTTTACAAGTGAAAGAAAGCTATATTGACAAATACCGTTTCAAATTTTTGCGAAAGTAGTAGTGTTATAATGCTACAGTAAAATCAATTTCAAGTATTATTTAATTTTGCCTTTATTCATTTAAGGAATAAGAAAGGCAATCGTAATCTATGACACGCAAAATATCCACACATTTATCCGTTTCATTATTGTAAAGATGTCGTGAAACAATCTTTCAATCATATTCTTTTTGACGAGGCAAGTAGGCCTACAGTCAAAATAAATAAATGCAATGGGCTCCACAAGTATGTTCAATCAATTGGTCTGTTACCGCCAGTTCATTTCATCACATTTTACCCTTCGAACATGTTTAATTTCATCGCACTTTTTCTTTTAACGTAGACACGTTCAGAATTCAACATGTTGGTTTGGCAATACTGTATGGTGTACACTACAGCAGCCTATCTCACAGGCAAAGACATACAGGGTGGAAGGGGAACAATGCACCAAAACTTATGATGTGATTCTACATTTTAAATGTAACAGTTGATGTAGCTGTATTCAAGTCATTGAAGATGTCCTGTAGGACTGGAGTATTACGAGGGAGAGTCAAAACGTAACCTTAATAATTGTTTTATTAATTGAATATGTACAATAAGACTACAAACACTTCATCACTTTTAACATAGTTTAACAGGGACACTTACATTGAAGTAGCTGGGACTATGTTGAAAAGTGATAAAGTGTTTGTAGTCTTATTGTACACATTCCATTAATAAAACAGTTATTAAGGTTACTTTTTGACTCTCCCTCGTAGAATAGCACAGAAATAAAGCTGAGAAGGTATTGACTAAATAATTTTTCGCTCCTGTCATATGGTTCAAAGCGATCTGTACAGTAAAATTCTAATAACATTGATTTTTCAAAGTGTCTTGGTAAAAAACCGCATCCTCAACAACAAGAATCAAGAAAGTATCTTTCATATCAAAGATTTGAGGCAATAGTGGAAGTTCCTTACATAGAAGATCTAAAATTCAGAAAATGAACAATGATCAGGAAACAATAACATTTTAAAAGCCCTTATTGCTGTGTATAAGGGAAGTGCTGCTCAGAATGAATAAAGTACAGGAAATGAAGAAGTGCAAAATAAATATAGTGAAAATGAAGGAGTGCAAATTAAAAATAATGAAAATTTAGATGTCATTCGTATTTCACTACTGAAAAATGTTCCCTTAACCCGAATCTGCCTAGCGGTACAGTATGGTACCATAGGTACATATAGTAGTTTCCAGTCGCTGTGTTCACAACAATGATTATTTTCACAATTTCTCATTGTTTAATTTACTCACCGACATTCCAGTCCTTGTTAGGAAAACAATATTTTTAATTTATTTGGCTTGGTATGCGTAGTGGCGTTCGGTAATTATACACATTTTCTTAAATCACTCAATTTTAGTATCGGTTTGAAGCAAATATTAGAATACATTCAAGTAGGATTATAATGTTGAATAAATTCTGATTTCATATATTGGAAAAGGCTTATAGTAAAGCATTCAATTCATGTTTTCACTATAAATATACGAACTGCCAAATATATATGACGTAGAGTTAGTCTGGTACCGTATGGTACCACTAGGCAGATGCCGTAGCATTTTGTAAGGAATCGACTTTTTCCTCTTTATAGCATTCATATTGATAATTTATTATGGTTCCTGGGACATAATACTTATTGAAGCTGTAAGAATCATAGGGGATGACAGTATAATAATCTAAGTACTATCTATATTGATCCACCAGACGTCACAGTAAATTCTGATGAAGATTATAGAAAGGAAGTTACAGGCGGTTTACTTGATAATCTCTTAGGAAATCAATTTTATTACGGTGAAAGGCATATGATTTATCTAACTGTGATGAAGATATTGATGTGACAAAGAAAGTTAGAAGAAATAAGAAAACATAAAGAAAACTTTTACTTTGAAGAATCGAAAGAGGTTTGAGTCTAAGAATGAAGATGAGATGAGGACAAGTAGTTCAATTTCGTGCTCAAAATACAGAAGGAAAGCATAACCAAGAAGGAAACAATCAAACTCACACGAAAACCAACTTCATAGATACATGGTGAACATCCCCCTTCTAACAGTAGCATTTTTCCTGTAGTTGACTACACATTTTATAGAGGAAAATAGCCTACAGAATTGTCTGAAGTATTCTTTGACTGTAATGTTATTGATTTTATTTTATAAGAGAAACCCAGCATTATGCTTTATTTCCAAATGTACAAGGTTTACAAATAACAGCTGAAGAAATGAAGTTCTTAATCGGAATTCTTCAATTCAATGGCTACAGTTTTGTACATAGCAGAAGATGCTACTAGGAAAATGCACTGGACACGCAATGAATTAGTTTACAATTGCATGTGGTGTGATCGATTTGAAAAAATCGTACTATTTGTCCATTGTGCTGATAATGCCAAATTTTAGATCGGCAAGACAAAATGTGTAAGCTCCGACCTCTGGTAAATCTGATGGAGAGATTTATAAAAAATTACATTCTGGCATAATGTATGAATTTTGATGAATGTATGATTCCCTATAGACATCATCCTGCAAACATTTCATCAGGGGAAAGGTTCGGCTTCAATTATGGTGCCTAAACATTGTTTATGGGCATATCTGATATCTTTTGAAATATGCCAAGGGAAGAGGGTAAGTGCAAATGATCACTTTGAATAATTTGATTATGGTAAATGTGCAGCACCTCTCGTTGAAATGCTCGACAACTTACCACATGATATGAAGAGCCTACTCTTCTGACTGTACGTATTTTGATAACCTGCAAGGACAGGCTGGCTGGCTGGCTGACTGTCCTCGTATACTCACACAATGTATTACGAGTGAAGTGGGACTCTGTGTAAAATGTTTTGAAAAATGATATGTAAAATCTTAGGAAGTGCAACTAAACCAAGGAGCATTGAGGTGCGAACCCTTGCTATTTGTAAAAGCTAGCTCCATTGCCCTGTTATTATCATACAAGAAATAAAATAATAAAAGATAGTGAATGATATAGTGAAGTTTTTCTGTCATTCCAATAAATAACGACTTAAAATGATGAAATCTGAAGAAAAGAAATCTTGCACCCGTATCTGCCTAGCGGTACGGTACCACCCCTTATCTTTGAAAGTAGATGATTTTAAACAAAACCGAGTTTAATTCCATAGTAAGGACGTAAGTTTGAACAAATGTTGAAAAAATTACAAAAATCGCCACATGTCAGAAAACCAGGCAGATTAGGGTTAAGTATAAATGAGGTAAATGGCAGCACAACAAGAGAAAATTGCACTTCAGAGTTCCAAGAACTACATGAAGAGGCCCAATATACAAGTACCGGTAGTAATGCAAGGAAAGAGAACAAAGACATTGCTCCTCCCCTCCACGAAGTTCTATACTGGACGAGTACTCCTACAATATAGTTTTAAAGAAATACAGAAGGAATGCTTTTCGCAATAGCATGCAAATCTTGGAAGAATTTGTTTCAAGCAGAGGAAACCAAGAAAAAAGAAAATAATACTAAAATGAACAGAAAACACAAGAGAAAAGAAAGTAAATTGAAAACAAATAAGCTTGAACAGTCAGCTGCTAAGAAAAAAATCAGGACTTCCGCTTGTGCTTATCACTGATATCTCGGCAATTCAACAGGAAATAAACAGTAACTTTGAAGAACATCAATAGCCGTCAACCTCCAAATCATGCATTGGTACCCAAGGCAGTTCAAAACCTAAATCACATGTTAAAGAAGAAATGTGCTTTGTATGCACGAAAAACATTATAAATACGGATCTCGTGTGTTCAATTCTAACGAATCTGATATTTTATGTCTGTCATAAGTGTATGGATTATGCAGGTAGCAAACCTGATAATGGGCATATATCTAAAGATTAAGGTTATGTTAGATTAGCTATACCAATAACTGTAATGTCAACAACTGATATGTAGGTGCCAATCACAGATATTTTTTCAGATTTTGTGGTCCGACATATATAATAAATTCAATAGGTATTTTTAATGAAAATGTTTCAAACCTATCATTATAGTTCCTGAACTATTCCCTACATATTCCAATAATTAAAATGAAAAAATGACATCAGTTAATGAGGATAAAAAATAAAAACTTGTTTAAAATGTCTTAACAGTGCCAATGACTGTACAGTTCACCCTATATGAAAATATAAAAAATGGAATAATGATGAGTTTTCTTTATTTATAAGCCCTGCTACGAATAATTTATATGCCTATCTGAAGTTGCGCTCGGGTGCAGATTCAATTCACGCTTGAGCTGATTATCCGGTTGGGTTTCTTCCAAGGCTTTCCCAAACCATAAGGCAAATGTCAGATAATCTATGGCGAATCCTCAGCCTCATCTAGCTATCACCAATCCCATCGACGCTAAATATCGTAGTTGATACAGTATCATTAAATAGCCAAGTGAAAAAAAATAAATAAAAATTATCTATACATGACAATCGAAAACTTTCACTTTTACTAAATATTTCCAAAGAGAAACAATATGAATGTCCAGTAAAAGTGTCAACAGACCCCATCATACCTACTACAATTCCATGAACTTATAATGGACACAAACAAAAGCCCACCCAGTTGGAATATGCCATTTATTGAGACAACTTCATTTCCCAAAGTATTCTGCATTTTACAACAGGCCATGCGCAAGGTGTGTACAAAGTGGGTGCCACATCAGTTAAAACATTTGCAGAAGTGAACTCGATGAGACATGCCATATTCATCTGGAGTGATTACTTCGCGGTGGAAACATGTTAAATGGAATTACAGTCAAACTTCTGTACAACGAAGATCGATATAATGATAAACTCGCATTAAACAATATTTTTCTATGGTCCCAGGATGAAGCAATTTTAGAAACACCCTCTGTTACAACGATATGTATTTTTAGCTTCAAAGTTCTTCGTAAATTGGCAGCTTGGTCTTGGCAGACAGTAGCAGATAAAAGGTTCTTGACCTGAAATTGGAAATTTCTACAAAGGGATGAACGTGTAACAAATCTGCATATTTATTTTCCAGTGTACAGGTGATGAGGTGAAAGTAAGTAGGCATGATGATGGCTTCTGCTGAACCGAAATCAGTAAGTTTGGAAACTAAATTGGCTGCATTTAAAGATTTGGATGAAAGAATGAAAAAGACGCAGTTTCACAAAAATATGGATTTTCACAATCTACATTGGCTAATTTTCTTAAGAAAAAAGGAAAGAAATTGAGGAAATTGTTACAAGTGGAAAATCAGTTCCGACACAAAAACGATTGTAGATGGCAGTTTCAGATGATCTAGACAGTGCTACAATAAAATAGTTTAATGAAATGAGGGCTCAAAGTGTTCCTATAGGTGGTCCTATGATCTGCAACAAAGAGCGCTTCAAGAACAGGCATGGCAAAATCTACAAGTAGCAGCTGGGGAAGAGAAGTTTGCTCCCATTGGTGAAGCTGATTTGTGGTGCGAATGTCAAGTGAAAATCGTCCTCCAAAAATATAGCCCTAAAGAAATCTTTAATACATCTTGATTACACAACTTTAAACACTGTATCACTTCGGCATATGTATAAGAACTTTCTTGTGTTAAATTTTAACGTACCTTGTTAACATGTTTCGACCTATTTTCGGAAACAAGAGGCGCCAAGACCAACAACGACCAGTTCCGAAGATGACCGAAAATAGGTCGAAACATGTTAACAAGGTACGTTAAAATTTAACACAAGAAAGTTCTTATCATACATATTCCAAAATATTTAATGCCGATGAAATGGAATTGTTTTTCGAAATGTCAGAAAAACAATGGCTTATAAGGGTGAAAAATTCAAGCAAAGCAATCAAAGATGTGTCTTACAGTCCTGCTCTGCACAAATGCTAGAGGAACTGAAAAGCTAATTCCACTAGTCATCGGCAGATCAGTAAGGCCCAGATGCTTCAAGAATTTGAAGATCTTGTCAGGTAAGAAAAAATGAAAATCCAAGTGAATTATTTTTGGGTTTCTTTACAGTATTTTTTATTAATTTTAAAAGGTAACTCTAACATCTTTAAGGTTGGTTTTTATTAAAGAGGCTATCAAAAGCAAAAAGCAAAGAAAAATTTCAGATTTCTTTCAAAAATAGATTTATACAGTAATACTGTACTGTATTAAATTTATTTCTGTGGTATGTAAGTGCATAAATGTGTGATTTATTATATTTAGTTCCTTTACACGTTACCTCCTAGTATTATCCTGTAGGTTAAACGGTACTCTGCATGTACTTTTTATTCTATATGATAAATCACAGGCCCTCAACATAACAATAACCCTGATGTAACAATACAACATGCTAGGGCCCTCAAATATTGTTATACAGAGGTTTCACTGTACAACCTGCCAAAAAAAAAATTTATACACTCTTTAAGGAACAAAAACAATTTATTATGTGTTTGTTTTACATTTAAATAGATCACACATGTAGATCAGTTAAGCACATGGCTACCTCAGATGTTCAAAATGTTCGCCATTGGCAGCCAGACACATAACACAACAACGAGACAGTGAATGCCTTGTAATTTGTGACTTTTCCGAAAATTATGCCTGCGTGATTCAAGACTTAGTACAGGATGTTCATTGGAATAAAAATCAGGTCACACTCCATCCCTTTGTAATTTATTTCAAAGACAAATGTGAATTAAAACATAAAAACTTTGTACCAATTTCAGAATGTCTTAAACACGATACAAATGCTGTCCACCTTTTCGAACGACAATTAATACAGTTTCTGAAGAACGAAATAGGAAATGTGAAAAGAGTAATTTATTTTTCTGATGGGGCTAGTGCCCAATACAAAAACCGACAAAATTTTGTAATCTGTGTTTTCACGAAGAAGATTTCAGCATAAGTGCTGAATGGCATTTTTTTGGAACTTCACATGGGAAGGGCCCTTGTGATGTCATTGGCGGCACCACTAAAAGACTAGCAATAACAGCAAGTCTTCAGCCATATCTCGACCCCATTACGACACCAAGAAAATTGTTTGAGTGGGCTGAAAAGAATATTAGTGGAATTGATTTTCTATTTTTCACCAATGATGAACATAAAAATGAATGTAACTTACTTCAGTCTTGATATGAGAGGGCAAAAGCAGTAAGTGGCACGAGAACACTACATGCTTTCATACCAGTCTCAAAATCTGAAGCACTAGTTAAGGTTATTCTTTGTCCCACAAAAGCAAATGTGTATTTATCTGAGTTGCTTAAAAGTACATTTCAGTTATCCAATCGGTTGACTTGTTTTTGTGTATTTTAAGTTAGTTTTGTGGAATTTTATGTTAATAATTGTGCTTCAAAAGTGTTTACATATTTCGTAAGTTGACTTTATGGTGTATAACATACTGACACTGTGTGTACACACATATCCATACTTAGCGACACGGTCTTGCAGTGATGCTCCTACTCAACAGCGTGAGCTCGGCTGGGTAAGTTAATTTACTGCAAATTCATTTATGTATATCCCATTCTGAAATTTTGTATGCATATAGTTGAGAAACTAAAGAACACAGTGATGTTTTCTATATTTCGAAAAGTTCCCGAACTTAAAAAAAAAAAAAGAAAAAAAGAAAAAGGAATTTTAAAAATATATTTTCGAGACAAAAATACAAATATTTTTATGTAATCGAGGTTCAGATATGCTAAAAGTATATCTTATGAGCTTTAATATGAGCCGAATTTGAATAAATTGCGTTAATTAGTAACGGAGATATTACCATTTACAGTAGCGTGCAAATTAATCCAAACACGACATATTTTTACATTTTCTATCATTGTTGGCCTCACAGCAGCTCATACCGCTTTAATTGACATCTGCAGTACTTGTAATTTCATTGTTGAAGGTCTGTCGTTATAATTTTTTTTATAATATGTGACATTTTGCCTGTCGTTTTGTACTTATAAGCATCTCAGTTGTGTTGAACACTTAATACTGCAATCCTGTGTACATTCTGTTGTCTTCACAAATGGATACAACTCCATGAAAACGGTCTAAAATTATAACATTAGCAGAGCATTCTTCTATGACACAGAGGCAAATTGATGCAGAATGTCACATTGGTTTTGCTACTGTTAATTCAATCATAAAATGATACAGGGAGACTGGATCCATCACACCCCAGAAAAAAGGAAACTGTGGCAGGAAAAGGAAGACTTCACCTGCAGATGATCGTTTAATTGTCAGGAAAAGTAAATTAAATCCTAGACTAACTGCTGTCGACTTAACCCGCGAGTTAATGGCTACCACTGGCGCAAATATTCACGTCACAACAGTGCGGCGTAGGCTTTTGGAAGCTGGACGAAGGGCTCGTAAGCCTATTAAGAAGCAACTGCTAACCCCTGTTATGTGCAAAGAACAGCTTAATGTGGGCAAAATTACATCAACACTGGACAGTGAATGACTGGAAGAATGTACTTTTTTCCGATGAGTCTCATTTCGAGGTCCACGGCCACCGTGTTTCTTACGTATGGAAATCCTACCGAAAAAGTAACAGCAGCTCATCTCCAACAAGCACCCAAATACCCCCCTAAAGTAATGTTTTGGGGTTCTTTTACACATGAAGGGCCTGGAGCATTAATACCTATCAAGGGAATGATGAATTCTGACAAATATATTCACTTATTGGAAACGAGAATCGTACCCCAGCTGCAAAAATCATTTCTGGATGGCAGAGGTGTGTTCCAACAAGACCTGGCACCATGCCATATGTCACAAAAAACTACAGAATTCTTCAACAAGAAGAATATTCAGGTATTCCCCTGGCCAGGCAACTCACCCGACATCAACCCCATTGAGAACTTGTGGTCAATTTGCAAAAGAAGAATGCAAAAATGGATTGTTCTACAAAGTAGAAGATGATTTCTGCCCTCATTGGTGTATGGTTTCGCGATTAAGAAATGAAGAACATGTGGGAAATTAGTGGAATCGATGCCAAATCGTCTCAGAGCTGTTATTAGGAACAAGGGAGGCCACATAGATTACTGAGGTATGTCTTAGATCCTTTTTTTTATCCCGTTTGAGTGTTTTTGCATAAGTAATTACGTTGTTCAGATTAATTTGCATGCTACTGTATATATAACAGTGCACGCGCTATTAGGTAAGTTTTGAATTTAAATACTTTTCACAAGAATCAAGTTTTATGAAAATAAAAATATACGTATATTTAATTTTGTTCTTTCAATCGAATAAAAATATTTTTTCTTTCCATGAACCATAAGCAGTGAAAAATATAGTGGGACTGCATTGGTGTTAATGCAGCTTCTGTGGATACCTCTTTGTTACTTGTTAGCTTAAACAACAAGTTTAAGCCCCCTCACCACGACAAGGTGAGTAACCACGAGAGGGAAAAAAAGTTTGACAGAAACAAAAAAACATCAAGGTTAAATTTCTTTTAAATTTGTGCGGTTTGACTTGGAATGACTTGTATGTTTTACATGGCTCAATTTTTAAATTTTATCATCTTTCTTTTCTTCCCCCCTCCCCCCAAGAACCTCGCATTTATCCATTTTTTCCCCTAACAAAGACTGGTGCATAACTTAACTGTAAAAAAAAAAAAAAAAAAAAAAAAAAAAAAATCAACAGTTCTGAAGATTCAGCAAAATGTTTTTTACGGCACTACACATTTGCTAATTTTTCAAGTAAATCATATTTTTCAATAAATAAATTTAAATAAATACATTATGGCATCAAAAAATATATTGTGAGATCTTGAATGTCTATTCTACAAAGTAAAGCTAAATTCATGGCTTTAGCTTTCATCCTTCACTTATTATGTCTAGTTTGTTCTACTCCATGTTCATCAATATCACAGTTAAGGCTCATTCACAATGAAAATTAAACATAACAAACATTAACATATGCCACAAACTTAAGTAGCCAAGGCCCATTCACAATGAAAATTAAACATAACGTAAACATAACACGTGTGTGGAAACAAACATACCGAATCAACAAAACTACAGAACCTATTACATAAAAGTGGAGAATTGCACAATGACTGACGATGTAGCTATTCATTTATGTTTCTAATAACTACAATGGCATCAGTATATGGCTTTCAATACTTGAAATCAAAGAAACGGAGATGTAAAATAATCAACTTTTCGTCATATGATTCCATGTTGCGCGCCTAGCTATCATCACGGCCAATAGATCAAAATATTGCCTGTAGGCAAAGCCCATGAGATGTTAAACAAAAAGTGAAAACACGCTTTCCGCTTGTGTACTGTTTCCAAGTCGCATAAACATAAGCATGAAAGTTTGGAGTTTGCAAACTTTGATGTTAACGTCTTATGATTAAGATTAAGATTAAGTTTATGCTTATGTAATTCATTGTGAATGCTTTCATTAAATAACATGGACACAAGGTTTTATGCTTACGTAATGTTTATATTTAATTTTCATTGTGAATGGGCCTTTACTGAGTGAGAGCAAATGTACTTTAACGGGCTGCAACTCATTAACACAACAAAATAATTTAAAAACATGCACAAGTTGACTTGACACGAAAAGATGCTTATAAAAATAAAGCTATACTGAAATCTACAAGTTAAATTATTTGTTTATAACTGAAACCTACTAATGATTTTCGGTAAAATAAACAAAATATATACCGGGTGATTCAAAAGTCACGCGACATAGACAAACTCCGTTATTAGTGCAGATAGCGAAAAATGTAGAGTGGAAAGTTGTTGTAAATAGGTAGTTTACAATCTAATGTGCCTGAATTTTCAACGTAGAATACACTGTTGAGGCTGTACATTAGTACGACACACCCGCCAATCCCAATGTTGCGAAATTAGTGGATTTTCCGCTGTTTTACCGGATTTTAGATTCGTAGTGCATCGGGTAAATTACGAAATGACGATTAAATTACCAGTGTAGCCAATACATGTTCAGGGAAAACCGCCAAGCAAGAATGAAATTCCTCTTCATTTTTATGCCATCAATGTAAAGAAATGCTTAAATAACCGCTAAACTCTGCATGTCAACTATTTTTCCCCATTAAATAATACGTATCTGAAATCTGGTAGAACTAACCGAAAAGCCACTAATATGGCAGCATTGGAACTGGCAGGTGTGTCGTACTAGTGTACAGCCTAAACGGTGCATTCTACATTGAAAATTGAAGCACATTAGATTGAAAACTACCTATTTCTAACAACTTTCTCCTCTTTACATTTTTCGCTATCTGCACTAATAACGGAGTTTATCTATGTCGCGTGACTTTTGAATCACTCTGTATATGTAACACATTCATTACCTATAGTTTAACTTATTAGAAAATGATTATATTAAACTTGCAATAAATAAATTAAATTTCATGACAATACAGGGTGAAAGGGGTATAACCACATTAATTTTAAGAACATAATCTTTAAGTTGTAAGTAACCAAAAAATAAAACATAATTGAATCGCCCCATGCAGAAAGGGCTTCAGTCCATTAGATCTGGTTTTGAGAAAACTAAGGAAAACAGTCTGTACTTTGTATTCCTTTCTGCATAGAACTCTGAACCTGATGCTTCAGTTTCTGTCTTTCCAAGCATTGGACTGAATACCTTTCTGCACAGGCTGATGGAACCATCCATAAAGATTTGATTTCCATCGATCTCGTTTTTTCAAAATTTGTGACTGAAGCCCTTTCTGCATGGAGCAATTCAATTTGGTATTTGAATAATGTTTTAGCCGATAGAATATAATGTGTGTCTAAAGTCTGACTCCCATTAATGACAAACCTATTGGATATTGAGATGTAAGAGTGGTAAGCCATCAAAGTGAAGAACAAGCCGAAAAAATATTCCTTCGTCATTGCTTTGAAAAACGCTTCATGTAATAATGCACAACATTAACCACTTAAATATCCGTCACACTATACAGTAGCGTGCAAATTAATCCGAACACGACATATTTTTACATTTTCTGTCATTGTTGGCCTCAGCTGCTCATACCGCTTTAATTGACATCTGTAGTACGTGTAATTCCATTGTTGAAGGTCTGTCATTATTTTTTTTATAATGTGACATTTTGCCTGTCGTTTTGTAGTTATAGACATTTCAGTTGTGTTGAAGACTTAATACTGCAATCCTGTGTACATTCTGTCGTCTTCACAAATGGATACAACTCAACGAAAACGGTCTAAAATTATAACATTAGCAGAGCATTCTTCTATGACACAGAGGCAAATTGCTGCAGAATGTCACATCGGTTTGGCTACTGTTAATTCGATCATAAAACGATACAGGGAGACTGGATCCATCACACCCCAGAAAAAAGGAAACTGTGGCCGGAAAAGGAAGACTTCACCTGCAGATGATCGTTTAATTGTCAGGAAAAGTAAATTAAATCCTAGACTAACTGCTGTCAACTTAACCCGCGAGTTAATGGCTACCACTGCACAGTGGGCCAGACTGAGTAAAAAATGGGACAAAATTGAAAAAATGAACTTTTTTTTACAATACTTTTGACAGTATATACACATAGTAGGGATCCTGGTGAGCACTAAACTCATGATGCATCATCGACAACATGTTCTAACAACTGTGGCTACAGCCTTGAAAGAGAGTTATTGTAACCAGGCGATAGCGCACCAGTCAGTCCTAGGCCGTGCGCTTGAGACAGTGGTGTGTGTTACGTGGTCATATTAGTGAATAAAGAAATAACAATGGCTGAGAATGTTAGAACAAAGGGCAGGTTTTATTAGGAATACATGTAATTTTGAATTGGTTTATATAAAGTGTAAATATTTGTGATAACTCGGAGGAATGCAATTTAAGCTAATATATTTTAGTTTTCAATATTTAAAGAGGGTTATAAAGTGCATGTCACTCGATGTTACGAAAAATTTTGTGCCGATGGTTTAAACAGACCCTATAGATTGCAGAAAAGTCGTATTCAGCTGCAGCTACTTGCACATTTCTGTTTAATGTGCGAAAATTCAGATACCTACGTACAGTATTATTCATTACTAATCCAGATGACCGCTGTTTTTTTACACCGTGAAATCATGGAAGCCTTGCTACAAAACAATAATGATAAGACAGCTGTTCATGAGTATGTTATTTCATAATTAGGATTATGTGAAAATTGTCAACAAGATTTTTCTTCAGAACTAAAGAAAAAAATAGTTCATTCTGCAGTAATCTGAATAAAAGATAGCAGAATTGCTACAGAATGAAAAATAATAGGAAGAAAAATATGGCAGTTCGTTGGATCAAGAATTTAAGCTGCCCCCATGTAATAAATTTCATGTTGAACATGTGGCTGGATGTTCATAGTTGTATAGTCATTCTGGTCATCCAAGAAAATTGTTCTCTGAATCATCTCAGAAGACCAAGAAGAGGAAAACTGAACATCTCAGAGAAGCTGGTGATCCTGCTGCGCTTGCTCTTGCTACTCAGATAAGTCTGAAGGCTTCTGGTAAAAAGAAGCAGCTAAACTAATGGAAAAAACTGTAAGTACACTAACCCGTGCGGCAAAAATTCCAACTGCATATAACGAGCATAGTGGTTCCTGCAAAAAGTTTCAAAATATAGTGGTGATGACTTTTTAGCCCTGATAATGGATACGAAATTATCTAAGTACCAGTACACTTTATTGAGACTACAATCAAAATGTGGAAATGTAGATTTATATCCAGAGTACAATGAAGTTCAAGAAGCAAAGTTACATTGCTATCCATGTGATATTACTCTGACAGAAATAAGTGCAGAAGTGAAGTTACAGAGTCTGTTAGGTCATACAGCCAGACGAATTTATGAAAAGGAGAAAGGAAGAAATTCAGAGAGGGTTTCCAAATGAGATGAGACTTCTTGTGGACAAACCTAAACCAAGAGAGAGTGGAACCTCAAACAACGGGAATATTCCTGGAAGATTCTTCTTAAATCCCGAATTAACATATCCATAACCAGGATAGATAAAGACTTAATTATACGTTTTGCAGTTGTTCTTCGAGTAATTTCTAACGGAAGACATATTAAAATTGATTCTTTGGATCAATATATGCTAGAAAATGCAAAATTGTTCATTCAGAAGTATCCCTAGTTTTACCTCCCAGCTAGCGTACACAAAATTCTCATCCATGGGTCTCAGATTATTAACTCAGCTCTGCTTCCAATTGCACAGTTATCTGAGGAGGCTCATAATAAAGATATTAAAATAATACATCGAGAGCCCCACACAAGGAAAATTTCTCGTAAAAAATACAATGACAGATTTAGTCAACAACCTTCTCATATCTTCCGATCCTCTCATTTCAAATATCAGAAAGTCACATAAAAACACAAAACTCCCTTGTGGAAGGATTACAGCTATTGAAAGAGTCTAGTGAGTAAGAAGAAGAAAGTGCCATTCATGAAGAAAATGTCAGTAATGAAAATGTAATGATGAGGAATCAGATATTGAATAAAAACTATTATGTTGTGAAAGTGCTTTTAATTTAAAGAAAAAGTGAAAACTATTGAATAACTATTGATTTTATGCATCCAAGAAAACAATAGAGAAATAAAATAATTTTGTCCCATTTTGAGTCGATTCTGGCCCACTGTGCACTGGGGCGAATATTCACGTCACAACAGTGCGGCGTAGGCTCTTGGAAGCTGGACGAAGGGCTCGTAAGCCTATTAAGAAGCAACTGCTAACCCCTGTTATGTGCAAAAAAAAAAAAACGCTTAATGTGGACAAAATTACAACACTGGACAGTGAATGACTGGAAGAATGTACTTTTTTCCGATGAGTCTCATTTCGAGGTCCACGGCCGTGTTCCTTACGTACGGAAAGGATCCGAAAAAGTAACAGCAGCTCATCTCCAACAAGCACCCAAATACCCCCCCCCCTAAAGTAATGTTTTGGGGTTCTTTTACACATGAAGGGCCTGGAGCATTAATACCTATCAAGGGAATGATGAATTCTGACAAATATATTCACTTATTGGAAACCAGAATTGTACCCCAGCTGCAAAAATCATTTCCGGATGGCAGAGGTGTGTTCCAACAAGACCTGGCACCATGCCATACACCTCGAAAAACTACAGAATTCAACAAGAAGAATATTCAGGTACTCCCCTGGCCAGGCAACTCACCCGACATCAACTCCATTGAGAACTTGTGGTCAATTTGCAAAAGAAGAATGCAAAAAATGGATTGTTCTACAAAGGAGAAGATGATTTCTGCCCTCATTGGTGTATGGTTTCGCGATGAAGAAATGAAGAATACTTGTGGGAAATTAGTGGAATCCATGCCAAATCGTCTCAGAGCTGTTATTAGGAACAAGAGAGGCCACATAGATTACTGAGGTATGTCTTAGAACCTTTTTTTTTTATCGCGTTCGAGTGTTTTTGCATAAGTAATTACGTTGTTCAGATTAATTTGCACGCTACTGTAAATGCGTTTATAATAAGTTAATTTTGTATGTGATTACACAAATGAAGTGTTTCTCGAAGAAATAAAGGAATATTTTTTCGGCTTGTTCTTCGTGTTGATATCTTACCACTCATATGTCCCAATACCCAATAGTTTTACCATAAATGAGAGTCAAACTTCAGACAATTTTTTTTCGGCTAAACTGTTATTCAAATACCAAAATCACACTTGACTTTTTAGTCACAACCTAAAGATTCTGTTCAAATTAAAGTAGTTATACCCATTTCATGATGTATATCTGTTTAAATATGATTAGTATTCCCCCGAGTCATACATTTCATTGACACCTTATTCAGAAATAAAATAGGAGTGTGGCTCACTTTCTTTGTGACTAAGACAACGCCTGTTAAGCATTAGTTCACTGGAAAAACTTTTACTACATTTAACACAGGAAAAGGAATCTTATAAACATGAACTGAAGCATGAACATTTAAGTCACTTTCATGCACAAATGCTTCACCACACACTGAACAAGAATAGGCCTTTTCTATCTTGTGACATTCTGAATGCTTTTTCAGTAAATTATTGTGCTTAAAACTCTTTTTGCAAATATCACATGTAAACGGTTTAGAAATGTGAACTTTCATGTGGCAGTGAAGATGATTTCGTTTTGTATATCCCTTACCACAATGCATACAAGTGAAAGGCCTTTCTGTACTGTGAATAAGCTCGTGAGATTTCAGTGCATTAAGAAGAACAAATTCCTTACCACAAATGTTGCAAAAGTATGGTTTGTTTTCTCCTGAATGAATAAAGGAATGGGTTTTCAAATTATTGGCCGCACTATAACTTTTACCACACACCTTACAGACATAAGGCCTTTCCTTCGAGTGAACTAAACCATGTTTGACGAGGTTCCATTTCTGAGAAAAAGATTTTCCGCATTCCGCACATGTGTAAGGTTTTTCTCCCGTGTGTACAACCAAGTGAACGTTGAGATCACCACGTTTCCTAAACCTTTTTCCACAAGTACTACACTCAAAGCGTTTTTCACCAGTGTGTATTAAAATGTGAGTCTTTAGATCACCTCTCTGAGAAAACGCAAAACCACACGTTTCGCAGACAAATGGTTTCTTCTTTCCGTTATGATGAAATTCATGCGACTTCAAACTATTTGATGTTGAAAAACGTTTGCCACAATCTTTACACTCGTGGGGCTTCTCGCGTGTATGCACTCGTATATGAGTCTTAAGATTGCTGCGTTGAGTGAAACCTCTGTTGCATATATTACAAAGGTATGGTCTGTGGGTAGAGTGAATGAATTTATGTTGACGAAGATAGTTACGAAGTTGAAACCTCTTCCCGCATACATCACAGACATATGGTTTATCAACCATATTGCTTGGAGCATCATGATCATCTTCAATCTTCTTACTCTCATCACTTGGAACGTCACTGGCATTAGTTGTAAGCAATTTACAGACACTGATAGAAATATCTTCCTGCCTGTGCAAAAGAAAATTTACATTTCATGTATTATTCTGAGCATCATTCAGTTTTTCTTACTGAAATATAATTTTGTAAAACTTCATCAGTTTGTACTAAATACATAAATATAATATGGAATTATATTTCAATCAGGGTGTAATATATTACTATTACACAGCAGAAAATTAAAAACACTTCTATTATAGTATTTGAGTTCACTAGAACTCGGTAATTCTTTACAAGTTAACCCTGAAATAAAATCATCAGAAATAATCCACCACTAAACCATGCTGTTTTTTTTTTTCACATAAAAAAAGTAAATGTATTTCAACTTCATCAACAGAAATACTAAGAGGTGAAGGTATTTCCAATTAGTGTGGTTTGTTTTTAGTAGGTTATTTTACAACGGTGTATCAACAACTGAGGTTATTTAGCATCTGAATGAAATGAAGGTGATAATGCCGGTGAAATGAGTCTGGGGTCCAGCACCGATAGTTACCCAGCACTCGCTCATATTGGGTTGAGGGAAAATCCTCAACCACCATCCGGACCACCTGGTTTCATGGTCAGATGCGCTAACCGTTACTCCACAGGTGTGGACTCCAATTAGTGTCAGCACTGCAAAATTTGCATTGGTATTCAGTTCTCATTCTGCTCACAAAATTTAGCTATTAGTCATGGAGCAGCATAGTGATAAACTTTTACCCTTTTTAAACTTTCCACAAAAATGACTATAATTATAAGGTCATTAAAAGCATGAATTCAACTTGGGTGACATAAACTTGGTATCAGCATCTTCCATAAAATGGTTCGATGCTGATAAACAAGCCACCACAGACAACATATGTCCATACACTAAATACTTGTGTTGTTCAATCAATAGCTCTATCTAAACTGCACCTCTAGCAACTGAACTTTTCTCTTCATCAAAGAACTTGTAATAATTTAAAATTAATTAAATGTATAACTTACTTGATATGTCATTCAATTTGTTAATATAAACGTAAATTATAACAATACATTAGTAACATATCAAAGAGAATTAGTATAGGTCTCTCATACTTGCACAATGCCTTGAAATTCAGAATGATGAAGTTGACTTGTTTTGTGTAGCAGTGTTTTGTGTAGCAGTAACAGTACAATGGAGATAGAAAGGGGGAAGACTGATGAAATTTCAGGCACATTTAATGATGGTGAATTGTATCTCTTCATATTCTAAAATGTCTGAAGAATTCTACAATATGGACATAAATTATTTTAGTAGTTATAGAACTGCTATTCTAAATTAAGCTTTTCGAAAATGTAGGCTCATAATTTAGTGTTTGAAGTTATTCATATAGATCAAAATTCTTATACAAAAATTTAGAACATATCAGTAGTTTCGAGTAGAAAAGAATTGTCAAGAGAATACTTCAAAATAAATGAACTTGTAAACAATAAATACACACATCAGAAAATAAGTAAAGATATTACACATATGCGTGAGCTGACGAAGCATGCTGAAAACTGGGATTTTTATTATGAGGAATAATGCAAATTATATTAATGCATTTTAACATGTGCATAAATTAAATTATAGAATTTTGTAACAATTTCAGTAATACATTACATATTATTATGATGTACCAAAGTACATATGATATTTCCGTGCAAACTTCGCTACTCACAAGGCACAATCACATCATTCACAAGCACCAGTGGGAGCAGAAGCAGTAGCACAAGGAACATAAATCAACAAACTATGTCGAAGAGTTTATAATATACACGCAGACTAAATTCCTAACCTTTCACTAATACACACCCTGAATGAAACCCCAGACCTCTTAATAATATACATTTTGACTAAACCCCTAACCATCACTAAAATACACCCCCACTACACCCTAACCATTAACTAACATACACCCAAACATTTCACTATGCTCACTAAACCCCTTATCTTCCGTCCTAATAAATAACCTAACCTTAAAAGTTCATGTTGGCAGAACTACGAATACGACAAAAAAAGTGAATCACCAGTTTCAAAACCTTCCATTACTATGGGCTTTATTTGCACAAATGTACATTAGAAAAACAAAAGAATACGCAACATAAATGTAATCACATAAAATGGGAATCTAAGACCAAAAGCTTAAAGGTACATAAATTAACATCACACAATAGGGCATAAAATGATCTGATGGTTGTAATAATGGTATATACATCACATAAACAAAACACACTTTAATATTTTCACAAAAATAGCAGACCGCCCCATCCCATTTCAAACTGAGCAACATAGGCCTATATAACCTAGTACAATATTACAATACAGCATCCTTCCCATTTGTAAAAATACATTTGTCAACATTAACATTTAAATAATAATAATAATAATAATAATAATAATAATAATAATAATAATAATAAATCAAAATCTCATTTCGTTACTGCCCTTATATGCTACTGTGCCTACATTTTCTAGCAAAAATCCAAGTTATAATAATTTTTCTAGGCATATAAAAGTGAACTGGTCCTATGAAATCACTGTTATTGCTTGTTGCTGTGGGAAGAAAGAGGAACAGCATGGCTTTGATATAACTCTAAAAAAACAACAGTCATCTTGTACTTTACTTGCAATAGAACTCAAGAATAGACTATATTCATCCCTTTACTTCTGAACTTATTTATTTATACCAGGTACCTACAATGTAAAGGCTTCAGTAACATCACCCTTAACTGGTAATGAAGAACTGAGTCGTCACTTAAAGCAATCAGAATAGTTTGAAGTGTTGGAGTTTGTTTTATTTTGTTTCCTTTTTTTAAAAAAGAAACTATGGTCAGTCCACTCTATCCACATTCTAACACAATTACTGTACTTAATTTAGTCTGTCTTTTCTTGGGCCATTAATGGTGGCTTTTTAACGTATATAATGAGGCAGCAAGAAGCCTCAATGCGAATCTCAAACTATTGACATAGATACACCAGTAGTGGCTTGACACATTCTTTCACACACCAATTCATAACTTGTGCTAGGTTCTTTCGTAAAGTATCTTCAAAACCATTTCTTTATCTTTGCTCCTCATTATTTACCCTGTTTCCATTTCGAAGTTACTATCACAGCTCAAACATTACACATCCTTCTAGAGTGCTATTCTTTGATTGCACTATACATTAATAGCACCAAAGGATGATTTCCTGTTAAAAAAAGAAAAGAGGCAACCACGCCAAGTGTCATTCCACCATACCACCAATAGGTCAATCATGTACAACTGTTATGACCACATGAAAGATATGCCAGTAACACCAATGCACTTTTCTAGGTTTGAATAGCTCAATGTAACAATAGTTATGGTCGTAATTGCTAAATGAGTGCCATTATTATTTTTTACATGGGAAAAATCTATTATTTTTGTTTCTATGTGTAGAAGTAAATAAACTAAATATTAACCGAAAGAAATATTTTAATTAAAAAAAAAAGCATAATTGAAAAAAGAAATCATGCCATAATGGAGAAAAAAAATTAACACTGCCAGTGATTTCAGAATACAATCTCTTTGTCCTAAGCATGAGAACTTCCGTAGTAGAGTGAGAAACTATCTGAGGAGAAATGTTACACACATGAATTTTTAAGGGAATTATTATTCGTGCAATAGGTCCTTGCTTGACAACTGCAGTAACTGAATTAAATTTGTATGAAACAAGCAATAAGAAAATTTGAAAATTAAACAAATTTGATATAGCTAGCACAAGTGCAGTTTCAACATACTTCGAGCACGCATCATGGTTAATAAGTTAATTCTATGTTAAGAACTAAAATGCTACTGAAATTATTTTTAAAATTTTAACATCTAAGAAGTACCTTTCTCCATTGGCAATGTGTTCTTTGTCCTCAATGTTCTTGCGTGAATTCCAGTCTGATTCAACATCATCATCATCATATTCAACATCGGACCCTTTCTATAATAAAGGCAGAAATTTTGTGAATATTCTACATGCATTTACTTCTAGCAATAATTACCAATATAAGAACATTTATCACTGGAGTGTCTTTATCCTTAATATCATTATGACATTCTAGAAAAAAAAACAGATTAGTAATTATTGTTACTAATTATTGTTGATTTATTTCCAAAACAGCTGCAATAATTGAATTTTTGTCACAAACTTGAAAAAGAAATTTTTAGATTATTAAAACTTTGTTAGGAAATTTTCCATACCAGCTATATCTTTACATTTAAAATCACTTAACCTCATAAATTTCATGTTGTAGCAGATTTTTTTGTTTCTAATTAGAGTATCAATGACGGAATCATCCACAAGTATCATTAAATAACCAACTTTTTTGAAAGCAAATTACATAGTTTACGGAAAATAAGTTAAGTAATAATAATTAAAGTATTTACCTTTTGGAGTTCAGACTTCAATACGAGCAGGTCATGTGAAACATCATATTCATCACATTTTGCAGACAAGAAAGTGAAATCAACTGAAGAGTCCTGTAAAGAAATCAGTTCACAAGTAGACACATTCTCCTTGAGAATTTCTTTTTTTCTTTTTTTTTTTTTTTTTTTTATAGAAGTGCCTAACAGAATCCTACACGCTCGAATATGAGAGCACAAAAGACACAACCAGAGCCGAGCCCAGCAGACAGGTTTCATGCAGATCTCTCCATGGTTGAGTGTGACAGGAGTCCAAATGTAAGGCTCGAATCAAGTGTTTCGAGAGAGCTGGTTGCTTTACCTTATCTTAACTCTAAAATGCATTTGTTTATTATTTTATTTTTGTCTTTAATTTAATGGCATTATTTTTGCTTTCCAGGAAGAGAGAGAGAGCATTTCAAGGACTGGAAGAGTAATAACTCCTCTAATATATTGTGACAGAGAATTGAAAATATTTATGACAGAACAAATAACTCTGCGATCACAAGAATCATATTCATTACTGTGAATAGTTGGAAAATGTTATGTTTTATTCAACAACGCTTGCAACTGAAGAGGTTATATCAGCGTCGCCGGTGTGCCAGAATTTTGTCCCGCAGGAGTTCTCTTACATGCCAGTAAATCTACTGACATGAGCCTGACGCATTTAAGGACACTTAAATGCCATCGACCTGGCTCGGGATCGAACCTGCAACCTTGGACATAGAAGGCCAGCACTATACCAACTGCACCAACCAGGCCAACGAATAGTTGGAGATTCAGCAGCATTTTATTGAAATGTTGGTTAAAATATTTTTATGTTTTTACGGATTAAGTCTGGTTTCAACTGTCGTGTTACGCTAATTCTCAAAATACCAGAATTTGGTCATCTGAAAACCCATAAGGGAAAGAAACAAAACTGGGATCGAGAAAAAACAGGCGTGTGGTGTGAATCCTTAATTATTGGCCCATTTTTTTTACAAGGACTTTGTTCTGAAGAATAGTAAACAGCAGAACTTCTTAAAGTAATTAATTTTATAAGAAGGTTACAACAGCGTGTAGCAGTTGGGGGGGGGGAGACATTTTCAATATCTACTTTGAGCTGGGTAAGTACAAATTCCTATACTAAATGTTTCAATCCCAGCAGACCGGGTGACTGCAGATAAGCTCCTAGCAGCGGGCGATGGGAAAATGAAAATCTCGCAGCTAAACAAAACAGTGTCACTGTATGTTACTAATCAGAGATGTATGTAATAGAGGGGGAAAGGAAATGACCACCCTATCTCATTAGCTCTTGGCCTAGTTGCCTCATGAGTGATGCTATTTTGGCGTCACTTATGAGGTTCAAACCTCTTCCGACATTTGACTAAACAACAACATTCTCTTACTGAGTTTTGTTTATGTTACTATGGTTACTGCCTAGAGTTGTCTCATTTCTACAAAACAGACGCATGTATTTAACAGTCAGCTCTAAGCTGGAAGAGAGTGCACAAAGGAATCTTGTGTGCTTTGACTTTTGAATGTTTTAATTCCTACAGGTATAATAATGTAGGCTAGTTGCTGTAAGTACATCTTGGAGTTAGTAATAGAATAGCAGAGCAATAAACTTACAACGGAAGTATGTGTTATAATGTTATGTTTTATTTAACGACGCTCGCAACTGCAGAGGTTATATCAGCATCGCCGGATGTGCCGGAATTTTGTCCCACAGGAGTTCTTTTACATGCCAGTAAATCTACTGACATGAGCCTGTCGCATTTAAGCACACTTAAATGCCATTGACCTGACCTGGGATCGAACCCGCAACCTTGGGCATAGAAGGCCAGCGCTATACCAACTCGCCAACCAGGTCGACGAAGTATGTGTGTCGAATGCTCAGAACATAATTATTATTGAGCGGAGTGGTATGAGTGTATGAGTACAGCCAGCGCCAGTTGACTATCAGCAGTGTAGCTCGCTAGTCGGGTAAAGTGTTTACGTCAGCGCAAAAATGTCGCATGTGCGATCAATCAATCAATTCCTGGAATGTTTTGAAGATTCTAGAGATTCAGTTATAATGTATGTACAGGAATGTTAGGAAGGATATAATTGATTACAATGACAAGCCATTCATCAACTCCTTAGCTGACATTTTGGAACAAAAAATATAGTGGAGAATTCGATATGGGAAACAAGGAGACTCTAGAGAGACGTAATGAGGAGGAAAGTGACGATTCAAATTATAATAACTGTGGAAATAACAGTCAACTGAGACACGAAAGTAACAGTCAAAGTGAGTATGAACCATCAACACCTAAAAGGTCAAGCATTTTGGAGATGACAGATGAGGCGATTCTGGAAAATATTTACGACACATATCACACAGGAGAATATGACTCTTATGGGAAACTAGTGAAATGCTACAAATACACCCATTTAAATTGAACTGCAAATTAATACTAGGCTATGTAAACCGAAAAAAAACATGAAGTGAAAGTCAAAGGAAAGAGAGAAAAGAAAGAAAGTAACGATGATAAAAAAATTTGTAATAAACAATTTGAGAAGGCCAGGGAATATGATTCACTTGTACATTACTGGCACCTACACCCGAGTCGAACAATCACATATAAGTGTAAAAAAAAAAATAAAGAAAAGTCGATTTCTTCGTCATGTTTCTCTCACTTGTCCGTCATATGCCTTTCTCTTAGGAAAACCTATAATTCACTCGCAATATTTACGTATTATCATTTGATAGCCATTATAAATGTGAACAGAGCTTTTTCTGCTTTAAATTTAATTGAATTATAAATAAGCCAGAGACTTTCATTCTAGAAACATGTACGTAACTTTCACTTCGAAAAAGTGTCAATCATCGCACTACTCAAATGTCGAACATAACTTCAAAGCACATTAGGATTTATAAAGAACTGAAATGAATAGTGACTTCCAAGGTTCATTACTTAAATGCTACAAATTTATGTTTCCATAGGTGGTGATAAGAGGAAAGTTTTCTAAAATCTAAAGCAGGCTAGATGCAAAGAAATCTCAAAGAAACTACCGACAGGAAATCTAGCATAATTGTAAACCTTGAAACGAAATAACGCATTATAAATACAATGACTTTATTACAATCCTTTTTGAAAATTACAGTGCCGCCACTGATGGACTTTCAATGTGCAAGGAATGTAAACAACTCTACGCATAAGTCGATCATCCCCAATAGAAGTGGAGTGAGGCTGACGTCATAATTCCCCTACTTACGGGTTCTGCAGACCTGGCCTAGAGATAATGTGAGTGGTGTGAATTTTTGTAACTGTGTTCTACAAAGCATTGCCAATGGCGTTGTGGATCCTACAATAATTATTTCCACAGATAAAGCATGGTTTCACTTAGTACATGGCCATATTCTAACGCAAAACAATAGATACTGGAGTAAAGAAAATCCTCATCTCATTCATGAAACTCTTTTACATGATGAGAAGGTTGGCATATGGTGAACTATAACTGCACATAGGATTATTGGCACTATTTTTGACAATACAATTAATGGTGACAGATACAGAACAAAAATACTCAACTCATTTTTTGAACAGTTAACTGATATTGAGTGTCAGTGTGCTTATTTCCAGTAGGATTCAGCAACTGCACATACAATAGTCGAAACGTTAAATTTGATAAGCGAAATATTCGAGGAAAGTGTTACTAGTAGAGGATTATGGCCCTCTAGGTCCCCCGATTTGTCAGCCTGCGATTTTTATTTATGGGGAAATCTAAAAAATAAAGCATACAAAGACAATCCACACACAATCCGTGAGATAAAAGACAGTATTGTACGAGAAATCGGGAGAATTACAGAAGACGAACTTGCACGTGTAAATGCCAATTTCCTTCGGAGATGTCAGGAATGTGTTGTAGCATAGGGACATCATTTTCAACACCTTCTATAGTCAAGGTCAGTAAACAATATGAATACTGTAATTTTAATAGCCAACTCTAGTGATTGTATCGGACCCTATTCACCAGAAGTGACAAGCAAAATTACATTCTGAATTAGGTTGCGATATGGATAACGCATTACCGGCACTCCATCAGATAAAGTATAGAATTAAATATGGATCGATTCTCGGCTAAGTCAAAGGTAACACCTGAACTTTCTGTGTGCTAGTTTCGCCTACTCTTATCCTATGATATGAAAAAATATTTATTTCTATTTCTACTATATATTACGTGTCGTGCCACATAAAATCATCTGTTTATATGCTTATATGCAACGGCTGGAATTTAGTACACTGTTTCTATGAAATTGCCCAAAATCCATTAAATAAGTCTACTATTGGAAAAGTATATCTCACAGAATGTTGTGGTACTACTATTACTTTACAGAAGACGAATTCTTAAGAAAAACGAAGTCACAACACTGGCTACTCGTTTAATCTCTGATAAGATCGTCTCGTTGAATATTGCATGATCATGCTGAATTTATAAAATAAATGTAATGCAGTAAATTGAAGACCAACTTCCATTGTTTTACATACAAGTAACAATGGAAGTGTATATATACTACATACACAGAAAGTAAATCCATGCATTGATGTATGAATGAAAAATTGCCAGTAACTTAGAAACCTTACATAAATTACCATACCTCTAAAATTTCAAATTTTATTTCAGAAGAGAATTCCTCAGAGTCAAGCACTTCTTTAATATATTCGTCTGGAAGAAACATACCGCCATTTTCATTATCCATTACTGAAGCCTGTGGAATAAATATAAAATAAGACATAATATTGATGCAATATTATCATAGATATAAAAACTACAGAGTGATTCAGGGCTTCTGCGACAAACTCTGGGAATCGACAGATCTCGCAATGAGGATCATGTTCTCCGATGCCTCGTTCAGGAGTTACACGACATTGAAAAAAAAAAAAAAAAAAAAGACAGGTTTTAGTGACAACAAAAAATTATGAAATGAATTATGTTTCAAGAATGTTTGCTGCCAAGTTACAGGTGTTCAAAGTGTCTACCCTGAACCTGATTACATTCATTACACGTCGTAGCATTATTGGACTTTGTCGAACATTACTGGTCTGTGTCGAATTTGAACAAAAGTGCGAATATTCGCACACTCTGTTTCCCTCTAGTGTCAATTCGAGTAGTGTACACTTCACGTGTCAGAAAAAAAAGATTAGGGACGTTAAGTCGGGTGATCACGCTGGCCACACAAACAGGTAACACTCTCCTTATCCAGTGCTTCCCATAGATGTTGTTCAGATGTGCTCGTACAACCAGGCTGAAGTGCATTGGGACGTTATGTTGGAATCACATGTCCCTGCACATCATAAAGGGTACATTCTCAATGAGCAGCAGAAGCATGTTCTGAAGGGTGCTCCATTCAAACAGGGCAACAAAATGACGTCCGCAAGTGTACTTGAAGTAAATGAATAATTTATTTCATAATTAATTGTTAATGTCACTAAAACCTGTATTATTTTCTGATGTCGCATAGCTCCTAAACAAGGCATTGGAAAACATGGGTTGTTTCATGAAAAATAGTTCTTATTGCGAGATCTATCGATCCCCAGAGTTTGTTGCAGAGGTCCTGAATCATCCTGTATAAATTACGAGTATATGTAATATCATAGAAATAAGAAATATAAATTACGAGTACCTCACTTTACTGAAAATTTTTCGTTCTGTGTAACTTATTATATTTATACAAATAAAACACACTGATTTCAAAATCCTTCCTATCCTCTAATACTGAACTATTAACAGGGCCAGGAAACAGGTGCTCTCAGAGCGCTTAGCTTCTCCTGCTACAGTTACTGTTGTACGGGTATTCATATGGTGACGGCTCTGTTTACTATAAGAGTTTTCACCCCTGTATTAAATATATTACATTAATAGAAAATATTCAAAAGAAGTGAAACTTCAGTATCCCCCACGTTGCACAGCGAGAAAAAACGTATTTAATTAATAATTTAGTAAATAATTTAAACAATAATAATTTAATAAATAATTTTCACATTCGTCGAACTCACATCACTTAAATAATCCCTTCAACTAACACACTAATCTCGTCACATACCCTTGGTTAATGTGACTTAGCTATCCCCTCATTTAACCCACCCAACTCATAAAGAAACTTGTAACTCAGACGTTAGTCCCGTGTGTAGTGTGGGGCAATATCGAAGACTGGCTAAAAAAAAATAATAAAATCAGTAATTTCAATGAAATCGCCGTAAATATTAATATTTTAAGGCTTTGACAGTTCATGTTTAAACTACATTTCCAATATAATGCGCCTATATATCACAGCGAGGAAAAGATAACTATATTAAATATGCCGCTATAAACTGATACCACTGTACGAAGTACGTGACCTGCCGTACTTGCTCTATTATATGCGAAGCTGAACTAGCGCTGAGGTAGTTCCCTTCGCACTCCGCTTATACACCTTGCATATATGAATCTGCAACATATTAGGTTTGTTTAGTTTAGGCTTTTGTTATGCCATCCATATGAAGGGTACACGGGAAAAACGAACAATGTCACAATGCTGTTAAGGGTGATGTCATTATAAGCTATAAGAATAATGGCCGGTGTGCATAAAAGGACCTCATGTAAAAATATTTTCCGAAACTTAGAAATCTTGACTTTACCTTGTGAATACATTCTTTCCCTAATGATGCTGTATATTAAGAACCAAGATAAATTCAGTACTAATCAAGACATTCATCATTTTAATACAAGACATAAATCAGATCTTCATCTACCCTCTGTTAGTCTAAGCTGTTTTAAAAAAGGAGTTCGCTATTCATGTATAACAGTCTTCAATGCACTGCCTAACTATCTTAAAGATTTGAAGAACAACGAGAAAAGGTTCAGAAAAGAATTAACCAAATTTCTACATACTCATACCTTCTACACAATTGATGAATTGTTTATGCTTGTGAATTGAATTATTCTACTTAAATGACATGTACAATTTTATATAGCTCAACTAAAATATGTTTTTATATTGACTTAATCTGTTTACTATGTATTGTATTTTTTGTTTAGCATAACTGATGAATTGTATGTACTGTAAATTGAATAGTATACTGTATAGGTCAACTGATGAATTGTTTAAGCTTATAAATTGAATTAATCTACTTCATATGAATTGTATAGCTTAACGAAAATAAGTTTGTAAATTGAACTAATTTGATTGTATATGTTTGTATAGTTTGGCTGATGAATTGTATATGTTCTTAAAATGATTACTAGTCTGTGTAGCTCTAGTGATGAATTGTATATAGACCTACTGTAAATTGAATGGTAATATGTATAGCTCAACTGATGAATTGTTTATGATTATAAATTGAATTAATCTACTTGATATTAATTGCACAAATTTGTATAGCTTAATGAAAGTATGCTACTTTGTATTGTATATATTTGTATAGTTTTGGCCGATGAATTGAATATGCTTTAAATTGAATAGTAATCTATATAGCTCTACTGATAAATTGTTTGTGTTTGTAATTTGAAGTAGTTTGCATGATATGTATTATCAATTTCTGTATATCACAACTGGTTGAATTGTTTATGCCTTAAATTTAATTAAATTGTTTTGTATTATAATATAGCTCAACTTATGAATGATCGTTTGCGTTTGTAAATTTAATAATCTGATTGGCTATGTATTGTATACTTTTAGTAGAGCCATCGATGTAGCTCAGTCGGCAGACTCGCTGGGCTGCTCATCCGGAGCTGCGTTCGGGCTTGGGTTGGATCCCCCTTTGGACTTTGGTTTCTTCGGAGGTTTTCCCCAGCCGTGGGACTGAAGCCGGATAGTCTATGGCGAGTCCTTGGCATCAACCCCTTTGATTTGATTACCCCCTTTGATTTGATTACCTGGTTGGGTTTTTCCGAGGTTTCCCCCACCGAAAAGGCAAATGCCGGGTAATATTTTGGCGAATCCTCGGACCTCATCTCATCTCACTACATCTCGCCAAAATGTAAAAAAATGTAAAAAAATTGTACAAAATTGTAAAAATTGTAGAAAATTACTAAATTGTAAAACTATAAAAATGTGTAAAAATTGTAATTGTAATATTGTAAAATGTTGACATGTTCCACATCTTAAAGCTTCATTGCTCATGTAAGATCTATGGAATAAAATAAATGAATGAATTATCTAATTCACTGTATTACTACAAATTTTGGTGTTATTTTTACAAAAAGTGGTAAAGGAGAATTAAAACCACGGATACACTCATCATTTCCTTCATTTCAAGTAGAAACATCAATAAATTTAGTAGTAATATACTGAAATATATCAATATCTCACCCTTAATGGAAATGTGATATTGTTCGTTTTTTCCCGTGTACCCTTCATATACGATCAACTGCAACCCCACAAAGAATGGTAAACCCTTACACATTCATACCCAACTTTTCACTTCCGAAACCACAGGATATAGGTCGGCGCTAATTTCACCAAAATAAAATAAATAAATTCTAGTTTTGAGAACAATCTCCAGCATGATCAGAAGAACGTAAATAAAATTTGGCACCTGAAATGTTGCTAGATACGAAATTTCACGGTAACGTTGGAATGTTCCATGATATGGGCTACTTACAACTACCGAAATGTTATTTCAGCACTCTCACTATTACGTTTTAACAACAACATTCATGCACTCCCCGATCACATATAACGGACATATAAACAACATAACTGGACAAATCCAGCGTTTACTAATCAAAGTGAAAAATAAAAATTGAAAAATCGTACCTGAACTTCGTTTAAACGTTATTTTTCTCCACACTGTCCGTGCGTTTTTTTTTTTTAAGCAAGACGTAAAGCGCTGCAGCACGACCGTTCTTCTGTTACATTTGCTTCACCGTCGCTGCAGCAGTGCAGCAACTGTGAAGCAAAGCACCGCTTTACGAGTTTGCTGCACGATCCATCATGGCGGAATATAGTTGGTTTTGGTCTCAGAGGATAAAAAAGAGGTTTTGGTCTTTTGCAAACTAGCCATCAAAGGAGCCACCAGAGCGCATTACTTCCAGCTAGTGAGCACGCAGGCTAGCCAACAGCGCAGCCACCTTGGAATCCAACACAGAAACACGCACCGTCCGAAACGGACATTCCATCCTATTTTCGTGTTGGTTTGCAGGCTGGAACCAACGATGATAATATAGTATTCAACTGAACCTGTTTTTTTCTATATTCCCTAGTTTATAAGAAACAGCAACTAAATATCGGACGTTAGCTGTATTGTACTTATGGCTTAATTACCTTATTACGACATTTACTATTGTTAGTGTATGACTTTAGTTGTTTTCCACTCACGGTTTAGTTTCTTTTTTACCACGGGTGTTGGCAACAGATGAAACAGCAGATGATTTTCCAATTTGAACTGTAAAAAGAGCCGTCTATGGAAAAGAGCGAGCTCAGTGAGAACAACAACCATCACAGTAGCCAACATGGGAGCCAGCACGGCACCCAGCTAGGAAACACGCAAGAAAACAAGCACCGTCTGAACCGGGCTGTAGCCATCAGCGCAGCCACCTTGGAATCCATCACGGAAACAAGCATCGTCTGAACCTAAAAAATATAGAAAAAACAGGTTTAGTTGGAAAACAACGAACATGGCGACATGGTTTCAGTGGTGATACCACTGTGGTGATCATAGACATGGTGATATACTATACTATATAACGTCTTTGTGCAAACCAACACGAAAAAGCAAGGAACCTACCCTCGGAATCCAGCAAGCTAGCCCCAAAGCAGTCATCAGAGAGCATTACTTCCAGCACGTGAGCACGCAGGGTAGCCATCAGGGCTCCCAGCTTGGAATCCATTACAGAAACAAGCACCATGGGAACCAAGCTTTACAATAATGAAGTCATGTTGACTGATCGATGTAACCAGTAACTTCGTAACTCCAAATACACTACTCAAAAAATGTTTTGCACCACCTGGATTTTTGTTCAAAACAAGTTCTGCACCATCTCAATTTTGATGAAAGTGTGTGGATCACAGTTGACACACCTTATGAAAACAAAACTCAAATTTTACTGCACAAACAATTAATCAAAACAAAGAAAATTAGCTGGAAAGTGTTTCTGTGCTAATCGTCAAAATAAGAAACTTCTTCTGGGAGACTCTAGTATCGTGTTACTGCACCCCTTGCATTGGAGCATGCTTAGATCCTCCTCGGCATGCCATCCACAAGATGGTCGAGGCGTTGATGGTCAAGCAAGTCCCACTCTTCTTTAGCGGCTCTCTTGAGGGCTTGTAGGGTGCGTGGTGGGTTTCTGCGGCATCGTACTGCTTGTTTCAACATGTCCCAAGCATGTTCAATTGGGCTCATGTCTGGTGACATCGAAGGCCATTCCATTCTTTGTATGCCAGCCTCCTGGAGGAAGGTACTGACGAGATGGGCGCGCTGTCGTCTTAGAATAGAAAATCCATCGCCTAAATATTGGTTGTGGATCTGAACAATAGAGTGGATAATCTTGTCCCAGTACTGGGCAGTTCTCAAAGTAACCTCGACGACGACGAGCGGTGTCCGACATCCGTACATGATGCCTGCCCAAAACATCACTGATCCACCTTCCTGCTGGATCCGATGGAGAGTATACCTGAGTCGTCAATTGATACCTGATTCTCTCCATACTCTCCTACGACGATTGTCTGGCATCAGACAAATCCCGCACTCGTCGGTAAAGAGGCCCTTATGCCATTGATCCATGTCCAATTGCGTGTGTTCTCTTGCCCATCTCTTCCTGAAGCCACGGCGCTAAGGTTGTAGTAGTGGTGTTCGTGTAGGAAGTCTGGAGACTAACTTGTCTGTGTGAAGTCTGTTTCTTACAGTTTGGGTCGACAGAGCCGTCCCAGTTGCCTCCAGGAAGACATTGTGCAGTTATGTGACATTGTTCTCTCTGTTCCTACGAGCCATAATTCTTAGGTACCGGTCTTCAGCTGCTGTTGTTGACCGAGGGCGACCACTGCGAGGCATGTCTTCGACATTTTGAGCAACACGATATCTTTGACACGTTCTAACGACGTTGCTATGATGTACGCCAACTTCCCGCACCGACAACCCTTTCTGTCAAAAAGTAACGATGCTCGCACGAGTAAACGTGCTGATGATCTTTATAGGCATGTTGACAAACTGAACAGAGCACTGTTTAATGCAGTTCAGGATTCCAGACACAGTACACTCTACAGACATACCGAAACCAGAAGCTTTAATTCCACTCTCAATCGATAGTTGGCAATCTACTATGGCAGCCGCGGCGAAAATGCGACTCACGAGCACATTGTGGCTCGCAGTGCTTTTCTCTCGCTTCCTACCTACAACACCCACCCTCTCACTCACTGGAGTCAAACTCCGTTCTATTTGTATTTGTCTCGGACCTGCGAATGGCGTATCGTCGCAATATCTCTCTCGAAACCATGTAGGCTACCTCTATAAAAAACGAAAGTTTCAAGTAGGATGGGAGGATGCATTCTTTTGCTTACAATATGATGAAAATATTAAATGTATGATTTGTTCACAAATATTACTAGGAAAACGGTTGTATAACATAAAACGGCATTATAAGTTACTACATGTTACTGATGAAACATTAAAAGGTTAAGTATTATTATTATTATTATTATTATTATTATTATTATTATTATTATTATTATTATTATCATCTCTGTACGTCGATTCTTTTACAGCAGATGTACGAATAATGCGGTTAGATTTTCAATTTAAACTCACAGATTTACAATGTGACGTTAAATGGAAGCTAGATGTAAGGACTTGACAGATATTGAACTTTTCAAATCTTTGGAAAAAAATAAATATTTGAAGCTTCGTTCTTTCGCTTGCTCTGTTGAAGCCATGTTCGCTGCAACTTACGTTTGTGAAAAATTATTTTCAACAATGAAAATAGTAAAAATCAAATTTAGATCACGACTGACAGACAAATACCTTCGTGATCAACTACGATTGGCAGTAAGTGACATAATTCCTGATTTTGAAACTTTGTCGCAGAGACATTCTGAAGACAGTTAATTTTAGGTTGTGATAATGTGTCCTATGTTTTCTTGTTCATTTCTTTCTTCGTTACACGTCCTAAACATTAACTTCCCCTTCGGTTGTCTGCTTCCCTCCATAGGTGCTATGCACGTTGCAGCTTACACAGTGGCTCGGCGCACCATGGCCTTTTCGCCACGGCTGTACTATGGTAATATCATTGTCTACTGATCAAGAAAACATAAACATAAATATTAACATAAACAAGATAATATGCGGGGGGAGCAAAACTTTTTTTGAGCAGTGTATTAATATATACCTTAGAATTTTAATAATTATAAACACAGATAAAGTTGGGTAGACACTGTCTCAATGGCATAGTATGCTATACTTTCAGGATAATCTATACCATTTCGCATATAATGCCGAGACTTGTCTTGCTCTTTCGTAACTCTACAAAGTTATCTCCCATGTGCGTGACTAAGTATATAAACATTATTAACATTATACTGAACATAAACAATGAACAGAAACACTTGCCACTGTATTTTTTTAGTATATTATTTTACGACGCTTTATCAACATCTTAGGTTATTTAGAGTCTGAATGAGATGAAGGTGATAATGCCGGTGAAATGAGTCCGGGGTCCAGCACCGATAGTTACCCAGCATTTGCTCATATTGGGTTGAGGGAAAACCAGGGAAAAAAAACCTCAACCAGTTAACTTGCCCCAACCGGCAATCGAACCCGGTCCACCTGGTTTCGCGGTCAGACCCGCTAACCGTTACTCCACAGGTGTGGACGCCAATGTATTTGAGAGATCGGAGTGTGCTCTGTAGCGTGGAGGATCCTGTACAAGTAACAGTATTAAGACGACAGCTTAATACAATTTTCATGCAATTATTAAATGTTTATTTTCCTCCACATTGTTCTTGTATGGAAAAATCGGACTAATCGTCAACAAGGTATAACAAAAATGTAGTAAGGTGCATCTACACGGTTCAACTTTTCTTTCACTTTTACGCATTCAAGCAATGCATGCAAAAGTGAAATGCATTCAATTATGTATGTTTTTTCCACTAAAAATGAGCACATACGGCAATTGAAAGCTACCCATCCCCGGTGGGTATCTTGTGCATATTTCGTTCAACAGTAGCATGTAGCTAACAGCTGATTTTTCTATGTGGCCTTGAGTAAACTGAAAATTGTTTTGTTTGGTGATGGTGGACATTTTAAGTTGATAATGGTGGTAAGTAGGCCTACGATTAGCTTTATTGAAGATTATTGCAAATACGAGTGCCTATGAGGTATTCAATCACAATTTTTCGAATCAAGTAGACGTAAGTATCGGATTGATATTTAATATTTACAGTATTAATTATTATATTATATACGTAGTGAAGATGACGTTCAACACGGCGCCGCACCGTGTAGACACAAAATCTACATGCTTCTTAATTGAACGTTCGTTTTCAACTCGATTCTTTAATATTTTCCCCAGATTTCATGCGGAAACTCATGGAAAATTGAACCGTGTAGATACACATTTACAGAATTCAATGCCTGTCTTCATAATAACTGAAACTAATTTCCATATAAACAGACTGTACCGAACGCACGTGGAGAGTTCCCCTGCTGCAATATGATGACAAATCACGTTATGTATCATAGCGGCATAATACATATCGCATCAAATGTCTGTTTACCTGAACATTTTTCTTACGGCCGAAACATAGTTCCAGTAAAAATAATATTAGGGTTCCATTGTTCCAGTATAACTAATACAGGAAACGACTGATGAAGCACAATAATTTAGAGGCTTCTGAAATAGTCAAATTTCAACAACAAAAAAAACTTTTTAAAACTACAGCCCTGAGTGTAGTTCTAGACCATAGTAGTATTATATGTGATCTAGGGTATAGTGTACTACCACAGTCTAATACATTTATTAGAATGTGTTACTACTAAGAATTAGTCTATCTATGTAGTCGTCTTGTGTACTACCAATTCGCTTCGGTTTCCTTTCAGCTCTCGCTCTCTCGTTTCGCGTTGTTATGAACAGATCTTAATTCTACCCTAGATCATATATTATATGATCTAGGATTCTACTCGCACTCTGCAACAGCTTCACAAAATAATATCAATAATACCAATTCTTGTACACGGGGTATGCTTGCATGAATATAAATCGGGCGTAACTTTGTACACACCCGGTATTTTGAATGCATGATTTTTTGTTGGTTATTTAACGACGCTGTATCAACTACCGGTATAGATCGAATTTGTAATAGCGAAATGCATGTGGCAAGATGAGGCAGGGGATTCGCCATATATTACCTGATTGGGGAAAGCTTCAGAAATTTCCAACCAAGTGATCAGCCCAATCTGAAATAGAACTCGCACCCGAGCTCAGCTCCAGATCAGCAAACTAACCCGCCTACAGTCTGAGCTACGCCGGTGATTGAATACATAAAATAATGTAAATAATTCAAAAGGATACAATGGAAAAAGGGAATTACGAAGATTGAGAAAAAGCAATAAAAAGTATACTTTGAAAGCAGTAAGACACTCAAAGTATACACTATGAACCTACTAAATGAATAAGTAATCGTATGGTTAATACCGAAGGCGACGAAAGATGATGATGATGATGATGATGATGATGCGCTCTTGTAATTCAAAATATTTATTGCTCTACTAGTATACTACATCGCGATTTTATTCAGCATAATTCAATTCTTTCACATTAAGGTTTTGTAAATTATTTCTTCCTCTGTTGGTATTAGATTTCATGTGTTTTGTTAGTTTTGTTTGAACAATGTAACGTGCGGTCTACGACTTCGAAGTGTCATGTGAAATTCGTGTTACTGATAATATTATAAACGTTGAAGTAATACCCCAGTTTTATAGAGATTGAATAACTCAATGTAATAAGGACATGAGTTCCTCAATTCATTGTCCTATTCATTCAATCTACTCTATGTACTCTGAAATGACATGATATAACCTGTTCAATGCAAAAGAAATAAATGAAACGTATCTGTTATGTCAAAAGAATTCCTCTGCATAATGTTGGAGGAAGGTTCGAAACGAATTCACCCAACAATATTTTGTAAAATAATTACGTTGTTAAAATGTACAAACCATTGCAAAAAATTGCTTTCACACTGTGAAATTTCACTGCTAATGAAAAATGTCGGATCTTAAATACCATCAGTAGTTGTATAGGCCTACAAATTTGTAAGTAACTTGTTGGTGTTATTTTTATGTTATTATTAATGGTAGTGTGTGACACTGTTGAACTTCACAAATATCAGTGGTTTGGATTAAGAAATTTCAATTATGAGGTTCAGACACAGCTACTAATAGTATTACAATATCCGTAGTGCAGTAATTAATAATCGAATTGTGTTCACCGTTCTAAACAGGTAGCCTAATTGTAATGAAATTAATAGCATATTCAACACCAGTAAATGTAACAGACTTACACATTATGGATTTCTAACATAACCTATATTATGGACATGTCCACGTTCTATATACCGGTTCTGTACGTTAACATTTTGAAAGCTCATTTCTATTATTCACAGTGACAATTTATACATGGCTAATGTGAATAAAACATGTCAAGAATATAGGAATACATGCCCTATGTGATTGCATGCTAACAATCTATACGTTCCCATCTTCAACAACACGTACATACGTTATCTACGGAAAATGTCAATAATGTCATCACTGTAGGGGTAAAAGAAGTTAATCTGAACATTAGGAAAGAAATCAGTTGTGGGCATTAACCCGGTGCAGTTCTCTGAAATTTTCCATTGCTGTAAGAATAAAGAACAAAATGTATCTAAGCAAGTATCTGCATTGAATTTTCTGTACAGATAAATACATAAATAATTAATTTTCACAGAATGTTACCAATATAAATAAATACTTTATCTCTTAACGCTGCTCTTTCACTGGATGGTCAGTGATTATTTCCTGAATGTCTTAATATTTCTGTTACAAGAACGGGAATGAAAATAGTCCCAGTAATTTATAGATCAATTTCACTTGTTCTAATTATGTCTAAATTAATTGAGCATTGTCTGAAAGTTCAGATATATTATTTTGAAGACAATAAACTGCTAAACTTTTTCACAGCATGGGATTGGACATTTTCCATCAAAACAGTTTAGTCTGTTATATCTGAAATGATTTCCAATTACAAAAATCGTTGTTTTACTTTTTTTTTTAGTTGGTTATTGAACGATGCTGTATCAACTACTAGGTTATTTAGCGTCGATGGAATTGGTGATAGTGACATGGTATTTGGCGAGATGAGGCCGAGGTTTTGCCATAAATTACCTAACATTCGCCTTATGGTTGGAGAAAACCTCAGAAAAAACCAAACCAAGTAATCAGTCCAAGCGGGAATCGAACCCGCGCCGAGTGCAACTCCGGATTGGCAGGCAAGCGCCTTAGCCGACTGAGCTATGCCGGTGGCCCTATTTTACTTGTGGTACACTTCTAGATATGAGTTAAGTTTTTGATAGTGTTTTCCATAACATAGGCCTACTGCATTCGAAATTAAATTATTATGGATTAAATGGGATCGAATTTCCCAATATAAATCATATCTAGCATATCTCAATAGACGTCAACTCTTAATGTGGATAATAAGAAATCTAATTATACGAGGGGGATCCAGGAAATAACGACCGTTTTGTTGTAATAATTAAAAAAAATATTTATTTGAAAAAACAAAGTCTGTTACATAACTGAAGCTTCCTTTACTTCTCTACATAATCACCACCTACATTTAAACATTTGTCGTATCTGTTCACTAGCTTTAGAATTCCCATGTTATACTCCTCTGCCGCCAGTTCATTAAGCCAGGTGTTCACTGTCTTCTTCAACTCTTCATCACTTCCAAAATGCGTACCACCCAGAAAGTCTTTCAGCTTAATGAAAAGGTGAAAATCGCTAGGAGCAAGGTCTGGACTATAGGGCGGATGATCAAAGATTTCCCAACCGAATTGATCCAGCAATTCTCGAGTTGAAGCAGCAGTGTGCGGGCGGGCGTTGTCGTGAAGAAGCACAACTCCTCTCGAAAGCATTCCTCGCCTCTTGTTTTGGATGGCTCGCCGTAGTTTTCGTAAAGTCTCACAATAACGATTTGCATTGATCGTAGTGCCTTTTGGCATGAAATCCAGCAAAAGAACACCTTTGCGATCCCAAAAGACAGTAGCCATGACTTTTTGTATTGAGAGAGTCTGTTTTTGAATTTTCTCGGTTTCTTGGGTGATGAGGGATGATGCCACTGACGTGATTGGCACTTGGTCTCTGGGTGTTGTGAGACATCCAGGTCTCATCACCAGTCACAATTCGATCAAGAAAGGCGTCTCCATCTGTGTGATATCGCATCAAGAATGTCAATGCTGAGGCCATTCTCTGAGTTTTGTGTTAGTCACTCAGTTCCCGTGGAACCCATCGTGCACAGATTTTGTGGTAGCCAAGATGTTGCGACACAATTTCACCAAGCAAAGAACGAGAAATGTCAGGAAAGGCAATATGCAATTCGTCGAGTGATGTACGCCTGTCTTGCAAGATTCTGTCATTCACTTTAGTCGTCAGGTCTTCTGTGATGAGTGATGGGCGTCCGGGTCGAGTTTCATCGTGGACATTTGTTCGCCCATTGTTGAACATTTCGCACCATTTTCTCACATTTCTTTCATTCATTACAGTATCACCATACACTTCTTTCAATTGCCGGTAAATTTCTGCAGGTTTCAAATGTCGGGCATTCAAAAATCGAATCACACTCCTCACCTCACAGTCGGCGGGATTATCAATCACGTCGTTCATTTTGAAGTAACACAAAATGCACAATGGCGACTTGTTGCAACCAGTACTCACAACATTATGAGAACACATGTTAAGGAAGCCAGTTGACCTTCAAACAAGGAAGGGGAGTCAGCTGCACGGTGGGTATGTGCGAACGGTCGTTATTTCCTGGATCCCCCTCGTACTTAATGCAGTAAATGGTATCCCAAGGAGTCTGTGCCTGTTCCTTCCATTTTCTCATTTATGTAGGACTAAATGACTTGCATAGCTGTTTACCATACAAGTCAGTGCTACGCTATATGCAGTTGACACCACTCTTGTTACAGTTTGGGATGACAATGATAGTACTCAGAACAAGGATATGGCTACCTAATAGAAAACAATAAACTTAACTTCAATGAAAATAAACTTGGAAAAATTATTTCCGGCATATGTGATACTAGACTGCGGAAGTTTATGCATTATGAGTCGGAAAATATGCATGCATTTATGTACTTAAAATTGCTGAAACATACACTAATTATAAAACATAAGCCTAATTATGCATTAACGTTTCTGCTTAGCCCAAGTATTTCACAAGTTGTTACTTTATTCTGGCCATATATAAAATATTTTTGCAACAAAAATAATGCAAGTATAATAATGACAATACTGAAGGTAAAAAAAAGGTAAAGGTATCCCCGTAACATGCCATGAAGACACTTGGGGGGCATGGAGGTAGAGCCCCATGCTTTCCATGACCTCGGCACTAGAATGAGGTGGTGTGGTCGGCACCACGCTCTGACCGCCTTTTACCCCCGGGAAAGACCCGGTACTCAATTTTATAGGAGGCTGAGTGAACCTCGGGGCCGTTCTGAAAGTTTAGCAACGAGAAAAAATCCCGTCACCACCTGGGATCGAACCCCGGACCTTCCAGTCCGTAGCCAGCCGCTCTACCAACTGAGCTACCCGGCCGCCCAATGACAATACTGAAATAAAAAAAAAAAATAGAACATATATTCACTACTCATGGTAATATAATTTGCATGTTAAGATAAGTGAAAATACAAGAACCAATAAAATAAATCATTAGAAACTTATAAAATGCTGATACAGTACTAGAAAACAGGGCATAGTTCTGTGACTGGAAAAACATGAAACAAGCCATTCGAAGAAGAAAATTATAAGGAACCAAGTCCTCTCAGCTTAAAAACTCGCTTGTTTTCTTCACAGAAGACTTCTTAACATCTGTTTATCTTAGCATATGAAAAACCTGCCATTGTTGTAGACGCAGGAGTCAAAATAAAATTCATAATTGACTGTCGAAGTAATAGAATAACTGGCTGTCGAAGTAATAATTTACTTCTTTCATATATGTCGACTTTTGCAGAAGTTACTTCAGGGAACCAGATACTCCAGTGAGTCAAATTATACTGTTGTTTATGGGAAACTAACAAACAGTACCTAACTTAAATCCAACACTTGGTTTAAGTTAAGAACACTGAAATAACATTCTGTTGTTGACGTGTTAATAATGAAATAACTGTTCGTCAGTGGGATTTTCAAAAGTTAAAAATTAAATTGTAAAAATGTTTGTCTTGAAAATTCTTTAAGCAGTGGTGCCACCCATCCATGTGGAAACAAAAACAAATTTACGAGTTGAATAAAAATAATTGATCTGCCGAAACCAGAAGAATCTTAATTTCTTGGCAATTACTTGCACATTTTGCCATTTGTTTAGAAAATGTACATTTCGCGTTTATGATCAATCTCGTGATATTTTGCTGTTTCAAAACTTTATATTATTTCATATTACCGATAAAAGAAATCAAGATGCAGCAGGGGAAATGATCAAACCAAAATTTTATGAATATTGTTAATATAAAAAAATAGGGGCTCTATTTATCTCCATTGATAATTTAGTCATTATTGTCAAACTGAAATTAAACAATAAAATATTTTTTATATTCTGTATCCATGTTTCTTGTTTACTTCTATCTATGCAGCAAACTTCCATTCTCTTCTGATCAACAATTTGAAAATAATATGACCCCTCTTATCTTTGTTGAAGTTAAATAAGGGCAAAGTCTTCATTCAAGCAAAAAGTGTTGTATTCTTTTAAATTTACATGACATAGTTGTCGATTAGAGCAGAGTTGCCAAAAAGTTTAAAGAGTAATATCTGTTAAGATTTAAAGTATAGGCAAATTTTGTGAGAAAATTGAGTGGTGGATGAGACTGATCTATGTATTTCTTAACTATGCATTTGATATCATTTAATCTCTCTCGTGTATAAAGAGAACAGGAGCCTATTATTCTACTTTTGCACCCATCATCAAAATTGTTTTGCATTTCATTATCATGCTGTGCATAGTGTGTGTAATTGCAATATTCTCTTGAAAACTCATCATCATTATTTACGGCCTTCATTTGCAGGTTCGTTTTTAAAATCAACTTTTATCACATTTTGTTCTATTTTACTTTTTAGATATAAAGAGAAGTAAACAATTTCATATCTTTTCGTAAAATACAGGGTGATTCACGAGGAAAGGTAAAAAATTTAGGATGTGAATTCTGAAGTCATTCTGAGTCAAAAAGTTCATATGAATATGGGTCCATTTTCGAACGGTTACGGAGATATGGCTCTTTGATTTCACAAAAACTTCTGAGATTCCATTGTACTAACTCGCATTTAGAGATAGATAACGGACAAATTTAAAGTTTATATTCACGTATGCATACATAGGCTACCTAATATTCTAGATGTCGGGGGTCGATGTTTTCGCACATTTTCAAAGGTACCTCCTTCTGCTTCAATGCAGTGTTGCGCTCTGGAGAGTTGCTCGTGGCTGTTCTTTATGCCATGTCCAAAATACGGTCGATTAGCACCTCTCTCGATTCCCCCTTCCTTTGCTATACCAAGTCTTTCATCCAACCCCATAGACAGTAAATACTCTTCAATATGGTACCCTTCTGTTTGGAAAGCATTGTTCATATTCAGCGACAGCACGTAAGGAACTTCCATCGCACAAACCATAAACATACACAATATCGACGTATTCTGCAGTCGAAAATTTATAAGTCACCTTGAAAAACAAAACTTAACACTTCCGATAACTGTACATGTATAACTACTGTAGGAAGCTAACTGAATTGCTGTGAACTGATAAGTGATAGTGTATTTGTGTTATGTGCTGGTTCTGCGTCATTACATCAGACAAGGGCAGGTGATTGGACATTTGCAATGCCCCACCAACCGGTTTGTTTCTCTTATCTACATCGTTCACAATGCAGATTCCCATGTTACGTCATTCATTGCGATCAGTGACCTTGCCTTACGTTCTTACATCAGCAGCATATGGTAATGTCTGATTCACATTGGGGTGAGACGTTTTACCAAAAAATGCATCTAGATCCGCCATCCTTCGAAAACGGACCTATGTTCAGATGAACATTTTCACTCAAAATGGCCTAAGATATCGTAGCCTAAATGTTTTACCTTTCCTCGTGAATCACCCTGTATATGCCATATTGCACCTGCTTAATTTCAATCGATGTAAGAAAGAATACAGAGGAAAATTCAATTGGGGTGTGTGTGTGTGCGTGCGTGCGTGCGCGCGCGCGCGCGCGTGTGTGCGTGTTTTTTTAATGCTACCTGGATTATTTTTTTTCGAACATTATTAACCAATTTGGGCACTACTTCACAATGTATTTTTTTTTTCACATCTCTGTAAGAGATCAAGAAAATTAAAGATAAAATTATAAACAAAAATGTATTAAAATGAGTATGGCATTATGCTGTATTATACCATAAAATTATAGGACGGTTACTTTTATAAAATTGTCTTAAAATATATCTGGAAAATTTGATTGAAAACTTTAATGAACCATTTAGATCTTTGCTATACTTTCTTTATTCTGTGAAAAACACGAAACAAATTTACATTTTCAGTTGTGCTAATGGTAATGCTGCAACAAGGATAATGATGTAATAATTCTGCCTCCAGCATGGCAGATGACGTTCAGCAGAGTCTACTGGAGCCGGAGATAGTTCTAACAATAAAACATGAGGTAGGCCAATTAGAAGCGAGCAATATTTTTGTGCCTATATATTTGGAATGAGATACATGATCTTTTTTCATCATATTATATTTATCTTCTTATTTTACGTTTTTTTTAACACTTCAGTGTATTAAATTGGGCATTCAAGGACTTCCCAGTGTGGTTAGCCACCTGTGATCACATCAAAGTAAATATAGGGCTCTGATGAATGGTGGTGATGATGATAAAGAGTAATGAAGAAATGACGAAATGGTGACAGGAAGAGGGACATGATCCCCAAATATCACAGTTTGGTTTTCTGAAATATAAGCTACATACCACTTATAACAGCATCTAGAGGAAATATATTATTCTCGCATCTCAATGAATATGTTAAAAATATTTCGAATAAGAATTTGGTTGAGTCCTCCACCAATAACTGAAATTTCTATTTCATAAAACAATAACATTTTTACAATTGCAGTAATTTGTTTAGTTTTAAAAAATTGACAAGGGAAGCTTTTTCATTGATTTTAATTTTTGTTTGGGTTGGTTTTGTGTTTTCATTATTGTCTAATAAGTTTTATTCTCGCATTTAGTAGGTATGTACAGTACCAGAAATAAAGTAATGGGCTGCTTGAATATTCTCAGTCTGGATACAAGACATAAACCTAGAACATAGATACACTAGCTATCTCTAATGGAGTTATTGAAATTCTTTCTATTTCGAGTGCCATCATAACCCATTCTGAAACTCACTTAAAAAGATGCGAAGAAAATTGATTTGCTGTAAATAATAATAGATGGATATGTATAAAAATCGTACAGTAAAATGGAAAATTGTACCTTCGTAAGAATATTGATATGCTGCATATAAGTGAAGCCCTCTTTCTCATCAAAATAGTTCAGATAGCTCGTGTCATGCAGCAAGGAATGGGTTCGAGCCTTGCAACAGTGATTATTTTATTTCCCAAAAAACTTTAAAATGAAGTTTTACAGCGTCTTGGGACTGATGTTTCAGTTTTTTTTAACAAAAAGTGAAATAATTACCCAACCCTATCAGTTGAAGAGTTCGCGGGAAAAGTGATGAATGTCACAGTTTTCTTAAGGTTGATGTCATTATCTAATTCAATGGATCACTGCGAAATTTAATGTTGTTCTTATGAAAAATGATAAAAAGGAGAATTATCACCACGAATACAGTAATCCAAAAAGAATTATCACCACGAATACAGCAATCCCTTCCTTTAATTTCTATAGAAACAGCACTACATCTTGAAGTTATAGACTCAATTAGATCATTATCTAATCCTTAACAGAAATGTGACATTCATAGTTTTTCCCGCAAACTCTTCAGTTATTATTAGGCTTGACCTGACAAAAAAGAAAAAAGAAAAAACTTTTCATTGGAAGATATTTTGTCTTCTTCAAACAAAATAAAGATAGACAAACACAATTACGGAAAAAAGAAAATGTTCTCTAAAACTATATTTTAATATTGTCTGATCGTAAACTAATCTGAAGCATAAATTAGTTTGTGCTACTCGTTAGAAATGAGGTGTGACAGCATTTTGCCATCACAGCTCTGAACTGTGACAGCTCCTGAAAAATCACTGTGACAGATAATAGCGATTTTGTCACAGTGTGATTTTTGTGTTTGGACGATTCTTGGCAATTGCAAATGTTGTAATGCCCTGACATTCACAGAGTCATTCGTTAAAGATGATGGCAGGCAATACATGCCACATTCTAAGGGTAATATCATCAATCGTAATGTAGAAGTTTATTGTTGCTGCAAGTCCCAGCCTCTCTGAGTTCTTCAAATCATTCAATCTTCATTCGTGGTCATTTTATAAAATTAAAGAATATAGCTCCCATTGATGTGTTTATTGCAAAGGGTATTTATATCGGAATAAAGCCGGAACAAATCCGAGCATCAAAAGGGCATAGTAATACAGCCCGTAATGTATGGAACACGAATCTTCGCTTTGAGACCCAAACCATTACTTTTAAGTGGTAACCAGTGATGTGTGTCTCCTGTTTCACATATTTCATAACATTCGATTATTGAGATTTTACAGAAATCATTAATGAGGGTTAAATTGTTAAATTCATCTAAATTAATTGCCTTTAGCAATATGCATTATAAATTAGCACTATATTTAATCAAAACATTTCAATGTTTCCATCACGAGCTGAAATATGTTTATGAGCATCGTGTCAATCTCCTTACAAATGTTATCATGTGAATTGTACTATGAAACGACCTCCAAGAGTCAGCCCACAATGTGTCGGAATACTGTTGCTTTTCTTTATCAGTAAAATAAATCTTGTTCAGATTTGTTGTGAGAGGACTCCTCTAAACCTCTTAAGTGTATAATTATAAACATGTACATAATTATACACTTAAAAGATCGTTCACTTCTCTGAGCACAATAGATTTCTGAGAATACGTCAACAGAATAAACATGCGCACATAGACACACCCTCATCGTAAAAAAGTCTTTCTGTTCCATTTTCTTCTTAGGAATTAGAATCATAACTTTTTCCACTCATAAATCTCTGACATAGTAATGTACACTATTGCGTCCAGCCCATTCTGATTGTCCGTTTATAATTTTAAATGAACATGTGTAATTTTAAACGAACTGTTAGAACCAGTAAATGGAATATTTCGTTCATTTGTTATAATATCTTTCCCATCTGTTACATTATTCTTCTAACAATACTAATGAATTTTCCCTCACCCTTAGAAATTTAGGTCATGATGTCATACAAAGAATTGAGGGGCCCAGTGGAGAAGAAGTCCATGCCACGCTCCTGTTGATTTTTAGTTTCTTCGATAATCCGACAGATCTTGCCATCTAGACCACTTTTATGAACTTCCATTCTTGTGGCTTGTGTCTACCGGACATAGTAAGCATTTATAAATGCCTCTTCTTCACTTGAAGAGAGAGAGAGAGAGTGTCTCAGTGGAATAAATACTTCTCCTACAAAATTTAATTTTTGTGGCATGGGCGCCTTTTCCACTGAGCCCATCAATTATAGAAAAATAATAATGACCTCTTAATTCACAAACTTTCTTCAGTGGTAAAGCATAATTTTACTTCTATTTCAATTTCAGGATGAACTTGCTATTATTCCATCTATAGATAATGACAAGGACTTTGAATTTGTGTCCATTAAAACTGAATCACATGGATTGAGTAGTGATGGTGACAGTAGCACCAATCTAGAGGAAAATAAAATTTTGTAAGTAATTTTTAATTTGTATTTTATTACAATGTACAGTAAATTCTATAATTATGTGTCTAAAGCAAGGTCTAAATTCACAGACAGAATGCTGCTATTTTCCCTTTATGAGTTTAGTAATACTTCAAATGAGGTTCAAATCACTACGAAATAACAGTTACCTACTAATAAATAACAATGGCAGTTTTCTAAAGTGAAAGGTTACTAGCAAGAAGGAGCATAATAAGGAAATATATCGACATTGGATGGGAATAGTCAATAATATACAAGCTTCAAAAGTACAACTGAAATTATTTGCACAATGATAATATATAGTGGTTCACACCTGTGGAGTAACTGTTAGCGCGTCTGGCCGCGAAACCAGGAGGCCCGGGTTCGATTCCCGGTCGGGGCAAGTTACCTGGTTGAGGTTTTTTCCAGGGTTTTCCCTCAACCCTATATGAGCAAATGCTGGGTAACTTTCGGTGCTGGACCCCGGACTCATTTCACCAACATTATCACCTTCATTTCATTCAGACGCTAAATAACCTGAGATGTTGATAAAGCGTCGTAAAATAACCTACTAAAATATATATATATATAGTGCTGATTCCTTTCAGTAACTTCAGCACAATTATTTGTAGAAGATACCGAGCTTTATGGGGTGTGTGTGTGAATGAGGATTTGCTAGGTGCCGGTACATATTAAAATTGTATATATTTATACTATTAAATCACTTGGTACCGAGCTTGATGGTGTAAAGTTTATCATTCCTACTTTTCATTTGAGAGAACTGGGGTTCGATCCCAGGGGCTGGCTATCATGACTAGGGTTTTTCATGGTTTCCTAAGTCCCTTCAGGTGAATGCTAGGATAGTACCTATTTCAAGGACCACGACCTGACTCATTCCCAGTACTCTTTACCCCTTCATTATCACATCTTATCTATCATTCTATCATCTCCCCATGATAGGCCTGCAAGGTGTCCAACAGACTAGTGCACTCAGCTAAGCTGTGCCTTATAAGTATGACGGTAAATGATAGTCATGTGGTAAAATGTTGTTAAAAATCATTTATTACATCTCCATGCTTGAAAATAAGGTATATTCATAAGTTGCAACATTTGCTTCACAAGTTGTATAAACTGAACTAATGAAAAATTAAATATTCAATTTATTTAACACTAAATTTTTAGTTATAAAACTTTGTGTCAGATTTAAATAGGGGTAAGCACCATTCCAATATACTAGAAATACTTTGCAATCACAGCCAATTATCACAGAAATCGGGGCTAACCATCACAGACCATGGCCCGTCACCTAGTAAACCCTGCTCTAACCATGTAACAAAGCTCAGCGTACCTGTATTGAAAGTAAAGTGGTGCTTACCCGCATTCAAGTTCGGCTAAACTTTGAATTGAATTGAATAATTTCAAGGAAAAATTGTTCTGGGGCCGGAACCCTTTGCTTAGCGCGCGAATGCTCTTCCGACTGAGCTACCCCAGGAACTATACACGACACCATCACAATTTTTCCTTTGCATCCACACGACTCAAATGAGCAAATGTGTCGTGTATAATTCCTGGGGTAGCTCAGTCGGAAGAGCGTTCGCGCGCTAAGCGAAGGGTCCCAGGATCGATACCCGGCCCAGAAACAATTTTTCCTTGAAATTATTCAAACCTGCTTTACAGGGAGCTACTACCTGAAAGCCAGATTTGTTTGAATTGAATTGTTTACAGGGATTCCTATGATTCCAGAGAAACTAGAGCATGTAAATTTACACAGTCAGTGCGAATTCATGACAGAAGATATTCTTCAGAGATGAGTTCCCAGTACAGTGAGCATAAAAGACAGACAGTTTTAGACAATCTAGAAATAAACAAAGAAGATAATAAAGAAGAAGGATATGACAATGTAGAAAAGAAACACGTATGTAAAGAATGTGGAAAAAGGTTTCGACGTTCATATCAATTAAAAGTGCACAGCATGACACATACAGGATTGAAACCATTTGAATGTGAAACTTGTGGTAAAACATTCAGTATTCGTTCAAATTTACGATCTCACAGAAGGATTCATACTGGACAGAAACCTTTCGTGTGTGGAGTATGCAGCAAAGGATTTCCTCGTAAACATGATTTAAAGAAGCATACTGTTGTACACACTGGACAGAAGCCACACGTATGTGCAGTGTGTGGCCTGGGGTTCACACAGTTGGGAAGTTTGAGAACTCACATGTTGCTACATACGGGAGAAAAACCATTCGTGTGCTGGGTATGTGGCAAAGGTTTCACCCTTTTGGCAAAGTTGAAATTGCACGAAATATCGCACAGCGATAAAAAACCATACAGTTGTGAAATATGTACAAAAGGATTTGCGAGCAAGCAACATTTGAATCAACATTCCGTTGTACATAGTGGGGAGAAGCCTTATATCTGTGGCGAGTGCGGTAGAGAATTTTTGAGGCTGAGTTACCTAAAAACTCATTCGTTTCTTCACAGTGGCAAGCAGCCACACGTGTGTGAAGTGTGTGGGAAGGGATTCACTGTAAGGAGTAAGCTTAAAGCGCATAGTGTTGCTCATTCTGGACATAAACCTTTCTCTTGTGGCGTTTGTGGCAAGACATATCCACGAAAGCAAAGTCTTAAACGTCATGTTGCACAACATGATACCCTGTAATTGTTTTTAGTACATAACTTTGGGTATTATATAAATTCATTACAAATTATACATGGAAACCAGGATATATTTAGATTTTAGTTATTCATTGCCCATTGAGTGTGTTGTGAATATTGAAGACGGGTAACCACTTAATTCTGGTATTACTAACATGTAATGTCTGAAAATTATTAATTATTGATGAAGTCACTTAAAATTAAGATAGAGAATATATTACAATACGGCCTTAAATCTTGTCTTTTCAAATAAATGTTTATATAAAGTAAACAAATTCCTCATATTTAAAATTATATAACACTTGCTTATACACTAAGATTGCTCTGTACAGAATATTTCAAATAATATCTATCTCAAATCTAGTGAACATTTTTACATAGGTAATGTAATAAGCATATGAATCCAAAATGTTGAAATATTTTAATGTATTTAATACATAATTTTTATGTACTGATATATTATTTAAAAGCTTGTTTTTATATTAATTTCTCAACATATATTTTGTTATGTGGAAAGTAGGCCTACATATATTTATTTATATTTATGATAATTGGTACAATTATGAACTATTGTTTATTCTTGTTTTCTAGGTGTTCTCATATATCCCGTGCATAAAAATACACATACGCAGTCTTAAGACGACAGTTGTCTATCATATACATAAGGCCTAGGCTTAGTTTGGTAATTTAAAAAAATTCAACTTGAATTAACGTATCAGTGCTAACAATATAATCAGTGCTTTTTCTGAAAAACAATGCATCCTTAATCTGCTGTAATGTTCGGTGTATTTTTAAATTATTTGTAAATATCTTGATTCCCTCAGACAAAATATTATATAGTGTATGAAGATGTGCGTGCAACATATTTACATTGTTTATTTTTATATCCCCCCATACTTGAGTTTTAAATGTACTATAAGTTAATAAATTATGTTAATATTTTTATATTTTTTTGCCAGATTATTTTTGTTCATGTGTTGCATTGAAATGGAAATAAAATTAATTCGTTATATCTGACTTGTTACATCATTGCCCTGTTTTATCGGAGTTATTTAATTTGGTATACCTCATTCGATACAAGTGCACAATACCGGAGGTGCCAGCTTTTCACATGTGCCAGTTATGTATGAACTCAAGTGTCTTACTACATTTTGGAACTAAAGGATGGGAAATAAATACAATTTTCTCTCCTACCAACCCTTTTCCTCTTTTTCCCCCGTCTCTTTCCACATTCTACTACCTTCACTGCACTTTTATAAGCCCTCTCTACATGCCCCCATTATACCTTTGCCTTAATTCTTCTACATTATGCCTAAACTGTCAAAAACTAACAATGCATAACCAACACAGATACGAGTATCAGTGTTAACAGTAATGGCTACAAGTTGTAAGAGTACTCCAAAACATGGCATACGCCCATTCTGATATTGTGCACTGAAGCCGTATGTTCAACATAATGCAAAATATGAAATAATTATAAGTTTCCAGAGCAAATAATTTCTCTGCACTGGTGCTACATTCCTTTGAATCAAATATATTAAGCTTTTGTTAATAAATTCAGTTTATACTGTAAAAACCTGGATTGTGCATAATTTAAAAAGAGTGATTTAAATGACACTACAGTAAAACTTGTATTAAACGACCACTGCTAGTTCCATGAAAAATTGGTCTTTCAGAGGGGTAGTCTCTCAATAGGAGTCATTTTAGACAAATAATTGGTTAAAATGCTTCTATGTTAATCAAATAAAAAACATGGGGAATATTGCTAACAATAAAAGCTCGAAATCAGAACTCTATTTCTTATTTTACGTTATTTTTACAATTTTCTCCTTTGATTCATTACATACTCTGCTTCACAATATCATAAATTGAACTCTCCTTAACTTTTTTTTAGATTTCGTTTTTACAATCTATTTTTCAAAACTATTATTTTACATGTTAAAAAGTTAATTTATATGTTCTCCATTCGATTGTGCCGATTATCGAATTTTTTTTTAGTAGGTTATTTTACGACGCTTTATCAACAGCTTAGGTTATTTAGCGTCTGAATGAGATGAAGGTGATAGTGCCGGTGAAATGAGTCCGGGGTCCAACACCGAAAGTTACCCAGCATTTGCTCATATTGGGTTGAGGGAAAACCCCGGAAAAAACCTCAACCAGGTAACTTGCCCTGACCGGGAATCGAACCCGGGCCACCTGGTTTCACGGCCAGACTTGCTAACCGTTACTCCACAGGTGTGGACGCCGATTATCGAATTAACTCAATATTACATAAGGCTTGTTCTAGTGACATTTTTTTCGGATTGAAATTCTCTCTTGACTTCAACCTCGTCATCGGTGGGTTGATCACTGGATTTTTCTAATAGGTAGGAGGAAGAGAAAAAAAATTATTGCACTGTAATTAACAAGTAACGATTTGATTTTTCTTGTACAAAACGACAAGTAAAAACAGTTATATGGCATGAGAAATCTTACCTTCCAAGGAACTGCTAAACAGCGGTGCAAATAACCCTTTGTCACCTGGGAAACCATTTGCAAGCGGACATTGTACCTTTTTCCTAGCAATCCCAACATTCCTTAAGGGATTAAGGACAGAGATGAGCATTCAACGTGAATACAGTACACTTAACAACATTACTTTAACTTCTAGTACTGTATGAATTTCTTGGAATTGATTTAGGCTACAGTAATGTAATATAATACTAAATTGTAAATTTTTAAAATACAATATGCTCTTTTAAAAGGGGTAAAATTAAGAAAATGGATATTCAATCACTGGTCGGTGGTCAGGGAGAGAGATGGTCTCTTAAAAGGGGTGTGATATACATTGGTTTTATGGATTTTTAATTCGGTTCTTTAGGAGGAGTGGTCTCTCAATAGGGGTGGTCTTTCAGACAGGTCTTACTGTGTGTATAAACAATGTTTGAATATAAGATTTTCAAATGATTAGGAATCAATTTAGCAGAAGATAGAGAGCTGGGAGCACTTAAAAAGATTTTTTCTTTAACTTGTCCATATGTGCTTTAATCAATAGAAAGTGACAAGAATTTTAATGTTTAATATAAATGCACTACATAAATTTACTATGAAATCTTTTTCTTCAATCATGAATTCGGGCTTTAGGGTATCATATAATTATTGATTTTGTATATAATTCATATTGTGACAGTCGGGAGTCGATCGCGTCCCACAGAGGTCGGGGGGGCACGAGAAAACGAGTGACGCAGCGAAGAAGGTTGCGGCTGCTCAGGTCTGGAGGGGACAGACGTAAGAGGGGGCGCGAGGTGGCGGCACGGACATGACGAAGGGCGAGGGGGAAGTAAAGCAGCTGGTGACTGAGGGGAGAAATCCAGAGAATTCGAGAGGTACCATCTTCTAGGCATCTGTCGATTGATCGCGAAATCGTACTCTCCAGAAACTATGGTTTAGTTATAAAAGAAGAGACGCAAGTGAGCTGAGAGCAGTTGTTGTTGTAGTCGTTGGACAGCAAGCCAGCCAGTCTTGTGTAGCAGTGAAGCCAGCTTCGAGACCGGAGTTCGACTTGAGTGTCCCCGCAGCTGTGTGAGCGTCCGAAATACTGAGTTCGAGTGCAGTGGACCGCAGTTGGGGGACCTGAGTTCGAAGTTCAGTGGACTGTCTCTGAAGGTCTGGGGTTCGAGATACTGTGAACTCGAGTGACTGAGCTAGAAGAACTAGCCAAGGCAAACTAACTGTGAACTGAGAACTGACAGTTCTGTGTTGTAAATAGTGCTTTGTGAACATTAGTTAAGATTAGCAGTACATTGTTGTTCTCAATAATCCAAGTAAATTGTCATTGTCGTCTGTGGAGTGCAATAACGAATACTGTGTTGCGGTGTGGAGTGGAAATCCCATTGTTGATGGGAGTATTTAAACTAAATTATAAAGTGACTATTGTTGAAATAATAAAGTTACATTCTTGCTTTGTATAAAAGTTACAATATTTATTACAAACCACTATTTGTTATGTTGAGATTTGCCTCAACTCCTTTAATAATTTTTTCTAGCAAGTAGCTTTTCCTTTTACTGTCGTGCATTATTGCTAGGCAGGTACAGAGTGACCTGCAACATTTTAAAATGTTTGGAGACCAATGAAAAAGAAGCACGTAAAGACAGAGCATGCTGGCCCTGTATTCACCTGGACTATGTAAGTTTGCTTTATCTATGCAGGTTTCGAAAGCTTAAGATTACCAACATAAAGAGGTAGCAGTCTTCACTCACCTGGCTTAGATCTTCCCCGTATCCCATAGCTGACCTTAAAAATTGTGAGAAATTAATATAATAAATTCGAAGTCATAAGGCAAGTTATGTGAAGTTAAAATGAAACTTTATTACGTATCAAAGCGAACAAAAATGCGTACAATTCAAACTAGATTTAAAAAAAAAACTATTTACAAAAGCGAATTATGTACAAATCAGAATTGAAGATCTGAATTGACAAACATGCTAAGTCCACTGAAGTAAATTTTTGAGAGCAAAAAAACTATATAGGCTTGCTGAATAAGAGTTTTGAAATACATTTTTGATTCAATATGTTTTTGTGACATCCCATACCAATCACTGTAAATGTATGACACTGGACTTGAGATTTTTTTCAAAAGAGAACAGAAAATCTATTACATTACGTTTCATTACCTTTGACAAGACAAAAATAAAAACATACAATCAATAAAAGCATAGATAGTTTATTTTCTGTATATTGCAAAAATAAACATTAAAAATAATTCTAATCTATTTAGTGAAAACAGAAGTTATTTGGGACTATGATTCATTTGCATCTTTTTCTGTATCAGAAAGCGTTGGACCAGTTAGTATGCAGCATCTGAGAGTCCTATAGAAAGCAGCTTCTGGGGAGGGATACCTAGTAAGTTACTTAAGTGGCATCAGTCTCCAGGAGTCTCTTTCCTCCCCTTGATATTTTCTATTTTAGCGAAATGTGTATAACATGGGAGAAAACTGTGGCCTTTGACGGGAAAATAATGGTAAAATATTTTTTTTAGTTTTCCAGTAGCAGTTAAAAGTTGTGCTATTTTCTTGTTTTGTCTGATGCACCCATCTGAGAACAAGTACAGTGTATCAACATTTTATTTTAGTTGGTTATTTAACGACGCTGTATCAACTACTAGGTTATTTAGCATCGATGAGATTGATGATAGCGAGATGAGGCCGAGGATTCACCATAGATTACCTTGCATTCACATTATGGTTGGGGAAAACCTCGGAAAAAACCCAACCAGGTAATCAGCCCAAGTGGGGATCGAACCTGCGCCTGAATGGTGTATCAACGTCTTGTGGTAGTAATATATCTGTAACTATTTAAGCATGAAATAACTTCGTTTGACCCCCTTATGGCCTTGTGTTTCATATAGACATAGTACTTTTTCCTGAATTTGCATTATTAATGCAAAAACTAAACTACCACAACTGACGAAAATAGAATATTTATTTCACTTGTAAAAGAGGACCGCTCAAAATGAGAAAAGAAAAACTATGTTGCTTTTCTCCTTTGTAAGGGCTAAAGCCTTTTTTTATTTTTTCGTGAAACACTGAAGCCTTCCATTTGTGAACTTCGTTCTTCGCATTAGTTGTCTTTTCAGTCCATCATTTTTGCAATCTTTTAATTTTAGCTCTACTAAATTTAGATGGTTTAAGTAAAAAGGATACTTAACACCAGTTTTAGAAATTCTGGTCATATTATTTTAAGTCGTAACTATTATTCCCATTTCTTGGCTACTCGAATTCCGAATTAAGATCACTCAAATTCACATCTTTCTCACCTCCACTACATTCTTCAGTTTTTTATTGCCAGTAGGCATTTTTACTAAATGCAATTACACAAATATGAGTTTTACTAAAATAATAGAGAGATCTTAATGATAAGCTAGTAGTAACAAGTTACTGCTGTTTCCTATTATGAATTTATTTCTAACTATGAATTACAGAATGCAGGCACATCACGAATTACTAATCCAAGACAATATTTCTTTAAACGTATCTGGTTATGGTAAATTGTTAGTCAACCAAAAATGTCAACTTTCCATGCTGGTTCGAAAGCTGGTGAGTCCAAGAGGAATTTGGGGTGGATAAGATGGTGTTTCTTGGTGGTAGGTGTATGTAGGGCACTCCTGTTTCCCTATCTGGCATACCACTATTGCTCCAATCATCATCATCATCATCATCATGAGCCATGTAAATTTCTTTCCATGGTGCACCCAGAAAATAATTTATAGCAGTCAGTTCCAACTCAATGCTCTTGTGACGCCATAGCGAGCTTCTCTTGTTCTCCGTAGCAATCCAGGTAGACTCTCGGAGCAGACAGAAATGCCAGACCCTATCGAAGCAGTGGTGTATGGCAAACCAGTTTAACTTAGTGTTTACAGTACCTAATAATAGCCTACATTAATGTCTTAGGAACGAGATAAGTATTCGCTACTATACTTAAATAATTTTGGTATCTTTCTGATATATTTACTGTACTCTAAGTTCATGTGGACTTATTTTAAGACTAAACCATAATCCTGGGTGGCTTGGCCTTTATTGAAAACCCTTTGTGTCAACCCAAGCTAAATGCAGTTATTTAGTAGGTAGGCATATTTTACTTATGTAGGAAGTCACCTGATATAACCTAGATATCAGAACTACATGTCTTTAAATAATTTTATATCTTATTTTCTAGGTTGAAGATATAAATGAAAATGCAAGTAATTGCACCAACCCTGAAATTTCTGCAAAGTGTCCCAAAATAACTATTTGTGTTGAAAGTGAGTTGATTTATCGGCTCACAATCCTAGGAAAGAAAGACTGAGGAAATTAAAATGACTTAAAAAAATGGCATGTACAAAGTAAAGTATCCTCACTGTCATCTGTAGGAGAAAACAGTCGTGATTCTCAGCTTGTGGGTGGAAATAGTGACCAATTAAAAATTTATGTGATATGTTTTTAACTACCGTAAAGATTTAGCACACAATGTGAAAGTTCAAGTGGATTTACAGAATCGTAGCAAGAAAGGAATGTGATACTCAAAGGAACTGAGAATTGTGGCTCTAACGATGTTTTTAAGTTTATGCAGTAGGCAACTACAATTGTCTACAATGAGTAATTTAAGTGAGATAGAGAAATATTGTCTTAATTGCAGATGAAATGTTATTTTTTACTTCATATCGAATGATGAAATAGTAGGATTATGTAATACAGGTACTGTACAATGAAATGTGTAATCTATGTTTGGAGTGAATTGGTTTGTCTACAATGTAGATTCTACATATTTCTAGTTGCTTCATAAATGAAAGGAATTTTAAAAAATGAGACAAAAGTCATTGCCCGTTTAAGTATGGTATTCCCTACATACCGTATATAATACATGTAAATATAATTAGTATCATTATTACGCTATTATTATTATTATTATTATTACCACTACTACTGTATTTTTCTGTTATGTATAATAAGTCTAATTCTGTACGTAATACATTTTCATTTTTGTATTTCTTTGTATTACTGGTATATATAGCAGGCCTGGTTTCAACGCGGCTGCCAGAATGGCTTCATAATAATCAAAGGAACCGATATCTACTTTCCTTTCTGTAGATTACTTATTCTCTACATTACACTATTAGACCTATGCATTCAACCAGAGTTAGTAGCTCTGACAATCCACGATCCGCCACAGCTCCGGGCTCGGCTTTGACTATTTCTCCGGACCTCTGCTCCGAGAGGAAAAGCGTGCTCCGACATCACAAGTCGACCAGTTGGTAATGACTGATTTATAGTTTCAGTGCAGCACTCTTAGGGGGAACATTTCGGTGGATAACGCAAAGTCAAGTATCAACCAAAGTTTGTAGTTGTGTAGCATACAATTATAATACACTCAGTGATCTTACCCATTCCACCAATAAAATTTTTCTCCTCATAATTTGATAGAATACATTTGTGTCATTTATGTCATAAATGCTAATTATAATTTACATGCCTGTAACACATGACCTGTGTTAAGAAAATTTCTCGTGCTTCATCAATCATCAAGTCATCCTGTTGATGCTAGTTTTGTTCGTCCGACAAGTACCAGACAAGGAACTCAGGACATCAAACTAGTACAGTTAAGAATATATCAAATATTTTATTTCTCCTCATTAACAAGCTAATTAACCCCTTACCGCATGGGACAGTCTTGCACACACTGGTTTAATATTCAAATAACTTAAGTAGTTCTTTCTTTCTCAACTGAAGTCACATATGGTCAAATCCAATTCTTGACCATGTGCCATATCTGTCCCAGTATGTAGTTTGAATCATATGCTTATATTATAAATTATATGAATATAAAACTGGTATGTGCCATATCTGTCCCAGAATGCAGTAAGGGGTTAAAAGAATAAATAACTATATTACTCCATATTAAGTTATCTTTCACTTAGAAAACCAGTGTTTTAGACAACTCAATGTACACCAAATGGTGAGACAAAGGATGGTATAAATAAAAGAAAAAGCATGTGCTCGTGAGGCACTGCTCAGGAACAGGTTGAGAATCAAGCATTGGCTCATTGGTTGGATATAAAAAAATATTTCCTCTCCTTACTGAGCAACTGCTTCGAGACTGAAAGCAGGTGCTTCACAACATGAGCTAACGAACACACTCACCCTTCGGTCTATGTAGTGATTTCAACATCACCATGGTTGAAGAGAGTAATGTTTTACAGAAGCTCTTTGTCTAAGTTTTAAATATGAATATAGACATTTACAATAAAACTCAACTTCGAGAGCAAAAGTAGAAACAATTTATAGTGGCTGCCATAAGAAATCAGCTGAAAAATGAATTTAAATTTTCATGGACAGAAAATAAAATTTTCAAGAAAATTAACAACATGAAAACAAAAGTGAAGGAGGTTCTGGATTTCTTATAGGCAGACTCAAACCCATATCAGGAATGGCAGGTAAGAATAAGGAAAAATGAGGTACTATAGTTTATTAAGATACTTACATTCAATTAATTACACTTTATTATAATAAAAAGTACATAACCCCTGCAATTTTATCATTATTCTAGGACGAATGCATATCAGGCTTGAAGCAAGTCTATCAACATCAGCTACTGGTACAAAATGATTAAATGTTGACACCAGGTGAACCCCAGAGGCCCACACTAGATCGTGTAGGTTGCTAGGAGAAAAGTTTCTTTCTCATTTCTCTGGTCAATGTCAGGTAGAACAAGGTTCACCAGAAGAACATTTGATGAGGCTGCTGTGTTAGTAATGGCGTAGGTAAACCTTCGAAATATGTTTATAAGAGATAGAATGTTTCCTCTAACCTGATCTATCTTTTGAATTGTTAGACTTCCTGCTACATACCTCTCTCTACTGGCAGAAGTCCCACTGAGTCTTCAATTTTCCTGCCACCGTTGTCTTTTGATTTTCTGTTGTAGCATCAAACACTAGTAAAGTCAGCCTTGGCAGTATCGACAGTTTAGTGGTAGTGAAGGAGGGGCAGGTTTCACCTGGAAATGACTGATAGTTTGGACATTGAGAGATCCACTTCAATAGTGGACACTCACACAGGTATTTGATGGGAATGATAGAGGAGGAATTGTATTAGGGGAAGTTTACAATATGTAGTTCGATTAATAAAGAGGTAGTGGATGAAAGGTCGGTTTCAGGGCACTATTCTAGAGATAAATAACCTTCCCGGGTCTGGGAGATTTAAACAGTGTCAATCTCTCATTGAATCTACTCATCGAACTTTACGCTGCTTGTACACGATCAAATTTTCTTCCAATTCAATACTTTACAAGAAAACTTGTCAATGATTGATGAATACGGAAAAAGATTTGTCAAAGACTGGAAGATTTTCATATTGCTAAAGATTTTACTATATTTTTAAAACATCTGAAGACTGATTAGTGTAATATGTAGCTAGTCGGCGATGTATGCAATGGAGGGGGAAAGGAACCAGCCACCTTATCAAATATCTCCTGGCTTAGTTGCCTCATAAGTGGTGCCTTGTTGGTATCAATTTTTAGGTTCAGATCTGTCTTTGGGCAGTTGACTAAACAACAACAACAGTGGTCAATTCCTTTAAAGAATTCTGAAGTCTGACTGGTTAGAACATGTTCTTATTTACTTTCAAGATAACTCAAGACTTTTAAAGTACTGTACATGATTTGACAATAAAACTTGTAGTGTATTCGCAAGTCTTGAAAAGTATTGTGGAGCATTGAATTTAATCGTGTACAAGTAGCTTTAGTAGCAGTTTCCGCCAGATGTCGTCTCAAAAGAGGACAGGTCCCTACAGCTTTTCTGTCATTCTCACTGCTCCTTTCAATTGCTGTTGGACTAACAGCACCTACTGATGTGGTGGAAGGTTGATTTTTGCAGTGCTTCCCAACATTCTTGAAAAAAGTCTACCAGGTCTTCATGGTTATGTCCGCTGAATTTCAGAAGAATGGTGGGTCTTCCTGGGTTGGATTGGGAAATTTTGAGCTGCAGTTGTTCTTACTCCCTATCAGGCCGTCTCTGCTGGCTGCTGCATTTGTAGGCCACACCCATTATATAATGAAAAAATTGGAACAGATACCACAATAGGCCTGTGTCCTTGGATATTGCTGGACGTCTCTGAGGTATTTCTTCTCAGAAGAGGATGAATTTCTCAGAAATTGTTGCGAATTCCTTCCATTACTAACTGAGAATACTGCCCCAAACTGGGAGTCAGTGTATGCCCACTGCTTCTTTTTCTCTGAAATGATTGTGAGGAAAGGGGAAACAGTGTACAAAAGGGCTAAGATTAGGTGGAGACATCTAGTGACATCGTATTTTATTTAACTGTTTCTGGCTAATGGTGATAAGCTACTGACTTTAAGGCAGAGAGGAAATGGGAGAATTGATGAGGAGATGACGATAAAGAATCTATGACAGGGGTTTTTATAAATGACGAAGTAGTAGTAGAATAAGTACAAATATACATTTAATGTAAATTTATACAAAGTTAATTATACAATAAAAACGTACAATTAATAAAAATTTGGGTATCATACATTTCCTGACTTTAACTGAATAAACAGTAATATTTCCAATTATGCATGTATTTCAAATGTCTTTTTTCAAGTCCAAGAAAATAAACTACAAATTGAAGGATCGTGGTAACAAGATGAAGAAATTAATTTTTTTTTTATAAATGTGTGAAACTGATGAGAAAATACAATATGTGTTTTCGTCATAAAACCGAGTATTTTTTAATATAACTATCATTGAATAATTGTTTCCAGCCAGGTTCTTTATTTCAATATATAACAACTTGGCACTCACAGCTATGTATCAATACATAAGTATTTTGAATAACTTTGTATACAAATGGACACAATACAGTTGAACTCCAATTCTCCAAACACCATTCATCTGAATCGCCAATTATCCAGATTGATTTTCAGGGAATTTACAAATTATTCATTCAGTGACCGAAAACAGTTTTCTTTACTCCAAAGGCTGCATGATGCATTGCAGAATGTATTCACTCCAGCAATATGAAGAGTTAATTTTCACCTTTCATTGTATGTACAGTACTATAAAAACAATGTTTGTATTTAAATATTATTATACATGGGTGATCCCAAAAGTAATGCACAAACTTACTTCATTGGCATGCATTTTATTTTTTCAATCCACTTACATCAAGATCGTTCAAAATAGTCCCCTTGAAGTGTTATGACTGCTTCCCAACGTTGTGGTAGCTTTTGGATGCTGCTTAATTCTCATTTGAAGTTTAGATCTCGGATGCGTTGAGTCACAGCTGTGTTCAGGTCATTTAATATTGCAAAAATTTGGTGCTGAAGTGCATTTTTCAGTTACAGGAAAGATCATAGTCAGGAGGATTCTTGTCCGGACTATAGACTGGCTGAGGGAGTGTTTCCACTTGTAATCAATCATATGGCATTCACTGGCTTGGCGATTTGCAGTCTTGCATTATCGTAGAGAAACAACACACCAGACTCTGGTCGAATTTTTGGACGCAGTTTCCTACAGCCTATGTCGGCATATGTCATCGGTATCTTCTTCCAAACACTGGCAACAATTACATCTGTAGTAAAGTCCGGTGATGATTTCAGTCTTCCAGTGCATTCATTTCTTCTGTAGCAATATGACTTTCACAGACACGTCGAGATCATCAGGAAATGGTACTATGATCTACTGTAGTCACCACACTTCTCTTGAAGCAATTAATAAATTTCTGGTGGTGTATGTCCACGTAAAGTTTCTCATTTCAATGAATGATCTTTGATCTCAGACATTGACACGACCAGGCTGATTTTCGTCGTTTATTTCAATCACTTATACACAACAAAGTTTTTAATCAATTTAATTGAACTTGCACAGAATCGTTCATAATAACTCCCAGTATTAACTCAATAAATAACAACCATGCATAATCATGGATATGGGAGCACATACGCAGTGTGCATTACTTCTGGGATCCCCCTCGTAACTTTTGCTCTTTTAATGCATGCGTAACTGCACATTCGTAACATATTGCTAGAGTGATTTTCACTTCTGACCCTATCATCTGGATTTCTGTATATCCAGATCATGCTAACTAATTCTATTGTAATTGTGAGAGGAATGCATTTTTTTATTCATAGTAAACAGAGAGAAGCATATATTATTACTCCAAGTAATGGGGCATGCTGTAAATAAATCTTTATAGAAAAAAAATGCATCACTGTTTTTCTTAGGTTCATGCTATTGTAATGAAACTTGTACAAATCCATTGCTGAAGGTTTCTTCTATTCAAATAGATGTAGTTTACACATCCTAACCTAAATGATCACCAAACGGCAGGGTGCCAATGACTGTAAAGAAAAACATGTTGGTTTCAATTATTGACACCCTGTGCCTATGACTATACCTTACTGATTCACGTTTTTATTGTGACATTTTAATGCCATAATGTTTGTTACATTGCTACATAACCTCAAAATAATTTTCATGTGTTTAAAATTATATTTACCAGTTATTGGCATGGGCTGCCAATCTATTACGTATGTAACTATCACTACCACTGTTATAGTTATTGGCAGTGCCAAACCAATTGGTTCACAGTATTATTTTCTCTCCTTTCGAAGATTCATCTGCATGAATGACGTAAAATTTGGAAGGATAAAGAAGAAGAAGATTGAAAGTAAGAAATAATGTTACAATCCACAACATTTAGAGGCAGACTTAGACGACATTCGAGGTGGAATGCCCAAGAAAAACAGCAGCAAAGAAATACAACATTCCAAGGTCTACTTTACAATTCGACTCGGTGCCAAATTTTCAAAATCTTCAATGGGACCTGCACCAGTCCTCAGTGAAGATGAAGAAAAACTGTTAGTAAAGTGGATTGTTACCCGCGCCAGAAAAGGATTTCCTCAGAGGAAGCTGGATGTCCAACTATCTGTTAAAGAGTTCCTAATCATGAACTAGAGAAAAACACCTTTTAAGGGCAATATGCCTGGGGATGGGTGGTTTCGATCATTTCTTCGTCACCATCCAGAGGTTTCCATCCGAACAAGTGAAAGTGTAACTTCATCCAGTGCCACAGTTTGTGAAGCAGATGTCAGAAAATGGTAAAGAATTATTCGTCTATTATTTTAGACATTTTAAAGCACATACATGATTAGACATTCATCATTTACTACTTGACTTAAATTTTCCATCTAGTCTACTATGTTTATCTTTCTGAAGTATGTCAGAGAAACAATATTACAGCTACATATTGACATCACTTTTCTCTCAATCCTTAAATGAATATGAGAAGTTGAGAGCAGGAAGCTGTTGAAAGAGTCCGTATATTTCATGAATTGTTTAATAATTTGCTTATTCTTTTTAATTCTACATTTAAGCAGGTTGAAGATATTTTGGAAGAAGAGAATTCTTTAGGCATTCTTCAAGATTCAACAAGGATATTTGATGGCGATGAATTAGGGTTCCAATTATGTCCAAAAACAGGGAAAGTTTTAGCCTTAGTATGAGGTTGATAGAGGTCCCGCAAAACCGTCTATTATAACAATGTTCGCCATCTCCGCTTCTGGACAGGTGTCCACCAATGGTTGTACATCCTTATCAAAGAAATCACAAAGAGAATCTCCGATGACTGGAGAGTGGGGCACAGTACATCTGGCTGGATGACAGCCGAAGTGTTTTATGAATATATAGGAAATATTTTTGCTCCTTATCTTCGTAAAAATAACATAAAAATGCCAGTAGTTATTTTTGTTGATGGCCATTGCATTCATCTATCATTCCAACTTAGTGAGCTCTGCACTGATGTAGGTATAATTCTGATTGCTCTTTATCCCAATACTACCAGACTTCAACCACTTGACGTAGCAACTTTCAGGCCATTAAGAATGGCTTGGAAAAGAGTGGCATATAGAAAATCCTGAGAGAGTGCTAAACAAAGAATTGTTTGCCCCAGTTTTGGCTAAAGCATTGCAAACGTATTCACTACACCAATCAACTATACACGGATTTTGTGCTTGGTGATTGTTTCCATAGAATCTGAACAAGACAGATTTCACAAAATGCCTTGGCAAAAAACGAGCCACAAACATAGAGTCCAGAAACCATGGCAGTAAAATATTGACATATGGTATGTTTGAAGGAACTCAAAACAAGGAGTTAATGAAGCAGAACTTGCTCTCAAAAGACTCATCGACTCTTTCCTGGAATCGGCACCACAAGATCCCACAGAAGAGATTACTGAAGAACGAACTGAGGCTCCAGCTACTCCTCCTAGGGGTTACTGTGGAAGATGTTTCTAGTACAAGTGAAGCCTTAGATGTCGATTGTGTAAATGACTCTTTTCTGGAATCAGCATCACAAGATCCTGCAGATAAGATTACTGAAGAATGGGCTGAGGCCTTGGCTGCTCCTCCTAAGGTTACTGTGGAAGAAGCTCCTAGCACAAGTGTAGCCATTAATGTAGATTGTGCACTTGAGACAATTGAGAAAATGTCTCCCCTCGGAGAAGTTTTGCAATGGCCAAATACACCAAGAAGAAAGTTCAAAAGGAATACAGAGAATGCCATTTGTCATAACATGTAAAACATGGAAAGCACTTTTCGTGGAGAAGGAAAGTAAGAAAAAAGAAGAGGCGCTTGCTAAAGAAGAAGAAGAAAAGAGAAGAGAAGAGAAGAGAAGAGAAGAGAAGAGAAGAGAAGAGAAGAGAAGAGAAGAGAAGAGAAGAGAAGAGAAGAGAAGAGAAGAGAAGAGAGGAGAGGAGAGGAGAGGGTAGGGGATGGGAGAGGGGAGAGAGGAGAGAGAAGAGAAGAGAAGAGAAGAGAAGAGAAGAGAAGAGAAGAGAAGAGAAGAGAAGAGAAGAGAAGAGAAGAGAAGAGAAGAGAAGAGAAGAGAAGAGAAGAGAAGAGAAGAGAAGAGAAGAGAAGAGAAGAGAAGAGAAGAGAAGAGCTAAAAGAAAAAACGTAACAGTCATGAAAAATACTTGTGGAAAAAGGAGAATGTGCTTTATGTGTACTAAGACTGTTGAACGACTGATTTAGAGTGTTCACTATGTAAAAAACTTTTTCATAGAAAATGTGTACCAGATGATCATAAAATAATACACATGCCATTACCAAAAGATGATGATTCCTATGTTTGTTAGTTAGTGGGGTTTAAAAAGGGTGCGTCAGCTACTCTGGCCATTTGCGTTCTTTCCTAAGTTTGCCACAAGTGTTTCCAGTATGCTAATAGTTCTCCTAACTGGATGGATGAGGGCTCTGAAGATACAGAATGAAAATCTTAATCACATAAATTTATTAAATGGTCTTTATATTTGCATCATGCCATGTAAAATGTTTTTCTTTTAATAATATCAAATGGATAGTTTCGAATATCATGTTCTTTTTGGGTGCCAATAACTGTAGAATTTGATGCCAATAGCTATATATTCAAGTGCCAATGACTGTGATTTTCACAATTTTCAAAACAATACTTTTTATTAATTAAATATAAATTCAATAAACTTTCAAATATGTATCACTGCATCCGTCAGTCTTTCCTTTTTCCATTTCCATAATGACATTTACCTATAAAGACATACCGGTCAGTATAGTAATGAAGAATGATGGAAGATGTCTGAACAGTGGCAACCACTATGCAGTTCACTCTACATTTAAATTTCAATATGAAGGATGAACAGTGTAATTTCCTGTATTACATCATTGAAACCAACTCCCACTTCCTTTTCCATTATAAATATAATGGTGGTGTCAGAAACCCTAATAAGTGTGAGCGGGAGTCGAACGCAGTACTTATCCTTTCAACAAGTCATCCGACCTAAGTCGTCGTGCACAACATGAGTTATGAATAATTTGAAGGAAAAATTGTTCCGGGGCAGGGAGCTACTACCTGAAAACCAGATTTGCATAATAAGTTATGAACTTATGACATGAATATTACATGTTCATTTTGCTTATATTGAGAGATAAATACAACCATGTGCTGCATAACTTGAGTTACGAAAACAACGTCTTTTTTCATGAATGTGTTAATGATCACATCTATCTCTTAAATTGTTTAGTCCTCTTAGTATTTATCCCACAACCCTTCCACCAACTCCGTCTCCCTAAACCACCACGCCCTATGTGAATTCAATGTAGTAGTGACAGGCATTCGTCAGAAATAGAAACCACCACCATTTCCGAATCCATGACCACAATCAACATATCCCACATCCGCAACCCCAGAATCCAGAATAGCAATGCCCAACAATGCTCGTGAGAAACGTCTCCACCAATCTAACCACCATCTCCTCTCTCCTCAATGAAAGCCTCCAGCTCTGGGGACACACTTATCATTGCCAACCCTCCGAAACTTTCCAACTGCCACCTCCCATGCAGGAAATGTCATCAGTACCTACATACAAAGAAAATTTTAAGTGTGAGAAAGTTGAAAACAACTGCACCCACAAGATGGGCATTATGTGGGACAAATGACAAATGCATTGTCCCCTGTACACCAAAGACGTCGACCTGTCAGACGAACCCAATCTCAGACCAGTCTTAAAATATCCACCCCAACCCTCGTCTACCAAATGAAACAATATGCCATCCCCAACACTAAACGGCATTTCTTGCAAATTGAGAGGGCACAAAGTCATTTTTTTCCCCTTCCTCTTGCCCAGATACCATCAGCGTCTGAGCAGTAGCTGTTACTTCTTATACCTGCACCCCCTACGCTGTATACAGATGAAAATAAAATATTTAATAAAGTACACTAGGGGATATAAAATGCAGCCATACAGATGTTTGACAATTACTTGTTTCAGTATAGTTTAGTGTCGTTATTATAATATTGTGACAGCGACGTGAGATTCGAACTCACGACCAGCAGAAGGAAGTGCAAAGTCGGCCGTGTTTTGGGCGGGTTGCGCGCGCATCTGCCTCCTGGGGCATGGCTACGCGTGGTGAAGGAGGGGAGCAGCAGCGTGAGAGATTATTCGAGAATGCCATCCTGACATCCGTGGAAATCTTCTAGGCATCTATCGATTATTCGAGATCGCGAACTATCCAGAACTCGTACTTTCTCGCAACGATAGTTTGGTTATAAAAGAGAAGATGCAAGTGAACGCGAGACAGTCATACAGTCATTCAGTCAGAGAGTAAGTTAGTGGACAGCAAGCCAGTCTTGTGTAGCAGTGAAGCCAGCTTCGAGACCAGAGCGCGACTTGAGTTGTGTCCGTAACTGTGGAGCCTGAAGCCCGGAGTTCGAGTGCAGTGGACCGCAGTTGGGGAACCTGAGTTCGAAGTTCAGCGGATCGTCTCTGAAGGTCTGGGGTTCGAGATTCTATGAACGCGAGTGACTGAGCTAGAAGAACTAGCCAAGACAAACGAGCTGTGAACTGAGAACTGACAGTGCTGTGTTGTAAATAGTGCTTTGTAAATGTTAGTTAAGATTAAAAGTTCATTGTTGTTCGTAATAGTCCAAGTAAATTGTCATTGTCGTCAGTGGAATGCAATAACGAACGCTGTGTTGCTGTGCGGAGAGCAAATCCCATTGTTGACGAGAGCGTTTAAGGTGAATTGTAGAAAGGAATTATTGTTGCTTTAAATAAAACTTACATTGTTGAGTTGAAATAAATTTACAATATTTTCAACTGGTTACTAATAAAAGTAAGGAATGTTGGTTTGTATTAAGAAGTCAAGGGGACCGGCACAGTGCAGACTTTCCCATTGTGTATGTCGCAGTGTAACAACTAGCGGTGGAGAAAACATTTATCTTTTGCCCTGAGTGGTTTGTGTTTGTTTGTCCTTACAGTTTACTTTGTAGTGTTTTGTGAATACCGGTATTGTAAATGGTGTACATAGTGTAGTGTTAATTTCTTCTGTAAGTACATAGTTTTTTTTTTTTTATTTAGGCTTAGGAGCGTATTTTATCGTAATTTGTAAATTATTTAACGAACATTATGACTTCCAGCAGTGTTATAAAACATAAAAAAGGTAAACCAATGCGAAGTGGTCAGAAGAGATGTGTGTTGAATTTATTTCACACGTTATGTGCTGAAAATCCATTTATTTCACATGTTATGTGCTGAAAATCCATTTATTTCACATGTTATGTGCTGAAAATCCAACTTACAGTTTAGAAAAGGTGGCTGAGATGACGGGGAAATTGACGGGAGTGGGAAAAGCAAGTGTTTATTGCATCAGAATAGAGGTGAAGATGAATGACAATAAATTAAAGAGTACAGTGAAGTTTCGCAAAATTGTTCCACTATTAGAAAAACACGACGAATTCACAAAATCAGCAATATCTAAAGTTCACCAATTCTTTTTTTGCCAAGAACTGCTAACTTTAGACAAAATATTAGCTGCGGTGAACAGCGATGAAGATAATAGTGATAACAACCTACCAAAATTCTCGAGGTCAACACTGTACAGGTTACTAAAGAAAATGAAATTTAAATATCTTACAAGAGGGCGGAAGTCATTTTTCATTGATAGGGACGACATAGTACTGTGGAGGAGGAATTACCTGCGACAAATAAAGAAGCTTAGGGCAGAGGGTAAGACGACATATTATCTGGACGAGACATGGGTTAATGCTGGACATACAGTACAAAAGACATGGGTCGACGAGACTGTGACTTCTATTTATTTATTTTATTTTATTATGTTATTTTACGACGCTTTATCAACATCTTAGGTTATTTAGCGTCTGAATGAGATGAAGGTGATAATGCCGGTGAAATGAGTCCGGGGTCCAACACCGAAAGTTACCCAGCATTTGCTCATATTGGGTTGAGGGAAAACCCCGGAAAAAACCTCAACCAGATAACTTGCCCCGACCGGGAATCGAACCCGGGCCACCTGGTTTCGCGGCTAGACATGCTAACCGTTACTCCACAGGTGTGGACTGTGACTTCTAGAAAGCAGGCCTTTCTTTATGGATTATCCACCGGACTCAAGGAACCATCCGGGAAAGGGAAGAGACTTATAGTGCTCCATACTGGCAGTGAAGGTTTCATTCCACAGGGCAAGCTGGTATTTGAGTCCAAGTCCACCAGAGACTATCATGAAGAAATGGACGGTCCAAAGTTCGAAACTTGGTTTAGTGAAGTGTTGCCTCATCTAGCCCCAAATAGCGTCATTGTAATGGACAACGCACCTTATCTTAACGTCAAAATTGACAGAATCCCGAGGATGTCATGGACCAAAGACTTAATCTAGGACTGGCTTAAAAGCAGAAATATTGCTTATGACGAGTCACGTATCAAGAAAGAACTCCTTGATCTGATACCTCAAACAGTAAAGAATGCATGTTCTACTTACAAGATGGACAAAATGGCTGACATAACGGGAAGACATGTGTTACGACTGCCTCCCTATCATTGTAATTTAAATCCAATTGAACTGATCTGGAGTCAGTTTAAAGGACATGTGGCTCGTAATAACAAGACTTTCACTTTAGCCGAAGTGCGTACCTTGCTAGAGGAGGTGATCGAACTTGTCACTGCTGAGAAGTGGAGAGCTTGTGTCCGCCATATTGTGGAGGAGGAAGAAGTCAAAATGTGGAATTTGGATTGACTCGCAGATGAAACAGTGGAGAGACTAATAATGTAAATACCGGTAGAAGCAGTGATACAGAAGAAAGAGAGAGTGACATGGGTGTGGAGCCGCTGGATGGTGACAGCGATTAAGAAGTAAAGAGGTATGTTAATTTAAATTAATTCTTGATTTCCGCATAAAACAGATCATGAAAGTCTATTAAAATATTTCTAGTTATAATTTTATTATAATGCATGTCATAATACAGGTTTTGTATTATAATATTAGGCCACTGGCGTGGCTCAGTTGGTTAAGGCGCTTGCCTGCTAGTCTGAAGTTGCGCTCTGGCGCGGGTTCGATCCCTGCTTGGGCTGATTACCTGGTTGGGTTTTTTCCGAGGTTTTCCCCAACCGTAAGGTGAATGCCAGGTAATCTATGGCGAATCCTCGGCCTCATCTCGCCAAATACCATTTCACTATCACCAATCTCATCGACGCTAAATAACCTCGTAGTTGATACAGCGTCGTTAAATAACCAACTAAAAAAATTATAATATTATTCATAATTCCACTTAAATTCACTGCATAGTACTATACTATGCTATACTGGTGTTGTGGAAGAGAAGGCCTGATGGACTTAATTACACCAGAATAAATAAATAAATAATTTGTGTAGCTGAATGTAGAAACGCATTATTATTGGTCCAGTAGACCTATGCTGATTAAGAGTGAAATACTCAAATTTAGTATGTCAGATGTACGCTTGTTTTAGTATTTATTTCTTCTTACGTTACAAGTAACTGTCGTATATTAAACTTATTAATATTTTTAATATGCAAATTATTGATATAGACAGTAATAAAAATGGAATTTCTTGGTATAGACTTTCGAAATATAGATTTTGTCACTTTAGGTTGTAAGTCAAATTAGTCGAACGTTTTTACGACGGACTGTAGTACCTTACCCTTCACTGATGGTAGAGAGTGTGAGTAGAGGGGAAAGCCTCTCAACCAAACTGAAATGGGGATTAGCACCGCCATCACCATCTTACAATATAATCAACTTCCCCCTTCCAACAACACAAACAATAAACACAACAGAAGCCCAATGCATTCCACACTCATATGCAAAACTGCCTTGCATTACCTCACTCCCTGCTACACAGCTACTCTCAGACTTTATAGACAGACGGATAAATGACCACACCCAAACACACATTCAATACCTTGAAAAATATATTTAAGAAAATTGAATAAAGCTATTGAAAGACTGAAATCATTCATCACTGTCATTGTCTTAAGTACACCACCCTCCAGGCTGGAGGCAGTAACAGCCACCATAAAGACCACTGAAGAACAATTGATAGAAACATCGCAGTTGCCCCATTCAGAAACAGCAACGATGTTGTCACTACAACACTAATTAAAAAAATCCACTCAGTAACAGATACTGCCACACAGCACAAATGGCTCTTGCAGACAGATGTGAAACTCTCCCCATCCTTCCTTTCAACAACCACCAGACACCAACAAAAGCACCAGTATACTATGGGCTCTATCTGACTCAGGACACAATAATCCACTGCAATGTTTGGTATCTGTACAACAACAGAACTGAGCTAACACACATGATACAGGAACATGACCCAGACATCATATGTCTAAACGAGATAGCAATTCGACTGACAGACAGATTCACTATGAAAGGATACAGAACCTACCAATATGACCGACCACATGCCCATCAACCCCACAGTGGAGCCATGACGACAAAATGCGACATTTATACCACAAACAACCCCTCCCCATCTTTCTGGATGACCACGAATGTGCTTTTATTCGAATGGATAGTGGGGACTCTCATATACATGTAGTCTCTCTCTGCTCCCCACTGATCAAACCTTTCCTGGAATCCATCCTCCAATACCTCAACAAATTCACAAACATTGTAATAGCAACTGATATTAATGCCAACCACCAAATCCTGCACAACAACCAGAACCCCAAGGAGTATGTCTAGTCATTCTTCTCTCCACTCTCTCCTACACACGAGTCCTCCTACTAGCCACAACTAGAAACCTTTATGGAAACAAAAATTTCACAACACCTGATAAAGTTTTCACCTCTCTCCCAACTACTACACCATATCACCTTAATTCAAGTCCTACACCCCTTAAAAACAGACCACTTCCCGTCCTACTGTAATCTGCCTCCTCTTCTTACCACCCCAGACAAACCAACGAGAATATATGTATATATGACTTCAAGAATGCCAATGGACGAAATTCGCAACATACTTGACAAACACTATCACATGTCAATCTCAAAAACTGACGACATTAACGAAGCACCAGATTTGTCCAGGTGCTGAATGATGCCAACACTCGCAGTACCCACTAAAGAATGAAAAACGGACATCGACTCCCACCAAGAGAGTGGCTCACCAACTATACATGCGGACAAATTACGTCGATGACAGACACCTGTACTGCTCCATACATGAAGACATATGAAACACAAGGACTGAAATGACTAATAGACAAACTCGACAATAGAACAATAAACCTGAAATCCTTCTGAAGAACAACGTGAATTCAGAGAAAAAATACGCACTCAGACCATCCCCTCTGTGACAAAGACAGTAATACATGACATGTCAGGCAGATTAAACCTCTTCCGCGACACCTCAGCAGCAACCCATACAACACCAAACAATCCAAACTTCAACCCAAACAGCCCTCTTTCTCAACATAACTAACCACGTCAGAAATAATCCCTGCCTCTACACCCGTTTCAGTGCCACAACCACTCTCCACAAAGGATGCTCTACTGGATATTACAGCCATCGAATTATCAAATCAAGAACACTTAAAAATTGCAGGAACTCTATCCCCAGACCTGACGGCATCACTTACGACATCCTGAGGAGACTACCACCTGTAGCACTCCACCACCTCACCAGATTAAACAATCTGTCTACGACTCGGATACAAACCCTATGCTGAAAACAGATATTCTATTTCCAAAGTCTGGTAAAGACGCCTCCCAACTATCAAACTAGAGACCAATCAGCTTGACAATGACCATCACTAAATGAATGGAGAAGTTAGTCGCGTCGCGCATGCTCATCTATCTACATGAGCGGAATCTGATCCCGGCCACTCAGGCTGGGTTCAGACCGGACATTCAGCTGAAGCAGGTGCTTACCACCATTGAAAAGGCATACGCACACAGACATGGTATGGATAGCAGACTTCAAGTGCAAACTCTCTTACTTGCATCTCACACACGAAATCGTCAGGTGGCTTTCTGGCTTCATATCAAACCAAACAGGACAGGTGAGACTCAGAAGGAGCGAGTTATGTCAACAATTCCAAATCAAAGTTGGGTTCCAGCAAGGCTGAGTCCTCTCCACAATCTTCTACAATAGCCTATCTACGATTCGGACATACCCCTCCCAATGACTAACAATGTAGAACTTGTCTAGTAAGCTGACGACAACACATCCTCGAATTTCCTGTGCCAGAGTCCAACTAAACAATACAATGCAGCGATACACGAGCTGGACCAACATGTGGCACATCAAAATTAATACACAGAAAAAACAAACATGTGTGTTCTGCCTCTGCTACTGCAGAGTAAACATCAACCCAATCACAATTAATATTACCCAAATCTCTCTGGCATCGTCTCACTTTTTTCAGCATTCCCATAAATTCCAAACTATCCTGGACTCTACTCGCAAACAGCATCTGGAGGAGAGTCACACATGAAAATAACCATGAGTTAATAAGAAACCTCTAAAAATCGACGTAAGAAGATTTTTATTAAAATCAGTTTACCAGTGTTTTCAATGTGAAGAGGGAGTTGCAGTAACTCCACTGACAGTTATTTATGCTGAGATGGAACCATATTTTATTACTGAAGAATAAGGTCGATTAGCAGAATCACTGTTATCAGCTTAAGCATTCATTCTTATAATACATTATTGCAGTAACTCCTCTGACAGTTATTTCTGCTGAGATGGAACCATATTTTATTACTGAAGAATAAGATCGATTAGGGTAGTGTTTCTCAAACTTTTCTTAAGTGGGGACCACTTTTTTAAGTCAGAACAGTTCCGCGGACCACCTTACTCTTGTTCCCTTTGAAAGCAAATTTATCATTTATGTAGCATATTTTAATACCAGTATACTTACATTTTAATGTAGACATAATTAATTAAAATTAATTTAATTCAATTAATTTTATATTAGTATTAACTAATTAAGTTAATGTTAATAGAAAAGAAGAAAATTTCTCATATCGTCATTTGCAAAAACAAATAAAAAAATTTATGCAGAAAGATGCCCAATTTTCAACAAGTAAAGATGCAATTTTGCATGTTCTATTATTGGTGTACGAAGTACAGTATGTGACCATTTGAATGTGCAGACTGGGTGTCAATAAAACTATTAAGAAAGTCATAAATACATGAAAAGGTTCGGTACTTTGGTCCTCTGTTATGAATTCAGGTGGTCCCTAGCTGGGTAACAGGCACAGCGCCAGATTTGCACGGAAAAATGGCGAGAAATACCATGTTCATAGTGCTTTATATCCCTCTCTTGTTGCTGAGAGTAGAGTGGGAAGGCGATAGACGGGTACGTTAAATAAATTTCTTAAAATATCAGTACTGGGAGAAAAAGTGAAAGGTGATTGCCATGTGTCATTTACAAACTCTGAGATTTTCAGCTATAGTGTGATACGCAATTCGATTGAATTTTATTTTTTTCTTCTGTCTTTTTTGAAGGACCACAAGGGCAGACATCGAGGACCACAGGTGGTCCGCGGACCACAGTTTGAGAAATGCTGGATTGGGGGAATCACTATAATCAGCCTGGTGATACTGCTTAAGCATTAATTCTTATAATATATTATTGCAGTAACTCCAGAGACAGTTATTTCTGCTGAGATGGAACCATATTTTATCATTGAAGAATAAGGTCGATTAGCAGAATCATTGTTATCAGCCTGGTGATACTGCTTAAGGATTAATTCTTATAATACATTTCTGCAGTAACTCCTCTGACAGTTATTTCTGCTGAGATGGAACCATGCTTAATCAATGAAGAATAAGGTCGATTAGGGGAATAACTGTGATCAGCCTGGTGATACTGCTTAAGCATTCATTTTTATAATACATTATTGCAGTAACTTCACTGACAGTTATTTCTGCTGAGATGGAACCATATTCTATCACTGAAGAATAAGGTCGATTAGCAGAATCACTGTTATCAGCCTGGTAATACTGCTTAGGGATTAATTATAATACTGTGACACCCGTCTAGAACGTTCTGGTCATGTCTGGTTGCCTCGGGAGTGTGCACGTGCATCCAGCAAGAAGGAAGGTGCGGGGAAGCGGAACTCGAGCTTCAGTAGGTGCTGTAGCGTGGTATGGAGCGAGGGGAAAGAACTGCGGTCCCAGAGGAAACACCTGGAAGTGGATTGTTGTGGAGGTCCAGAAGCTTCGCGACTCAGAATATTCTAGATGTTCATGGTAAATAAATAACACCGTGAGTTGCCGACGAGGGTGAGTAGTCAGTCAGTCGTGAGTTAGTTAGTCTTCAGTCAGCCTTCAAGTCTTGTCTTGGACAGTGGAGACATATCCAGAGGATCTGAGTTCGACGTGCAGTGAACTTGATTGGGTCCATAACTGTGGCAGCGTCCAGGTGAGTGCAACGTATCCGGAAGTCTTGAGTTCGACGTGCAGTGAATTTGAGTGAGTCCGTAACTGTGGCAGCATCCAGGCTAGTGCGGCGTATCCGGAAGACCTGGGTTCGCTGTGCAGTGAACTTGAACAGTGAGCTAGAACTGTGAACTGAGAACTGACAGTTTCGTTCTGCACATAGTGCTTGTGAACGTTACTTGGAATTAGGAGTACATTGTTGTTCTTCTCAATAAGACCAATGTATTGTCATTGTCGCTGTGTGGAGTTCAATAACGACTACTGTGTTGCTGTGTTGAGTGGAATACTCATTGTTGTAGGGCGAATCATTAAGAATAAAAGTCGCATTGTTGACGGGTGTGTGGTTAAAAGCAGAAATAAAAGTTACATTGGTGTCAGAAGTGGGATATTGCGGACATAATGGAGAATCTACAGCAGAGCCTGCAAGCCATGGCGGAACTGAAAAACGACATTAGTGAAGTAAAAGCAGACATGAAAAATGACCTTAGTGAAGTGAAAGACATGAACAAGCACATTAGTGAAGTGAAAGGAGACTTAAGTAAAAAATGACGTCACTACGCAAATTGGTAGCGTTTTGACGCACGTGGATGGAATTGTTACCATCATGAAAGATGAACTTAGAGCCGATTTCGACAAACTAAACGAGAATTCTGCAATTGTAAATACAGCAATGGCCGAACTAAGACAGGACGTAGACCATTTCGACGGCAAAATTCGCGCTCTCGAGCGTCGTCAAGAGCAGACGAGTGAGTTGCTGGATAGAAATGCTGAGAAAAACAAGCACATACTCGCATTAATGGATCAACATGCTGAAGAAAACAAGCATATACTCGCGTTAGTGGATCGCCTTGCTAGAGAACAGAAACAGATAATTGCCGAAGAAGTTCAACAGGCCATGGAAAAATCGGCAACAGAATTAAAGACCCTATATAGTGGCCCTGTGGAATCAACGCCTCCAGCCAGACATTCGAATGTTAAGACGCCGAAGTTCGACGGTACGATGTCCTGGGCTATCTTCCGATGCCAGTTCGAGGCTATTGCGGAGCATAATGGGTGAACACCTGCAGAGAAAACTACTCAGCTCCTGGCCACGCTTGACAGGCGTCGGAAATCCTTCACAGCATCGCGGAAAAGGGAACAGCCACAGAGATAAGAGAGGCGGCAGCATTTAGGACCCAACTGAAAACGAGGGTCCAACAGTCAGGCAAGTCCCTACAGGAATTTGCAATGGCCGTAGAACTGGCTCATAAGGCTCTCAGGGGCCTACCTATAGCTTCGTCGCTGGAGAGGTGGCCTAAACCTTCGGCAACGGAGTTCGAGACCCTGAGATCAGACAACAACTACTCTTGGCTGAGCATCGCTCCATCAATGACGCTCTGGTGGCGGCGCTCAGGATTGAGGCGGCCAAGTTGACAGCAAACATCTCAGCACTGCACCGGATTAGGAGCATCATGGCAGCTGACGCTGAGGAACGCCAACAGAAGTCACCCGAGTGACAGAGACGAGGAGCGCCCACCTGCTGGTCCTGCAGCAGACCCCAACACTTAAGGAGGGACTGCGACCAATCTGGCTACAGTCAGGAGAGAGAGGTGGCTGACGTTGAGGGACGCCAATAGAAGGCACCCGAGTGAAGGAGACGAAGAACTCCCACTGCTGGTCCTGTGGCCGACCTGGACACTTTAGGAGGGATTGCGACCGATCTAGCCACAGTCAGGAGAAAGAGGGGGTCGATGCTAGGAGGGACACATTGGCGCCATCATCACTATCCCCTCGGCTAATTCTGAAGCCGGTTAATAGAAGATGTGACGATGGGCTGATTGCGGAAGGATGGATAAGAGATCGGCCATGCAGAGTACTGGTGGACACCGGGGCAACGCTCACTATCGCCAGGCCAGAAGTTGTGCGTGACTGCCTGGGAGGACGCCACTGCGTCGATATGAGCTATGCACAGCTTCAGGCGAGAGTTTGTCCATCCAGAGAGAGGTCTTCCTGGATCTGACCTTGGGAAAGAGGAGACTGGAGATGTCGATTAGGGGAATCACTGTGATCAGCCTGGTGATACTGCTTAAGCATTCATTCTTATAATACATTATTGCAGTAACTCCACTGGCAGTTATTTCTGCTGAGATGGAACCATGCTTAATCACTGAAGAATAAGAACGATTAATGGAATCACTGTGATCAGCCTGGTGATATTGCTTAAGGATTCATTCTTATAATACATTACTGCAGTAACTCCACTGACAGTTATTTCTGCTGAGATGGAACCATATTTTATTACTGAAGAATATGGTTGATTAACAAAATCACTGTGATCAGGCTGGTGATACTGCTTAAGCATTCATTCTTATAACACATTATTCAATAAGATTGACAAACTTGTTGAAGACTATGTCTTAATTTCTCCCCCTAGTAGCCGCAGGACCTTGACATTGGTGGGGGAGCCTGTGAGTACCAATGAAACCGGGGACTGTACTGGTAGAGTTACTCATGCCAGAGAGATCCCGGTGGAGGTACCTGACAAAGAAGCGGCTTACCAAAATACCAACTGAAATCCAACCCAATTGGGGCTCCCAGCTGGAGAACCTTGGTGGGACTCCCAGTTGGAGCACCACTTTGGTGTACAGGTTGGTCTCCCAAGCCAAGGTGGAAAGCATCGTACCGAGGGCTGAATGGCACTGGGGTAGCAAAATAATCAGTGTCGCTAATGATCTCTGTAGGGCACCAGGTGACACCCTGCAGTACTTGGCCTTCCCAACATATTCGGGGCTCTGTGTTGGGTGACCTTTAGTTCCCCGGTTCTCGTGGGACCAAAATGCAGGACACAAGAACAAAAGAGGATGTTAGAGACTCTCCAGCTGAGAGACATCTAACATCGGATAAAGGGATGGGGATCACTGCCTCTTCCATAAACAGGCTGCACCTGGGCTCGAAAAGGCTATCAGGGGCAGAAAGAAAGAGAAGGAGAAGGGAAAGGGAAGCGATGTTGAGAACTGGGAGCATTGCGCACCCAGGCCCTTCATCTCTACCCACTGGTGTTGTGAGCGGAGCCGAACCAAAGACTCCCAAGAGGACTAGGTCTAGCACTGCCACTCCATCCTCGGCAGGGACTCAGCCTGTAAAGAGACCCAAGGGCATTGTTCCTGAAGTCTCTTACAGCGAGGCCTTAGCAACCTTTAAAATGGCTATCGTCGGGACATCATATCCTGATGACAAGCTAATAGAAAGTGACATTGGTCACATTCAGGCAGCGATCCTGAGGGGATTAGACGGCGAGCAATCTGGCGAGCCTCTACCACTCCTCAGGACATTTTCATTACAGGATGGGGCCCTGATCTACTATTGTGAGGATCAGAACTCATGTTTATGGCTCCAGAAATGCCTTAATGGAACAACAATTAGGGATAATTTTGTTCTAAAGGTAATGGATGCCAAGGAACTACCCAAACCAGTTAAGGTAGCCTTTAGGACCTGGGATCTTACGACCTCGGATCCTAAGGTGCTGCTGAGACGAGTTCAACTACTTAATCAAGGGCTCTGCACAGAGCATTGGAAAGTGGTTAATAAGCAGACCGTTTCAACTGGTCAGCGTTTAATTTTGCTGATAGACCAGGAATCGGCTGCAAAAATTTCAGAGAAGGGGCTGACCGCCTATACTGGGGTAGACAAAGGTCAATTCAAGATCCTACTCGACCCCAATAAAAAGGCGACTCAAGACGCTCAAGAGGCAGCTGCTGGAGTGGATGATTCTCCGGAGTCCATGGAGACTGGAATCCCGGAGGAAATTCCCGCTCAAGAGGCTGTATAAGTGAGTATTTTAATTGGGTAATTATGAAAGTAATTCAAATTAACCTTCACCATTGCAAGGCAGCTTCTGCCTTACTAAGCAAGAAACTGGCTAGTGAAAATATAGACATTGCTCTCATACAAGAACTATGGGTATACAGGGGATTTGTTAGGGGAGTTAACTGTACTGGAGGCACTCTTTACTGCCACAATACTGACAATCCAAGAACTTGCATTTATGTTAGAGACTGGATGAATGCTTTGCTTAAAGTAGAGTTCTGTTCCAGGGATGTAACTACTATAGAGACGTCCATATGGGAGGGGGGCAGAAAGAGGATTTTACAATTCTCATCTGCCTACCTTCCTTATGATGAACCTAACCCGCCATCGGAAACGGTGAGGAGACTCATCTCCCACTTCAAGGAAACGGGTAAGGAACTCATCATAGGGACTGATGCCAACGCTCACCATGTGCTGTGGGGAAGCACCGACATCAATCCAAGGGGCGAACAGCTGCTGGAATATCTGGTAAGTACGGACCTGAATATTCTAAACAAAGGTAACGAACCAACTTTTGTTAATTCACAGAGAAGGGAAGTTATTGATCTAACGCTGGGGACTAAATTGGTTGAGGACCTAGTTTCTAACTGGTATGTATCATCAGATACGTCTGCATCTGATCATAGATATATATATACTTTAGAATTAAATCACAGATCACTAATCCAGTGATCATTAGGAACCCGAGGAATACCGACTGGGACACATATAGGATGGACCTATTGGCATTGACAGCGGGTATATCAAGGGACATTCGTTCTATAATAGATGTGGAGTTTGCAGTTGACCAGTTGCAACAGTCAATTCTCCTATCATATTATGATAATTGCCATGCTAAGGTCGCAGGCTCGCCAAGATTGGTTCCTTGGTGGTCAAAAGAGCTAAGCGAACTTAGACGTAATACAAGGAAACTTTTCAAACTTGCTAGGAGAACTGGTGATTGGATTACCTATCAGAGGGAACTCACCAATTACAACAAGGCTATTCGGAAAGCAAAAAGGCAATCATGGAGGGACCACTGCGAAGGGATCGAAAGTATTCCTAGCAGTGCCAGACTCATGAAGCTAATGGCAAAAAGTGCTAACAGAAATGTTAGCACAATTAAACTCCAAGATGGCAGTTATACACAGTCTGGAAAAGAGACGTTGCTTCAATTAGCTAATGCACATTTTCCAGAATCAGAGGTAGTTAACAATGGTCGGATGGCTGATCAGGTGCGACCGGAACTGTTCCGCTTGTGTTCGAGCAAGGAGGACTGGGCCCTGGTCAGGGATGTGATCACGTTAACTAAAATAAAATGGGCCATTTATTCTTTTGACCCATATAAATCAGCAGGACCTGACCAGATCATACCTACACTGCTGCAACAAGGTATGGACTCTATACAGTCCATACTATGTAGCATCTATAGGGTCTGCCTAGCCTCTGGATATGTTCCACAGGCATGGAGACAGACCAAGGTTATATTTATACCAAAACCGGGGCGTCCAAGCTATGCTGTTGCGAAAGCATACCGCCCGATCAGTCTCTCCTAGTTTCTTTTAAAGACACTAGAGAAATTAGTGGATAGACATATTAGGGACAAGGTGTTGAAGGAGTTTCCTTTACGTAAGTACCAGTTTGCCTATCTACCTGGGAAATCTACAGAAGCAGCACTTCATCAGGTAGTCTCATCTATCGAGAAGGGGCTGGCTTTTAAAGAAAATGCCATAGGAGCTTTCTGGATGTTGAAGGAGCATTTGATAAAACTTCTTACGAAGTAATACTAACAGCACTTCAAGAACATAATGTACCTCCGCTTATTTGCAAGTGGATACATTACATGTTAAAAAACAGGCAAATTACCATGATCTTGGTTGGGGAAACGCTAGGGGTGTCTGTGGCTGGGGGCTGCCCACAGGGAGGCATTCTTTCGCCTCTGCTGTGGGACCTGGTAGTGGATGCCTTGTTGCGAGAACTCAACGAGGCTGGGTATCTTGCCATTGGATATGCAGACGATATTGCTGTAATCGTAAAAGGGAAATTTCCCACCACAGTCGTTGACGTGCTCCAAGTAGCACTGAAAAAGATTGAAAATTGGTGTAACAGAACTAAGCTTTCTGTTAATCCTAATAAGACGGTACTGGTACCTTTCACAAGGATGAGATCTGTGGGGAACCTTAGGGAACCCACACTCTTCGGTGAAAGAATACCATACTCTTCACAGGTTAAATACCTTGGACTTATTCTAGACAAGAAATTAACCTGGAAAGATCATTTAGATTATTGCATAGCCAAAGCATACAGGGTCTTTTGGACCTGTACAAGGATGCTTGGCAAAACATGGGGTCTAAAACCTAGGATTGTGTACTGGATATACATTACTATGGTTAGACCTATACTCTCTTATGCTGCACTTATGTGGTGGCCAAGAGTTAAATTAAGGAACTGTAGAACAGAACTCAACAAATTGCAAAGAGTGTTCTGCATTTCAGTAACGGGAGCCTTTAGAACGACTCCTACAGCGGCAATTGAAATGCTAATAGGACTCACTCCTCTGCATATTTGGATTGAAGCTGAGGCCCTTAAGGCATTTCACAGAATTTGCCGTCAGACAAAGGTGTTCAATGTTGAACACCTTAATCATCTCAAACTCCCTTGGGATAGGAGTGTCAGTGATGCCCTGAGCATGGAAACTGACATTTTAGAACCAAGGGTTTTGTTTGACAAAAAGTTCACAGTTACCTATCCAGAACGTAGTGAATGGAAGGACCGGACTAAACTGGTTAACAATAAGGGCCCAGTTTGGTATACTGATGGCTCCAAAACCAAATCAGGAACCGGAGTTGGATTGTTTGGCAATGGTACCAGACTTTCTTTTAGCCTGGGTCAATATGCCACTATCTTTCAGGCTGAGGTCTTTGCTATCTTAGCCAGTGTAAGGGAAAGTATTAGGAGGGGCTATTCAGGTAGACACATCCTTATACTTTCTGATAGCCAGGCGGCACTAAAGGCTATTGAATCGCCTTTGGTTAAGTCGAAACTGGTACTGGAGTGCCGGAATACCCTCATGACACTGGCAAACACTAACTCGGTTCATCTGAGGTGGGTACCAGGACATGCAGGGATTCACGGAAATGAGAGGGCGGATGAGGCTGCTAAAGATGGAGCTGAGACCCCATTTATAGGACCAGAACCTGTGTTGGGACTATCTTCAAGACCAATTAAGCAGGTCATCAGGGATTGGGCTCACAGACGACATATTAGTTACTGGAACTCAATTAAGGGCTGTAATCACAGCAAGGCCCTTATCAAAGGTCTTGCAAGGACAAAATCGAATGAGCTGCTGAGACTTAGCAAAAAGCAGCTCTCTTGGGCAACAGGATTTCTTACAGGACACTGTGCCCTGAAGAAAAACTTATACAGGATGGGACTTATTACTGACCCACTGTGTATAAGATGTTCACAAGGAGATGAGTCAGTAACTCATCTGCTGTGCGTTTGCAATGCGCTTGCACAACAAAGATCTCTCTTTTTTGAGAATCACTTTCCAAAACTTGAAGAGATCTCAAAGGTCCCAGTCCAAAGTTTGATACATTCATCAAGAACTTGAAACTTTTGGACTGAAAGGGATGAACGACAGGGATGCGCAATAGATCTTATAGGTCTAAGTGCTTGGGCCGGAAGGAACACCCCTGTTAAATCTAATATCTTAATTTGACAACAGTATAACACTAAGCATAATCACTAATTTGATGATTTCAATACACATCAGGAGAGAAAAGCCATCAATAAACTAGTTCCTATCAATTTTTTGTAAAGAAGTGCAAGAAAATGCTTTCAATTGGAATTTTTGAAACTTTGAATGAGACTCTTGTGTCTTTCCATGGAAGATGTCAATTTCGCATGTAGGGATACCAAAGAAGCCCGCCAAGTATGGGATAAAAGTTTTCAGTATTGTTGACATATAATTATTTTATACTGCAAATATGGAGTATACATGCCCCAACAACAAGAAGGACCATTTGTGATAGACAATAAACCACAAGCTGTGGTGAAATGATTGTGCCCACCGATTTATAAATCTTTTCGTAATGTGATCTTAAATAACTAGTTCACAAGCTAAAGTTTGTTGAAGACAATGCTGAGGGACCACAAACCAGGGTTGCCAGACGTTCTGGATTTCCTAGGATTGTTCTGGATTTTAATGGTGTGTTCTGTGTCTTGGATTAAAATATATTTGTCCTGGAATGTTAAGAAGATTGCAAAAATACAATTCTTTGCTCATTTCTGTAAAATTATTTTCAAAATGCCTTATTCATTTTTTTCAAGACCCTGTCCAACCTATGTTCAGTGTTGTCGTCAATGCTGCCTGGGGGTTCTATTGAAATAAAAATGATAATACTATAGTACGTATTAGGTATTATACAGTACCTTTGCTCTTTACTCTCTTTGGAAGTTGATTTTATTATTGATATGATTTAAACACTGTATCATGCATTTTTTTCTGCATAGATCAGGCATAATATGACATTATTTTTCCAGACTCTTATCAATAATTCAAAGGAAATTTCATGATCTAACAAAATGTAACAAAATTAAAAGTTTAGGCCGTATATAATTAGTTGAAATACATAAAACTGATAAAATTTGATGTATTACATATTGAAAATTCAAATGTGTAGTCACGTTAAGGTATGCTGTAACATCATCTGTCCTGGTTTCCTGATGAGAGAACTGGCAACCCTGCCACAAACTCACAATTGTGGAAACAATCCATAAGAACACAAGAGAGTTGCCTAGTGTCTCTGTCAATGCAAAATGCAAGGAAGAATATAGTAGTGTGTTCAGTTTCCAAGAGAACTGCACTATTGCATCTTACATATCAAAGAAGAATCGATGTGTAGTGTTAATATCCAGCATGCAGCGTGACAACAAAATAGATGAAACCACAAGGGGCAAAAGAAAGTCAGACACTGTCTCATTCTATAATGAGACTAAAGGCAGAGTCGATACTGTCGGCCAAATGTGTGCTGAGTATGATGCAGCGCGAAATACCAGATGTTGGCCCATGGCATTATTTTACCATATCCTGAATGTTGTAGCAATAAATGGCTACATCACCCATAAAGTGAATACTGCAACTGTAACACCAAGAAGAAAATATCTGAAAGAATCCGCAAAAAGTTTAGTAGGAAGCCAACTGAAGAAGAATAGGGCTCAGAATAAATACAATCCAATGAACCTAAGAAAATCAGCAGCAAGACTGTGTAGAACAACCATACAGGGACATGCTCCTGAACCCCCCTCAACCTGGAAGAAGAGGACGTTGCTATCTATGTAAAGACAAAGAAAAGAAATATTTCTGTCGAAAGTGTAATAAATGGTTTTGTTTGAGTCAATGCATGCATGTTATGTGACAGTTGCTCAAGGCACAACGACTGATATTTTCGTTTTGAATTGTGGGTAGGCTGTGTTACGAACTAGTTTTTATAGTAAAATATTTTTTTGTCACTCATAGTTCAGCTTATTAATTTAAAACAAATCTATTAATTATTATAGGACGTGTGAGTATTTTGAAGAACATTTTGTATCACACAAAATTAAAGCCTATAATTTTTTAATTTCATGATGTTATTTATATTTTAGTATTGTATTAATATTGGCAAAAGAATATTAGGACTAAAACAAAAATGATGATATATGAATCCATAGTTAAAATTACATTACTCTATGGATGTGAAGTTTAGCAGATACCTGAGCATATGAAAAATAAGCTTCTATCTACTGAAATGGATTTCCTGAGAAGATTAGCCATGAAGTCAAGACTAGATAGGGTCAAGAACGAAGATATTAGAAGACTTGTGCATAAAGAAAAAACAGTCATCAAAGCAATACAAAGAAAATAATCTGGTATGGACATGTTCAGCGGATGGAAAACGAAAGACTGCCGAAAACTATCTTGAAATGGGTTCTAAATGGGAGAAGAAGAAGAGGGCGACCGCGAGATACATGGATTAAAGGAGTTAAAAATGCTATGTCACAGAGAGAGTTACAAGATGGTGATTGGGAGGACAGAAGAAGATGGCAACTAGGATCCAGAAGGTGGCCCTTCTCGCTGTGAAACCGGATATATATATATTGTGACGGCCACGTGAGATTCGATCTCACAACCGATGGAGGAAGGGCTAAGTCGGCCATGTTTTGGGCGGGTTGCGCGCGCATCTGCTTCCTGGGGCATGTGCTATGGCGGAGAGGAGAGAGGGGAGAGAGCGACCGCGGCAGAGACGGGAGATTTCGAGATTATACGAGAGCGCGAACTCTCCAGAAACTATGGTTTCGTTATAAAAGAGAAGACGCAAGTGAACGTCAGTCAGTCAGTAAGTAGTGTTGTATAGTCGGTGAACAGAAAGCCAGCCAGTCTTGTGTAGCAGTGAAGCCAGCTTCGAGACCGGAGTCCGACTTGAGTGTGTCCGCAGCTGTGCGAGCGTCCGAAGTCCTGAGTTCGAGTGCAGTGGACCACAGTTGGGGGACCTGAGTTCGAGGTTCAGTGGACTATCTCTGAAGGTCTGTGGTTCGAGATACTGTGAACTTGAGTGACTGAGCTAGAAGAACTAGCCAAGGCAAACGAACTGAGAACTGACAGTTCTGATTTGTAAATAGTGCTTTGTGAACATTAGTTAAGATTAACAGTTCATTATTGTTCTCAATAATCCAAGTAAATTGTCATTGTCGTCTGTGGAGTGCAATAACGAATACTGTGTTACTGTGTGGAGAGCAAATCCCATTGTTGACGGGAGCAGAATTAAATTGTAGAAAGTGAAGAGTAATTGTTGAAATAATAACATTACATTGTTGTTTAGTATAAAATTTACACTGGTGTCAGAATCGGGACATTATCGACAATGGAGAACCTACAGCAGATCCTGCAAGCCATCGCGGAAATGAAAGCTGAAATGAAGAACGACATACGTGAAGTGAAAGCAGAAATGAAAGACGACATGAACAAGCACATCAGCGAGTTGAAGAACGATATAAGTGAAGTGAAAACGGAGATTAAAAGTGACATAAGTAAAGTGAAAATGGAGATGAAAAGTGACATAAGTGAAGTGAAAGGCGACATAAGCGGAGTGAAAGGCGACATAAGCGGAGTGAAAGGCGACATAAGCGGAGTGAAAGATGACGTCACTACGCAAATTGAAAGCGTTTCGGCCCACGTAGATGGAATTGTCGCCAACGTGAAAGACGAACTTAAGGCCGATTTGGATAGACTAAACCAGAATTTTACAACTATAAACGAGACAGTAGCCGAGTTGAGGCAGGATGTAGACCATTTTGACGGCAAAATTCGCGCTCTCGAACGTCGCCAAGAGGAAACGAGTGTGCTGATGGACCAACATGCTGTAGAAAACAAGCACATCCTCGCGTTGGTGGATCGCCTGGCTAGAGAACATAAACAGATAGTTGCCGAGGAGGTTCGACGTGCCATGCAAGAAGCGGCCACAGATTTGAGGACTCCATACACTAGCCCTGCGAAACCATCGCCTTCAGCCAGACATTACAACGTCAAGACGCCGAAGTTCGACGGTACGACGTCTTGGGCGATATTCCGTCGCCAGTTCGAGGCCATCGCGGAGCACAATGGGTGAACGCCAGCAGAGAAAACTACTCAGCTGCTGGCCGCGCTTCAGGGACAGGCATCGGAGATTCTTCACAGCGTTCCAGAAGATGGGACAGCCGCTGAGATATTGGCGGCCTTGGAGGGACGTTATGGTGACCATCAACTTGCGGCAGCATTCAGGACCCAACTGAAGACGAGGGTCCAACAGTCAGGCGAGTCCCTAAAAGAATTTGCGATGGAGGTGGAACAACTTGCCCATAAGGCCCTCAGGGGCCTACCACCTAACTTCGTTGCTGGAGAAGCGGACTACACCTTCGGCAGCGGAGTTCGAGACCCCGAAATCAGACAACAGCTACTCTTGGCAGAGCATCGTACCATCAACGCAGCTCTGGCGGTGGCCCTCAGGATGGAGGTGGCCAAGTCGGCGGTGGGAGTCTCAACACCGCACTGGATCAGGAGCGTCACGGCGACGGATGCTGGGGGGCGCCAACCGAAGCCACCCGAGTGGCAGAGGCGAGGAGCGCCTACCTGCTGGTCCTGTGGCAGACCGGGACACTTGAGAAGGGACTGCGACCGATCCGGCCACAGGCGGGAGAGAGGTGGCCGATGTCGAGGAGCGCCAGCAGTCAACGGAGCAGTGGAGACGACGGGCGCCCGCCTGCTGGTCCTGCAGCAAACCAGGACACTTGAGAAGGGACTGTGACCAATCTGGCCACAGGCAGGAGAGAGAGGTGGCCGACGTCGAGGAGCGCCAGCAGTCAATGGAGCGGCGGAGACGACGGGCACCCACCTGCTGGTCCTGCGGCAGACCGGGACACTTGAGGAGGGACTGCGACCGATCTAGCGACTGACGGGAGAGGCGGCCGACGTCGAGGGAAGACAACAGTCACCAGAGCGGCGGAGACGACGGGCGCCCACCTGCTGGTCCTGCGGGAGACCGGGACACCTAAGGAGGGACTGCGACCACTCTGGCCACCGGCAGGAGAGAGAGGTGGCTGACACCGAGAGGAGCCAACAGTCGCCTGAGCAACGGGGACGACGGGTGCCCACCTGCTGGTCCTGCAGTGAACCTGGGCACTTGCGGAGGAGTTGCGACCGACCTGGCTACAGTCAGGAGAGAGAGGGGGCCGATGCTAGGAGGAGCACGTCGGCGCCATCATCACCGTCCCCTCGGCTCGTCCTGAAACCGGTCAACAGAAGATGCGACGATGGGCTGATTGCTGAAGGACGGATGAAAGGCCGTCCATGCAGAGTACTGGTGGACACCGGGGTGATGCTCACTATCGCCAGACCAGACGTCGTGCATGGCCTACCTGGGAGGACGCCACTGCGCCAATATGAGCTACGGACTGCTTCAGGCGAGAGCTTGCCCGTCCAGAGAGAGGTCTTCCTGGATCTGACCTTGGGGAAGAGGAAACTGGAGATGTGGGTGTTCGTCGCCAACATCACCGAGGACGTCGTCCTGGGACTCGACGCCATGCGGTTACTCGATGCGACAGTGGACGTCTGGCGCCGTATACTCCGTCTTGGTCGGGATGAAGTGTTCCTGATGGACGCCGAAGAACAACCCGTGGCCAGCGAGCTCTCCTTGGAGGGCCAAGTGGAAAAGCAAGATAGCAACCACGCAGTACAAGTATCGCTGCCTAGCCAAGCCCAGGATGGGGTGGCACTACCATAAGGAGGGAGCAGCCAGAGGACCCCAAACGTTGGACTGACTAGCGGCCTACCAAGGGACTGTCCGGGGCAGCCAGTCCTAAGGAGGGAGCAATGTGACGGCCACGTGAGATTCGATCTCACGACCGACGGAGGAAGGGCTAAGTCGGCCGTGTTTTGGGCGGGTTGCACGCGCATCTGCTTCCTGGGGCATGTGCTATAGCGGAGAGGAGAGAGGGGAGAGAGCGACCGCGGCAGAGACGGGAGATATCGAGATTATTCGAGATCGCGAACTCTCCAGAAACTATGGTTTGGTTATAAAAGAGAAGACGCAAGTGAACGTCAGTCAGTCAGTAAGTAAGTAGTGTTGTATAGTTGGTGAACAGCAAGCCAGCCAGTCTTGTGTAGCAGTGAAGCCAGCTTCGAGACCGGAGTCCGACTTGAGTGTGTCCGCAGCTGTGCGAGCGTCCGAAGTCCTGAGTTCGAGTGCAGTGGACCGCAGTTGGGGAACCTGAGTTCGAGGTTCAGTGGACTGTCTCTGAAGGTCTGTGGTTCGAGATACTGTGAACTTGAGTGACTGAGCTAGAAGAATTAGCCAAGGCAAACGAACTGTGAACTGAGAACTGACAGTTCTGATTTGTAAATAGTGCTTTGTGAACATTAGTTAAGATTAACAGTTCATTATTGTTCTCAATAATCCAAGTAAATTGTCATTGTCGTCTGTGGAGTGCAATAACGAATACTGTGTTACTGTGTGGAGAGCAAATCCCATTGTTGACGGGAGCAGAATTAAATTGTAGAAAGTTAAGAGTAATTGTTGAAATAATAAAATTACATTGTTGTTTAGTATAAAATTTACACTGGTGTCAGTTCACTGTGTCGTACATTGTAATTTATTGCCTAATATAGAATATTGTAGTTGATTGAATACATGTTACAATTGTTTCAAGTGTTTTTCCGAATATGGAGAACGGCTGGATAGACAGGTTTAAAACCAGGCACAACATTGTTTACAATGAAGTCTATGGGGAAAGCAGCAGTGTGGTACCAGAGACTATAAACAATTGGAAGGAGGGAAGCAAAGATGTCATTCAAGGTTATTAACCTAGAAACATTTTCAATGCTGATGAAACTGGGCTTCTTTATAATATTCTTCCCAGTAAAACATTGGGTTTTAAAGGTGAGAAGTGAGAATTTTCTTTTCCATTTGTCTTTATGGTTACGGTCAATGTATCCCTTTTGTGTAAAACTATAGCCCTAGCATTAATTTGTAAAATAGGGCTACCTACCCTTGGAGAAAATAATAATAATAATAATAATAATAATAATAATAATAATAATAATAATAATAATAATAATAATAGTAATAATAATAATAATAATAATAATAATAATAATAATAATAATAATAATAATAATAATAATAATAATATTAAAGGTGAGTAATGCCATGGGGGTAAGCTGAGCAAGCAAAGATTAACTGTTTTGCTAATGCTGATGAGTCGGCAAAGTTACCTCCACTTGTGATACAAAAATTAAAAAAGCCATGGTGTTTCAAGAACATTAAAAATCTGCTCACCAAATATGAAGCCAACAGTACAGCGTGAATGAGGAGCAGCATCTTCTCAACTACCATGCATGCCCTGGATGCTAAAATGGTGGCACAGCAAAGAAAAATACTACTGCTGCTGGACAGGTGTCCTGCACATCCACAAGATTTGGAGCTCAAGAATATAAAATTAGTGTTCTTCCCAGCAAATTGCACCAGTGAGCTTCAGCCTTATATCTGAATATAATAAATACTTTAAAATCCAAATACAGGAAGAGACTTGTCAATAAAGCTGTTTTCATGCATGAAACTTGTGTAAATGTTAGTAAAATGAGTGTGTCAGCCCTACATGCTATGCACTATGTGGCTCATGCATGGCTAAATGTTACTCCTGCAACAGTGTCTAATTGCTTCCGAAAGACAGGATTTTGTTTTGAGGAAGAACAAGTAGATGTGGTGTAGGAGCAACTGCATGATGAGCCCAACAAATGGTCCATGGTAGCAGAGTCGTCATTTGAAGAATATGTCAACATTGATACTGATGTGATTACCATCCATGGTGCCTACTATAGATGACATTGTTTCCAATCATCAAGAAGGCGGAGATGATGATGATGATGATGATGATGATGATGATGTTGGAGAAGTAGAAGGGGAAAGAGTACCAATGGCAGTCCCGACAAGTCAAGAAGCGATGGATGCTCTCACAATCTTGAGGCAGGGGCATACAATGCTTTGTATGCATTGGAGAGACAGTGGAACAAATTCAAATGCAGAAGAAGTGCAAACAAAGATTTCACATTTTTTCAAACAGTGTACAATTAAATGCAATTTATTTTGTGTTAAGATGATCAAATTGTGGCCACATTAGTTTCATTAATAATTTTGAACTTTTTATTATTTCTTGTATTTCCTGTCATTTACATTTTTTTCTATCAGTCCTCTAAAATGTAAAAAAGGGTTCCACTGTAAATAAATAGAACTCATTCTTGGCAATCTATTGGTGTGCATAACGCGAAGAAATGGTTTTTAGGGGTTTTGAATTTTGAGGATTCAAATGTGTGCTTCTAAAACTAGGTAGGCTACTATTAACGAAATGTTCACCACATTTCACAAACATGTCTCTCAATATACTGCTTCAGGGTTCCTTTTGTTTATTAATCTCTTGTAATATACACAGAGAACAAGAATTTTCGACCTAAATGAGTGTTGGAGTGAACCCTCAAATTTCAATTGTATGCAAACATTTTTTGCACACATTTAAAGTCTTTCATTATGTCTGATACTACAAGTTTTCAACTGCGAAAGTCTATAGAATCCATGTCCACAAATCTCACAGATGAATAGGTTCCTTTGTAAGTGAGTTAGCACATGCAAATGTAAATTGCTACTTGTTCTGAACAGAGTTGTGCAGACTGGCCCATAGCTCAGCACTGCGAGTCCTAATGCATCCGCAGCCCAGCCCACCCAAGACCAACACTGCTTGACACGGCCATTTCCTAGCCCAGTGCACTGGGCTTCCAGCCCCCAGCCCAAGCCCGCAGCGCTGCACCAGTTGATCGCATTCTACTGCTTTCCTGCTTGCACACATCGGTTGTGCTTTCGCTTGGCGTGTGGCATGAGGATACAGTTACTCGCATACCGGACACATTACAAAATTTAATTATTTTCCACTGCTGTTGAACACAGATTTAAAAACTGTCTCTATGGTACTTCTTTAATTTCCATCCGACTCTGTTGTTTTAAACACTCTAGCAGCGATTTTCTCCTTCAACACTTTTTCTCTAGAGAGACTATATTTTAGCATGTATGCTTTCAAGGCCGGTATCTGGGATGAAGGTCTTCTGGGCTGCTATTACACTATCAAAGTTCTTTGACAAAGATTTTTTATAAAATACATATTATAAAATATGACTGTTTAATGGGTTTTCTTTTATAAAAGTTTCTTTCATAAAAGATCTTTTATAAAATGTAAGTTCAGCTTGTTATCTTTGATGAAAGATTTCTATACCATGAAATAAATATGGCAGAACGCAAATATAACTGGACTGTTGCTACCACAAAAATTCTGATTTCGGAGTATGAAGGAAATGAAATGTAAACAAATAATGTTTATAATATAGTATTAACATTATATGGCCGAATTCAGAAATGCATATAGAGTGTTAGTTGGAAGGCCGGAGGGGAAAAAGACCTTTGGTAAGGCCGAGGCATAGATGGGAGGATAATATTAAAATGGATTTGAGGGAGGTGGGATATGATGATAGGAGACTGGATTAATCTTGCACAGGATAGGGACCGATGGCGGCGTTATGTAGGGCGGCAATGAACCTGCGGGTTCGTTAAAAGCTATTTGTAATTAAGTAATATTTTATAATAATTTGTGTAACTTTTCAAGTCGTCTCATTGTAGCTCTTTCAGTAAGTTCTGATGTATACCTCTCTCATCACGTTTTGCAATCCACGGTTTAACCCCTGACCACATATTTGTATTGTGATCAGGAGTTTAACCCAAAGGCGTTTCTTTCTCAGTTACATGCATGTTGTAATATTTGAACTAATTTTAGCTAAACAAGCATAATACTGTTCTTTATTCATGGCGTTGTAAATTTAACGCGTAAATATTGGTATAAACAAATCATAAACTTAAGGCGTAAATATCAGTATCAACAAATCCACGGAACACATGTTCATTGTTGTGGAACAAGTGTTAGGAGAGATTTGTTCCTAATTTTAGATTATCTTTGATAAAATCTTTTAAAATATTTTAAAAGATTTTATGTGGTGTAATATACCCCAAATCCTATCTTTTATCAAAGACCTTTGATGAAATATTTTATCATAATATTCTTTGTCAAAGAATTTTGATAGTGTAATAGCAGCCCCACAGAGACTGTATTTTCTTTGTGATGCACCATTATTTGGACTCATTTTGAAAAACAAATCAAAAACGAAAATGCTTGAAACAGTAGCTGATCATTGATCGAACAGTACACACAAGCACAAACCCACGCCAACTCAATTCATAAGTAGCTGATAGAAGCGGAAACTTGGGCTCATGCTTTGATACAAACAAGTCCACCGCACTAAACCGCTCCACAAGCAGTCCGCCGCTACCCGTGTGGTGATGCATGGTGATGTCATGGGCTAGTTCCGTGCGACACTGCTTAGTGTCATTGGGCTGCAGTGATAAAGCAGATCGTGGACTGGGCCTTTATGCACGACTCTGGTTCTGAACCCAATTACACTGGTCTCATGTTTGTGAGGTTTTCCACCTGTGTGCATTAACTGATGCTTCTTTCAATTTCCTAAAATGTTTAAGTCTTTTCTACAAACCTCACATATGACAGTTTGCCCCTGATATGTATGAAACAGCGTTGCTGTAGGTTAGAATAACCAGCAAACTATTTTCCGCAGAAACTACATGTGTGAGTTAGCAAGTGTTTCATTAAGTCTTTACTCCTTTCTACATTATCTAAATACATAAAGCCTCAAGCCATTATGATACCAAAATATGCTTCTTCAGTAGCGTGATGGTAGTAATAAATCTCTTACCGCAGAGGAAACAAAGATGTGGTTTCTTTTCCCTATGTATTATGCTGTGGATCCTCAAGCTGCCAGTTTGATTAAATCTTCTTTCACACACACCACAGCCTGTTGCCAATATTTCCAACAGGATGGGATATGTTCAATCCTCTAGAAACAATATTAACTGGAGCTGTATGATTCTCTATCTTCAATTCATGTTCACTATCACTGACATCAGTCTTCTCTTCCTTCAGAGTGGGCTGGCAAAAAAAAAAGGTGGGGGGGATCCCAACCGTAGGCAGAAGAAAATTTCCTGTTGATAAAAAACAATTATTAGTCTCCAAAATATAGCATTAATGTGACCGTAAATTTTGCGAAACTGAGTGTTAACTTGCTTTCAATTTTAAAATGTGTTTCAGAAACTCTCTAAAGAAGATACTATGGCTTAGCTATAGTGAGCCACGGTAGTGCTGTAAATTAGTGAATACAAGATGAGTATTTTCCCTGGACAATACAAATGGAGTAAAAATCAGTATTTCACCGAGCACCAAATTTGTGGTAAAACAGTTGAAGTACACACTACTGTAGATCACTATAATTGTTCCAAGCTTACAATCAATCATTACACAATGCTATTTTTAAACCACTTATATAACCTAAAAATTACATTCATAGCCTAATAATAAAATAAAACTTTGCAAAATGTCAACCTCCTGGGTCATAATGTCAACCTCATGGCTATTTTTTATACCAGGAGGCTGATGCCTTTACCTGGAGGTTGGCTATCATCTTACATTGTAATTAGGCATTTTATTTGCTGAAGTACTATTTAACAATCTGTCAGTAGGCCTATGTAATGACATAGCGGTGAATTTTGGATCTTGCACATTTTCTAGAAAATGACTCCAAAAAAGAAACAGAACATCAAAGATTGGAGAGGCTGAAAAAGAAAAGAGAAGCCGAAAAACAAAGACAGAAAAAATAAAAAGCAATCCCCAGATTTAATGCTTGAAGATATGAAAAGGGAAGAAAAATGGAAGAACAGAAAGAAAAAAGTCATTAACCAGAAAACTAAGAGGGAGAAAAGACTTCAATGAAAGAGATGGTGACTACAACAACGAAAGCACAGAGAAAAAAGGATTCTTCTCCCAGTTCAGTGAATGAGCCCTTGGTAGAAGCTTTGGGCATAGGAAAACCACAACCTGAACCATCAGAACATAAAGATGAGTCTATTATAAGTGCGCAACATACTCTTCAGATTCACATTCAGATGAAGTCAGAAATAAATACAAAGTTGATGGTCGAAGATTATCCGGCAAAGAAAAGAGAAGAATCCAAACTAACAAAACGTAAGAAAGATAATTGGAAATTCTTAAAAAGGAACTAATTAAAGCCAGAAAACAAGCTGAAATGTACAGAAAGCACAACAAAAGACTGAGACATGGTCAGGAAAAAGTGGAAGTAAACGATATAGGCTACCAAGAACAAAAGTAAGGATAAGAGTATTCTTGAAAGGCAGAGAATTTGATCATGATGTGAAAAGAAAGTTAGTGTTTGGAGAAGCCATAAAAGCTGAAAAATATTTGAAAAAAAAAAAAAAAAATCTGTTTCAGGGAGAATTTTAAAGAAGTATGAAAGCTTGACAAAATTTACATTTTATACAAGAGTCAAATATGTCCCACAATAAGGTAACAATGTTTCAAAATACTATTAAAATAACCGTAATAAACAGTTTTAATATATTTTATGCTCGATCATGCCGAAATGTAGTAATTATACACCTGGTAGCAGTCCTTTAATGCATGTCATTAAAGTACACCTATTCATTAAAGTTCAGGTTTTCGATTATTCTCGGATATGCAATCGAAAAACGACTAGAGAAACGTAACAGAGGCTGGAAATCCAATACTGTCGCAGAAGGTTATGTTCTGTTACTATAATAATTAGCGTTAATTGTAAATAATATTCAAATAAATTCAATTTGTCATCTCGTTTTTCAATTCTAAATCAATTTCCAGGTTATATCAAGACTAATGTTCTCTAGGTTATATCAAGGTCAATGACATTCGTGTTTCGGAAAAAATCAATACTTTCGCGTCTGCGCACATCTCACAATTCAGGTCAGTTCCGCTCGTCACTTACATAACCATAACATGAATACTTCTGAATAATTTCAAGTTAGAAATATGGTCGAGCATAAAAAGTCGTATGAAACTTGCCTATAATGGTAATTAAGACGCTCGTATGAAAATTATGAAACTCGCTTGCGCTCATTTCATAAACAAACATACTCGCGTCTTAATTACTACCATTATAGGTTCGTTGCATAATGTACTATTATGCCATCCTAGCATTATAAACAGGTTGTTACTACATTCAATATTGTAGCCTACGTAACTGGCTTATTATGGCACACATGCCAATAATAGCAATAACATATTTGCTATGATGTAATATTTGAATGCTTGGGTGGGGGATGCATGCAACTCGTCTGACTATCTTGCTTACCACTTCTACATGCTACGTAACAAGAAATGCAGGACAGAAGGTAACGTATAATTTATTTCCAATCTTTAACAATTTTGTATCACTTTTGTAATATCACATAAAACAGTTCCGTAGTTCAGAGAAATTATATTAACAAAATATAGGAACATTTGTAACATAAAATTTGATACCTAAGGTATAACTAGAGTTTGTAATATCACAGTCTAGTATACAGTCACGAAGCTTGAGTTGTGAGGGTGCTAGGAACAATAGACTGTGCCGGTTCTATTTCGCATTGTCTGTAATAAGGTGATATTAGCGATCCTAGTGGTTAGCAACTATCTATGGATGCATATTTACTACATATTGAGCTTCGTGACTGTATATACTAGACTGTGGTAATATCTGCAAAGTAATTCATTTCTCTTTATTCGATGCCAATGCCAGGCGCAACTAATCGATATGATCAGTACCAACATATCAACACTTTTGTCAGTTATGGATGCCGAAATATTTCATAATTTATTTCCTACGATTTATAATGCTAAGATGCCTGGAAGTGTTGTATCCAACTCGTGGATAATCTTATTATGACACTTGTGAAAATTATCACACTCACCATCGTTTGTGAGACAAACATTCACTCATGCCATCAACAAGATTATCCACTTGTTGCATAAACAATTTTTAATGGTAAATTCATTCAGAAACATTTTAAAAGAAATAGAATCTGAATAACTGATTACTTATATTGTTTTTTACTTGGTTATTTAACGATGCTGTATCAACTACTGAGTTATTTTGAGCCAATGAAATTGGTGATAGCGAGATAGTATTTGGCGAGATGAGGCCGAGGATTCGCCATAGATTACCAGACATTTGCCTTATAGTTGGGAAAAACCTTGGAGAAAACCCAATCAGGTAATCAGCCCAAGTGGGAACTGAACCCACGCCCAATTGTAAATTAAAAGTCAATTAATCTATTTTATTTTTATTGAAGACTAAACCATTAGTTTCAAACGATTTTTAACTCATGAAGTGTTTCCCTTTCAAGCTACTGAAGGTTTATATTACCACGGAATACTGTGGTGTTACCAGCATAAAGCACTACGTCAGAATGAATATTGGAACCAATATTAATGGCAATCAAGAACACAATTGGCCCATGTACAGATTCTTGTGGAATTCCATACTGAACATACATTATATAAGATTTATTATAATTAACGACACCATACTGCTTACATTCAAATAAATAACGATCGCTAAGTAGTGATACTCACGTATCTACAAAAATGGTAATTTAGTTTAACTACAATATTATTTAGATTAATTGCGTTGTTTTATTATCTTCATAAACTTGGGTAGTTAACTAATATTTTCTCCTCAAGTAGATCTTGGAAAGCAGAAACACATATCAAAAGTCTTGCTCAGAAAAAAAAAAGACACGATTTAAAAAAATTCACCATTTCCAAATGCGTTAAGTAGGCATACATTCCTCGTAAGATGGTTTAAGTTACTGCGCTATACTGTGGTTTGGCCTAAATCCATTTTACGTTCATAATATAAAAGATAATATTCAAATATTCATTAATTTGCTCTTCCATCAGAAATTAAGAATTTTGAAAGACAGATTGGCTATAATTACTATGTTCATCCTAAAAACAAAACCATCTCTACAAGCAATAGAGCTTCTGGGTGCTTGGACTTTAATCTGCTATGTGCAACATCATTAAATAGGATCCATGTTATCAAACCAGGAATAATCACAATCTGAACACTTGTTAGAGTGTGCCAAACTATAAATAACAAAGTATTACATATTAAGACTAAACTAGCACCGAGGTAGTTTCCTTCGCACTCCGCTTAGGCCTATATGAATCTGTGACAGGTTAGGTTTGGTTAGTTTAGGGTTTCGTTACCTGTATGCCTTGCATATAAGATCAACTGTTTCTTTACCAAAAAAAAAAAGTGCCGGTAATTCTAAAGATACGCTGGAAAGGTATTATGTCATGAAAAAGAGAGGAGCTAATGTCTGATTTAAATTTCTTTATGGGTTAGAAGTGTTAAATGAGGGGATAGCTAAGTGACATTAAGCCGAATTATGTGACGAGGTTAGTGGGTAAGTTGATGGGATTATTTAAGTGATATGAGACCGAGGAATTGTATATCATACCTTTCCATCGTATCTTTAACCCTCAACTACTATCCTTATTTTTTTTTACATGACTACTATCGTGGGGTCATAAGTGACCCGGTTGCAAAATATAATAAAAACAGACTTTATATTTAACATTTATTTTTTCAATTGAAAACATGAAGAAGTCACATATATGGAGACACAATGCCACCAAATTTGTAACATCATTACTTTAATTGTGCGAAAAAAGTATGTGCAAATAAAAACATACAAATTCTATCTAAAATAATACACTGTGACATTTTTTTAAAAATTGTCCTCTTTCTAGTGAACCTGCAGGAGAGATATGTCCACACTTATTTCAAAGAAACATGGTTGAATTACTGCAAAGAAAAAAATACTTTGGTAATTCTTGTATATAAAATTTAACAGAGGTGTACAAATGTTTTTTTTTTTTCTTAAAAAATGTAATAACTATATTTGTCCATGGAAAACATAAAACGAAACAAATGAGGAGAATTCGGCTGACACTGTGGATCCTGTCCCGACATAGCTCTGTTGAAAAAAGCGCTCATCGCGCAGATCTGAGTGGTCCCGAGTTCGACTCCCAGTGCCGGAACGAATTTTTCTCAACTTAGTCATAGCAGATGATTCGCTATTCAGAATGACTCTTGCACGTAATTCGGTCACATACATTGCATACAGTCGGGTGTTTCTTGTCGCTGTAGCGTGGGCAAATGCAACATCGTCTTCGCTTTGGTGGACCTTCAAGTTGTGTGTCAGCATCAGATAATACTGCTGTTGCAAATCTGGCTATCATCTGCCGAACTTCTCTTGGAAGTGTGGAAATATTTGCGGGCACCTTAAGGTGATCCAATATAAGTTCCATCCCTAGGCCCTTAATAAAATTGTGACGACTTTTCATAGCCTTTATCACTAGCTCTTAGGGTAATGTGACCATTCACGGTTGAAATATCTAACATAACATACCAGATAGCTAAAGGCCATCTTTTATCTTCGTCCAGTCCTATAAAGTGCACATTTCTGGTCGAGAGCATCGACACCACTCTGTGTTGCATTATAGACCATTATCATGTCAGGTTTTCCAGAGGAATGGATAGCACTGTCGTGGTGCATGGAAGACACCAAATACCAGCTTTGGATTTCTTTGGCACAAAAGACACTATTGTTTTGTCTCTTGTGAATCCGAATTTCGTTGATCCAACTTCTCGTTTTTTGTCGGGCAAAAATTGTGGCAGAATTTCTTTTTTTTTTTCCGCACTGTTCCAATATACATCAAGCCGATTTTTCTTAGCTCATCCATTAGCTCCACTGATGTGAACCAGTTATCCCCTGTAACATTTCTGTTAGTTCCTGAAATTGATGACACCAAAGACAAGACAAACCTTGTTGGAACGAATAACTCCTGTGGGTTAGGACCACAAATTTTCCCCGTATATACAAATGCATTGATCAGATAATGGGTCTTGGAATCACACAAACACATATAATTTTTAGGCCATACTTTTGTAGCTTTCCTTTTAAATACACTCTGAAAGAACACCTGCCACAGAAACCAACCAGAATCCCATCAGCAGTGGTGTATTCTGAACTACAATATTTTCTGTTACAGTTGTTTATGAAACTATCGCAAACTTCTGAAATTGCAGCAAGCTTATTTCCTTGTCTTTTTCTTTCTTCTCTAGTTTCAATATTATCAAATCTAAGAGCTAACAGAAGAAACAAATACCGCTCCTTGGTCATAGTAGCTCTGAATATATCTCTTCCTGTTCCATCTGTAGCGAAGAATGAGTCTACATCCTCATGGTTTGAAATGAATATCCCTGCCAAGAATACCAGACCAATAAATGCTTTCAATTCCAGCTCGTCTAGGTGTCTAGTGAACGTTGCAGTTTCACCGTAACTGGCAGCCATTTCATCGAGTTTCTTATTTGTATGATTGATAATTGTGTGAAGGATATCATCTGTTATGAAGAGAGTCCAAGCTTGAAGAGAAGTTCTTGGTTTGATATCACGCGCAGGACCCCTAAGACCAGACAAATGAGTAATGATATTGTGATTTCGAGTTTTCGATGCAGAAGGATAATTCTGTGACCACTTATATCTATTCCTCCCAAAAAAGCTACCAGCAGAAGTATTATCAGTATCACCTTCTGCATCACGTTCATGTTCATTTTCACTCTCAGAAATTTCTGATCCAGTATTGTGATCGCTATGCTCACTTTCCTTATCACTTAGTCATCATCTTCATTTTTAGCTTCAGTCTCGTCACCAGCGATACTAGCATTGTCAATAAAGTCATTTATTTCATCAGATGCAACGAAATTCCCGTCTATTATAACACCTTCACTCGACATACCGAAGAAAATAAAGTTACGCAACTACTATTGTGGGGTCACAGGTGACCCAAACACGCATTTACTTGTAAACCACTAACAATAAAAACCCCACGACTTGTCTCTGGTGAAATCTCACTGCGATGTGAGAATACATGGAGTGGCATGACTCAGAATGGCGCGCATGCGCAGAAACAAAAGAAAGAAAATGGCGTGGGTCAAATATGACCCCACCATAGTAGTTGAGGGTTAAAATTGCCAAAATCCCTTACAAATTCAAAGATTTTCACTTCTGAAATCACCGGTACTGCCTCGGCGTTAGTTTCACTGAATAAACTTTCCTGCCAAAACTGTATATCGTCGTTGTTTTTATGAAACCTCTTATGTAACAGTAGGCCTATAGAAAATAATTTTTCAGGAGAAAGAAAAAATGGAAAAAAAATCAATGGACGTGCATAAGAATATGTAATAATTCGGCAGAAACACTGGTAAATATGATGAACGTAGATTACATTATTGAGGATCAGTGTAGGCCTATTAATATTTAACTTTTTTTCTGGCCTCCTGAAAAATTATTTTCTGTACTTTCAGACAGGAGGTTTCATAAAAACGACGATATGTTAATGGTTTCAATAAAGTAATTAAAGAAATTGCTTAAAAGCAAGGTAGGTATTTTACAAAGACGACTTACTGTTCAACCGACTGTAAATAATCACAAAGCTTCAAGCAATGCATTTCATGGAGCTGATCTAGATTGATGCAAGAACAATATGAACTTGAAGACACTTTCAGCAGATGCAGAGAGAAAAAAAAAAGCAGGAAATGCACGAAGACAATGTCAAATGTGACCAAATTTCTTCTGCACAAACGCCATGATGAAGTATGGTGGACTGCATCACTGCATGGTCGCATGGATCAACGTTGGGATGGATGAATATGAACTACAACCACATGTTACACTGCCCGATCGATACTGCAGGTCCTCATTATACCAACACTTTATTTGTACTCTAAAATTAGATCACACAGACGGAGGTAGAGCGATTTTCTTGTGTGGGGGGGGGGGGAGGAACAATAGGATGATAAAACAAGTCAATTCACAAAATACGCACTCTGAGCTTACGAATACGCCCACACTCATAAAAAAAAGACAATTATGTATCGGCACATTTACATACACAATGAAAAAATAAACATTCATTTTGCCCTCCCCTTCCACGCTGGGGCCCCCTGGGATCTTATAAGATGCGAAAGACAGAGTGGTGTGCGGAAAGCAACGGAAAGCTACCGCATTTATCTTTCCCCCAAAAAAACTGCAAATACGGTATTGCATGATGAGTGGAACATGTGAAGTGGAGAGACAGAATAAGAAATGAAGTTGTGTTGAAAAGAGTAGGTGAAGAAAGAATGATGCTGAAACTGATCAGAGAGAGAAAATGGAATTGGATGGGTCACTGGCTGAGAAGGAACTGCCTACTGAAAGATGCACTGGAAGGAATGGTGAATGGAAGAAGAGTTCAGGGCAGAAGAAGATATAAGTTGATAGACGACATTAAGATATGTGGATCATATGCGGAGACTAAGAGGAAGGCAGAAAATAGGAAAGATTGGAGAATGCTGGATTCGAAGTGGAAGACCTGCCCATGGGCAGAACACTTATGTATATATGTGTGTATGCCGTCTGAAACATATAACTTGCTTAGCTACGATATGTAGAGAAAATGTAAATTATATACAGGGTGTTTAAAAAATACGGGGCATAATTTCAGGTATGTATTTCCCACATGTAGACAATCAAAATAGTTCATTACAACATGTGTCCGGAAATGCTTTATTTCCGAGTTATGGCCTTCACAACATTGAAATTCACCGGAACGTTTTTCTTTCCGCAGGTCGTTGCCGTCAAAGGAGACATTAAGAGGGCACTCTGACAGTTCATTCCGAGGCGAATGTTACATTCAGTGTTATGTAGGCGTTAGACTGTGCGACATGTATTCAAATCAAGAGCTGGCAGAGATAAACTTCATGTACGGTAAGGCGGACGGCAATGCTGCGCTGGCTCATCGTTTGTACCAGGAGAGGTACCCACAGCGACAATGTCCAGATCGGAAGACATTTGTACGTCTCCATTACCGTCTGTGCGAGTATGGAAAATTTAACTCTCCTGGTTTGGGAAGGGGACGACCAAGATCTACAACTCCAGAAGTACAGGAGGAGATTCTGGAGGCTGTGAACATGACTCCTTCTATCAGCACACGAAGGGTAGCGTTGCAAGTCAATGTTCCTCATACGACTGTCTGGAGACTGTTGAAAGAGTATCAATTGTATCCTTATCATTTGCAAAGTGTACAGGCCCTGTCACCAGCAGATTACCCTGCACGAGTTAGGTTCTGTCAGTGGTTCTTGCAGCAGTGTGGTGTAAATCCGAACTTTCCTGCCTTAGTATTATTTACAGATGAAGCACAGTTCACACGAGATGGCATAACAAATTTCCACAATCAGCATGTATGGGCGTATGAAAACCCACGTGCAACTGTTCCATCTCATCACCAGGTGCGGTTCTCCCTCAACATGTGGGCCGGTATCATTGGTGATTGATTAGTTGGACCCCATGTACTTGTAAACAGACTTACCGGGCAGGCATACACAAACTTCCTGGAAAACACCATACCTCATGTTTTAGAAGACACTCCACTGATCAATCATCAACACATTCACTTCTTGCATGATGGCGCTCCTGCACACTTCAGTCGTACGGCTCGCCGGTACTTGGATCGAAGGTTTCCTGATCGATGGATAGGTAGAGGTGGCCCAATTGCTTGGCCTCCACGCTCACCTGATCTGAACCCTCTCGATTTCTACTTGTGGGGCCATTTAAAATCATTGGTTTATTTGTCTCCGGTGCCTGATTTGGAATCCCTTTGGAATCGAATTGTGGCATGATCTGAGGACATACGCAATACTCCTGGAGTTTGGGATCGTGTTCGCAGGTCAATGAGATATCGATGTGAGGTCTGTATTCAAGCAGGAGGTGGACATTTTGAACATCTTCTGTAATGACAACTACCTGCGGAAAGAAAAACGTTCCGGTGAATTTCAATGTTGTGAAGGCCATAACTCGGAAATGAAGTATTTCCGGACACATGTTGTAATAAACTATTTTGATTGTCTACATGTGGGAAATACATACCTGAAATTATGCCCCGTATTTTTTAAACACCCTGTATAATAAATATTGCCGATTTTTGCTAACAAGATTCTGTTCTATTCTGTTAGTCCCTTTTGAGAGGAGGGACACAGACTGGGGACTGCCCTCGCATGTAGGCTGCTTGGGTGGGCCCATTATACTACTCGGAATGTAATGATGTGCATGTCCTAAGGCCGCCTGCTGAAAATTTCTGTCTTCCTCCATCCACTGTTTTAATGTGTAAATGTGGAGTCGATCTTCTATCTTTGTAAACACATTTTATACGTCCAACTTGAAAAAGGTTTCTCTTTTAATTCTACAAATAATGACCTCAATGTTGTCTCAGTGTGAGCCATTTTACATAAAATTAATATGCAACAAACACGCATGCACTTTTTATTAAACTAAACTCAACAACACAGCATTTCCAGAGAACATCAATATAGCGTGACATTATGTTGTAATGGAAGAGTAGCCTCATCCCATAAGGAGATGTTGCAAATCAATACCCTCGGTCCCCTCTCAAGCTTGTGAGTCAAGGTCGTAGCTATGCCTTTAGAGGCTTTGACCTTAAGTCTTGCTGCTTGCACTGCTCTCTCCATACTAGAATGACTGCCAATAATGAACTTAAAGGATCGAAGTGCAACCAAGTGTTATGATATATCGTCATTACGAATGTATAGGCTTACTGTTACTAGGAATAATAACTCATTATTTTTTGGGTAGACTAAGGCCCAAAAGCCTCTTAAGAGCCACTGCTTGTAGGTTGAATGTCATCATCCACAAAAATAGCAGATGCATCAACACACTGTTTTTCGCAGTATTAGCAGATTCATTATTATTATGTTTACTTATACACACACACACACACGCACACACACACATAAGCAATCTCACTGAATTATCTAGTCCTCCACTGACTCTGATTTTAGAATGTGTGTTGAATGTAGTAAACTTATAAAAACATGGCCAGTGAAAGCATGTTTTGTTTTTTAATTGTGAAAGGATATGGAAACAAAATACAAGTATTTCTGGCACTACTTCAACTCTCAATGCATCTTTCGTGGTAACATAAGGTTCAGTACCTACATTTGAATTTCGGCAGGAAATCTACACCTTTCTTAAAGTGGAAGAACATGAGTATGCCAAAAAATTCGTGAAGACAGATTTCTGTTTGGTAAAACTAGCATTCCGGTACTTATGTAATATCTGAGGAAAGTAGAATGCATTGAATCTCTCTCTCTCTCTCTCTCTCTCTCTCTGTAAGGATACAGCGTGCACATTTTAAAATTGGTCGAGAAGGTTTCAGCTTTCATAAAAAAAATTACAACTATGGAGAACAAAAATAAACGGAGATGGTTGCAAAGATTCTTTCCTCTGGTTGCAGCAATTTGTGTTCTCCAATGAAATTAATTTCATTCGTAAAATAACATCTGCTTTTGAAAATCACCTATCACATCTTATCAACTGGTTTCAAAAAATACTTTCAAGAAGATAATATCAAGAAGTCCGCATGAATTCAAGACCCAATCAGGCCAATTCTCCATTTGAATTTACTTCTGTAAAAGAAGAAAATCTTATTAATCTATCTTGCGACAATATATTGCAGACAAAATTTAGCAGCATAAAACTAACACAGAGTTCTGAATATCAGTAAAAGATGAATACCTGCTGTCAGATTGTAAAGTGAAGCGAATCTTAATTCCATTTGCGAGGTCATATTTATATGCAGCTAAGTGTTTGGCGGTCAGGTAATGGGGAAGAAGGTATAGGCCATGTCACAGCAAACATTGAAATTTTTTGTGAAACAATGTAATGTTTAAATTGGTAGATGGCAGTGATTTTCTCACAGCAATGAAACATAGAAATTTCATAAATCAGGACTACTTAACCATGCCGATAATCTACTCACAAGTTGGACATAATGTTAAAGAAGCAGCTCGAATCTACCAAGCTCAATTTCCACTGTCGTCATTATACAGCATGTGACATACAAAGGATATGTGATGCTTTATGTTTAGAAAAAGAATCATAATGGCCACCTGACATTCTATAAATGAACCAATACTTTTTGGAGATTGTAGAAAAGAATCTGGGAAGAAGTATAGGTTATATGTGCATGCACCAAACATATAGTTAATTTTTAAGCAATTAATTTTTTTTGTATCAGTTAACATCGTATAAATATTGCTCTAATTTAAATAATTCAAATTATTTTTCTTTAAAAAAAGTTATTTATGATACATGAATAAAGGAAATAACATAAGATATACTGGGGTAAGTGGAACCCAACACAATTTGTGGGACTCCATCAACTAAGGCAAGTCCACACCTGTGGAGTAACGGTCAGCGAGTCTGGCTGCGAAACCAGGTGGCCCGGGTTCGAGTCCCGGTCGGGGAAAGCTACCTGGTTGAGGTTTTTTTCCGGGGTTTTCCCTCAACCTAATATGAGCAAATGCTGGGTAACTTTCGGTGCTGGATCCCGGACTCATTTCACCAGCATTATCACCTTCATCTCATTCAGATGCTAAATAACCTAAGATGTTGATAAAGCGTCGTAAAATAACTTACAAAAAAAAAACTAAGGCAAGGGTGGCATCTGTTGAATTTTCTTTGTACTAACTCCATCTTCGAAGCAACGGACCACTGGAAGCGATGGTTTCACGCACATGGGTAGCAGAAGGTTAGTTTCTGAAAGTCTTGTTTATGAGTGTGCAGAAACCTGTTGACATCTGCTCTATTTTTTCCTTTGTAACTCAACAAACCCGAATTTCATCATTATTTTTTCGGTAAGATTTTTCTGTTTAATTAGTTAATAAGCATCGACAGTGTTTTTGTGTTCTTTTGATAATAAAGTGAAAGCATGAACTGGGTTCCATGTGCCCTCACACTTTGTCTTGATGGGGTAAGTGGAACCCATACAAGAAAGAAAAAAAAAACAAGAAAAGGAAGATTGTGGCAATGGAAGAGGATAGCCGTGATGAAGAAAACATTGAAGAGATAAAATGTGATTCAGAGGCAGATGATTTTGATTTTCAAGAGGTGAAGAAAGAATCAAACTTCATGGAGGTTTTAACCAAAAATGTTGCAGATGCTTCAGTAGGTGATTTGGTTCTTGTCACCTTTACAAAGGACAAAATCGTAAAGATGTTTGTCGGTCAATTCACAGAAGTTGGTGCTTACATGGAAGCTAAATTTGCTAGAAGGGTAGCATCAACCTTCTCCTTTCGATGGCCTAACATAGACGACAAAAGTATCATTCTAGGTGATGAAATTGTCAACTTTTATCACCTCCTGTTTTTGAAAAACTCGGCAAATTCACTTTTTATACGTAATTTATTTCGTACAACATTAGCTGAATGATGTTTAGAGATACTCTAGTCAGTCTTGTAAGTTTCTGTTGCTTTGAAAAAGTAAAAATCTGCATTTTGAATGATTTTTTTTTATTTACACTTTCCCTGGGCACTACTTTTTACTCTAGATTAAAATCGAAAGTTTCTTGTTTATGTTAGTTAATTAGTTAGGATACAATTAATTATACTTAATCACTCATTTAAAGTTTGTGTGACTGCAACCTGTGTATATTTTTGTGTGACTTTACTTTGTTTATAGTGTTTTTTTTTTCCTTTTTATTTCTGTTGTTGTATTTGTATTTCTGGTGGTGTGGAAGAGAAGGCCTGATGGCCTTAATTACACCAAAATAAATGAATGAATAAATGAATATCTAATGATTTTATAAATGGAAGAGTGAGGGGGTTTCACTTACCCTGAGTCTGGAGCAAGTGCAACCCATGGACAACCAAAAAAATGAATGAATTTTGAGAAGAGATCATTCCATCCATTGTTCTCAAAATTATATCCTTCATTCAGTATACTTGAATGGGTCGTTACACAAAAATTCGAGAAATTTGTTTCAAAATTATATGATTAATGATAGGTTAAAATTGCACTAATAAATTTAGAGGTTCCACTTACCCCGGTGTACCTTATGCTTTTTGCACTTAGAAAGCAAGTTTTTGAGAAAAAAAAATTAACTTTCTAGTTTCTAATTTTAATTTTTTTGAACCATTATAATGTCAACAACCGATGGTCACAACGTTTTAATAGTACAATCATAAGGATATGGCTGTTTATTTATAACATATTTATGACATTCTATGCAAAATTTCAGGCCATTTGAAGAAAAACTTTATTCACTAGGCCTAGAGTATCTTGAAGTCAAAATGTGCTGAAAATCAGAAAGTTGAGAAAACGGCTAATAAATAAAAACTCGCACAACACAACAATATGTTGTATTAATCTTAAAACTGCGCAGCTCCATACGTTAAGGCTTAAATGACAAAGGGATGAACAAACTACAGATTATGAACTACGAATCATTAAACTAATTTTTGGAACAATCAATGAAATTTTTTTTTTTCTTTTTTTTTTTCCCCCACTGTTTATACTTATTCATCACCTTAAATTTGTTAGTTGGAACTCCAGGTTTTGTAAACATGAAGGTATAAGGAACATTTTTATAAAGCAGCATAAGCTGGAAAAATGTATGTATGTATTCGAATGCCTACTCACTTTCACTTGAGTGAATCGGGTTACACATATTGAGGATATGGCAGGACTGTGGCTCATTTTCAAGTTGCACACCACTTCGGCATGCCACATTATGAATATGTAACTGTGTGGAGTGTTATGTTGTAAACTGGGGTGAGTGTATATGTAAGTGTAGTGCAGGGAATAAGTGGTGGTGGTGATGATGATGATGAGGACTGGTGAAGAGGAAACCCAGTGCCAGCACATAGCCTACTCCTGTCGAATAGCACCAATGGGGGTTGTCTGGCTTAATGTACCCATCAGACAGATGAATCACTATCAACAGTGACATATGCCTTCTCTTTATATGCACTTCGGAGAGATCTGGGATTTAATCCAGACATATTTGTGCACAATATAGTGATAAGAAGTTGTGCACCACCACCTCTCCTAGTCCCAAATCAGAAATTTTACACGAAAATCTCTGACTCCACCAGGAACTGATCCCAGGCCGGCTAGTCTGGAGGCAGATGCGGTACCACAGAGCTAACAAGGTGGACATCTAGAAAAATGTTTCTCAAGGATTTTTGCTCCTTTCCATGATATATATTAGTTTAAAGATGGACATCTAGGCCTATACTCATTTCAACCTGTGTTGCAGTTCTCTAAATAAAGCATTTTCAGAAAAAATTCACAGGAATACTAGTTTTATTTTCGTCTCTATATAATAACTCTGATACCTTTATTTTTACACTTTCTTAAGAAATTACACAGATTTTACATATAGATAAAACACACTGTATGTCAATATTATTACTTTGCCATATCATGAAATTTTTCATTATGTCTCTTCAGGTCACGTCTCAAATAAAAACTATCACCACAAAGAGGACAGTGAAATGGTTTCTCACCAGTGTGAAGCCGTAAGTGTCTCTTCATACTAATTTGTTGGGTAAATGCTTTTCCACACACAGAACAAACAAAACTTTTCTCACCAGAATGAATCATGAGATGGCGCATGAAATATCCCCTGTCCGTGAAGGACTTTTGACATGTTGCACATGTGTATGGCTTCTCTCCTGTATGAGTTCTAAAATGCTTATTAAGTGCACTTTGAGTAATAAATCTTTTATTACACATTGAACACTGATGAGGACGATCGTTAGCATGAATCCTAGAGTGTTTTGTTAAGGCCCCTTTCTGGGCGAAATGCATACCGCATGTGTGACAAAGAAAAGGTTTTTCTCCTGTATGTGTCCTCATGTGACTCTCCAAATTCTGCCTAGTTGTAAACTCCTTTTTACATATGGAACACGTGTGCGCATTTCCTGTGTGTAACTTTGTATGTTGATTTAGGTCAGATTTGCATCTGAAAGTTTTTCCACACAGACTACAATTGTAAGGCCTCTCCCCCGTATGCAATGTATTGTGTTTCGACAGACTCCCTTTCTGAATAAAACGCTGTCCACAAACAGAACACTGATATGGCTTCTCACCCGTATGCATTTTCATATGAAGATTTAATTTTTGCACAGACTTTCCACATACCGCACATTGGTGATATTTCACAGGCAAAGATATCCGAGATTTCCCCTTCGCTATTCTTGTGAATGTTTTTTGATATGTATTAGTACTCCCATAATAGAGTGCCTCTTGAATATATATGCCTGGTATGAGGTCAGTTTCAAAGTTTGAAGTATTTTCACTTTTCCCATTTTCTGAAGAATACCGAGGATTTTCTCTCACTGATTTACACACTTCGACTTCCTTGTTGCTAGCATTCAGACTGCTGCAACTTAACTGTGATGGCTTATGTAATTTCTGTTTGCGCAAGTGTGTTGATGGTTCAGTTGATAGTAAAGAAACTGAATTATCACCATCACTTAACTCCTCTGCTTGTGGAAATTCCTATAATGAAATTGGAAATGTAAGATTACACTTAATTTTCTGGAATTCTGAATGTTTACTAAGTAGAATTTTAATAACGTCAACATTTTCAAGGACACGTAATATTATCAAAATAACATTATTTAGTACCTATTCACAATATACCAAAAATGAAGTCTCAAAGACATTACACTTTCTTTGTTGTTAATCATCTTAAAATAAGGGCACAGTACACTTTTATTGTGTTCACACCTAAACCATCCATATGAACGCTTTTATTTAAACAATATCAAGAATATAGTAAATTGATTGTAGAAGTAATGGTAAAATTGTCAACCATCCATTGGTAGATGAAAGAAACTTCACTGTCTGATATTACCCGATGTCCCATACTACCCAACTCTCCCCTAATATTTCTTAATCTTTTCAATTTAGTTTGAAATAAGCATAGCTTGTCTGTGTTCTCTGAGCATTTAATTAAAATTACGCTGTAGAGATTATTTTTAATTTTCCAAGATTTTGTTTAACGTGCAATGAGCAAGCTTAATTTTCCGTTCTCTAACATAGTGTAAACACAAAAATTAAAGGAAATAAGTTTTGTAATTTTTCTCACGAATTTAAAAACAATATACATGCCAATTGCCTCCCACTTTCCTATTCAAAACAAGCCACATGAAAGGTTTGTTCAGAGCAACACAACCTAATATGTACTACCTATTGATTACAGTATTGCACGATCTCATAATTCATGTATTTTAAAATGCACGTTTTTCTGGAAAACTATTCAAAACATAGCAAAATGGTATATTACTTTTTGTTATTCTTTAGTAAAGGAATCATTCACCATAAGAAATGGCATTGCTTACGGTTCGCCCTGTATTTTCAATGGATGGTATAGTTATAGCATGTAAAGTATGCGAGCAGTTGGTGAATCATGAAAATAAATATTTCATATCTCAGGACATCGGTACATGAAAACACAGAACTGAGTTGTTGAAGAATATTGCTAGACAGAATACTCTACTTCCAGCAGCATTTGGAACTTCACACTGACAATCACAATTCTGGTTGGATTTATCTGAAACCTTTCATGATACTGGAATTCTTTTTGGAAGCTAGAAAATCCTTCATTAAAAGAGATTTTGCAAAAGTATACCATTGAATTTGTACGAAGTGAGTCAACTATACGAAAAACTTACTTGAGTTCTTGTTATAACATGGTAATGCAAAAGATTAGAGTAAAAGTATGAAGATGTGAATCTCAAGCAATGAGATGGCTGATGCTACAGGGCATTTAATAGCCAATGCTGTCATAGATTCATTAGATCAATCATCAACAGAGGAATCAGAAAAGTGTTCCTAGACTGAACACAATGCAAAGGAAAAATAAACAGTTCCATTATCGTACAATTATTAACTATGATATGGCCAAAAGTAGGTCATCACAGCAAAGTGTTACTTTTCATCATAGATGCCAAACCATACATGAAAAATGCTGCAAAACTTTTAAAGTGCTCTTTCGAAAAATGTTGCACGTGGCCCAAATAGCACATGGATTTCACGGAATGTCACAAGAGGTATAGTGTTTGTTAAACAAAAAGAAAAGTAATCAATTCCAAGTTCTTTGGCTTTTCTTGCCTAAGCTAGCCGTTTAAAATGCTTTTTTTGCGTGTCTATTTTTTTTAGTTTATTAGTGCCGAAACTTCCTTTCTTAAGACAGTTGATTATTCCTACACAAAATTGTTAATTTATTCATTTACACATACTTATCAATACTCTATACACTACAAACACAACAGAGTACTGCTTAACTGCTGACTGATGTGAAACTGTTGTTACGATTAGATATTAAAAGTTTATATTCGCTTGTAAAATTAAATTTTATATGTACAGTTAGTTTTACAGGACATGAAAAAGATTGCAACATATATGCAGAATCTAAGACCAGGGTGTACAAAAGCAAGAGAGAACATTAGCAGGACAAACAGAAGTTACAACCCATTTCTTGATTTTGTGGTTTCTCGTTTAATTCCAAACAAACACACACATAAATACAGAGGTATACAGTGCAATTCTCCAGCCTATGATGGGCCGCATATTGGTATGGTGTGCCTCGTCATTGCCCTGATCCTGAAGTTGAACACTGTTGCAATCTCTCGGAATTTCATCAGATTAAGACGTAGATATATGTAACACAACAACATTTGGCACTCCCCATCCTCAGAGTAGCTGCTGCAAGAGATTTCCATTATCTCTAACATATATTTCACATCTGCTCAAGATACTGCCATTCATATGCAGCAGTTTCTATGTACTAAGGGTCGTAACTTCTCTTTATATATTTCCTTTAAGTTCCTCTGGCATATCAGAGTTCGTTGTATACACTTTGTTGTTCAACATTCTCCAGATATAACAATCACAAGATGTGATATCTTGAGAATGAGAAGTTCATAAATTCATCTAATGATACTGAACTCAAATGTACGGTGCGATTCGGTCATGAATTCATTAGCAGTATGAGTTATAGCATTATCCTGCTGAAAATATGCCATGATTCGTTCCATACACAGTATGTTAATTCTTCAAAAAGCGGTTTCAAAATTTATATATTGTACTTCACACAGTAGGTCCAGACAGTTTCTTCATGAAGAATAGTCCAATAGTACTATGGGCACATCAATTTCTGCCTTTGCATTGCATATTGGTGTTTAATTCAAGATTATTAGCTTCTCTCCTGATCAATCAGTTATATGATACTAAGTGACCATTCAATGACACCAAACCTCAGCAGGAAAGGAAATGTCAGATCAATTTCTTCGATATTAACTTTTTCTAACATCCAATACAAAAATTAAGTCTATGATCGTAATTTTGGGCCTGTAATTCCTGAACTTTTGCAATTTTGTAGGCCTACAATTTAAACAATCAAATTTTATTCCCAATTTTGCACATGCTTCATTAATTACTGTGTCTTACACTACACACAGCTTTTTTTTTTCAGCAAGTTTTTCGGTAATAAGCACATGGTCCTTTCATCTCATTTGTCTGTAATTCAAAGAACCTGTTCTGTTAAATCTTTCAACTAGATTGAATATTGTATTTCTATATGAAATCAGGTATGTGAGAAAATTTACACCTAAATTCTTGCCTTGTTTTGCCACATGGCTTATTATGTATGTACTGTACATTTATATAGTATATTTTCTCAATAATTAATAGTTGTTTACCATTAACACACAAGAAATGAGAGAAAAAGCTACGCTTAACCAAAGGAGAATAAAAACTCAGGTATGTACTCGTGTTGTGTGCTTATCAAAACACAGCCGAACACGTGTTCTCACTCTCCAAGAATTCATGGCAATACACTAACAGTGACCAAGCCAACAACCAGGCAAGCAACCAATGTGCGGCCTATCATATAATATAATCCCAACTGATCTAGCTCTACAAGATTTAGGATAGAATGTGTAAACAAATCAACACATACCACATCATTTGTAGCAAACATGTCACTTTCCCCAACAGTAGAGTTATATTCATCTTTTGCTACGTTGCTTCCAACTTCAGTTCTGCATTTTCTCGATCCAAGGACGCTATAAAATAGTTGATACTTTTAGCAATATACTCGGATTCTTATATCCTCTACTGTACATAAATTCGATAGTTATGTGATATAAAATTTAAATAAAGTAATATTAGTGGAGACAGAAAAGTTGTTTTGAATTTAAAATTATTGTTAATGGTGCATGCTTTCCCCATGTTTTGAGTGTCTTAATAGTCAAAGGAATAATCATCTTAATCTGGTTTAATTAAAACTAAATGTTATACACTTAATTACAAATAAAATGGCAACTATTATGGAATTACTGATGTTACACCTTGAAGAATACCTACAATTCTCAGTACTGTTTGCATTCTCTCACGTTCAAAATGGATAGACTTCCTTAGTAAAAAAAGGTCAATTTTTAGGCTCAATATCGTCAGATATTCATGGACTTCCTCAGTCTCTCAAAGTATCACCATAATGCCTTCTGCATCGAAGTCATAAGTGGAATGGACCAAATTATCATTGCTGTTATGAGGCTAAAATGCTCATTTTGTGTTATCAATCTTTTTTGTTAGGTTAGAGATATAAATTAAAGTGATGCTAGCGAAATTATGAACATTTGTGTGGAAAAAAAACTGTAGTCTTAGAAAAAAGTTTTGTCGCACAGACACTTTATAAGTCCCAAAAAAGGAGGCAGTGCGCATAATCAGAGGACAAGCAACCTGGTTCACAAGAGAACGACTAGTGGAGGTAATAAACAAAAACTTTTTCTAAGACTGTACATAATGAAGAAGAAATCTCACCGAAAGGAGATACATAATTATACTTCACATTCAAACATAACTGATTAAGGTGCTTTCATTATAGTAGCATATTGGTTTCAAAGTACAATGAAAGAGAATACGTGGTTGAAGTTAGCAAAGTAAATTTTTAGTCATATGGATTTGTAGCTTTGACATGTAAGCTGTTAAAAAATTTTAATTACACCACTTCAATGGAATCTTTCCATGAAAATCAATGTAAATATGTTCGTTTAAATATATCATTCACTTAAGCTCAATTTATGCAGTTTTAAAAATAATTGTGTGAATTGAATAACAACATGTAATTGGATATAATTAAAAACGTAATATAATGTGATGTACAGGTTTTGGCTGAGTACAACAACAAATAAAGGTTTCACAGTTCTTACCTACAAAGAGAAAGATACTAAAAAAAAAATAAATAAATAAAAAAAAACTAGTATAACAAAATACATGACCCAATCTGAAACCTAAGTTTCTGTAAAACACATTAGTTATCTTGCACCTCGAACAATTTCTACCTGTACAAGATCGTTCCAAACATTTCTGAAAGCAGCAAAGAATTGGCTATCTTCATTGGCAGCAGGTTTCTTCGACAGTCATTCAAAAGTTCATACCACGCTAAGCTAATGCTTCAATTTTCATGGTGATTACAAAGAGAAATAGTAACAGCTGCAAGTTGGTGTTGGATAATATAAATCATATGCTTTACTTTTGTTTCTGTTTTAGGACTGACTGTCGACCTGGTTGGCGAGTTGGTATAGCGCTGGCCTTCTAGGCCCAAGGTTGCAGGTTCGATCCCAGGCCAGGTCGATGGCATTTAAGTGTGCTTAAATGCGACAGGCTCATGTCAGTAGATTTAGTGGCATGTAAAAGAACTCCTGCGGGACAAAATTCCGGCACATCTGGCGACGCTGATATAACCTCTGCAGTTGCGAGCGTCGTTAAATAAAACATAACATAACATAGGACTGACTGGCCTTTACTTTCCGAATGGTCCTCGGAAATTGGTAAATATTTAATTTCTGTTAATAATATAATATGCTACTGATGAACGAGGTTTGAAAGGTAACAAATAATGATTACCAACTGCTAGCACAATCCCTCCAAAGTTACCATTATAAAATAGAAAGTATGAAATACTTCCTAACTCACTTCAATGTGATCATCTAATTGGGAGCATTTATTAATATATTGTCTGAGAGTATCATCTGAATTCTCAATTTGAAGTATGAAGTTGTAACAGGTATTGACCAGTTCAACACATTGATGGCAGACTTGGGCAGGAAGGTTGTCTCCAATTCTAATCTGTAAAAAATTACACCAGTAACAATACCTATATATAAGTACCACAACACTTTTCAATGTCAAAATAAGGTTTTTTTGTTGTTAAATTCCCACTAATAAAAAAACACTGATAATTTTTCACAAAAATAATGTTAATTTTTAAATGCATCTACATATGCTTCTGTACATATGCTTCTATGAAATTGTTTTCAGTTCTAGATATCCTTTTGTTGAAACTACATCTATTATGTAGAAGAATTACAAAAATCACTTATATTAAAAGGTTCCAGGTCATTTAGGCTAAGGTTTAATCGTTTAGTAACGTTAAATGAAAAAAAAAAAAAAAAAAAAGAAAAAAAAAAAACACTTACTACAAATTACGCCCAACTTCAAAATTGGTCTAAGATCAAAATTTCTAAAGAGAGAGAAATCTAACTCAACAAAATGTCTAAAAAGTTTTAATGCCTAATTCCACGTCTAAATTGGACAGAGTTACGCAATAATAGACCAACCAACAATTTGAAAAAATGAGATATTTGCACAAATCTGTTGATGGCAGGCTAATTTAACTCCGAAAAAATCAAGAATGCGATATCTGAATTTTTTCTGATATTTATAAGCAAAATTTCGTTTACTGCATAAAATTTATTTATTTTGCTTTGAAATATTAATTCAACTGGTGGTATCTTATTAAATATCAGTTAGCCCTTTTTGGTATTATTTGTGCTATTCTTTGTAATGGTATGCATGTTATAATATTTCTTGTATAAAATGTTTTATAAAAAACAGATTTATTTCAATGGCCAAATCTCGAAACAGGTTTTTGACGCTTGGTCTATTATTGCGGAACTCCATCCAATTTTAACTCCATGATTATGAACAACAAACTGCCTACTGAAATGCATGCCACATATCCTTGATAATGAAGTCAATTAAGCAAAATTTGCAAGATGACCACGTACACTCTTACATCAAATAAAGGTAAAAAAAAAATAATACACGACAATAATGAATACCATTTTGGACTGAAAAACAAAGATGGGCAAAAAATGTACTGGAGATGTTCTCAGCAGGATATCTGCAATGCTACTTGCATCACTGGAAGCAATCTTGAGAGAAACATACAAGTTTTCAAAGTTGGGGCACAACACTAAACAAGTTTTCAAAGTTGGGGCACAACACTAAACAAGTTTTCAAAGTTGGGGCACAACACTAATCATAGTCGTCAAGACCAAATTCAAGTGAGAGAAACATTGGTAAATATAAAAAGGACACTTCAAAATCCAAATCAGCTACCATCATCTATCGTACAAGAAGTCAGTGAAATAAAGAATCAATAGTTTTGACGACATAGAGACAGTAAAGATTAGAAATATTACCACCATAAGAAGTGACTGTTAATGGGCAGGAATTCCTACGATTAATATTAGAGGAGAAAAATTCGCTCCAGTGCCGAGGATCGAACCCAGGTCCTTGGTTCTACGTACCAAATGCTCTCACCATTGAGCTACATCGAAGTCCAATCCACAGCACCGGATCGAACTCCCCTCCTCCAGTGTTTTTCCCTTTGTGGCCTGACTCCAAGTTGGGCATGTATGTTGACATTTTTATTAAGTCAACTGCCATTATACAAGGAGCGCACTCAGTTGAGTGACTTGATGGCTGGGATTCCACAGTAATGTGCGCAGTATCTGTACAGAAATATGCACTGTTGCTAGAAGAATTTATGAAAGATTATTATTTGTTTGGTCCTACAGAATATATCTGTTATGGTAACAGTGCATATGTCTGTACAGATTACACATTAACTCAGAAGAAGAAAGATAAAATCACAAACATAACTGCTGCTGTAGAACAGCCACTGGGAACACATTGTTGAAACAAGATAACAATGCTACCTTTGTCATGTTCCACAAACATTTATCATGTGGTTGCATCACGTCCTATTCTATCAAAGGATACGTAGTATATACAGATCGAGCCAAATCTTAGTTATCAGGATTCTTACCGAGCCATGAGGTTGTTTTTGATGGGTGATATTGGGTTTCCCTTACCAGTTGTTGCACTAATCCAGCGGCATAATTCTGCTGGCACTTAACATTGTCAGTCTCTGAACTGTACTGAGAAATGCGTATTATTTACAATTGTTAGATACTCAATTAACTCACTGAAACGAATCTACGATCGAGTTTATCAAAGTTTCAGCAGTATTTTACAGAGGCTGCACAACCATCAAAACAGCTTTGTTAAATTATTTATTAAGTGGCGAGAAACATGTTTCATTTTCAGTAAGATAAGAGAAATACATATTTTAACCATGGTTAGATACACAGCAGCAGCAGCAGCAGTAGTAGTAGTAGTAGTAGTAGTAGTAGTAGTAGTAGTAGTAGTAGTAGTAGTAGTAGTAGTAGTAGTAGATCATTCCACTCCTTGGTGGAGCATAGGGCATTAATGAGAGCTCTCCATTTGACTCGATTGGCTGCCATAGCTTTAATCTCATTGCATGTTTTTCCCCATACTGTCCACTTCTTTGTTTACAGTTCTCCTCCAAGACCCTCTTGGGCGTCCCACCTTCTGAATACCCTGAGAGTACCACTCCAAAGCCACTCATTTGCATCAGTCGGCTTTCTTAAAGAATGACCAATCCACTTTCATTTACGCCTTCTAATTTGGATTTCAATGGGTTCTTCATTGGATAGTTTCCATAAATTTTCAATGCATATTATTACTGGCCAGAAGATATTTAAAATTCTTGTCAGATATCTGTTTATAAAGGTTCGTAATTTAGATACACAGTACAGGAACGCATTTTCCGCGATGAAACATATCTACAGGAGCTGACAGAAGGGACGTCTTGTAAGAATACCACACAGTAGAAATAAGTTGCGAATTTCAACTGCAAGGTCCTGAGATCGAAGATGAAATGACGCCTAATAAAACAGAAATGCAGCAGTAATTGGGTACCCCTCATCAGCAGTGGTGAGGAGAGGCAGGGTGTGCTGTGAACTTCAGGGCAGCCGTACAGGGGTGCACAAACCCAGAGATAAAACTCCATGTTTTACCCCTAGTATTTAATAGGGATTCCTATCTCTATATCGAGAACTTGCAGCTAATTCTTGATGTAGGTCTTTAGGCTTTCTATAAGGTATAGATTCTGTCAGCGAAATGTCAAGCTAAGTTTCGATATGAGCTCACTAACAGTTCCCTTGTTAGCTAGAGAATTGGGTATTTATTTGTGTCGTTCTTGCACCTAACACTGTCCAAGGATTTCCCTGACAATGGTAAAAATTCTTGCTTTTATCTTCCTCTCGCCTCTCCCACTGTTCAATCCCCTTCTCCGCTTCTCTTCGTAAAATTTTCTGTATAATGAGGAAAGTGTGACTGCCCCGAAACTTATTGTAACATTTTTTCCTATCTGAAATTACGAACTATACTAACAGCAAATGACCACACAGAAGACTGAAAAAAAATCCCGGTGATTATAAAAATTTTGTAGTTCAGTATGGACAATCCAAGGCTAGAGGCATCGACTGTACATAGCTTGGAATTGTTTAACGATAGGCCTACCATGGTAGGCAACTAAGTTAGGTTAGATTCCATGTAGGCGCTGTAGTTAAACGGGAAGGGCGAAGCAGTCAAGATTTATTCTGTGAATATTTCGGCCATTACATAGTTATTATATAATATTATCATTCAGTTAGTTTACAAATTGATACTTTAATAATAAAACGATGTATGAATGTATGAGCTTATCTAACCTCTATTCTTGATGAAATACAATTGATTTTCTCTTCAAGTTTTTCTGCATTATTGTAGAGAGGTATAAAGATCCTTTCAGAGCCTAAGCACAAACGACACAATTCACTGAACTTCATTTTTAAATATATTATCTTGCACAAAACTTAAAGAAAAATCTGCAGCTGTGTCATCGGTAATGTAATGACACTTTTAAATGCAATGTGCAATAGACGTTTAATTGATCTTCTGCGAAGTTCATGACAGTTGACAAAGAAGATACATATTTAACTCTTTCGTAAATGCAAAATAAAGCGGAATTTCACAGTGACTTTGAAGTTTGACTATTATAATTATACAGAAACATAAAGTCGCATCCAGTACGCATCTTCATAGAAAAATCGACTCAATAAAAAAAAAAGGATGTTTGAAAGTGAAACAGTAAAAAAGTAGTTTTTATTTATAATGCATCTCCGTAATATGACGTATGATTTACTTCAAAATTCGTTTAAAATGAAAAGGGGAGAATAGGTACATTATAATATACACGAAACACAACATTCACAATGAAAAATGTAAAATCACTGAATTAGAACTACAAACATTATGACATACGTAACAATAAGATGTTCATAATATGCCGGCGTGTTGCAAATATGCTGAACTGTATTTGTCCTCATGTTTTTCATCCGACATTATGCATGCCTATCCACCTGTTGTCAACCTGCGTAATACAACTAGACTCCAAACAGGAGAAACTGTCTTATACTTGATATTTAATCTATATACAGTTAAACAGTTAATTACATTTGTTATTAAAATTTTGCATCAATATTACTGTATACTGAGACTTATAATTTACCATATTATATAAAATACTGAAAATGTGTTACTTTTTTTTTGTTTTGCGGAAAAGAAAGTCCTGATTTTTCATTACTTCCACTGCTAACCCTATAGTTCACCCTAATTTCACCTATGAATGGATTAATTAATTGAACTGGGTTGACAGGTTGAGCCATTTCGGTCCCGTGCACATAGGCCACTTAAGTGGGCCCATCGTGCCCCAAATATCTTGAAAGTTTACCCAAGTCCCAAAGTCCACGATTGCTCTCAAGTCTGTTTTTTTTATATCCTCTGATCTCAGCCTATCCTAGTCCAAGAGAGCATATCTGATTGTAGACATTCACATCATGTGTGGAGATAAGATTTAACTTCTTTTCCACACTTACTGCATGTGTGGGCCATAGTCAGTCCCATCACATTCAGGTGTTTGCTTGGAATGTTGTATCCTGTTCATAGGCTAAGTTATGCATGCACCCTACTACCAGGTCGAGGTCTTCATTTCTACAAAAAGTAACGAGGCCCTCAAACTTCCTACGAGGAGGAAGGTGTCCTTAAAATCACAAGGAATATATACAGAGTATACAACAAGCTGTCTATCAGTATTCCCCTCTTCAAATATCACCAGGAGAAACAAAATATCCTGAGAATAGAACTGTGGTGTTGCCAAGGCGATCATATCCTTAATAAGAATATATGTTCTAGGCCTCTCTATTGCACCACTACTAAAATGGAGAAGGCTAGTGTATTTAGACCCATAATATGGCAAACACGAATCCATGGTTCCTGTATTAGGGTGATATGTTTCCCTTCAAACAGCAACCTCAGGTAAGAACAATGGAGACTGTGTTACAGATTAGCCTTCACACAATAAATAGCAAAGATTTTACTTACCATCCATAAGCCTCCTCCTCTTGCTCCTTAGTTCCTCTTTCGCTTTGTGGTTCGAAAACCCAGTGAAGTAAATGTTGGCTAGCCTGCTCCACAGAAGAGTTGCTTCATATGTTAGAGTTTCTCCATTGAAGCTGTCTCCAGCTGTCACACTCTTGGGTTTATCCTTGCGCTCTAGCACCCTCCACTGACGAGTCAATGTTTAGGTTTTGTTTAACCATTTTTTGAGGATGGTTTCTGTCTCCACCGAAGGTCCAGAAATCCAGGTCATTTGCGTGTAGGTAGAAAGGGCTGCCATCTCCACTCAGCCTGGAGCCCTTCCATGCCTTCATTCCAGCCAGCAAGGATCTGGAAACCTTATCCTGATAGACTCTTTGACCAAGTTGCAATCAACAAATCAGGGAGTAAGCCCAGAATCAACCAGAAGCACATCCACCAGCCTGCCAATTGCCTCCTGTATATTTGCTAAACACCCATGTAAAGTTGAGCTTCAGGACAGCCCTCACTAATGATAGCCATCTTGAGCTGGCCCGAGCCAGCTTAGCACAGTCGGCCATTCGTCATTGAGCTTGTTTACCTTTCGGAATTACGGAAGACCTTGGAGCTTTGCTGTCAATAAAGAGGGTAGAGTCCCAAAGAGGAGCTTGGCGCAGCTAACTTAACTACAGTACAGTGTGAGGGCAAAGTTCCCTGGGGACCCTCCATAATGTTGACAGTAGCCAATTCAGATGACTACTCAAAATGTTATCTTCATATACGACCAATGACTTCACGAATGTCAGGAAGCTAAATATTGGTAAAGTGAAATTAAAAGATTTGTCAATGTTCAACATATACTTGTTTGATTTATGGTTGGTGAAGCCAGCTGCAATTCAATAAAAAGTAAAGGATTGGAAAATGAGAAGGAGAATGAAAAGATATTTTTACGATAAAGTTTGGTTTTCTAGCTTTATGAATACGAAGTTTCATACTTTTAGTCTTTGAACACAAAACACAGAAAGGCATATTCTGGAATTCTGACTACTCAATTCACTGACTTCAACACCTGTAGCCTGTTTCATAAAACATTACCATGATAAATATCGTTGTAGGCCCAGTAAATACTGCTCTATCTGTTTCATAAAACTATCATGGTAGTGAAAGATCTACTCTAGTAAACTGATTTTTCCTGCAGAAATTTACCACAGTAAACTGATTATTGTTTCATAATAATATTATCCTCAGATTTCTGCAGTAATTAAACATATTTCTATCCACCTCCCTAGCTGGGTGAAAAATATTGAAGTGTGTAAATAATTTATTTCATACTGCATTATGTTTTCGAGTGAATACAATGTTGAAGATCAAGAATGCTGCCTGTGCAATACAGAAGACCAAGAATTTTCAAACCAAAGTTGATTACATGGAAAATACTTATGAATATAATGAATGATTCCGATTACATTTTCAACAGTTTCATATCGTATTGTAAAGTATTGAGTCCTTCTTACCTCATAACACTAAATGGAACCAATCATTATCACATTTACCACAAAAGAAGCAACTCTGTCGTGTTATTTGAACGATTGCTGCCGAATTAAACATCCATTTTCGCCAGCTTGTTAAATGCCTAATAATTTATATAATATAGTTAATCAGTTCTATGAAATAGTTGGCATGCCACTAGTATGTAGCTTACTTGATGGAACATTAATAAAAATTGTAGCAGTTTGTACACTAAAATGAAACAAGGACTGTGAGCCATTATTCTTATTGTTATGCAAGAAAATGAAACAAAACACTATGATGTAAATGACAATGATTGCAAATGTTACACAATAGCCATTCTACACTCTCTGAAGAAAATAAGTGACTACCGCAGTTTACCACAGTAGACTTTTTACTGCAGTAAGAAAGGTTTTATGAAACAAGAAATTTTACCCTGGTAGAAATTTTATATTTACCAGCATAAGCTACTGCGGTAATTACTGACCTTTTAGTAATAGTAGTAGTAGTAGTAGTAGTAGTAGTAGTAGTAGTAGTAGTAGTAGTAGTAGTAGTAGTAGTAGGGTTTAAAAAGGGCGCGTCAGCTACTATGGCTATTTGCGCCCTTATCTAAAATTCTTCATAAAACAAAGACACAAATAATATAATAATCAGAATGCTAAAAGAACTAAAAAAAAAAGAGTTGTCACGGTAAAACGAGGTACACACTGACCTTTTATGAAACAGGCTACTGGTAGTACTGAAATATAATACACAAAGATTCTCAATGCCACTTTTCTTTTCCTAGCACCGAAAGTTAAAACTATTATGGTGAAGTTCAGTAATTAACCTACACACACTTTACACTGAATAAACAAACACTCATGCTATTTGTCTGTTTTGTGCACTTGTTGATGTCTCTTCAGATTTCCTTTTCTTGAAAATGCCATTGGACATATACTACAACGAAATGGTTTCTCTCCAGTGTGCAAAATGCTATGAGTTTTAAGATGAGCTTCTTGTGTGAAAGCTTTATTGCAGATGTGACACACATATCGTTTTTCTCCTGAATGTACAACGAGATGCCTTGTAAGAGAACTCATGTACCTGAATGACTGACCACAATATGCACACATATACGGTTTTTCCTTCATGTGAGTTTTGTTTCGTATATCAAGAAAGTGATGAGATTTGTAAGTTTTTGCACAACCACAACTATGAACCTGACTATCTGACTGATGTAAAACTGATGGGAGATTCAATGGTGACCTGTCAGCATACGTCTTCTCATGGTCGTGTGAAGAATGTTCTTGTTCTGTTTTGTGGAACACAACACCATGTCCTTCAGCAAGCTTATTATCAGGAGATGTATTTCCTATTCCTAGAGGTGCTAACAAGTGTACGCCTACACCACATTCAATACCTTCTTCATAGCTGCTTCCTGCCACATTTGCATCTGATGTCGCTCCTTCATCTTTTCTGATTACATATGGCTAAACAACAACAAACAAGAACTGAGTATATATTATTTTATATATTATTTTAATGTACCGAAGTACATATATTTCCATGCAGATATTCTGTGTCATCATACGATGAAAGAGTATGGAATGGAGAAAAATTCTCTCCGGCGCCGGGATTTGAACCCGGGTTTTCAGCTTTACGTGCTGATGCTTTATCCACTAAGCCACACCGGATACAACCCCGGCGCTGAATAGAATCGTCTCAGATTAAGCTCCAACTCTTGGGTTCCCTCTAGTGGCCGCCCTCTGCACTACGTCATAGATGTCTATGAACGTAGGACTGAAGTCCACACATGTGCTGAGGTGCACTCGTTATGAGTGACTAGTTGGCCGGGATCCGACGGAATAAGCGCCGTCTTAAATCACGAAGTGATTTACGCATATCATATACATTATTTTAATGTACCGAAGTACATATGATATTTCCATGCAGATATTCTGCATCTATGATGTAGTGCAGAGGGCGGCCACTAGAGGGAACCCAAGAGTTGAAGCTTAATCTGAGGTGATTCTATCCAGCGCCGGGGTTGTATCCGGTGTGGCTTAGTGGATAAAGCATCAGCACGTAGAGCTGAAAACCCGGGTTCAAATCCTGGCGCTGGAGAGAATTTTTCTCAGTTCCATTACTCTTTCATCGTAAGAACTGAGTATTTTCGTAATTGCAAAGGTAAAATATGAATTCACAAAGAGAAACACTTACCCTCATTCACACATCATTTGCATTATCACCTCTAATAATTATTTAGAATATTAAAAAAAAACTTGCAAAATTCGTTTCATGTTAATGCGACATTCCATAATTAATGTTTTTTGTAACAAAATTAGAAATTATTTTTAAATACTGGAATTTAGAAATGACATAATAAAGACAATGGAATTTTTAAATGAGTTTCAAATTATTAAACATAAAAGGGTGTATTACTAGCTGTATGACTAGAACATAGCTGATCAGGCGGGCAGGAATTGGGCATGTCCTGAGCTAAGTGGGCAAGTACTGCGCAGTTGTTGCTCTTATTATGAGGCAAGAGGAGTTCAGTGGCGGTCACTCAGTTGCTAATCTCCTAGTGCAGTGGTTCTTAACCCAGGGTTCATGGACCCTTTGGGATTCATGGATGGGCTTCAGGGGTCCGTGGAAGTCATATAAAAATTAACATGTATATTCAATGTATTATTTTAACGTAAAAAGCAAAAGCGTATCTAAAAATATTTGCCAATTTTTTACATTTTTCTAGGGAGAGGGTCTATAGCTTTCACCAGATTTTAAAAGGAGCTCTTGGCTCACAAAAGATTAAGAACCACTGTCTTAGTGGGACTGACAAGAATATTTTATCACTTTATTTTAATATGTCTATTCAAGTTAGAGAGTTGCATTTATAATATATTTACATCATCAACACAACGAAATGTTTTGCGTATGCATTTTCTTTTATAATTTTTGACAATAATATTTAATTATTTCATTTCCATTTGTCTTTACAAATCAGACAGTTGTTTTAAAACATATTTACATTATGTACACAACGAAATGTTATCATTATGATTTTCTTTTATGTATTTTTATTCTGCGTTCTGCAATAAACAGGAAAATGTCTGGAACAATACTGTACTTTCCTAAAACAACTTACCTCACTGATGACGGATTGCTTTAAATTTTCTATTACTTGCATATGCTCATCTCCAGCAGTATCATCATATGTTTGAGCATGCCTACTGTTGTAATGTGGCTGAACATTATATATATATTCCTTTAACAGAGTGTCCACATACTAAGCATTTGGCACGTTCACCAGTTTGAACAAAAAGAGTCACTTTAAATGTCGTGCCAGTACTTGTTCTGTTCTCTTTGTAAATAGCTCTCTTATTGTAGCATAAAATACTCTAATCTTCTATAATTTCATTCCTATAAAATTATTCGTTTAATTTGTACTTCTGTAACTAATTCTTTCTTTGTTCTTAACTTCTATAATAAATTGTCCAGTCTTTATTAATCAAGTAATGTTTTACTACTTCGATTTTATTGTAATCATAAATTTGATATTAATTGCAATTTTAATTTTAATTGCAATCTTGATATTGTAGCTGTAATACCCTGGTAAAGGGCAAGAAAAGGCCTGATGTTCTTATCTCTATTAGGTTAAATAAATAAACACTAAATACTGTATCAGTAGAACTATGCAAGTTACAAATCGCCAGCGACATTAATGTTTGGTTACGAAAGGTCTTCTGAGAGACACCACTGTCTGTTTACATTTACAAGAGGTTTCCTGCACTTGCCCATCTCCTGCACTGGGCACCCAGTGAGAAATATGCCCACTGTGAGCACATCTGGACTAGAGCATCAGCTTTGCATGCCAAGTGTAAATGGAATTTATGATGGACATAAAAGTTGTGAGTAGTTTTATCAAGGCACCTGCCCTTTCATACCGTTAAACATGAAAAAGAAGCACTAAATTCAGTGAGCTTAAGGCATACTGTATATCTGCCATATCTCAAACCTGGCACTTCAAGATTAGAATTTGAAAGTACCTGTCTTCACCAACAAGTATTTAAGTATATTCGATTTTGGATATATTGCTATTAATATTATTCTTGCTCTTATCATAATAATAATAATAATAATAATAATAATAATAATAATATTATTATTATTATTATTAATATTATTACTATTATTAATATGATCAATGGTAAAATGAAACAGAGACCTCTTATGAAATTATTAAAGAAGAGGTTCATTTTTCACTTCAAGCCCTTTCATGAAATAAATTATGACAAAAGTATGATTAAGTACTATGGTCGTCATGCGTGTAAAGAGTTTTTGAGAGGTATACAAATCCCTTTTATGTATAAAGTTTGGTGTATGAACCCAGAGAGCGACTATCTGATAAACTCTGAAGTTTATTAGAGACATATCCCTAATTTCAGCAATAAATATTAACAGAAATCTGAGTCCTATGCGGCAAATGACAGATGGTCTGCCTCAAGAGTTGAATCATTTGCCTTTCCATTTATATTTCGATAATTTTTCACGGACATGAATCTGTCGAAGTATCTCTAAGAGTTGGGGTATGGAGGAACAGATACAATAAGATAAAATCGTGTCCCATAAGATTGTCTGCTTATCCAACCTAACATCCGTGGCGTAGCATGAAATTTTGAGCAGGGGAAGCTAAGTCAAGTTGTCTTTCATGTACATATGAGAAAACGTATTACAAAAATATAGTTTTAAAATAAATAATAGTCAATGTCAAGTCAGCAGTCGAAGATTGGTTGGAACCTCGTAAGTAACACCAATAAGGCATGACCTGAAATGGTACATAGTAAAATATGATTTCACTGTTTACACATGCAGTATCTCTAACAAATAGACACGCCATACTCCCTCTCCCTGCCATACTTAGAGAAATCACAATATTAACGGTCAATAGATACAGTATTACTATCATTACGTAAGTATGCTTCTGTGTTTTGGTTATGTCCTTCATTGACAGCAAGGGAGTCGGTCATTTGTATTCTAACTCACACTTTTGTTCGTAAGTCAGTCTTGATAATAGAATTGTCCTAAAAAGTTCAAGTAAATTGGTGTCAGGAACTGTTATTTCACTCATTATTTATTATATCAGCCACAATGCACACTAACACTTCAACTGAACACAACTCACGAAAGGGATAACTCTGAAACTAAATTATTTTGAATGTAAAAGCTAGCTTTTGCGAGCCTTGCGACCAGGGTAGTTTAGTTAGAAAGGGATGGAAAAATCTGTGGGGTGGGTTACACAGAAGAATGAATGAAAGAAACCGGTCTGCTTGGAAGCTAGTGTGTGCAGGCTTCTTGTTTACTGCTGCATCACGAATCATCTTGAGCTGCCGCATCACAATATTTAACGCATAAATATAAACTCTATTAAAATTAATAAATAATTTTGTTCATAAACTGCAGGTTATTATGAAATTATCATTAACTGGGGAAGCTGAGCTTTTTAGCTTACATTGACGCTACGCCACTGCCTAACATAATGGAAAAGAAGAGCCAAGAAACATATGAATACTTATATAGCAGTAAGCAAGAAAAACATTTTTAGTGTATGGATAATTCTGTTGTAACAAGAGCTTCAACAGATAACAGAATACATCCACTGACATTAGCTGAACACTATTCCCAGCAGTTATTTGCAGAATATAACACCTATATTAATTTGTGAAGAATTGGATCAAATGGATGTCAATAGTTTTGCATACAGAATTGGAAAACAAGGAAGGAAGCAGTGGTGGACGATATTTACGTAGCTATTAGATGTATCAACAATTCCTGGATTCTGAAAAGGAATCCAGGATCCGACATTTCACAGCTAAATTTCAAATGTGAGGTTGTTCAAACTTACTTGACAGTCTTCCAAACACTGTCAAAAAGCCTGAACGACCTTCAACATTAAAATCTCTGGTCGTATTTTATTGGACTAATAACATGATAAGAGAGATCATCTCGTTGAGCCAATACCAAATTATAAGAGAAGGAGGTGTGCTGGGGAAGAATGTCAAAGTCTTGGTCGCACTCAATGCAGACAGTGTTACATTGGACTCTTTGTACAGTGCTTTGTTCCATATCATATTCATAAAATTTCAATTGTTTCTATTTTCTCTATTGCTTTATTCAATAGTATATATAGTATATTAGGTAACAGTTCTGAGTTAAAAATTTTTTCAATTTTTGTGTGAAGTCACTTTATGTAACATGCATTGTAGATTATGATAAATATAATTCTAGCATTCAAATTCAAATATACAGTACATATTAACTAATTTGAGTAGTATGTAAGGATAAGACATATACTCGTAAGAGACATTGTAAGAAAAATAATAATAATAATAATAATAATAATAATAATAATAATAATAATAATAATAAATATAAGTATAGACACTCTAATTTGGTAACTGACTGTTTTGTAAATTTTGACCACACAGACTAGCATGACAATATTGTCACATGCTATAAAAGTAAATGAAAGCATACTAAAATTCAATTTTGGTGTATATATTATGCATTTCAATTGTTTGTTAAGAGACAAAAAAGAAAAATCATATTTCAGAATGAATAATACTTTAGTCCCTAATGTGTACATGTCTTCTAACACCTGGCATGTCCACCACTGTGGAGTAACAGAATGCCTGACCGTGAAACGAGAGGGCTCGGGTTCAAATCCTGGTTGAGACAAGTTACCTGGTTTAGGTTTTTTCCGGAGTTTTCCCTTAATCCACTAAGAGCAAATGCTGGGTAACTTTCAGCGCTGGACCCTGGACTCATTTTTCCGGCATTATCACCTTCATATCATTCAGACACTAGATAACCACAGCAGCTGATAAAGCATCGTAAAATAATCCAATAAAGAAACATCCGACACAAAAAATACGCGGAAAAATAATCATTCCTTGAAATATATCCTGCACAGCTTTAGTGTAATCTTAATAAATATATTCAACAGATATATTTTTACTTGCAATTATGACTTATTTCCAAATTATATTTTGACTGTTATTTCCAAATTATATTTTAAAATAAGAACGAATACACTATCATTTTGAAGGCAGGACTGGTGTTATTATCAGGGCGAAGTACTGTGTTCAAAATAAGCAAAATATTATTTATTTATTTTATTTATTTAATTAATCTGGTGGAGTTAAGGCCATCAGGTCTTATCTACCACACCACTAGAATACAAATAGGCATATACAAAAAACAAATGCAGAGAAGAAGTAAATAATAGAAATAAAATTACAAATACAAATACAAAAACTACAAACGCTAAAATATGGAATCACAATGGGCACAAATTACGAATGCAATACAATGACTGCCTAATATATTAGTGATTAAAGAAAATGACTAAATATCTAAAAATAAGTAAATGATTGTACAAATATCAAGAGAAATAAAACAGGAACAATTTCGAAATATTAGCAATAAGTTTGAATACTCAGTTTACTGCATTGCACTCTACGCAGTAAGATGTTTAATAAGTTTGTTTTTGAATACTGTTAAATTCCGACAGTCTCTGATGACACTGGGCAGGGTATTCCACAAGCGTGATAGCAAGACAATGAATGATGATGAATACGTGATGTCTTTTGTGTTGGCATGGCTAGTATGTGGCTATTATGCGTGTGTAGGTAGAACTTGTGATACGATGACAGGCAACTGAAGCAGGAGGCAAGGTAGGTAGGTACGTGTAGAAGTCTGAAGGACTTGGAAAAGGAGAACAAGGGAATGAAAATTTCTACATTCATTAAGCCATAGCCAGTTTAGCGTTTGGAAGAATGGAGTAATGTAATCAGTGCAATGGACAATGCAGATGAAGCAAACCCAAGAATTATGAACACGTAATCTTTACGACTGGTTGACACTGAGGTCAGTCAGTAGTAAATCACAATAATCAAAGTGAGGCATTACTAGTGTTTCCACTAATTTTCTTTTAGTGATAGCAAGAGAGATTTTGGAATGCTGTTTAAGGAATGTATGGGAAGCACTTGTTTGATAATATGAGTTACTTAAGTGTTCCAGTTTAAATGCGTATCGATGTAAGCTCTGAGATTTTTAACACAGGAAGCAAAAGGGATTATTGTTTGATTTAATTTGACTGGAAAAGCAGGGATAATATTGCATAATAGACGTTGATGTCCCACTTGAATTGCTTGTGATCTTCCTGCACTGAGATTCAATCCAAATTTTCTGTTCCATGCAGATACAGATTCAAGGTCCTCGTTAAGGTTGTGTATTGTGTCATTGAGTGAGTCAGTGGTTGTATGGATATAGATTTGTAAATCGCCTGCGTAAAGGTGATGTTTACAGTGTTGTAGGTTTGAGAGGATGTCATTTACGTAAAAAGTGAATAATAGTAGTGCTAGTACAGATACATGAGTGACTTCAGAGTCAATGATACGCCAAGAGGAAGTTCGACTTCCAATGGAAACAGTGGCTGACATTAGCTGAGATAAGAATAGAACCAAGAAATTGTGCTGTCTGATAACTGGAGTGATCGTAATTTTCTCGTCAGTAAGTCGATATTTACAGTGTCAAACGCTTTTCTGAGGTCTAATAGTGTCAGTATTACAATTTAAATACATCCATAGCTTTTCGGATGTCTTCCATTACTTCCAACAGTACAGTCACTGTACTGTGCCAAGTCCGAAAACCTGACTGATATGTGTCCAGGAGTTCATACCTGTTTAGGTAGTAAGTGAGTTATCTGTGTACTATTCTCTCTGATGCCTTCGACAGGGCAGGTAGAAGGCGATAGTCGTTGGGAGTTTTCGGCATTTATCTTTGGGTATAGGGCGCACAAAGACATTTCTCTAAGCTTTAGGAAAAATGGATATTGTGAGCGAGGCATTGAAAATGTGTGTCAGTTGGTAAGATTACGTCAATAAGTTTGTTTATCATCGCGATACTAATGTCGTCTGAACATGTCACTTTGGATTTGATGTGTTTACGAGCTTTCTTGACGTCAATGGGTGTAACGTATAAAAAGTAAAATTAGTCTCTGTGTGGGACAGCTATCTGAGGTTCTGCCATTGTCTGTCGCTGTGAGGTATGGTCAGTACTGTTAGTTGGCAGCGTAGTGAAGTGTTCATTGAGACATTCTAATGGGATGCTGATTTATTGTGTGTGTGTGTGTTTTTTTTTTATTTTCGAATCCGATTGAATTAATATTTTTCCACAAGTCCCTAGAATTCTCATTTAAATCAATTAGTCCGTGTATATATTTCAGTTTCGTATTTATTGATTCGTCATATTTCTTGGTCGTTTGTAGTTTCGTAGGTTGTCATCTGTTTTATCCCATCTACATATTTTTGGTAAGCGACATCCCTGTCGGCAATCAGATCTTTAAACTTAGTTGTCATCCATGGTGCTGGACACTACTTAACACGTTTAGTTTTCCACGGAACGTATTTGTCGTACAGTGACATAAGTCCATTAAGAATTTCCACTTCGTCATCCACTGAGCATGCAGTCCAGACCATGCGTCAAGGCAGATGTACAGCACTCTTATAGAAACTAGTTTCGTCAATACGTCTCAAGTCGCAGACTGTTACTATATGAGGCTTCACTTCAGGTCACTTAAGTGAAACCCAGTCCACGAGGTTCCACATGAGTCACTGGCTGAGCTGGATATTATGGAAACAATCTACAGTCCACAAAGCAATGAAATATAGAAATTTATCTTGAAACTGCAACATCAGGAACATCTGAACCAATTTTACTGAGTTATTTGTGACTATTAGCAACGGTGAGAATAGCGTGCATGGAAATGGTGTATTCCTAATCATGGCCACGACAAGAATGTGACAGGGCTGACAAGCAAACGTTCTGATGGGGGCAGATAAAAAAGTATTTTTTTTTCTTCCACCATGTTAATAATGTCAAAAGAAGTGCTTACACAAATTTTGGCCACTTGACCGCAATTACGAGGGCCGTAAAAAATAAGTTTGCCAAAGGCTACTAACAGAAAAAAAAACACAATTTCATGGGCAAATTTATTGGAACGGACACAGCAATTGTTGAGCTATTTTTCAACATATTTTCCATCGGAATTGAGACATTTCTCATATCATGGGATCGACAGAGGGAAGTGCAGACACAGTCAAACGCTGGTTCCGATCTGAGGCAGCTGATTTCTACAACACAAAAATTGATCCTATGGTATGACAATTCCAGTGGGGGATATGTTGACAAATAGCCCAACAATTGCTGTATCTGTTTCAATAAATATTTCTATGCAATTGTGCTTTTTTCTATAAACGGTCCCAGGGAAAATCACTTTCTGGACCGCCTCGTAATTGCGGTCGAGTGGCCAAAATTTGTATAAGCACTTCTTTTGACATTATTAACATGGTGGAAGAAAAAGATTTTACTTTTTTATCTGCCCCCATCAGAACATTTGCTTGTGAGCTGTGTGGGCATCATGACAAAGTGTTTTTCTTCCCTCTACAAGAGTTGTTAATCATAAAGTACTTTTAATCATACAATAAAAGAATTTAAGCAGGATATTAAAATGAAATATATTAACATAGCAAATTTAATCTTATTTTAACAATTATTCCATTATGTTCTGTTAATGTAGTTCACAATTTAAATTGATAAGAAAATTTTCTCAGCATTTCTTTAGTAATTATAAATTACAAATGTAGTTTGAAAGGGAAAAAAAAAAATATATATATATATATATTTATTTAGCTATTCATAAGTAATTTACTTTTTATGAGATATAATTTCATTCTCAGATAAAGTGCTGAAAATAGAGCAGTAGACGAAGATCATATATTATACTTGCTACTCTGGCATACTACGCTATAGCTGTGTTAGTGTAAGAAATGTGCATGCAATATTATAAGAAACACACTAAAGACACTAAAAACAGCTATAATTGAGTGAGTAATTAAACATATTGACTTGAAAACTTGCTTACGAAGTGTAAGTACTAGCAGTCTATGATAGATGTACCCTGGTAAGGAGACTGAGTTCCACTTGCTTAAATTAAATATTATTCTTAAAAACAGTTTACTTCTATCCTAACTGGTAAATGCTGAACTTAAAATAAACTTCGATGAACACTTAAATTATACACTGAGTCATACACAATTAGTAAACAAACCTGTGCGAACTGCTGGCTGATACAGTATTTCTGCAAGGCTGAGTCTGATCTCTCCACTTGCAACTTGAAGTTGTAACAGATATTTACCAGACTTTCGCATTGATCACACACCAGTATTGGGAGACCATCACCTGGATGGATCTGTAAATCAATGAAAATAATTTGTGAGCTTTATATGAGAATTTCTGACACAATTACAGTAGAACTTGGTTATAACGACATCCACGGGACCTTAAAAATTATGTTGTTATAAACGAGTGTCGTAGTAACTGAGATTCACATTATTAATCTAGTGAGGTGGAAAATGAAAAATAACAAACTTAATTAGACTTATTTTAGATTTATGTATTGACTTTTAAGCCTACAATGAACATAATAAAATACACGTAGGCCTATAATTATAAATACAGTATTCTGTATTAAAACAGTTTGTTCAGTACTCACCAAACTACTTTACTTAGAAGTGAAGTAATCAGTCATTCTACTCTGTTGTCTTCTACTTGCCCAGTACACACTTTCTAGGGCTAAATTACGTTCTCTGTTCATTATTTCAGTTGCAATTTCACTGCTCCCTCCCCTAGCTTTATAGAACATGTTCATAATTCTAATGACTTCTAAAGCGTCATTCACTTCTTTTAATGGCCATACTGCGTTAAAAGGCATGCACTTATTGACAACTTTCTGTCGAAACTGATCTAATACCGCATGAATTCGGGCAGCTTACAATGGGATGGGGAATCCTCCTGCATTCCAGAGATCTATGACAGAAGGAGATTGTAAAGAATTTGTCAGGATCAGATTTCAACAAAATATTTCTTAAAATACTTTGGTTCTTAGAAAATCGTATTCCAAACTAAGGTTGAAAATGACATTATATGCGAGGTAGACGCATATGCGTTTGTCGTATTAAGCAAGGTAGGAAAGCATATGTCTTATGGGGAATTACTTGGGACCACAGAATATTTGACGTTATAGGCAAGGTGTCGCACAAAACGAGGTCGCTATAACCAAGTTCTACTGTATTACTCACTTACTTACAAATGGCTTTTAGAGAACCCAGAGGCCCATTGGCACCCTCACATAAGCCCGCCATCAGTCCTATCCTAAGCAAGATTAATCCAGTCCCTACCATCATATCCCACCTCCCTCAAATCCATTTTAATATTATCCTCCCATCTATGTCTCGACCTCTCCAAAGGTCTTTTTACCTCCGGCCTCCCAACTAACACTCTATATGCATTTCTGGATTCGCCCATACGTGCTACATGCCCTGCCTATCTCAAATGTCTGGATTTAATGTTCCTAATTATGTCAGCTGAAGAATACAATGAATGCACTTCTGCATTGTGTAACTTTCTCCATTCTCCTGTAACTTCATCCCTCTTTGCCACAAATATTTTCCTAAGCACCTTATTCTCGAACACCCTTAACTTCTGTTCCTGTCTCAAAGTGAGAGTCCAACTTTCACAACCAGACACAATTATTATACAAGATAAAAATCCCACATTTTGAAACAACTTAATGTTTCAATCTGCTACTGAGCATAACTGAATACCTATGGGCAAAAATTGTTAACAAGCAAATTTTAATTTTAGAAGAGATGAAAAATTAAATTTCTGCTAGAATTTTATTTGATTTTCTTTGCATTCCCTATTATGTATATAAATATATGTTCAACTGAAAAAGGAACATTAAAAAGTGCTTTATTCTCTGTAAAGATCAAAACAATGTGCTTTCCTGTGCAAAAAGTCTGCAATAGTTTCTTACATTGTAAATTACAACCTTTTGGCTCTTTTATGAATTTTCTCTTTCTGCACAGTAGCTACATCAAGGGAGGTGGGGTATGATGATAGAGACTGGATTAATCTTGCACAGGATAGGGACCGCTGGCGGGCTTATGTGAGGGCGGCAATGAACCTTCGGGTTCCTTAAAAGCCATTTGTAAGTAAGTAAGTAAGTAAGTAAGCTACATCAAAGCTACCAATACAATCTATTACTATATTATCAGAAATAATTATTAATAAATGGTGTATTATATTATTTTATTTTCTTCAGCACAGCAAAAATCACCTAATCTCTTTTCAAGTTTTCATAAAAAGTCCTCTACTTTTTTAAAATGTACTGACACTGTTCTCTTTCACGAATACACTCTGTTTCTTATCATATAGCCAAGACAGATTGTGGAAACTTGCAACAATTGGTGCAAGTGTTACTCCACGTCTCACTCGAGAAAGTTTGTCCATGTTTGGTGAATGCTGTAAGACATTATGACAGTTTTGACATTGTAGAACTGTAGGCAAATCCGACGATATTTTGAACCAAACATAATCTGTCAATTTAAATGATATAATATTATTCCCAGACGTTTGCAAACACTCCAAGGAAAGATTAAGTTAAACCTTTTGATGATGGTAGAAGAAAGCATGAAAACCATTCGAATATACGTAAGATGACGTTAGAGATTCCATAAAGTAACACATAATCAACGCAAAAGCCTTTCAACATACAAATTCCAAATTCTACAGCAGAAAAAATATTAATTTCAACTAGAATTTTATATTCGAAAATGTTTTCTATTTTTACTTTGCATTCCATAATACATGTATAACAATATGTGGAACTGTACAAAACGAAGTGTTTTCCCATGCAAGAAGGTCGTAACAGTTGCTTACATTGTAAGTTGCCTTTTGACTGTGCCAACCAGAGTTCAGGGAAATCTATGGAATGATAATGGAATTGAGATTGGAAAGAATGATGTAGATGTCTAATATGGGGTAATGGGAGAGCCCCGAGAAAAACTACAAATGCGATTTTGTCTGCCACAAATGTCACTGTGGATTCAGGCCTGACCAAAACTGGAACCAGACTGCCTGCACGACAGGTGAAGATCTAACTACAGACTGATTACAAGCTTTTTGCTCCCAAACAACTATCGACAACTGAAATGTGATTACCAAAATATTAGATTTGTCAATATTAACTCAATACACACACTTTGCATGGTACACAAATCGTTCTACATGGAAAATTTACTTTAAAAATGGCGTGTTACAACCTTCTTGCAGTGAGATGTTCAATTGTGTATTTTTGATGACATAATTTAGGGCTGGGTTTTAGCTCTGATCACACTTATAACAGATTGGCCATCGCCATGTTAAAAATGGTAGCATGTGCAAGAGAACAACCACCAGGATCATCACCATCGATTGGGAAAGACCGCTAGATGGAAGTACAGTTGCTCCATGCAATTCAAATGAGAGTTATAACGTGACTTCTTACGCAGTAGTTAGATGACAGCATAGTGAAATTGATTAAAGTTGTTGCCTTCAAGCCTATAAGGCTGAGCAATCTATTATATGTGATCTGGGGTTTTAATTATAACTCCTCATTAATTGATGACACCTCATAAAAGAAAACCATAATTAAAAAAATACAGACACTACAAATTCGCGCAATATCTTAATTAGGAGAAAGACAAGAGCAAGAAGGCACATATGTATTCCGAAGCATTGTTATGTAATTTTGATACAATGATAACTTTTTGTGCGCCTAATAATTACACCAATTCAATTGTCTTACGAAAGGCTCTGGTATCAATATGTAGCTAGTTAACGATGTATGCAATGGAGGGGGAAAGGATCTGGCCATCCTACCTCATTATCTCCTGGCTCAGTTGCCTCATGAGTGGTGCCTGTTGGTATCACTTGTGAGGTTCAGACCTGTCTTCGGAGAGTTGACTAAACAACAATAAACAGTTGACATTTTAGTGTGACGAAGTCACACTCCTAGATAATGTGAATATCATCAGGTGCTAAGGGAAAAACGCTAACGATTTTAAAGCATATAATGACATGATTGCTCGTTAATTTCGAAAATACGTATTGACGTCGCAATTAAATTTATTGTTTGCTGTGTCCTTTGCAAAAGTCAGAATTATTTTCAAGGTGGTTGGCCACTATTAAAAGGGGCAAATCTGTCATCACAAACACTGATAACTTTAGTTCAAATAATTCACTTAATATTGCTTCAGTAATTCTCAAGAGAGAAATCTTTTCAAAGATAATGCAGTACACTCATGCTTTAATACCCTGAAACATCTCGTAAAGATAGAAGTGCTGGTTAGAGAAACCAAATCTGCGTCTTAGTTTCCTTCCATTTCATGAACTTAAAGTTTCAACAGAATTTAGTACCTAGCTTTGCTTTAATTCCTGGTACAATATTATTTTTTAAGCTTTTAATATATTAAATCAGCTAACATTTAGAACACTCGATTGCATTAACGAAACCGAGTTGTGCAGTAACTCATTTGACTATTTAACTATTGATGTAGAGCACAACAAAAAATATTTTCAATTACTTAGTTGACACACACAAGATTGATAAATTACTAGGAACACAGAAATTCAGCCAGGATCATATATATATTTTTTTTCGTAATTAGCAAGCGACCACGATCTTTTGCAAGGTATGTGAAAAGGTTAGTGGGTTAGTTGAGGGAATATCTAAGTGATATGATTTCAAAGATTTAAGATTTTTTCACATATTCCTCGGCCTCACATCACTTAGATATCCCTCAACTAACCCACTAACTTTGTCACATACCTTGTAAAAGACCGGCAGTCTCTTGCTAATTACCTTTTCTTTTCTGAATATGACTGTAATATAAAAACAATTTTATTCATCTTCCCACCAATTCAAGACTGCCTATAAAAAGCTATTATAATACATTTCACGTGACTCAGTTCCTATGTCTCCGCCACTCAGAACTCAGCATGGCACTGCAAAATCTCTCTCTGTCTCTTGTAGGTGCGTAAGGGATATATTATTGTCACATAACATTTATTTGTGAATCATTTCATTACAAATGCAATAGCTTACATTTCGAAGAATGTACTAGTTAATTAATACAATGTGTTCCCACTCCGTTTAAGTTAAGACACAAAACTAAAGTAAATCGATGTATTAACTTTAATACTCACAAGGTTTGCAAAATAAAATACAAATATTTTATGTATTATTATTATTATTATTATTATTATTATTATTATTATTTGTATCACTATGCTGGACTTTTATTGGCAAATGGCTGTTGTCCAGCACATAAATATCAATAAATAAATAAATAATAATTATTATTACTATTGTTATGATGATTATCATCAATATTATTAGTCTTATTATTATTATTATTATTATTATTATTATTATTATTATTATTATTATTATTATTATTATTATTATTGTTGTTGTTGTTTTTGTTCCTCTCTTAAAGATTGAAAAGCAAAATACTTATGTCTGATGTAGTTCACTGCCACCGCCGCCGCCACCACCACAAGTCACATTCGTCAGTTTGTCAGCTCCATTTTCGTCACTGTCTTCAGTCACTGCCCTAAAGCCGAGCTAGTGAAACTATTCCTTAGACTTAATTTATTTAAAGGAAAAGAAATCTTAAAAACAATCTTCCTTGTCTGACTTCTTAGCACTTGAAGAAGGCAAATTGATTAATTGCGAAGGTGTTTGGTTTGTGCAAAGATATTTTCTCCTAAAATGATTCG